>NC_092713.1:96259730-96930169 GCF_047496885.1 Scyliorhinus torazame
CAGGACTAATTCTGGCCCCTATAGGGGGCCAGCATGGCGCTGGAGCAGTTCATGCCACTCCAGCTGCTGATCCCGGCACGAACTGGGCGACGCGGGATCCGCGCATGCGCAGAACGTGCACATGAGCAGTGGCGTCCTTCAACATGCCGGCCCCGACGCAACATGGCGCAGGACTACAGGGGCCGACACGTAGGAAATGAGCCCCCCAGCCAGAGATGCCGCCGGCTGAGAGCAGGTGCGGACGGTTCCAGCAGGGCTCAGCATTTCCACGACGGACGCTTGGCCCATCCCGGCCCAAGAATAGGCAGACCGGCCACGCAGAGCGGCCCGCGACCGGCACCGCGGCAAACACGGTGACGCCAATAGCGCCAATTCTCCGCTCTGTGGAGAATCGCGTGGCGGCGTCGGGGCGGCGTGGCCCGGTCGCTGGAATTCTCCGGCCAGGCCCAGGGCTGAGAGAATCCCGCCCCATACGTTTCAATGATCGGTTGATCAAATCAAACAAAATATTCCTCTGGCTGTTCATAATAGGGAGAGGTGGTTGGGTAGTGATATTGTCACCTGACTAGCAATCCAGAAGTTTAGGCTAATGCTCTGGGAACATGGGTTTGAATCCCACCGTGCCAGCTGGTGAAATTTAAATTCAGATAATGGGCTGGATTCTCCGGTTCTCAGGCTATGGCTTGATGCCGGCGTGGCAACGGTGACGTTTTACCACCGAAGATTTGGTGCAAATTGGCCACCGTTCCTCCGTTTGGCTGGGGGCTAGCAGGCAGGCAGCGTAGAGCACCCGGCTCTAGCTGCCGATATGGCTGGAGAATTGTCGGGTCCGTGGCCGCGCATGCACACGGCGGCGGCCTGCAGCGGCCGTGCCGTGCAACATGGCGGCGGCCGTGCACGGACACAGCCTGCCAAATAGTGTCTCCCCTTTGGTCAGTTCGCGACCCCCGGACCACCCCCCAACAGTGCCCCCAGCCCCTGCCAAAGTCCCCCCTGCCTATGGATCGGCCCTCCCCCGACTGTGGCTTTGTTGCACTGAGTCCACAGCCGCCACACCGAGTTCCCAACAAATAACAGCATGAGAGACCTATGCCGCCAGGCAACATCGTGAGGCCTTCGATACGGTGTGCGCCATACTCCTAGAGTACGCCGCTTTGGAGGGGGCGGAGCATCGCGAAAGCTGCACCGCCCCAGATTTCAGCGCAAAAGTTAATTCCCCTGCCGATCGCCGAACGCGATTTTGGCGTCGGCGACCGGAGAATCCCGTCCAATAAATTTGGAATTAAAAAGCTTGTAATATGATCATGAAACCATTGTCAATTGTTGTAGAAACTCAACTGGTTCACCAAATTCCTTGAGGGATGGTTACCTGAGGTCCTTACCAATGTGACTCCAGACCCATAGCAATGTTGGGGTCTTAAATGCCCTCAAAACTGTTAGAAAACCCCCCAAAAGGAATGAAACAGTACGTACCACACAAGGCACCGAAAATGACAATGGCAAACCCAGTCCTGTCTACCCTCTATAGTCCTCCTGAGTAACATCTGGGAACACTGTCCCACAGATTAGTCATATCTGACATAACCATACTCATCGAATTATACCATACAGGCAATATCCCGGCATCACCATCCTGTCCCACTGACACAACCATACCACCAGAAGTGGCAGCATGATATGCAGTCAGGTGGGAGCTGCCCTGGGTCTATTCTGACCCCATGAAGTCATATGGCATTTGATCAAATATGGGCAAGGATATCTCCTGCTCATTACCACTTAGGGTTTTTTTACCTTTGCGATTCCTCAACTCTACCCACAGAGATTCTATGCCTTCTGATCCTATATCACTCCTTGACATCGATTTAACTTCATTCCTTACTAACAATGCAACCCAGCCCCCTTTTCCCATCTGCCTGTCCTTTCATTAGGACACATATCCTTGGATATTTAGATCCCAGCCCTTATCCTCTTGCAGCCACGTCTCTGTGAGGCCCACAACATCGTACCGGCCAATTTCAATGTGCTCATTTACCTTGTTCGTATGCTGTGCGCATTTAGGTGCAACACCCTCAGTCCTCCATTGACCACCTCCCTTCTCATATTTGTCACCTTTTTTGCTCTGCCTGAGGGTGATGTTATTCTTATTTTTGTTCTCTACTCCCCATTCAGTTATTACACCTCCTAAGCTAATGCTCTGGTTCCCACCCCCCCTGCCATATTAGTTTAAATCCTTCCGAGTGACACTAGCAAATCGCCCAGCCAGGATATTGGTGCCCCTCCAGTTTAGATGCAAGCCGTCCTTCTTGTACAGGTCCCACCTGCCCCGGAAGAGATCCCAATGGTACAGAAATCTGCACTATCCTCCTATTTCTAGCCTCACTGGCATGTGGCACAGAGGGTAATCCTGATATTACAACCCTAGAGGTCCTGATTTTTAGTTTACTGTCTTAATCCCTGAACTCCTTCTCAGGACCTCATCGCTCTTCATGCCTATGCCGTTAGTACCTATGTGTGCTATGACATCTGGCTGTTCACCCTCCCCCTTCAGGATGTTCTGTGTTTGTTCCGAGACATCCTTGACCCTGGCACCAGGGAGGCAGCATACCATCCTGGAGTCTCTTTCACGTGCACAGAAGCGCCTATCTGTGTCCCTTACTAAAGAGTCTCCTATAACTCTCGCTCTCCTGCACTTTGCCCTTCACTGCTGAGCAACAGAGCCAGATGTGGTGCCAATGTTCTAGCTGCTGTTGTTTTCCCCTGATAGGCTATCCCCCCCAATAGTATTTAAAACGGTATACCTGTTAGAGAGGGGGACAGCCACAGGGGTTTCCTGCACTGACTACCTGCCCTTTCTAGCGGTCACCCATCTGTCTGCCTGCACCTTGCGTATGGTCACGTCTCTATAACTCCTATCTATGACGCTTTCCGCCACCTGCATGCTGCTAAGTGCATCCAAATGCTGCTCCAACCAAACCACACGGTCTGTGAGGAGCTGCCATTGGTTACACTTGCTGCAGATGCAGTCGATCGGAACACTGGAAGGGTCACGGATCTCCGACATCTCACAGTTAGAGGACTGCAGCCTGCTGAGTGACATTTAAGCACTAGTTAATTTAAAATAAATACTTAAATTGTTATTAGATTAAGTTACAATTAACTATATGGTCCCTGGCACTAGATTTTTACTGTAAAATTAAATGATAAATACTAATCTCTGCCCTCATGTTTAGTTACTCCTCTACCTAGTTAATTAATTAATTTTAAATCGTTTTTTCAATGTTATTTTTGGATCCAAGAGGAAATATTAGAGAGGAATAACAGGATGCACAAAATACTGGACGGGACAGAAGGCACTAGTATAGAGAATAGTAAATTAATAAGTGAAGTTAGTATGGTGTAGTGCGGGTGGATTTAAACTTGTAAGGTAGGGGGGTGGGTTGACTAATGGGCTTAGTATTATTAGAAGTATCAGTGAGGGCAAAAGAGAGAAGGGGAATAGGGAAAAGGAAGTGGGGGGAGGCTAGAGTGTTGGCAGTGAACAAGGAAATGGTCGCCTCCCAGAGAGCAAGAAAGAGGTCAGGGCAGGGTTAAATTGTATGTATGTAAATGCATGGAGTATAGTGAACAAAAATGGGGAACTGGAAACTAAATTGCTCTCGGGCGATTTGACGCTAGCATTGCCAGAAACATTGTTCAAGCCAGAACAGGACTGGATACTTAACATTCAGGTTTATAGGGCGGGATTTCTGTTTCTGAGACTATGGACTAGATTCTCTGATCGCCAACGGCCGGAGAATCCATTTTTAGGCTGGAATCGGGGGCGGCGCGGTTTTTACGATTCTTTGCCCCCTCGAGGAGTAAGACGCACGCCATCAGGACAGCCTCAGGACGTCACCTGGCGCCCTCCCCCGATGCTCTGCTCCCGATGGGCCGAGTCCCCGACGGCCTGGAGCGCATGTCCTCAGAACTTTTGGGGACCTTGCATGGCAGCAGCAGACTGTATCCAGCGCCGCCACAGTCGGGGGGGGAGCTGTTCCGCTGGCACGGGGGCTTCAGCAGGGGCAGGGGGACTGGTGGGGGGTGGTCCGGGGTGGCAAGGAGGGTTATGGGGGGGCAGTTTTTGGCAGGCCAGGTCTGCGCGTGGCTGGCCACTGTGTGCGGCCACAGACCCGGCCATTCTGCGGCTGTATCTGCAGGTGAAGCCGGGGGCTTTATGCGACGCGGCTGCTAGCCCCCCACCAGGTGAAGAATTAGTGCGGGGGCGAGGCCAACGTTTTTGTCGTAAGACGAGACAGATTCTGCGGAGTAAGCCGCAGAATCGGAGAATCCAGGCCAAAGTGTTGACGCCAATGCAGAATTTGTAGACTTTCACGACAGAAAAACTGGCCCCACACCTGGACCGATTCTGCTACTATTAAGGGGCTAAGCACCAGCGCCACATGGAACATAATCGATTCTAATGGGAAACGGTGTCAGATTCTCTGGTTTTGCGCTTGACACTCAAAGGTTGACAAGCTGCAGCTGCATATACACACTTCACTCCACACACACACCATCCCAGCCAATAAGATGGCAGCGAGGGAGCAGCCCTGAGGTTTACAGATGCCGAGCTGGAGACCTTGGAAGCTTTGGAGGAGCGATAGATAACATTGTACCCCGGCTAGGGAAGGAGGCTGCCAGCTGCTGCCATTCGCTGTGCCTGGGCACAGGTAGCAGAGGCCGTGAGCGCCCTGGGCAACACCATCCGGATGGGCCATCAGTGCGAGAAAAAAACTGCACAACCCCCTCAGGGTGGCCTGGGTGAATAGGCAGCACTGTACCCCTGGCAGTAACCCACATCCCACACACCCATAACCCAACCCCAACCCCCCCCCCCCGACCCCCACCACCACCACCAGGAGGACGGCCGAACCTCCCCACCGGCCACCCTGACCACTGAGGCCACCAGCCACCTACCCCCTGGGCTGCATACGACAGACTGTCTAACACTGTTGTTTTCTGTTCCCCCAATCTCCTGAAGAGAAGGCTGCGCACAACTGCCGGGAGCGGGAGAAGCCAGGAGGGGGACTGCTACAACTCTGGAAGGCCACCACTCTGGTTGAATTCCAATATCTATTGTGTTCATGGGGTGAAAGGCAAACATATTAGCATGGTGCAACCCCCAGTGCCCAACCAGACCCTTCCCCCATCACGCATCCCTGGCCCCGTCGGTGGCCGACATAGTGGGACCAACCCTGTGCCAGGGGTACTGTTGGCTGGCAGTGCTCCTGTCAGGGGTAGGCACCCTGGCCTCCGTAGGGGCTACAGTGGGTGTTGCCCTTGGTGGGCCGCCGACGGGTGGTTGCTGGGTGGAAGTGGTGGCGGGATGCGGGAGTGGGGGGGCCCATATGTTCGGTGTCACTCTGCAGAACCAGTGGTCAGGGTGGGCGGTTAGTGGGGTGCGCAGCAAGGTGGCTGCCTTGCAGGCTGTGGTAATGGCGGTGCATGCCTGGACACTGCCCCAGTCCCGTGGTGGGTCACCCGGCCACTCGGCCTGTTTCCCCCGTTCCACCGCTCCCCCGGCCCTGGAAGGGCCACCCCCACCCCAGCCAGGACAGCCAGTTTTCGGCCCGGCAACCCGCATTGCTCTTCTCCATGTCCTACGTCCTCTCTCTCTCCTTCAGCAACCACCATGCCAGTTTCACAATTTTTAAAAGCACAAGTGAACCGCGCCATCGGGAACTCGGCCCATTGGAGGCGGAGAATCACGGAGGCCCGGAGAATAATGAGTCGGGCTAGCTAATGATATGCAAATGGTGATTATTGTAAGTGCATTCCGGAACGCATTGACACTGCTGTCGAGGTGATGGAGAGTTGCGATTTGGTGTCAAATCGGCGCCTGCCGTGATTTTGGCGTCGGAACCGATTCTCCGCCAGTCGCATTTCCCGATTTCCAAAGGCGAATCCCGTCCATAAGGTTTTTAGTAGAAGCAGGGTGGGTAAAAACGGAGGCGGTGCAAAAGTCTTGGTTAAAGGTAGTATCATAGCCCTTAAATGAGATGCAGTTACTCAATGAGAATCTATATGGTTGGAGGTGAGAAGCAGGAAGGGAGTAATTACCTTGTTGGGTATTTATTATCGACCTCCAAATAGAAAGAAATGGAAGAAAGCATTTTTATTTTTTTTATTTAGAGTACCCAATTCATTTTTTACAATTAAGGGGCAATTTAGCGTGTTCAATCCACCTACCTTGCACATCTTTGTATTGTGGGGGCGAAACCCCACACAAACACGGGGAGAATGCCACATGGACAGTGACCCAGAGCCGGAATCGAACATGGGACCTCAGCGCATTGAGACTTCAGTGCTAACCACTATGCCACCGTGCTGCCCTTAAGAGAGCATTTTTATGCAGATTATGGAAATCTGCAGGACAAGTAGGGTTGTGATAGTTGGGGATTGCCATTACCCTAAGGTAGACTGGGAGAAGGGTAGAGTGTGTGGCATGGAAAGGGAGAAATTCTTGCTGTGTGTGCAAGAGAACTTTCTGGAACACTACAGGAGGGATTCTCTGATCCCGTGCTGGGTCGGAGAATCCCGAAACACCACTCTGAAGCCGGGCCGCCGATACTCCGGTCGCCGGAGAATCGGTGTCAATGGCGCCGCCGTGGTCGCCACGGTGCCCGTTGGGGGCCACGCTCCGTGCTTGACGGGCCGAATGGCCATCGAGTTCAGCCTAGTCCCACCGTTATCGTTCGCATGTGGTCCTATCCGGTGAGACCTCAGCGTTCTGGCTGCAGGGGCCGTCCTGGTGGGGAGGAGGGAAGATCCGACTCCGGGGGGGGGGGCCTCCATGGTGGCCAGGCCCGCGATAGGGGGCTACCGATCGGCAGGCGCACTAATTCCGTGGGGGGGTCCTATGTTCATCCGCGCCGGGCCCCTAAAGGGCTCCGCCATGTTGCGGGGCTGGCGCGGAGATGGCAACCCACGCGCATGCGCGGACCCGCGCCGGCTGTGGCATGCATGCGCCGATCCACGCCGGCCGTGCTGGTGCCCGTATCGGCAGCTGGAGCTGCGTGAAACGCTCCAGTGCCGTGCTGGCCCCCTGTGCGGTGCAGGATCGCTGCTCCTAGCGGCCAGATGACGCCGTCGTAAAACGCCCCGGCGTTTACAACGGCGTCAACGCTTAGCCCCATTATCAGAGAATACCTCCCTACATTTCCAGTCCTACCAGGGGGGAAGCTGTGCTGGATCTGATCCCAGGAAATGAGACAGGCTAGTTGGAGACCATCAAGTGGAAGAGCAGTTGGAAAACATCAATTATAATACAGGTTCAATATCAAGTTGGAAAAGGATAAAAATCAGTCACGGATTATGATCCCAGACTGGAAAAGGGCAAATTTTAGGGGTCTAAAAGTTGAATTGGAGCACGCTGACTGGCAATGCATTTTGGTGGATAAAACAGTGGATGAAAAATGGAGACTTTCAAAGAACAGATGAATAGGGTGTAAGTTAGGTGCATACCCCAGAGAAATAAGACAGGGGCCGGGACTCTCTGACCGCCCCCCCCCCCCCCCCCCCCCCCCGCCGGGTCGGAGAATCCCCGGGGGGAGGCGTGAATCCCACCCCGCCACCGGCTGCCCTATTCTCTGGCGCCGCTTTTGGGGGCCGGTGGGATTCCCACCACGCCAGTCGAGGGCCATTGACAGTGCCCTCATGGTGGACTGGCCCGAAATCGGGGCCTACCGATCTGCGGGCGGGCTTGTCCCGTGAGGGGCCTTCTTTCCTCCGCGCTGGGCCCCTGTAGGGCTCCGCCATATTGCCTGGGGGCGGGAGCGGAGAAGGGAACCCCCGAGCATGCGCGGAAATAGGCCGGCCAGTCCGCGAATGCGCGAGATCACGCCGGCTATTCCGCGCATGCGCGAAGTTGCGCTGGCGCTTCGGCGCCGACTGGAGGGTCGCCAAACACTCCGGCGTCAAACTAGCCCCCGGAAAATTGGAGAGTTCCTCACTTTCGAGGGCTGTTGATGCCAGAGTTGTTGGTGCTGGTTTCCCCGCCGGCGTGGGGACATAGCCCCGCTTTCGCAGAATCCTGCCCAGGGTATCCAAAGCTAGAGTAGTCTGGCTGACGAAGATTATTGAGGAGAAAATGAGGAAGAAAAAAGAGGCAAACGATACATGCTGGAAAAATTAATAAGAATAGAAATCAGGAAGAGTATCTCAAATGCTAAGGATGAAATAAGGAAGGCCAAGAAAAAGCATGAGGAGAGGATGGCAGGCTGTGCTAAAACAAATTGTAAAATGTACTTCAAACATATTAAGATTAAAAGATTAGTGAAGGCTAGAGCGGGACCCATAAGGGGCAAGCAGAGTAAGCTGCTGAATGAAGCAGGGGGTATGACAGAGGCACTAAATGAATACTTCGCTCCTGTCTTTACCAAAATAGAAGATGGTGACAAAAGCGCAGTTGAAAATGTGGGTGTTGAGCAACTGAGCAGTATCGTGACAGATAAAGAAGAGGTGCTAAAAAGGTTGGCAGCACTCCAGGTTGAGAAGTCGACAGGCTCAGATGGGATGCATCGTAGATTGCTGAGATAGATAAGGGAACAAATTGCAGAGCCGTTGACCGAAATTTTCCAGGCCTCTCTGAACATAGGATTAGTCCTGGGAGACTGGAGGATTGTAAATGTGACACTGTTGTACAAGAAAGGGGCAAAGGATAACACAGGGAACAACAGACCTGTCAGCTTGACATCAGTAATTGGAGGCTGTGGTAGTCACCGCTGTTGTATTATATTGTATATACTGCACTGCACACAAGGGTATTACGGTAGGCCCCTTTACTACAGGTACGGGGGTAGATCCCTGCCTGCTGGCTCCACCCAGTGCCAACCTCCCTTCCCCCAGCACACCCCACCACAGCCCCCGCTCCATGACAATCCATCCTCCCCTTGGTCCCACCAGGAGATGAAGAGGATGTCGACACGCTCCTGGAGTCACCGACGACAGAACCGATGCCTGACTCGCCACCAGCACTGTGGCGTTCTCAACGACGGACAGGCGCCCGACCGTCTAAATTTGTAACCTTCTCTGAAATGTTAATGACAACCTGTATGTAAATAGTTTTCCACCACCCCCGCTGGACTCATTTTTAACAGGGGGTGAATGTGGTAGTCACCACTGTTGTATTATATTGTATATATTGCACTGCACATGAGGGTATTATAGTAAGGCCCCTGTACTACAGGTACGGGGGTAGATCCCTGCCTGCTGGCTCTGCCCAGTAGGCGGAGTATAAATGTGTGTGCTCTCCGAACTGCAGCCATTTCAGCAGCAGCTGTAGGAGTCCACATATTTCTGCGTAATAAAGCCTCGATTACTCTCTATTCTCGCCTCGTTGTAATTCATAGTGCATCAGAGGCCATAATATGGGATACGATAAATGCACACTTCGAGAAAAATATGTTAATACTGGGCAGTCAACATGACTTTGTCAAGGGCAGGTCATGTCTGACAAATTTAATTGAGTTTTTTGACAAGGTGACACAGGCAGTAGATGAAGGTCGTGCTGTGGATATTGCGTGTTTGAACTTTGCTGATGCTACGCCTCTACAAAATATTGGTCAGACCACATTTAGAATATTATGTTCAGTTCTGGGCACTTTATTTAAGAAAGGATGTTAAAGCCCTAGAGAGAGTGAAGAAGAGATTTACTAGAATACCAGGAATGAGTATTTTTGATACATGAAAAGATTTGAGAAATTGGGCTTGTTCTCCTTCGAGCAGAGACAATTAAGAGGTGACCTTATTGAGGTGTTCAAAATTATGAACAATTTTGACAGGGTAAAGAAGGATATTCTGTTTCCATTAAATGGTAAATCAGTGACGAGTGGTCACAATTTCAAGATGGGCAGCAAGAGAGCTAGGAGTGAGATGAGGAGAAAATTCTTTACTCAGAGAGTCGTTGGGATTTGGAATTGGCTGCCTGGGAAAGTGGTGGAGGCAGAATCCATAGATTTTAAAAAAGAGCTGGATATATATTTGAAACCGATTAATTTAGAGGGCAATGGAGATGGGGCTAGGAAATGGGACCAGCTAGGTAGCTCTTTTGGGAACCGTCACAGACACGATGGGCTGAATGGCCTCCGTTTGTGCTATCGGTGAGTGTTACAACAGTAGTTTATTTCACTGCCCCTGTTCGGATTGCTCTTTAGCTTCTAGACAGGGGTCTCTTTCCTGAGGGTTCTGTGGGGGGGTTCCTTTAATTAGGGGGGCTCTGGAAGGGTCCCTTTAGTTAGGGGATGCCCCTATCTAGGGGACTCTCGGGGTGACTCCCTATCTAGGGAGGTCGGTGTGGGGAGGTCTCCCTGTGTGGGGCGGCACAGTAGGACAGTGGGGGCGGCATGTGAGCACAGTGGGGGCAGCACGGTAGCACGTTGGGGGTGGCACGGTAGCACAGTGGGGGTGGACGGTAGCACAGTGGGGGTGGCACGGTAGCACAGTGGGGGTGGCACGGTAGCACAGTGGGGGTGGCACGGTAGCACAGTGCGGCAGCACGGTAGCACAGTGGGGGTGGCACGGTAGCACAGTGGGGTGGCACGGTAGCACAGTGGGGCGGCACGGTAGGACAGTGGGGCGGCACGGTAGCACATTGGGGCGGCACAGTAGGACAGTGGGGGTGGCACGGTAGCATAAAGGGGCGGCACGGTAGCACAGTGGGGGTGGCACGGTAGCACAGTGGGGGTGGCATGGTAGCACAGTGGGGTGGCACGGTAGCACAGTGGGGGTGGCACGGTAGCACAGTGGGGGGTGGTACGATAGCACAGTGGGGGTGGCACGGTAGCACAGTGGGGGCAGCACGGTAGCACAGTGGGGGTGGCACGGTTGCACAGTGGGGGTGGCACGGTAGCACAGTGGGGCGGCACGGTTACACAGTGGGGGTGGCACGGTAGGACAGTGGGGCGGCACGGTAGCACATTGGGGCGGCACAGTAGGACAGTGGGGGTGGCACGGTAGCATAGTGGGGCAGCACGGTAGCACAGTGGGGGTGGCACGGTAGCACAGTGGGGGTGGCACGGTAGCACAGTGGGGGTGGCACGGTGGCACAGTGGGGCAGCACGGTAGCACAGTGGGGGTGGCACGGTAGCACAGTGGGGGGGTGGCACGATAGCACAGTGGGGGTGGCACGGTAGCACAGTGGGGGCAGCACGGTAGCACAGTGGGGGTGGCACGGTTGCACAGTGGGGGTGGCACGGTAGCACAGTGGGGCGGCACGGTTGCACAGTGGGGGTGGCACGGTAGCACAGTGGAGTGGCACGGTAGCACAGTGGGGGCAGCACGGTAGCACAGTGGGGGTGGCACGGTTGCACAGTGGGGGTGGCACGGTAGCACAGTGGGGCGGCACGGTTGCACAGTGGGGGTGGCACAGTAGCACAGTGGGGTGGCATGGTAGCACAGTGGTTTGCACAGTTGCTCCACAGCTCCTGGGTTCCAGGTTCGATTCCTCACTCGGGTCACTGTCTGTGCGAGGTCTGCATGGGTTTCCTCCGGGTGCTCCGGTTTCCTCCCACAGTCCAAAGATGTGCAGGTTAGGTGGATTGACCATGCA
This sequence comes from Scyliorhinus torazame, assembly GCF_047496885.1. Classification (NCBI taxonomy): domain Eukaryota; kingdom Metazoa; phylum Chordata; class Chondrichthyes; order Carcharhiniformes; family Scyliorhinidae; genus Scyliorhinus; species Scyliorhinus torazame. The sequence continues at coordinate 96,271,318 of NC_092713.1, forward strand.
AAATTGCAGTTGTGCTCCATGTCCACGTGATTCCCAACCCGGAGAATCACAAGGGCCTGTAGACTCTGGTGCCGGGCCCACTAAGTGGATGCAAATGCGTCATTCCGATCATTAGGATTCATTTGCAAACATTAGCATCCTGCCACTGGTGGGTGGGTGCGAACCCGATCCTGCTGTCAGCGGGGTGGCCAGGGCAAAGAGATGCCACTGCCTCCTCTTGCTCATAGAATTTCCTGCCTCCATTGTCAATGGTTTGACAGTCATTTTAATGCCCATTCAGCCTGCTAGTGACATCAGTGATTGCTGACAATCCAAATGAACAGTGCTAACTACTGTGTTAACGTGCTGCCCTTTAAACTGGGTGAGTGTTCGAAATAGGACAGTCCTACATGATGATGCTGAAAAGGTGTGGCTTACGCCTAAAGTAAATGTTTTTTTTAATATATTGTAGGAAAAGATCCAGAAAAAGTGGTTTTACAGGCAAAATAAGTTTTATTTGCATTGTGTCTTGTCAGCTGATTCAGAAAAGCCAGTAACCCTATTTACATCTCATTGAATGTGGATGAAGCAAAATTATGAAGAATTGAATGGATTGCATCATTACAATATCATGTGTATATGTTTGCATGGTAGTGGCCGAATGCTCCTTAAGCCCTCTCTCACTTCTGAAAGCAAAATAAAGGTGGGCAGAGAATTCAGTGTAACAAGTCCTTGTTCCATTTTTCACATCTGCCTTTCCAGATTATGCATGTTTGCCAGTTTGCCAACATAACAAAAGAGGAGATTCATCTTTCAACTGCTTTGTAATTTACACTGAGCTTCTCTTACACTCAGCCTGAAGTGGTTTTGTAATATTCTTCAGTTCTCATGCTGTGGAATCTTTAAAGCCATTCCAAAGTTATAATTGACTGCAGATGGACAAGACCGAAAACAGATGGTGTTTAGAGGTTGAAATGTAGCTCTGATTTCCAGCCATGAATTCTTTCTTGCCTGGTGAAGATGTATACAAGTTGGACATTTGAAACAATTTAAAAAAAAAAAATTTTCATGAGTGGACTTCGCTAGCAATACCAGCTTTTGTTGTCCATCCATAATCACCCTTGAGAAAAAGATGGTGACTGGCCTTCTACTGCACTCCATCTGGTGTAGGTGCATCCAGTGCTCTGTTTGCAAGGGACTTAAAGGTTTTTGACCATCAACAGTGAAGGAACAACAATATATTTTCAAATCAGGATGGTGTGTGGCTGGAAGGGAACTTGCAGAAAGTATTTTCATGTGTCTGCTACTCTTATCCGTCTAGGTGGTAGAGATTGCGGGTTTGAAGATGCAGTCAAAGGACGCTTAGCGTGTGCTGCAGTGTAGCTTTGATGTGGTGCACACTGCTGGCATTGTGTGCAGGTGTGGCAGTGGTGGTGGTGGATGGGGGTGCTGATCAAGCCAGACAAATTAAATTGTCAATAAGATTTCTGCAAAAATACTCGAATAGGATCATGCAGACATATGTAACTCCAGGAGTAGAAACAAAGGTATTCCCTCCATTCCAAACTTGCAGTATGTGTTTATTTCACCATCATTTAACCAATAAGAGCACCTGTGGTATTAAATTTTATTCCTAAAGAAATTGTTCAATGGTTTGAGTCCTATCCCAAAAAGATGGTGTTGAAAGTCAATGCTCTCTGTCCCAGATCATCGCTGCAAGAGATTCTCAGGTCCGCATCTTAGATCCACTATCTTCAGCAAATTCACCAATGGTGAAAGTTTACTGCTGATTGAATAGTGTTTGTTCCACTCTCAATTCCTCAGATAATCAGGGTGACACGGTAGCACAGTGGTTAGCACTGTTGCTACACAGCACCAGGGACCCGGGTTCGATTCCCGGCTTGGGTCACTGTCTGTGCGGAGTCTGCACATTCTCTCTCTGTCTGTGTAGGTTTCATCTGGGTGCTCTGATTTCCTAAGTCCCGCAAAACGTGCTGATAGGTGAATTGGACATTCTGAATTCTCCCTCAGTGTACCCGAACAGGCGCCGGAATGTGGCAACTGGGGGATTTTCACAGTCACTTCATTGCAGTGTTAATGTAAGCTTCCTTGTGACACTAATTAAGATTATTATCATCATAAAGCAGTAGCAGGCAAGTTGGGCAACATTCCGGTTTGGACTGATAAGGCAAATAATATTCCAACCAAGAGCGAAATTCTCCTACCCGCCCCGCCACATTTCTGCCCCGACCGGCCGGCGGGAGTCTCCGTAACACCGGCCGGTCAATGGGGTTTCCCATTGTGGGGCACCCCCACGCCGTCGGGAAACCCCTGGACTGCCGACAAAACAGAGCATCCCACTGGCAGAGAATCCAGCCCCAGGTCTCTTAAAAAGTACAAGCTTTAAGTGAATGGGACTTAATGCAAATAAGGGCATGACCAGCAGAGTTTTATATTACCTCAAATTTATAGAGAGTAGACAATCGACAGGCAGAAATGTTCATTTCCAGTCGGGGAACACTTTAGCAGTGTCAAGGGCATTCAGCCTCTGATCTCCGGGTAAGCGTTCTCCAAGGCGGCCTTCAGGACGCGCAACAACGCAAAATCGCTGAGCAGAAACTTATAGCCAAGTTCCGCACACATGAGTATAGCCTCAACCGGGATCTTGGATTCATGTCGCATTACATTCATCCCTTACCATCTGGCCTGGGCTTGCAAAATCCTACCAACTATCCTGCCTTGAGACAATTCACACCTCTTTAACCTGGGGTTACCCCTATCTCTGGATCTGTAAAGACTTAATTATCTGCAAATGCTCACATTCAAAGCATTGTCTTGCATCTTTAACTTTGTCCATATATATTTTTCTGGAACATACCTCTTCATTCACCTGAGGAAGGAGCAGTGCTCCGAAAGCTAGTGTTTGAAACAAACCTGTTGGGCTTTAACCTGGTGTTGTAAGACCTCTTACTGTGTTCACCCCAGTCCAATGCCAGCATCTCCACATCTTCATCAGTTGAACACATTATAACCTTCAAGGTGAGTTAAATGAAATGTTGGATTCTGTCTGCTCAGGAACTAATTCATTCTTCTCTCTCCTCCAGGCACTAACAGTTGGATGCCAGACAAGCTTCCAGCCAGCCGCTCGGTCCCAGCCCTCAGTCCACCCTGGATGATGATACTGAGGACTCATTACATGTAGAGTTGTCACTACATTCACCTTCACCTTCCACCAACTCAGAGACACACATCTCAGCGGGTCATAGTTCTAGCTTAGGCTTGGGGTCATCATCTGGAGATCACTTCACTGACACATCTTCCCAACAGTCTGAGGCCCAGATCTCTGGAACTCAGAGATTTCCTGGAAAACAGGCCACAGCACACATGCTGGAAGTGCAAAGAAAGGCATGAGAAGGTCAGGCAGAGTTCTCAGAAGCAGTCACCAAACTGGAATGAAGGATGGAGGAGTCCATCCACATTGTCTCTGATGTCATGATTCTTTCGCAGCAGGAGACCCAAAACGAGCCCGGATCTCCAGGCTCAAGCCTCTGGAGGACACCAACCAAAGTGATTTCAGACAACAGGGCATAGCAGTCAGCAGGCTGCCTCCATTCCTGCTGCTCCAGGGCTGCAACTAAATGTATTGGTAGAGTGCGGAAAGTTAAGAAATTATGAATGCACATGGTGACACAGGTACTCTTTACTAAATATAAAATGCAGCTTTATAAACACAATTTTATTTTTGACACAACATTTCAAGATGTGAATGTCACTTGCATATGATTCTATGTGCTGTCTGATTTCAACGGTGATCTACCCTCCACTCCTCAAAGGTCTTCCTTCCTGTCCCCCAGATTCATGTTATGTTTTTAGCAAAGTCATGCCAGTCACCTGCCTCTTCTGTCCTCAAAGGGAGATGTGTCAAGCCAGAGCCTGAAAGTGCATGCAGGGAGAGAAATGTTCTTTTAAGTCCACCATACTGCCTTGTTCTCTGAACTGGATTCAGTTTTGAACCCCGGCCATCTGCCAACAGTCCCTGAATACATGACTGACGTACACTTATATCCCTGCTTCCTTCAGACCACCCCCTACCGCATCAGGAATCGTTGTGCATCCCTTCCCTCTCTTGCAATACTAACCCCTTTATTCAGAGTAAATGTATTAAATCTCAGACTTTGTCTACTTTAAACAAAACATTATTGATCCCTAACTGGATCTCACAAACAACTTGAGGGTCTGGCCAAGGATCATAACAACTTTCTATACTCATGTGTAGAGGTAACGATGGTATGAATGAGTATTTCCCAGCAGATGAGCTGAGGCAGGGGGCAGGATTCTCCGTTTTTGAGATAAGGGGCTGGATTCTCTGCTCCTGTGGCTATGTCTGGAGGGTCCGTCTGATCTTACGAACAGGAAGTTGGCGGAAACCCCGCACCAATCCATCCTACACCCGGTAGAGGGCTAGCAGCTGTCCAGCGTAAAGCTCCCAGCTTTACCTGTGGATACGCCCGGAGAATAGCCGGGTCCATGGCTGCGCATGCGCACAACGGCGGCCACGCAGTACAACATGATGCCGGCTGCACACGGACCCGGCCTGCAAAACACTGCCCCCGTCACCAGCCTTGCCACCCCCGGAACATCCCCCACCAGTCCTCTCAGCTCCTGCCGATGAAGCCCCCTTCTGCCAAAAGAATGGCTCCTCCCTCCCCCCCCCCCCCCGACTATGGCACCGCTGGACTCAGTCCGCAGCCGCCACGCAAGGTCCCCGAACGGTGTAAGCACACGTGTCCCACGTCGTTGGGGACTCGGCCCATCGGAGGCGGAGAATCAAGGGAGGGCCTCAGGTCCATATGGCGCGAGTACGCCGTCAGAGAGGGCGGAGCATCGCAAAAACGGCGACGCCCCTGATTCCGACGTAAACGTGGATTCTCCGGCCAACCGCCGAACGTGATTTCGCCGTCGCCGATCGGAGAATCCAGTCCACGGTGTTGATGCCGACGTAGAATTTGTGGAGATCCATAACAGCAAAACTGATGACGCACCTGGACTGTTGAGGAGCTAGCACCAGCTCCTCCGATGGTGGAAATTTCTGCTCATCCAACATTAGATGTAGGACAAGCATTCTGATAATTTAGCAATAGCGGAAGGCTCAAGAAGTCGTGAGATATCGCTGAGTGTCGTCATCGTGCATGCAAAATCTAATATTGTACCTTTGGATGATGTTGCCAAGGGGCAGCATGTAAATGAGAAATCGGAGGAAGCCAAGGATAAATCCTAGGAATACCAGAGGTACATGTGCAAGAGCATGAAGGGAAGTTACTGCAAGTTATTCTCTGGCTATGATTAGATGGATAAGAATGGAACGAGGGGAGTGCAGTCCCATCCAGTAGATGACAGTAGGTTGGTGTTGGAGGAGGATTGTATGATCAACCATGTGAAAGGCTGTAGACATGTTGAGAGAAATAGAACAGATAGTTTGCACTTGCCAGAGTTACAAAGGATGTCACAGACCTCCTGATACACCATAACCTCGCCGTTACTTAGAAAGACCAAGTTAGGAGGGTGATAGAAAACTCTGCACCTGGTTGGATGTTCAAGGACACATAATTCTGAGAGAAAGAGAAAGAAAGACGGGCAAACGGGCAAAAAGATAGAGGCAGCCAGTTTCTATTGTTCACCATGCAGAATGTGGGTAGGAGGTCACGCTTGGGTTGAAGAGAACATGTTTGCAAACATTTAAATGAGGCTGGAAGATTTGTCTAGCTTTGGCTAGAGGGAGGAATTTCCAGGGTAACCCTCACCTTGAAAGTCAGTTCAGAGATTAGAGGTAATCCATCTTAAAAAGGGAAAAGGAAGCAAGCCATTGGGTGCTGAGAATAACTTTATTTAGTCGGCTTCTGAAGCCTGGTGTTCCTTTGTCCCATTTGTAAAATGCAAAGCACCATTTAAGTCATGGAAATTAATGAAAAATGAAAATCGCTTATTGTCACAAGTTGGCTTCAATGAAGTTACTGTGAAAAGCCCCTAGTTGCCACATTCCGGCGTCTGTTCGGGGAGGCTGGTAGGGGAATTGAACCGTGCTGCTGGCCTGCCTTCGTATGCTGTAAAAGCCAGCGATTTAGCCCAGTGTGCTAAACCAGCACCTGTTGACTACCTTGTCGATGAGTTTCATTGGAGTCCTGCCGTGTTTTTCGGTGGGAATTCAGCTGTTGGAGTGGGCGGAGCTGCAGAGTTGAGCGGTGAGTATTTAAACTAGCTGCTTCGCAGATTCGAGTCTTTTCGGCGGGAATTCAGGTGCTGGAGTGGGCGGAGCGGTGAGTATTTAAACTAGCTGCTTCACGGATTCGAGCCTTTTCGGCGGGAATTCAGCTGTTGGAGTGGGCGGAGCTAAAGAGTCGAGCAGTGAGTATTTGAACTAGCTGCTTCGCGGATTTGAGTCTTTTTGGCGGGAATTCAGCTGTTGGACTGGGCGGAGCTACAGAGTCGAGCGGTGAGTATTTAAACTAGCTGCTTCGCGGATTCAGCTGTTGGAGTGGGCGGAGCTACAGCATCGAGCGGTGAGTATTTAAACGAGCTGCTTTGCTGCTTAAACAGAGGCCACAGGGTCTTTGGGGATAAATTTGAAGAGTGACATCACAGCAAAGCAGTGACCTGATTGGCTGATAAGGAAAGTGCTCCAATTAGCAGTAGCTGGGAGAAATTTAACTCTTCGTGTGTTGGTAAGTATTGTGATTGGTAAGTAAAATCTTTATTCCTTTCACTTATTCATTATTTGATATTATATTTGTAATCAGTTAAGGTAAAGTTTAAAAATGGCAGGAGATCCCAGACCCGTGTTATGCTCCTCATGCTCAATGTGGGAGTTCAGGGACGTGGCCGATGCCCCTGACTCCTTCATGTGTGGGAAGTGTGTCCAGCTGCAACTCTTGTTAGACCGCATGACAGCTCTGGAGCTGCGGATGGACTCACTTTGGGGTATCCGCGATGCTGAGGAGGTCGTGGTTAGCACGTTCAGTGAGTTGGTCGCATCGCAGAATAGGATTGGTGAGGGAGACAGGGAATGGGTGACCAAACGGCAGAGAAAGAGCAGGAAGGCAGTGCAGGTGTCCCCTGCAGTCATCTCCCTCCAAAACAGGTATACCGTTTTGGATACTGTTGGGGGAAATGACTCATCAGGGGAAGGCAGTAGTAGCCAGGCTCATGGCACCGTGGCTGGCTCTGCTGCACAGAAGGGCAGGAAAAAGACTGGCAGGGCTATAGTCATAGGGGATTCAATCGTAAGGGGAGTAGACAGGCGTTTCTGTGGTCGAGAATGAGACACCCGAATGGTATGTTGCCTCCCGGGTGCACGGGTCAGGAATGTCTCAGATCAGCTGCAAGACATGCTGAAGGGGGAGGGTGAACAGCCAGTTGTCGTGGTGCATATAGGCACCAACGATATAGGTAAAAAACGGGATGAGGTGCTACAATCAGAATTTAGGGAGTTAAGAGATAAGTTAAAAAGTAGGACCTCAAAGGTAGTAATCTCAGGATTGCTACCAGTGCCACGAGACAGTCAGAGTAGAAATTCAAGAATAGTCAGAATGAATACGTAGCTTGAGAGATGGTGCAGGAGGGAGGGGTTCAGATATTTGGGACATTGGAACCGGTTCTGGGGGCGGTGGGACCATTACAAATCGGATGGTCTATACCTGGGCAGGACTGGAACCAATGTCCTAGGGGGTGCTTTTGCTAACACTGTTGGGGAGGTTTTAAACTAATGTGGCAGGGGGATGGGAACCAGATTAGAAAGTTAGAGGTCAATAAAGAGGCAGCAACTAAAGCCAGTAAGGTACTAGATAATAAACTCATTGTGACTAAGGGGAAGAGTAGACAGGGAAGAGATGATGAACGCAAAGGGACAGGTGGTCTGAGGTGCACTTGTTTTAATACGAGAAGTGCAGCAGGGAAGGCAGATGAATTTAGGGCTTGGATTAGTACCTGGGAATATGATGTTATTGGTATTATGGAGACTTGGTTGAGGGAAGGGCAAGATTGGCAACTAAATATCCCAGGGTATAGATGCTTCAGGAGGGATAGAGCGGGAGGTAAAAGGGGTGGAGGAGTTGCATTACTGGTCAGAGATGATATCACAGCTGTGATTCAGGAGGGCACTATGGAGGATTCGAGCACTGAGGCAATATGGGTAGAGCTAAGAAATAGGAAGGGTGCAGTAACATTGTTGGGACTTTACTACAGGTTTCCTAAAAGCAAGCATGAGGTAGAGGTACAAATATGTAGACAGATTATAGAAAAATGTAGGAGCAATAGGGTGGTCGTGATGGGAGATTTTAACTTCCCCAACATTGAATGGGACTCATGTAGTGTTGGAGGCGTAGATGGAGCAGAATTTGTAAGGAGCATCCAGGAGAGTTTTTTTAGAGCAGTATGTAACTAGTCCAACTCGGGAAGGGGCCATACTGGACCTGGTATTGGGGAATGATCCCGGCCAGGTGGTTGAAGTTTCAGTCGGTGATTACTTTGGGAATAGCGATCACAATTCCGTAAGTTTTAGAATACTCATGGACAAAGACAAGAGTGGTCCTAAAGGAAGAGTGCTAAATTGGGGAAAGGCCAAGTATAACAAAATTCGGCAGGAGCTAGGGAATGTAGATTGGGAGCAGCTGTTTAAGGGTAAATCCACATTTGAAATGTGGGAGTCTTTTAAGGAAAGGTTGATTAGAGTGCAGGACAGACATGTCCCTGCGAAAATGAGGGATAGAAATGGCAAAATTAGGGAACTATGGATGACGGGTGGAATTGTGAGACTAGCTAAGATGAAAAAGGAAGCATACGTAAGATCTAGGCGACTTAAAACTGATGAAGCTTTGGAGGAATATCGGGAAAGTAGGACAAATCTCAAACGCGCAATAAAGAGGGCTAAAAGGGGTCATGAAATATCTTTGGCTAACAGGGTTAAGGAAAATCCCAAAGCCTTTTATTTGTATATAAGGAGCAAGAGGGTAACTAGAGAAAGGATTGGCCCACAAGACAAAAGAGGGAATTTATGCATGGAGTCACAGGAAATGGGTGAGATTCTTAATGAGTACTTTGCATCGGTATTCATCAAGGAGAGGGACATGACGGATGTTGAGGTTAGAGGTGGATGTTTAAATACTCTAGGTCAAGTCGGTATAAGGAAGGGGGAAGTGTTGGGTATTCTAAAAGGCATTAAGGTGGATAAGTCCCCAGGTCCAGATGGGATCTATCCCAGGTTTATGAGGGAAGCGAGGGACGAAATAGCTGGGGCCTTAACAGATATCTTTGCAACATCCTTGAGCACGGGTGAGGTCCCGGAGGACTGGAGAATTGCTAATGTTGTCCCTTTGTTTAAGAAGGGTAGCAGGGATAATCCAGGGAATTATAGACCTGTGAGCTTGACGTCAGTGGTAGGCAAACTGTTGGAGAAGATACTGAGGGATAGGATCTATTCACATTTGGAAGAAAATAGACTTATCAGTGATAGGCAGCATGGTTTTGTGCAGGGAAGGTCATGTCTTACAAACCTAACAGAATTCTTTGATGAAGTGACAAAGTTAATTGATGAGGGAAGGGGTGTAGATGTCATATACATGGACTCCAGTAAGGCTTTTGATAAAGTTTCCCATGGCAGGTTGATGGAAAAAGTGAAGTCGCATGGGGTTCAGGGTGTACTAGCTAGATGGGTAAAGAACTGGCTGGGCAACAGGAGACAGAGAGTAGTGGTGGAAGGGAGTGTCTCAAAATGGAGAAGGGTGACTAGTGGTGTTCCACAGGGATCTGTGCTCGGACCACTGTTGTTTGTGATGTACATAAATGATCTGGACGAAGGTATAGGTTGTCTGATTAGCAAGTTTGCAGATGATACTAAGATTGGTGGAGTTGCAGATAGCGAGGGGGACTTTCAGAGAATACAGCAAAATATAGATAGATTGGAGAGTTCGGCAGAGAAATGGCAGATGGAGTTCAATCCAGGCAAATGCGAGGTGATGCATTTTTGAATATCCAATTCAAGAGCGGACTATACGGTCAATGGAAGAGTCTTGGGGAAAATTGATGTACAGAGAGATCTGGGAGTTCAGGTCCATTGTACCCTGAAGGTGGCAACGCAGGTCGATGGAGTGGTCAAGAAGGCATACAGCATGCTTGCCTTCATTGGACGGGGTAGTGAGTAAAAGAGTCGGCTGGTCATGTTACAGTTGTATAGGACTTTGGTTAGGCCACATTTGGACTACTGCGTGCAGTTCTGGTCGCCACATTACCAGAAGGATGTGGATGCTTTAGAGCGGATGCAGAGGAGGTTCACCAGGATGTTGCCTGGTATGGAGCTATGAAGAAAGGTTGAGTAGATTTGGATTGTTTTCGTTGTAAAGACGGAGGTTGAGGGGGGACCTGATGGAGGTCTACAAAATTATGAGAGGTATGGACAGGGTGGATAGCAACAAGCTTTTTCCAAGAGTGGGTGTGTCAATTACAAGGGTTCACGATTTCAAGGTGAGAGAGGGAAAGTTTAAGGGAGATGTGTGTGGAAAGTTTTTTACGCAGAGGGTGGTGGGTGCCTGGAACGCTTTGCCAGCGGAGGCGGGCACGATAGCGTAATTTAAGATGTATCTAGACAGGTATATGAATGGGCGGGGAACAGAGGGAAGTAGATCCTTGGAAAATATGCGACAGGTTTAGATAAAGGATCTGTATCGGCGCAGGCTGGGAGGACCGAAGTGCCTGTTCCTGTGCTGTAATTTTCTTTGTTCTTTGTTCTTTGTGTTTTGGTGGCAAGGCTGTCTGGAATCTGTTCATCCCTGTTAAAATTTGGAACCAATGTTACGATGTCAGGAGCAAGTACCCATCATTCTTGATGGCCTCATAAAATTCAGCCTTTGTTGTATTTTAATCCTTGGAGCAGTTTGTTTACTTCTCTAGCGGAATAGAATGGCAGAAGGATGACGAGGAAGGCTTTGCAGTTTGAGGAGTTTTACTGTGGAGAGGCAGGGGACAATGTTGTACCTTGCCTTGACCAACAATTAAAAAAATAAAACAGCTGAATGAAATATGTATCAGAAATTAAAACAAGCAGGAAATATAAAAACAGGCAGTAAAAGCTCCAACAAGAATAAAAAAAGAAACAAAAGTGTTGCTAAAGTGAGTATTGTCCCTCAGAGGGTGAGACTGGAGATTTAATGGGAAATAATGAAATGGTCGAAACTTTGAACAAGTATTTTGTACCTGTTGTCGCAGGAGAAGATGCAAAAATCATTTTATGAATATGGTGGCACAGTGGCAAGCACTGCAGTCTCACAGCAGCAGGGACCCGGATTTTATTCTGGCCTTGGATGACTATGTGAAGTTTGCAGTTTCTCCCCGTGTCTGCGTGGGTTTCCTCGGGGCGCTCCGGTTTCCTCTCACAGTCCATAGATGTGCAGGTTAGGTGGGGTTACGAGAATAGGGCGGGAGAGTGGGTCTGGGTGGGGTGCTCTTTCGGAGGGTCATGCAAGTTTGATCGACCAAATTGCCTCAGTTTGTATTCTATCTAGAAAAGCAAGATGGAGGGAGGGAGGGAGGAACTTAACACATTTATAGTCACTAGAGAAAATGCCTTTGGAGAACTAATGGCTGACAAGTCTTCTGGATGTGATAGCCTGCATCCTAGTGTCTTAAAAGATAGCGGATGCCTTAGATGTGTCAATATTCTCTAGATTCTGGAGAAGTCCTAGTAGATTGAAAAACAGCATATGTAATAGTATTACTCAAGAATGGACGGAGACAGGAAGCAGGAACCTACAGGCCAGTTGGTCGAATATCTTTTTTTTTTAACATTACAGCGCAGTACAGGCCCTTCAGCCCTCGATGTTGCGTCGACCTGTGAAACCACTCTAAAGCCCATCTACACTATTCCCTTATCGTCCATATGTCTATCCAATGACCATTTGAACACCCTTAGTGTTGGCGAGTCCACTACTGTTGCAGGCAGGGCATTCCACACCCTTACTACTCTCTGAGTAAAGAACCTACATCTGACATCTGTCTTATATCTATCTCCCATCAATTTAAAGCTATGTCCCCTCGTGTTAGACATCACCATCCGAGGAAAAAGGCTCTCACTGTCCACCCTATCCAATCCTCTGATCATCTTGTATGCCTCAATTAAGTCACCTCTTAACCTTCTTCTCTCTAACGAAAACAGCCTCAAGTCCCTCAGCCTTTCCTCATAAGATCTTCCCTCCATACCAGGCAACATTCTGGTAAATCTCCTCTCACCCTTTGCAATGCTTCCACGTCCTTCCTATAATGCAGCGACCAGAATTGCACGCAATACTCCAAATGCGGCCGCACCAGAGTTTTGTACAGCTGCAACATGACCTCATGACTCCAAAACTCAATCCCTCTACCAATAAAAGCTAACACACCGTACGCCTTCTTAACAACCCTCTCAACCTGAGTGGAAACTTTCAGGGATCTATGTACATGGACACCGAGATCTCTCTGCTCGTCCACACTGCCAATAATCTTACCATTAGCCCAGTACTCTGTCTTCCTGTTATTCCTTCCAAAATGAATCACCTCACACTTTTCTGCATTAAACTCCATTTGCCACCTCTCAGCCCAGCGCTGCAGCTTATCTATGTCCCTCTGTAACTTGTAACATCCTTCCGCACTGTCCACAAGTCCACCGACTTTAGTGTCATCTGCAAATTTACTCACCCATCCTCTACGCCCTCCTCCAGGTCACTTATAAAAATAACAAACAGCAGTGGCCCCAAAACAGATCCTTGTGGTTCACCACTAGTAACTGGACTCCAGTCTGAACACTTCCCATCAACCACCACCCTTTGTCTTCTTCCAGCTTTCCAATTTCTGATCCAAACTGCTAAATCTCCCTGAATCTCATGCTTCCGTATTTTCTGCAGTAGCCTACCGTGGGGAACCTTATCAAACGCTTTACTGAAATCCATATACACCACATCAACTGCTTTACCCTCATCCACCTGTTTGGTCACCTTCTCAAAGAACTCAATAAGGTTTGTGAGGCACGACCTACCCTTCACAAACCCATGTTGGCTATGTCTAATCAAATTATTCCTTTCCAGATGATTATACACCCTATCTCTTAGAAACCTTTCCAAGATTTTGCCCACAACAGAAGTAAGGCTCACTGGTCTGTAGTTACCGAGGTTGTCTCTACTCCCCTTCTTGAACAAGGGGACAACATTTGCTATCCTCCAGTCTTCTGGCACTATTTCTGTTGACAAAGATGACTTAAAGATCAAAGCCAAAGGCTCAGCAATCTCCTCCCTAGCTTCCCAGAGAATACTAGGATAAATCCCATCCGGCCCAGGGGACTTATCTATTTTCACCCTTTCCAGAATTGTTAACACCTCCTCCTTATGAACCTCAAGCCCTTCTAGTCTACTAGCCTGAATCTCAGTATTCTCCTCGACAGCATTGTCTTTTTCCTGTGTGAATACTGACAAAAAATATTCATTCAGCACCTCTCCTATCTCCTCGGACTCCAAGCACAACTTCCCACTACTGTCCTTGACTGGCCCTACTCTTACCCTAGTCATTCTTTTATTCCTGACATATCTATAGAAAGCTTTAGGGTTATCCTTGATCCTACCTGCCAAAGACTTCTCATGTCCCCTCCTGGCTCTTCTTAGCTCTCTCTTTAGGTCCTTCCTAGCTAACTTGTAACTCTCGAGCGCCCTTACTGAGCCTTCATGTCTCATCTTTACATAAGCCTCCTTCTTCCTCTTGACAAGTGATTCGACTGCCTTAGTAAACCACGGTTCCCTTGCTCGACCACTTCCTCCCTGCCTGACAGGTACATACTTATCAAGGACACGCAGTAGCTGTTCCTATCTGTCGTGGGAAAATGCTAGAATCCATTATTAAGGAATAGCAGCAGGGCATTTTGAGCATGATGATACAATCAGTCAGAGCCCACATGGTTTTGTGGAAAGAAAATCATGTTTGACAAATGTTATGGACAGGTGGGGATTAATTTAAACAACACTAATTTCTCCTCCCACTACCTGTCTGTAAACAGGGAGGCGCTTTGATTGGTTTCTGTCTTTGTAAGCGGTGGTGCATATCTCCAACCCGTGGGTTTTGGTGCAATCCAATTTTCTCCATTAATAATTCCACAGTAAACCCGAGATTGAAGGGTGAACTCGCTAAAAACGTCGGAGGAGGGCCACAACATTGTTTCCACACACTGACAGTAACGAGAGGGATGGAGAAAATAAAAGGTTTACAGTGCAGAGACAGCAGAGAAAATAAATATTGTTTCATGTGGGTTCTAGAGTCCAGAATCAAAGTTCAGTGAGGTATTTCTTCATGGAGGTTGTTGAGTTGAAAACCTATGCACGATAATTCGCTTCTCTGGTGGCGTTGACTTCACCCGATGAGATAGACATGCAGAGGTGAATCAGTTTTGTAGACGATGATACAGTTTCCAGTAGAAGCAGTGTAGATGGGGCCAGGTGTCTGTGAGGCTGCTGATCAGATGGTAAAAAAGCAGACTGAGACTTTGCAGTTCAGCAAGGACTTGGTATGGGTGTCTCATTTAAGACAGAGATCAGGAGAAATTTCTTCTTTCAGAGGGTTAATCATCTTTGGAATTCTTGGGCGGCATGTGGCGCAGTGGATAGCACTGGCACTGCGCCGCTGAGGACCCGGGTTTGAATCCCAGCCCTGGGTCACTGTCCGTGTGGAGTTTGCGCATTCTCCCCATGTCTGCGTGGGTTTCACCCCCACAACCCAAAGATGTACAGGGTAGGTGGATTGGCCACGCTGAATTGCCCCTTAATTGGAAAAAATTAATTGGGTACTCTAAATTTATAAAATAAAAAAATTAAAATCTTTGGAATTCTCTGTCAAAACAGGTTGAGTTGCCGAACATATTCAAGGTTGAGTTGGATAGATTTGTGATCTATAAAGGGAGCGAAGAGTTGCAGGGACAGGTAGGAAAAGTGGAGTTAAGAGCACAATCAGATCATCCATGAACTTACTGAATTGTGCAGAAGGCTCAATGGGCCAAATAGCTTACTATTTCTCCTATTCTTATAATTTTATTATCTTAATGGAGAAACTGAAACCCAGCTGTACAGACCAATACTGCACACGGACATGATTTTGATTTGATTTATTGTCACATGTATTAGTATACAGTGAAACGTGTTGTTTCTTGCATGCTATCCAGACAACGCATACCATACAGAGGGAAGGAAGGAGAGACTACAGAATGTAATGTTACAGTCATAACTGGGATGTAGAGAAAAGATCAACTTAATACGAGGTACATAGAACATACAGTGCAGAAGGAGGCCATTCGGCCCATCGAGTCTGCACCGACCCACTTAAGCCCTCACTTCCACCCTATCCCTATAACCTGATAACCCCTCCAACCTTTTTTGGTCACTAAGGGCAATTTATCATGGCCAATCCACCCAACCTGCACTTCTTTGGACTGTGGGAGAAAACCGGAGCACCCGGAGGAAACCCATGCATACACGGGATGAACGTGCAGACTCCGCACAGACAGTGACCCAGCAGGGAATCGAACCTGGCGCTGTGAAGCCACAGTGCTAATCACTTGTGTTACCGTGCTGACAAAGGTAGGTCCATTCAAAAGTCTGATGACAGCAGGGAAGAAGCTGTTCCTGAGTCAGTTGGTATGTGACCTCAAACTTTTGTATCTTTTTACTTACGGAAGAAGGTGGACGAGAGTATGGCCAGGGTGCGTGGGATCCTTAATTATGCTGGTTGCCTTTCCGAGGCAGAGGGAATTATAGATAGAGTCAATGGATGGGAGGCTGGTTTGCGTGATGGACTGGGCTACATTCATGACCTTTTGTAGTTTCCTGCGGTCTTGGCCAGAGCAGGCTCCATACCAAGCTGTGATACAACCAGAAAGAATGCTTTAAATGGTGCATCTGTAAAAGCTGGTGAGAGTCATAGCTGACATGCCAAATTTCCTTAGTCTTCTGAGAAAGTAGAGTCGTTGGTGGGCTTTTTTAACTATAGTGTCGGCATGGGGAAACCAGCACAGGTTGTTGGTAATCTGGACACCTAAAAACTTGAAGCTCTCGGCCCTTTCTACTTCGTTCCCATTGATGTAGACAGGGGCATTTTCTCCTATACGCTTCCTGAAGTCAATGATAATCTCCTTCGTTTTGTTGACATTGAGGGAGAGATTATTGTCGTTGCACCAGTTCATCAGATTCTCTATTGCATTCCTGTACTCTGTCTCGTCATTGTTTGAAATCCGACCCACTATGGTGATGTCATAGCAAATTTGAGAATTGAGTTGGAGGGGAATTTTGCCACACATTCATATTTTTTTAATAAATGTTTTTTATTGGATTTTTGTGCCACACAGTCATAGGTGTATAAGGAGTATAGTAGCGGGCTGAGGACACAGCGTTGTGGGGCACCGGTGTTGAGGATGATCGTGGAGGAAGTGTTGTTGTCTATCCTTACTGATTGTGGTCTGTGGGTTAGGAAGTTCAGGATCTAGTCACAGAGGGAGGAGCCAAGGCCTAGGCCACGGAGTTTGGAGATGGGTTTCGTTGGAATAATAGCGTTGAAGGCTGAGCTGTAGTCAATAAATAGGAGTCTGACATAGGTGTCTTTGTTATCTAGGTGTTCTAGTGTTGAGTGCAGGGCCAGGGTGATGGTGTCTGCTGTGGACCTGTTGCAATGGTAGGCGAACTGTAGTGGATCAAGGCAAACCAGGAGGCTGGAGTTGATTCGTGCCATGACTAACCTTTCGCAGCACTTCATAATGATGGATGTCAGAGCCACTGGACGATAGTCATTAAGGCACGCTGCTTGGCTTTTCTTTGGTACAGGGATGATGGTCGTCCTCTTGAGCAGATAGGGACCTCAGATTGTTGTAAACAGAGGTTGACGATGTCTGTGAATACCCCCGCCAGCTGATCTGTGCAAGACCTGAGTGCTCATCCGGGTACCCCATCCAGGCCAGTGGCTTTCCGTGGATTGACTTTCAAGAAGGCTGCTCTGACATCTGCAATGGTGACCTTGGATACAAGTTCATCCAAGGCTTCCAGGGTGGAGGGCGCTCTCTCGCTAACCTCTTGCTCAAAGCGGGCATGGAATGCGTTGAGCTCATCAGGGAGGGGTGCGTTGGAGCCAGTGATTTTACATGCCTTCATCTTGTAGCCCATTATGTCTTGCCAAAGTCGGCAGGGATCCATGTGGCTAGCCTGGGACTCGAGCTTGGTCCGGTACTGTCTTTTGGCATCTTTGATGGATTTCCTTAGATCATATCTGGCTTTCTTGTATAGGTCAGGGTCGCCTGACTTAAACGCCTCAGACCTAGACTTCAGCAAGCAGTGGATATCGTGCTGAAGGGAGTAAACTGACTTCATGAGAAGGCGAAATGTAAGCCACTGGTTAGCTATGCTTCTCATTAAGATGATAACTTTGCATACACCTCTATCCATTCTGGGTGGGATTCATCATTTCTGAGACTAAGTATTGACTCCAATGCAAAATCCGTGGACATTTACGACAGAAAAACCGGCACCGCACCTGGACCAATTCTTGAGGGGCTAGCTCCAGTGCCAGGAGGAACACAGTCGATTCCAATGACAAATTGTGCAGGATTCGCCGGGGCCATAATCGACACTCGGGAGGCTGACAAGCTGCAGCTGCACATACATATTACACTCCCTGCGCACACCTATCCCAGCCAAAAAGATGGCACTGGTTGTGCTGGAGTGTGCCCATACAGCTGATGGGTCGGCTGGGACCAGAGGGCACCCAGGGGGGTTCCCTGGGAGGGGGACCTATACAACCCGTGGCACTAGGTTCAAAGTGAGCTGTTAGCGTTGTCCGCAGCTGCGTGGCTGCCTTGCCGGCTGCAGCAATGGTGTTCCATGCCCGTCCACCATGACTCCACAGTCCACCTCCTGGCCACCGCCCGCTACTCCCCCCAGCCCTGGCAGAAGCCCCCCGGCTAGCGGCAGAACTTTCAGAAAACTATGACGATGTTGGACACCTTCCGTACCCCCTCTTTCTCCCTCAACAGCCACCACGCCGGTTTCACGATTTTTAAAAGCACAAGTGAACCATGCCGTCAGGAACTCGGCCCATCGAACGCGGAGAATCGCGGAGGCCCCAGAGAATACCGAGTCGGGCCCGCTAATGATATGGGAATGGTGTCTACTGTAAGTGTGTGCTGGAATGCATTGCCACTGCTGTCGAGGCGCTGGAGCATTGCAATTTGGCGTCTAATCACGCATGCCACATTTTCAGCATCGGAACCTATTCTCCGCCCAATTGCCTTACCCGATTTTGCCGTTGGCTCACGGAAAATCTCGCCCAACATCTCTCTTGTTTTGCACAGGTCCTGAAAGCAGCTAGTCTTCACTCCTCTGAATCTTATTTCAGCATCATCCATTCTCACAACACAAGAATGCAGAATGCCAAAATGCTTGAATGCTTCTCCATTCAGGTAAAACCATTTTGTCTCTAACTAGGCCCTCCTCTCTGGCATCGACTCATTCACTGTCACTTTCAGGAAGCTATCATCTTAATCGGGTACTTAATAGAAATGTTTATTATGATGAAAGATGGGACAGAGTAAATTGAAACAGATTTGTTGCCGTGATTGAAGGACCTCATTAGAGGTAACATTCACACGAGATTGAGGACACAAAATTAGAGAAATGTTATTTTTGCATGAAGAATTGCATGAGAGACCCACTAGGTTAGTGCTTGAAGCAAAGGACATAAAAATAGGTCACACAGGTGGTTAAAAGAAAGGGGAATAAATCATGTGGGAACAAAGTGGGCACCTGGCATTAGCAGTAATGCTTTTGCAAAGGATAAACATCAACGTGGACTGGTTGGGCCTGTATTTATGTGTAATTTTATGAAATCCTATTCATGGTGCTAAATGGTCAGGACTATTTGGAGACTAAACCTGAGAAAATTGACAATAGGAGTCTCTGAATTACAGAATGGAAATTCTGGCTGATTTCCTCCTTCCTTGCCAAGCAGCACTGAGCCTATTTGTATTGTCACAGCTGCTTTCCCAACAAAGATCAACCAGATCAGCACAGCCTGGGTACAGAACCAAGTTTGCCCAAATTGATTAATAAGGCATAGCAACAGAACCTGTCCATTGAAGTGCTTGTTTATTTGGTCCATGACCCTAAGGAATCACTTGAAAGAAAGAAGTTGCATTTCTAGAGAAGTGTTTCAGAAGTGTTTCACATGCAATTATTTACTTTGAAATTCAATCACTTTCATTGTGCAGGTAAATGCAGCAGCTGTTTTACACACAAGATGATTGATCCATTTCTCTGTGTTTGTTGGTGGAGTTGGCTGAAGGAAAAGCGCTGGTCAGGGCATTGTGAGAATTCTTTTCTTTTTTTGAAATGTACCACAGGAACTATAAAGTCCACAGGTAGTCTTGGCTTAATACATCTTCTGAAGGCTGCACCTCTAACAGTTCAACACACAATCAATACTACATGAAAGACTGGGATCTCAAATCTCTCACCTGGCAGAAAATGGGCAAAGGGGCAGGTAAAATGAAAGCAATCATTTACCCCATATGATCCTGATGTTATTCAGATTGCAATATCAATTGGAGGCTTGAGCAAGGGAGCAATGATGGTTTCACTGTACAGTTGCCAACCATGAATAAAAGTATTCCTGGAGGTTTCATCACATTACGTGCCCCCACACTCCAGCCATTACATCTAAATCTTGTGCCTTCCTGCATCAATTGGAAAACACTACCCAGTGCTTCACCCATCCTTTTCAATATTTTTATATCTGACGAAGAGAAATGTTAAAAAAATTACAAAAAATACCTTTTCTTAATGCCACTATAATTTTTCTCCAGGGTTGCACACAGCAGTGTCCTGAAGATTGCTCCCCAATTTCAGACCAATCCCGGAGGATTAGCAACCCTACTTCACCATCAGGCTAAACCTGCTGGGAATTGGGTCAAAGGCTAGAAGAGACCCTGGCAGGTAGTAATGAAATTTAATTTTAGGTTTATTTATGGACAAGGAGGAGTAGGTGTGCTCTTCCAGTCCTCACAAGGAAGACTTGCACCTCCTTTGTCCAATGGTCCTCTTTCCTCCACCACCAGTCATACCCAGAAACTATCACTGATAGTGGCTAGAACCCCTATCACTATTTGACTGCTTGTCACTAATCCCACAGGTCCCGATTGTGGCCCCTTGCCTTCTGAATACCCATTTTCCTATGCTGGCCAGGTAGTGTTTCAGGTGGGAAGTGAAGGCAGCTGATGGGGCTTGGCTATTAAAATCATCCTTCCATGTCACTGTTGTCACTGCCCGCTTTTGGGCTCATGTGCACTGTACCTACCCTTTCCCCACATTGCCCCCTAACCCCTGCCTCGTCACTTGCACACCCGTCCCAACATTAAAATCAGTTCTAAATTTTCAACCTAGATTATAAACTGATGACCTAGAATAATTTATGAAAGTATCATAATAATTGCTCTTATGCTAATCTGAAATTAAGGCAGAAAGACTGGAACATTGTGAGATTCTCAAATCTGAACATGTTTTGCATAAATTTTTCAATACAGTGTATGAGGACTTAGCCTAAAATACCTTTAATGTAACCAAAAATGGCAAAATAGGAATACATTATAATCTTGAATATTTTTGGTTCTCATAAATATGCATTCTAGATAAAGTGGAATTTTAAAATTTAATATTCATTTGATTTAGTTTCATAAAAAGGGCAACATGAAAACATGTCAGTGATACTGCAGTTTCTTTTTAAATACAATTTGTGTGGAGTTCAGTGTTTTGGCAGGTTTTGCAGTTGGGAGGGTCTTATGTCCAATTAATGATTTCAATGACGTCAATAGCATAACTAAAATATTTACTTGGGCGCATGAAACCGGCTTTCAGAGTTGTGTGTTGAGGATAACCCAAAAAACATGGAATGGATTTACCGATTGGGAACTGGATTCTGATTATTCCAGATGGAGCTTTGACAATTAACTACTTGCGCAAACTCTTGTTTCTCAAAATGGTCCCTTAAATCTGAACCTGAAAAACATCAATTCTCACTTCCAAAGAGTATGTAATACAAACAGATACTCATAAATTGATCTCAGCCAGCATAGTAGTCAGAGGATTGCAAATGGACACAGTATCCTTGACTAGATAAGGAAAAAGAATCAGCTATTATTTCTTCCCCAATCTCCTGGGAAATATTTATACTGTGGAGTGAGAATGAAAGATGAGTTATAGCCACAGAAACCCAGGAAAACAGGGTGCTAGTGGCCACAGAAACTACGAGGAAAGAGTGCTAATGGCAGTCCCCAGAGAGAACAAAAGGTGTGAAAGGCCAAGCAGCAGAGAAACTAACATCATAGGGTAAACTGTGACAGATATAGATGTGGGGGGAGGGGAAGGGTTAAGCAAAGGGGAGAAAGGGTAAGGAAAGGTAGATATGATGGGGGGGGGGGGTTATATATATATAAAGAAAGACAAGAGAAAAGAAATGGTAAAAGACAGTTAAAATTAAATGAGAGGAGAACAAATGGGTCGAGGTGGGGTAGAGCTAATCATCTGAAGTTGTTGAATTCGATGTTGAGACCGGAAGGCTGTAGTGTGCCTAACCGGAAGATGAGATGTTGTTCCTCCAGTTTGCGCTGAGCTTCACTGGAACATTGCAGCAGGCCAAGGACAGACATGTGGGCATGGGAGCCGGGTCTTTTGTTAAAATGGCAAGCAACGGGTGTCCGGTCTCAACATCGAATTCAACAACTTCAGATGATTAGTTCTACCCCACCTCGACCCATTTGTTCTCATCCCATTTCATTTTAACTGTCTTTTACCATTTCTTTCTCTCTTGTCATTCTTTATACGTATTTAACCTACCCCCCCCCCCCCCATCTTATCCACATTTCCTTACCCTTTCTCCCTTTTGCTTCCCCTTTCCTTCCTCCCCACATCTATATCTGTCACAGTTTACCCTTTAATGTTAGTTTTTCTGTTGTTTTGCCTTTCACACCTGCCCTCTCTGGGGACTGCCATTTCCCTGTAGTTTCTATGGCTAATAGCACCCCGTTTTCGTGGGTTTCTGTGGCTATGACTCATCTTTCATTCTCACTCCACAGTATAAATATTTCCCACTTTCTCTGTCTTATAGCTTTGACAAAGGGTCATCTGGACTCGAAACGTTAGCTCTTTTCTCTCCCTACAAATGTTGCAAGACCTGCTGAGATTTTCCAGCATTTTCTCTTTGGTTACTGTATATAGTTATCTATATGACCTCCGACCAGCAGATGGCGATAGAGATCCACCATGTGACTTCAGAGATCAGGCAGTTGCTAGTAAGTCGTACCAGAAGACAGTCGCATTAGATGTAGCTCCAGGAGAATTCACTTATTCGTTACTGTTTGTATTATAGTTTGTTAGTTATCTAGTTTGTTAGTTATCTTTCCACCCGGTAACTTTGTTAATAAACTATCTTACTCGTCAAAGAACTAGATGTTTTGCGTGCATCTTTACCACGGCCACAATGCAGAACATAACATGGTACCAAGAGTGTAGAACAATTGAAGATAACTACGGAGGAGACGGGATGAAACAGACCGAAAAAAGAAAAATCTTCCACCTTCCTGGTAAACTACCGGCAACTCAAATTCAATGCACAGAAAGACTGTGAAGTTAGAGATGGAACGTCTGACGGCACCTTGCCAGCTTTAGTCACCAGAAATGCAATCGACGATTGGCGTGTTTTTAAGCAGCAATTCAGACTCTATGTTGCGGCCCTCGGCAAGCAGGCACAGCCTGACGAGAGACATGCTGCTCAGGGTAGCCATCGAAATTTACAATACCTTTGCGTTCAATAGCGAAGCAAAAAGTAAAACCTTCGCTGAAGTAATAAATTACTTTCTTTGACAAAACTTTGACAAAGGGTCATCTGGACTCGAAACATTAGCTCTTTTCTTTCCCTACAGATGCTGCCAGACCTGCTGAGATTTTCCAGCATTTTCTCTTTGGTAATAAAATACTTTGATCCACATTGCTCCCCGAACTAAAATGAAACGTTCAAGTGTTATATCTTTCGCACGGGTGCTCAGAAGGCGGGCAAATCATTTGATAGTTTTCTAACTGACTTGTGGTGCAATTTTAGTACTTTAAAGTTGTTGATGATCCGCAATCAGATAGTGTTCGGGATATCAAATGATAAGGTACACGAGAGGCTATTGAGGGAAGAAGAGCTTCAGCAAGAAAACGCTATCAATATTTGTCATGCAAGCTAGCTAGCTGCACAGCAGATTAGCGCGCTCAACCTGAAACATTTTGGCACCAATGTGGCAGAAGACGCCAGCGGCATAAGCATAGTGACGCAGTCAAAGAAGGAACATGGTTTCAGTGCAGGCAGTCATTTTAAGCAGCCAACCATATCTGCTATGTTGTGCCAGCGATGCGGCAATCGACATTTGCTGTGACAATGTCCTGCATTTCGGAAGGTGTGCTCCAAGTGTGGAAGAACATATCACTTTGCTAGGCAATGTTTTTCACGTTCAATGAACCAAATAGGACCAGTTAACTTAATTAATAAGATTTGCATTGAAGACCTGGCTGCTGTTGATATGAGGACACGAGTAGTCCGAACAGGCGAAACGGCAAATTTTTCCTCACAATTTGCAGTCATAGTGATGCGGATGCAAATACCATAGAAGATAGATGGATGATTCCATTGATGGTTAATGGCACACTAATCAAATGCAAGCTCGACACGGGAGCGAGGGACAATCTCAATCACTTTTTCAGCTTTAAAAGGGCTGAAAACTGAACCAAAAATAGTTTGTTGATCAGTACTACTGCAGGATGATAATGGTAATGAGATCACAACGTTAGGAGCATGTGAGCTCGCAGTAACTGGAAAAGACTTGTATGATTAAAGTTTCCATAGTGGAGGCAAAGCGCGAATCTATCATAAGAGTGGAAGCGTGTGAAGCGCTTGGCTCGTTAAGCGGGTTTACAGTGCAGAAAGCATGG
Source organism: Scyliorhinus torazame (assembly GCF_047496885.1). NCBI lineage: Eukaryota > Metazoa > Chordata > Chondrichthyes > Carcharhiniformes > Scyliorhinidae > Scyliorhinus > Scyliorhinus torazame. The sequence goes on from NC_092713.1 coordinate 96,295,353, forward strand.
TACCCCACCATAGAATCTATCATAAAGGACTTTCCGGAGATAGTTCAAGGCTTTGTCACTTTGCCTTTTACGTACTGTATCCAATTGAAGGAGAATGTGAAGCCAGTCATACATCCGCTGAGACGTGTACTAGCCCCATTGATGGATAAATTGAACGCTGAGTTAGACAGAATGACGGCTCTAGGAGTCATCAAATGCATAGAGGGACTTACAGACTGGGTTAACTCTATGGTGTGCGTCAAGAAGAGGAATAATGACCTATGAATATGTATGGACCCCAAAGACCTGAACCTTAATATCAAGAGAGAGCACTATCATATTCCGAAGAGGGAGGAAATAACATGCAAGATGGCTGAAGCAACATGTTTCAGCAAGTTGGACGCATCACAAGGCTTTAGGCAGCGCAAACTGGACAAAGCGAGTGCAAAACTGTGTCCGTTTAACACACCCTTTGGGTGCTATTGTTTCCTTTGGATGCCATTTGGCATAATTTCTGCTTCAGAAATGTTCCATCGTGCCATGGAACATATAATTGAAGAGTCTATGTGGATGACATAATAATTTGGGGGTCCACATGTGACAAGCATGACACGTGTTCCAATGGCCCCCCAGACATGAGCAGGAATGGCAAGCATTGCAAATCTTCTTGACTCCAGCGCCAGTTCTAATGTTTTTGACCCTGCGAGAAAGACCAAAATTTCAACCGATGCATTTAAGGATAGCCTGGGAACTGTGTTACTGCAGCAGAATGCAGAGGGTAGCTGGCTGCTTGTGGCATACGCATTCAGAACAATGTCAGAGATGGAGCGCAGGTATGCGAAAATTGAAAAAGAATGCCTTGGGTTAATCAGTGGTTTGACCGAATTCCATGATTATGTGTATGGTCTTCCGACGTTTCTTGTGGAGACTGGCCACAGGCCACTCGTCTCAACTGTACAGAAGAATTTGAGCAAAATATCCTCGAGGATCCAGCACATGATTATGAAGCTCCAACGCTACGATTTCAACCTAATCTGCACACCAGGCAAGCATCTCATTGTCGCTGACACACTTTCTCGAGCCACAGTTGGTGAGCACGTGCAAGTCCATGTTAATCTCGTCACTGCGTCTCTTCCAGTGTCTGAAGATAAGTCACATCTAATCAAGGAAGAAACAGCCAAGGACACAGTGCTACAAAAAGTAATAACGTATCTCCTCGAGGGATGGACTAAGGGTTCCTGCTCGGGTTGCTACAAAACGTGAGGGCAGAGTTGAGTGAGGCAAATGGCCTTCTACTGCGACAGCACAGGATTGTGATTCCACATTTCCTGAGGCCACTCATTCTCAAGAAGCTCCATGAAGTGCACTTGGGCGCTGAAAAGTGCAAGCGCAGGGCCAGGGGTACCGTTTATTGGCCTCGCATCACCTACAACATTGCAGTCATGGTTGATAACTGTGACACTTGTCAGAAGTTCCAGTGCAAGCAGAGCAAAGAGTCGATGCACATGGGTGAAATCATGACAACTCCTTGGCAGAAAGTGGGCATGGATCTTTTTCACTCTAATGGAAAAGAATACCTTTTGGTCATCGACTCCCTCTCTAATTATCCGGAGGTAGCACAGCTAGCGAACTCGACTGCTCGGTGTGTTATCCAACATGCTGAAGACATTTTTGTCCGGTGTCGACATGGGATACCAAACACTTATGACTGACTACCCTGCTTCAAAAACTGAGTGGACTGAGTTCGCCCGTCATTATAACTTTAAGCACATTACTTCAAGTCCTTTATATCCTCAGTCAAACGGGAAGGCAGAAAAGGGTGTGCACATTGTTAAACAGCTGCTGAAAAAGGCCGTTGACAGCCAGGAAGACATGTATCTGGCACTATTGAGCTATCGTTCATAACCACTTGTCAATGGGCTGTCACCAGTACAGCTGATGATGAATCGACAGCAACGAACGACTCTGCCTTCCATTGCAACTCACCCTGTGGATCGGGGACTGGAGCGGAAACTGCTTCTTCAGAAAAGAAGGCAGAAAGGGTTCTATGATAGATCCGCAAGGAAGCTCCAGCCAGTACATCGAGATGACATGGTTAGACTGGAGGATGCCAATGAAAATGGATGATCAAGGCTCGCAAAGGTACTGCAACAGGCAGGTCCACATTTGTTTCTCATCATCACTGAGGATGGCTTAGTCTTGCGGAGAAATCGAAGAGCGCTGTTGAAAATTCAACGTCTCTTCGTGTTGAGTCCAACAGAAGAGTTGGTATGTAATCCCAAAATACTTGAAGAGGATACAGACCACCAATCAGAGCCAGCACTCAGAGAAGCATCTGCAACTATAAATAAAGAACAAGCAGGAACACCAACAATAAATGAAGGTGGAACATGATTGCCGATTCAGCCATTGCTCAGGAGATCAACCAGATTGCACCGTAAACCTGTGAGACTGAACTTGTAGTGAACTCTGTACAGTTACATGCTTGAAATTGTTATGATATCATGTTTGATGAAGCACAGTTACATTTGTAATGTTAACGCTTCTAAAGGAAGGGGGATGTGATGATATGCACAGTAGTGTATATAGTTATCTATTAGTGTATCTAGTTATCTTTATGATATCCGACCAGCAGGTGGCGATAGAGATCCAGCATGTGACTCCAGAGATCCGCCAGTTGGTAGTAAGTCGTGCTAGAGGAGAGTCGCATTAGAAGTAGCTCCAGGGGAATTCACCTATTCATTACCTTTTGTATTATAGTTTGTTAGTTATCTTTCAACATGTTCACTTTGTTAATAAACTATCTTATTAGTCAAAGAACTAGATGTTCTGTGTGCATTTTTACCACAGCCACAATACAGAACATAACACTTGGAACCTCCAGCCTCATTTAAATGCTGCTACCCAATTTCTGATCCATTTCCTCCCTTGGAGGTGGGGAGGGAAAGAAATAGATCATGGCACTGGCAGCTGAAATATTTCATTCTGGAGCCCAGAGGAGCACTTTTATCCCTTTTACAGGCCTCTGCTGGCACTAATCCACCTCAATATTGGATTGGTCCAACATGACCCAATAAAGGTTGCATACATTCAAAAGGATTCAATCTGATTTGGGCGGCTGACCTTGTCAACTGCTCAAGAGAATAATTAAAATGCAAAATATAATGATTAATCCTTCATACCCTTAGGGCAGGTACATAACTTGGGCAACTTAAGTTGCCTGCTGTCACACTTCCCTGAGGGTTCCACCATTCACGTGCCACTGTTATGAAGAACGACTGATTAAAAACACCATCGAATTTCTAGGCCCAAATGTTTGGAAATTAGTTGAAAATAGGAGGATTGAAAATCATTTTCGGCTTAAAGGTTGTTGAAAATATTCAAGAAATTGTAATGCTGAAAATGCTCAACATCTGAGAGAAAAACAATTTTGAGGAAATGTTTCAACTGAAATGATAAGCTATTTTTCTCTTCCAGATTGTTGACTGGCCCTGCTGTACATTTCTAGCAATTCTTTTGGGTTTAATGAAGATTTTCAAAAATTGTTTTTCTTTTTATAACAAAATACTGAGCAACATCATGGTTGAAAGCTAAAGTAGCCATATTCTTGGAATGTGCACGTACTCCAGTTTGAAAGTAGATTGTGAAATAAAATTTTTGGCATCAAAATTGCTCATCTCCTTTTGAAGTTCAAATTCATTCAGTAAATCTTTATCCCACACAAATGGCAGTTGAACGTCAACAGTGACATAAAGGTTTCGTGAAACTGAGATTAAGTTCAATTGACTCAAGTGTGGTTCTATGAAACAAAGAACAAAGAACAAAGAAATGTACAGCACAGGAACAGGCCCTTCGGCCCTCCAAGCCCGTGCCGACCATGCTGCCCGACTAAACTACAATCTTCTATACTTCCTGGGTCCGTATCCCTCTATTCCCATCCTATTCATGTATTTGTCAAGATGCCCCTTAAATGTCACTATTGTCCCTGCTTCCACCACCTCCTCCGGTAGCGAGTTCCAGGCACCCATTACCCTCTGTGTAAAAAACTTGCCTCGTACATCTACTCTAAACCTTGCCCCTCTCACCTTAAACCTATGCCCCCTAGGACTTGACCCCTCTACCCCGGGGAAAAGCCTCTGACTATCCACTCTGTCTATGCCCCTCATAATTTTGTAGACCTCTATCAGGTCGCCCCTCAACCTCCTTCGTTCCAGTGAGAACAAACCGAGTTTATTCAACCGCTCCTCATAGCTAATGCCCTCCATACCAGGCAACATTCTGGTAAATCTCTTCTGCACCCTCTCTAAAGCCTCCACATCCTTCTGGTAGTGTGACGACCAGAATTGAACACAAAACTCCAAGTGTGGCCTAACTAAGGTTCTATACAGCTGCAACATGACTTGCCAATTCTTATACTCAATGCCCCGGCCAATGAAGGCAAGCATGCCGTATACCTTCTTGACTACCTTCTCCACCTGTGTTGCCCCTTTCAGTGACCTGTGGACCTGTACTCCTAGATCTCTTTGACTTTCAATACTCTTGAGGGTTCTACCATTCACTGTATATTCCCTACCTGCATTAGACCTTCCAAAATGCATTACCTCACATTTGTCCGGATTAAATTCCATCTGCCATCTCTCCGCCCAAGTCTCCAAACAATCTAAATCCTGCTGTATCCTCTGACAGTCCTCATCGCTATCTGCAATTCCACCAACCTTTGTGTCGTCTGCAAACTTACTAATCAGACCAGTTACATTTTCCTCCAAATCATTTATATATACTACAAACAGCAAAGGTCCCAGCACTGATCCCTGTGGAACACCACTGGTCACAGCCCTCCAATTAGAAAAGCATCCTTCCATTGCTACTCTCTGCCTTCTATGACCTAGCCAGTTCTGTATCCACCTTGCCAGCTCACCCCTGATCCCGTGTGACTTCACCTTTTGTACTAGTCTACCATGAGGGACCTTGTCAAAGGCCTTACTGAAGTCCATATAGACAACATCCACTGCCCTACCTGCATCAATCATCTTAGTGACCTCCTCGAAAAACTCTATCAAGTTAGTGAGACACGATCTCTCCTTCACAAAACCATGCTGCCTCTCACTAATACGTCCATTTGCTTCCAAATGGGAGCAGATCCTGTCTCGAAGAATTCTCTCCAGTAATTTCCCTACCACTGACGGAAGGCTCACCGGCCTGTAGTTCCCGGGATTATTCTTGCTACCCTTCTTAAACAGAGGAACATCATTGGCTATTCTCCAGTCCTCCAGGACATCACCTGAAGACAGTGAGGATCCAAAGATTTCTGCTACCCTCTTGCTTTTTATGTACGTGTAAAAAGAATTGGGATTTTCCTTAACCCTATTTGCCAATGACTTTTCGTGACCCCTTCTAGCCCTCCTGACTCCTTGCTTAAGTTCCTTCCTACTTTCCTCAGCAATTTCCTCTCCAGCCTCCTTCAGTATTCTGGGGTAGATCCCATCAGGCCCTGGGGACTTATCTACCTTAATATTTTTTAAGACACCCAACACCTCGTCTTTTTGGATCTCAATGTGACCCAGGCTATCTACACACCCTTCTCCAGACTCAACATCTGCCAATTTCTTCTCTTTGGTGAATACTGATGCAAAGTATTCATTTAGTACCTCGCCCATTTCCTCTGGCTCCACACATAGATTCCCTTGCCTATCCTTCAGTGGGCCAACCCTTCCCCTGGCTACCCTCTTGCTTTTTATGTACGTGTAAAAAGCCTTGGGATTTTCCTTAACCCTATTTGCCAATGACTTTTCGTGACCCCTTCTAGCCCTCCTGACTCCTTGCTTAAGTTCCTTCCTACTTTCCTTATATTCCACACAGGCTTTGTCTGTTCCCAGCCTTTTAGCCCTGACAAATGCCTCCTTTTTCTTTTTAACGAGGCTTACCATATCTCTCGTTATCCCGAAAGTTGCCGTATTTATCCTTCATCCTCACAGGAACATAGAATCATAGAATCATAGAATTTACAGTGCAGAAGGAGGCCATTCGGCCCATCGGGTCTGTACCGGCTCTTGGAAAGAGCACCCTACCAAAGGTCAACACCTCCGCCCCATCCCCACAACCCTGGGAACCCAGTTCCCAGCCTTTTAGCCCTGACAAATGCCTCCTTTTTCTTTTTGACGAGGCCTACAATATCTCTCGTTATCCAAGGTTCCCGAAAATTGCCGTATTTATCCTTCTTCCTCACAGGAACATGCCGGTCCTGAATTCCTTTCAACTGACACTTGAAAGCCTCCCACATGTCAGATGTTGATTTGCCCTCATGGCATAGGGAGTAATCCCGAGATTACAACCCTAGAGGTCCTGTCTTTTAACTTTCTGCCTAGCTCCCTGAACTCCTGCTGCAGGACCTCATTGCCCTCCCCCTTCAGGATGCCCTCTACCCGTTCGGAGACATCCTGGACCCTGGCACCAGGGAGGCAACATACCATTCTGGAGTCTCTTTCACGTCCACAGAAGCGCCTATCTGTGCCCCTGACTATAGAGTCCCCTATTACTATTGCTCTTCTGCGCTTTGGTCCTCCCTTCTGAACATCAGAGCCAGCCGTGGTGCCACTGCTCTGGCTGCTGCTGTTTTCCCCTGATAGGCTATCCCCCCCGACAGTATCCAAAGGGGTATATCTGTTCGAGAGGGGGACAACCACAGGGGATTCCTGCACTGACTGCCTGCCCTTTCTGGTGGTCACCCATTTCTCTGCCTGCACCTTGGGTGTGACCACATTTATATAACTGCGATCTATGACGCTTTCTGCCACCTGCATGCTCCTATGTGCATCCAATTGCTGCTCCAACCGAACCATGCAGTCTGTGAGGAGCTCCAGTTGGGTGCACTTTCTGCAGATGAAGCCACCCGGGACGCTGGAAGCCTCCTGGACCTGCCACATCTCACAGTCAGAGCACTGCACTCCTCTAACTGACATTGCGTCAATTAATTAAAATTAAAAGTTTTTTAAAATGTTTTTATATCTTTAAAACATTTTTTTAAAAGGTTACTGTTAACTATCTGTTTCCTAGCGCTAGATTTCTAATATAAATGCGAAAGCTAAATATAGTACTCTCCGATCTTAGATAGATCTTAGATACCCCTCTAAATTATAATTAAGTAATTATGTTTAATTAGTTTCCAATGCTTAATTTTTTTAATTTAGTGTAGATTCCCAACCAGCCACTCAGGTCACAGCTTTTCTGTGATGTCACTTCAGTTTCCCCCCGACACACACAATTTGAAAAAGGTATAAAAGTAAAAATGAGTAAAAATCACTTACCTTCTTACCTTCTGAGTGTCTTAGATGTTCTCAGGTACTCTCCCTGACAGAGACTGCTCCTCCTCCTCCGAACGGCTCCCGAAACTAGGCCGCGATCGTTATAAATCTCCGCTCCGACTCGCAGCTCCTGCGCTTTTTAAATCTCCCGCGCTTTTTAAATCTCCCGGCTCTCTCTCCTCTCGCGCTGTTTTCAATGTCCCGGCTCTCTTTCCTCCCGCGCTTTTTAAAACTCCCGCGCTTTTTAAATCTCCTGGCTTTCTCTCCTCTCGCGCTGTTTTCAATGTCCCGGCTGTCTCTCCTCCCGCGCTTTTTAAATCTCCCGGCTCTCCCTCCTCCCGCGCTTTTTAAATCTCCCCCTCTCTTTCCACTCGCGCTGTTTTCAATGTCCCGGCTCACTCTCCTCTCGCGCTGTTTTCAATGTCCCGGCTCACTCTCCTCTCGCGCTGTTTTCAAACCTAACATCTTTCCTCACACAACAACTATTTATTTTACTTCTACATTTTCATAGAATATTAGGAACACAGGGGCTCAGACAGTACGTAGATGATTATTCATAAATTCACTTCTGGGGTTGGAAAAGTAACACACATTGTGTATTACTCAAAGAGAAGAGTATGACACAAATTGAAGCCATTCGGCTTGGTAGAAAATTGAAAATGTCAAAAAATATTAATTCCAGATTATTTATAGAAATTAAAATAATCTCATCAATACCTGTTTAATACAGTTGACAAATGCACAGTCCACATGTATAAGCAAGATTCCTGGTTTTACTCCCAGTTCTATTGTTAGCAAGCCAGTTTCAGTTATAATAGCACAGTATGAGGCCAGTCTGCCCATGCTGGCTCTCTGTAGTTCACTCCAGTCAGTCTCATTCCCCCGTTCAACCTGTGCATTTCTGCAAGTTTATTTCCCTCAAGTACCCATCTGATTTCCTTCTTTTAAAAAAAATTATTTTATTCCAAACTTACTCAAACGGTTACAAAAAATAAACAATCTGGGGAACATACTCCCTAACACACAATTATATTGTTCCACATTTTCACCCCCCTCCCCGTGACGAACAACTCCTCTAACGTGGCCACGAACATCCCCCACCTTGCCTCAAAGCCATCCACTTAACCCCTCAATTCACATTTAATCTTTTCCAGGTGGAGAAATTTGTATAAGTCTCCCAGCCAGGCCGCCACCCCCAGCGGCGTTGCCGACCGCCATTCCAGTAAGATCCTTTGCCGGGCAACCAGAGAGGCCAAGGCCACGACATCGGCCTTCCTCCCCTTCATCAGTCCAGCTTCTCCAATATCCCGAATATTGCCAGCAAAGGGTCCGGCCCAACCTCCTCCCCCACAATCCTCGTTAGTGCCGCAAATACTCCCGCCAAGTATCTTTCTAGCTTCTCGCAGCCCCAAAACATATGTGTGTCGTTTGCTGGTCCCCGCCCATACTTCTCACACTTGTCTGCCATTCCCTGGAAGAACCCACTGATTTTTGTTCAAGTCATATGCACCCTGTGTACCACCTTGAATTGTATCAGGCTCATCCTCGCACATGAGGAGGTCGCATTTACCCTGCATAGCGTCTCGCTCCAAACTCCCCAATTTATCTCCCTTCCTTGCTCCCCCTCCCACTTCTCCTTAATCTTCACCACCTCTTCGCCTCCCTGCTCTCCCAGCCACCCATATATGTCTCCGATCTTGCCCTCCCCGTCCACGTCCGGGAGCAGCAGTCGCTCCAGCACGGCATACTTCGGTAGCTTGGGAAACTCTTTCCAAACCTTCCGCGCAAAGTCCCTTACCTGCAAGTATCTAAACTCACTTCCTCAGGAGCTCTACTCTCTCCTTCAGTTCTTCTATACTGGCAAACCTCTCTTCCAGGTATAGATCCCTCACCTTAACCAACCCCACTCCTGTCCACTTCCTATACATACCATCTGTCCCCCCCTGGTTCAAATCTGTGATTTCGCACATCGATGTTAACACTGACATCCCCTTTATCCTAAAGTGCCTCCTCAGCTGGTTCCAGACCTTCACTGTGGATTGCACCTCCGGGCTCTCTGCATATTTTCTTGCCGTCAGTGGCAACGCTGCCGTCACCATAGCCCTCAGGCTGGACCCCTTACAAGATTCTTCCTCCATCCAAACCCATTCTGCCCCCTCTCCTTCCCACCATCTTCTCCACATTCACCGTCCAGTAATAATGCAGCAGGTTCGACAACGCCAACCCCCGTTTCTGCCTCTGCCACTGTAACAGGGTCCTCTTTACCCTTGATACTTCCCTGGCCACACAAAGTCTGAGATAATCGTATCCAGCTTCCAGAAAAAGGCTTTCAGTACACAAATCGGAAGCATCTGGAATATGAATAGGAACCTTGCCAGAACATTCATCTCCACCACTTGGACCCTCCCTGCCAGAGCCCAAGGCAGCGTGCCCCACCTCTTCAGATCCTCCCTAACCTCCTCCACCAGCTTTGTTAAATTCCATTTATGCAATGTCACCTACTCTTCCGTTTCCTGAATCCCCACAAATTTGAATCTATCTCTGGCTACTTTAAATGGTAACCCCCTTGGTTGGCTCTCCAACCCAACTCGTTCACCGGGAACACTTCACTTTTCCCTACGTTCAACTTGTATCCTGAGAACGCCACAAACTTCCCTAATAGGCGCATGACCCTCCCCATGCTCTCCACTGGGTCCGACACATACAGTAACAGGTCGTCCGCATTTAGCGGCACCCAATGCTCCCTACTCCCCCTCATAATCCCACCACTCTGCCAACCCACTGAGGGCCATTGCCAGAGGCTCTATAGCTAGCATGAATTGCAGAGGCAACAGCGGGCACCCCAGCCTTGTTCCCCTGTGTAACCCAAAGCTTTGTGAGTCCATATCGTTGGTCTTTACACTCGCCACTGGTGCCACATATAACAGGCACACCAAGCCACAAACATCGGGCCAAACTCAAACCTTCCCAGGACCTCAAATAGGTACCGTCACTCCACCCGGTCAAATCCCTCTCTACATCCATGGACACCACTACCTCCGATACCCATCCTCTTGACGGAGTCATAATCATATTTAACAGCCTCCTTATATTAATGGAGAGCTGCCAGCCTTTTATGAAGCCTGTCTGGTCCTCCACGACCACCCCAGGACACAACATTCCATCCTCCCTGCCACCTATTTGGCCAGCACTTTTACATCTGTATTTAATAGCGATATGGGCCTGTACCATCCACATTCTAACGGGTCCTTTCCCATCTTTGGTATCAATACATAGATACATAGAACATACAGTGCAGGAGGCCACTCGGCCCATCGAGTCTACACCGACCCACTTAAGCCCTCACTCACACCCTATCCCCATAACCCAATAACCCCTCCTCACCTTTTAGGACACTGAGGGCAATTTCGCATGGCCAATCCGCCTAGCCTGCACGTCTTTGGACTGTGGGAGGAAACCGGAGCACCCGGAGGAAACCCACGCAGACAGGGGGAGAAAGTGCAGACTCCTCACATACAGTGACCCAGCAGGGAATCGAACCTGGGACCTTGGCGCTGTGAAGCCACAGTGCTAGCCACGTGTGCTACCGTGCTGCCCATAAATGTGAATGTTGCCTACGTCATTGTCTCCGGCAACGCCCCCTTCTCCAGCGCTTCACTAAACGCCCCCAACAGATGCGGTGCCAGTTCCGTCGCAAACTCCTTGTAAAATTCCCCCGGGTAACCAACCGGCTCGGGGCCCTTCCCCGACTTCATACCCCTTATACTGTCCAATCCCTCCATGGTGGGTGCCCTCCAATACTCGAAGTCTACTTTGACTATCTTGTTCATTAAACGCCCATACTCCGCCCTCCTTTTCCTATCCTCATGCGCCTTGATAGAGATAATCTCCCCTCGGACCACCGTCTTCAATGCCTCCCAAAATGTGGCCGCCGACACCTCACCGTTCTGGTGCAACTTTACGTAGTCTTTAATCACCGACCACACCTTATCACAGAATCCTCTGTCTGCCAACAACCGCAAATCGAGCCTCCATTCCGGCCTCTGCTCCCGCCCCGAGCTAAGCCGAATCTTCAGCCAGTGGGGCACATGACCCGAAATTACAATCCCTGCACACTCTGCCCCCTCCACCCCTACCAACACCTCATGGCTCACACAAAAGAGTCGATTCTGGAGTACACCCTGTAAACATGTGAGAAAAAGCAAGACTCCCTTCCCCTTAGGTTCTTAAAGCGCCATGGGTCTACCATCTTTTCCATGAACTCTCCCAGTTCCATTGCCATCCGTATCATTCGCATTGACCTGCGCTCGACCTGTCCAGCCTCGGCTCTAGAACACAATTAAAATCTCCTCCCACGATCAACTGGTACATGATTAAATCTGAGATCATTGTCAGAAACCCCCTCATAAACCTTACATCGTCCCTATTCAGTGCAGATGGCTCCCCACTCTGCAACTGGATCCTCGATTTTCTGACCAACAGACCACAATCAGTAAGAATGAACAACAACACCTCCTCCACAATAGTCCTCAACACCGGCGCCCCGCAAGGCTGCGTAGTTAGCTCCCTACTCTACTCCCTGTATACACACGACTGCGTGGCAAAACTTGGTTCCAACTCCATCTACAGGTTTGCTGACGATATGACCATAGTGGGCCGGATCTCGAATAACGATGAGTCCGAATACAGGAGGGAGATAGAGAACCTAGTGGAGTGGTGTAGCGACAACAATCTCTCCCTCAATGCCAGCAAAACTAAAGAGCTGGTAATTGACTTCAGGAAGCAAAGTACTGTACACACCCCTGTCTGCATCAACGGGGCCGAGGTGGAGATGGTTAGCAGTTTCAAATTCCTAGGGGTGCACATCTCCAAAAATCTGTGCTGGTCCACCCACGTCGACGCTACCACCAAGAAAGCACAACAGCGCCTATATTTCCTCAGGAAACTAAGGAAATTCGGCATGTCCACATTGACTCTTACCAACTTTTACAGATGCACCATAGAACGCATCCTATCGGGCTGCATCACAGCCTGATATGGCAACTGCTCGGCCCAGGACAGCAAGAAACTTCAGAGAGTTGTGAACACCGCCCAGTCCACCACACGACCCTGCCTCCCATCCATTGACCCCCATCTACACCTCGCGCTGCCTAGGGAAAGTGGGCAGTATAATCAAAGATCCCTCCCACCCGGCTTACTCACTCTTCCAAATTCTTCCATCGGGCAGGAGATACAGAAGTCTGAGAACACGCACGAACAGACTCAAAAACAGCTTCTTCCCCACTGTCACCAGACTCCTAAGTGACCCTCTTATGGACTGACTCCATTAACACTACACCCTGTATGCTTCATCCGATGCCAGTGCTTATGTAGTTACATTGTATAAGTTGTGTTGCCCTATTATGTATTTTATTTTATTCCCTTTACTTCTCATGTACTTAATGATCTGTTGAGCTGCTCGCAGAAAAATACTTTTCACTGTACCTCGGTACACGTGACAATAAAAAAATCCAATCCAATCCAATCCAGATACATTCACCAACACCACCGGCGTCCCCTCCAATACCCCACTCACCATCACATACCTTCCATCCGGGTCCCCCACTTCCTTCGCACTTACAAACCCTGTCTTCTTGCTCATCAAGATGCCCCCCCCGCCCCCCCCCCCCCCCGTGACTTTGAGTCAAACCCTGAGTGAAATACCTGACCCACCCATCCCTTTCTCAACCTGACCTGGTCCTTCACCCAGAGGTGCGTCTCCTGCAGAAAGACCACCTCTGCCTTTAAACTCCTGAGATGTGCAAAAGCCCAAGATTTCACCGGTCCATTTTGGCCTTGCACGTTCTATGTTGTATGGCTTTCCGGAGGCTTACGCCTCTGTTCCCCTCTACCGTCCGTCATCCTCTCCTCTCGGCTCTGTCCCTTCTAATTTTGTCCTGTACCGGACCCATCCAAGATGGCCCCCTTCTCTGCCCTGATCACGCTTCTTCCCCAACCCTGCCACGTCGCATCTCCCCCTCTTCCCTCCCTAACCCCCCCATTCCCCCCCTCGTCCATCTTTCATGGCCATAACCCCCACCTCACCTCTGTTCACCAGCATTACCTGCCAGTGTGGCAACTCCTGCCCCAAAGGTTCCTCCTACTGACCTCCCCCACCCCTCCCACCCTCACCTCTTCGTTCTGCGCAGGCCCCCCCCCCCAAACAAAGACATATCTCGAGCCACAGGTTGCCTCCTCCAAAGACAAACAAAAAAAAACACCGCCACAGGCAGCAGGAGGGGTGGGGGGGTGGGGGCTGTCCCCTTACACCCCTGCTACCCTTGTCGACCCAACAAGAGAAAAAAAAAGAACTCTCCACCTGGAAGGAAAAGAAACCTACCCCCCCCCCCCCCTCACTCCCACCCTTCCATTACTCTCCATTACCCCCACCTCTGACTCCCAATAAAGTTCGGTTCTCCACCAGTCTGTGCTCCTTATTAAAGCTATTGGCCACTTCTGGGGCCTCAATGTAATATTCCCAGCCCTCATTAGTCACCCAAAGTTTTGCCGGGTAGAGCAACCCAAACCTGATCTACTGTTGATACAGCACCGCCTTGGCCCTATTGAATCCAGCATGCCGTTTTTGCCAGTTCAGCTCCAACATCTAGGTACATTCGGATCTTGTTCCCCTCCCATTTCCGCTTCTCTGGCCCACTGCAGGATCTTCTCTTTTTCCACAAACCTGTGGAGTCTTACGATCACTGCCCGCGGCGGCTCCCCAGTTCTTGGCTTCTGCCTCAGAGACCTGTGCGCTCTATCCACCTCTGGGACTTGTCCAGAACCCCCTTCACCACCAGCCGTCGAGACATACCTTGTGGCACTCGCGCCTTCACTTCTTCAGGCAGGCTGACAATACACAGGTTCTGCCTTCTCGACCTGTTCTCTTGTTCTTCAACCTTCCTGTCAGCGTCTTGTAAAGATCTCCTAAGAGCCCAAATGCCATCGCCTGATCGCTGTGGTCCGACATCACCCTCTCAATCTCTTGGATCTGCAAATCTTGCACCTCCAAACATTTTTCAACTCTTTCCATTGAGCCCTTCAGGGGTGCCATAGCCCCTTTGATGGCCATCGATCTGTCCTCCTGCATCTTTTCCCTTTGTTGACGGAAATCTTCCCTGTTGAAAAGCCATCAACTGTTCCATCTGAGACCTTCCAACCTGCACTGACCCTTCCCCCCTGCGCCATCTTTTCAATAGCTGCTGTGCCACAGGTCTCTTTCAACTCCTTGGCCAGGTCTTTCACCTTCTTCTGCCGGGTTTGGTAACCAGTAGACATGCCACACCCCGCCGGCGGGGGGGGGGGGGTGGGGGGGGGGGGGGGGGGGGGGGGGGCGCGCGGGGTGGGGGGGACCTCTCCTCCGAACTCCAGCTACACTTTTCCGTCAAAGTTACTCCTGGTATCGGGTAAAAAGAGTTCTTTTCGATGCCTTCAAGCAGGAGCTGCCCTGTGTGGCAAACCACTCACACCATGGCCGCCACCCACCAGAAGTCCCATCTGATTTCCTTCTGAAACCAATGCTCATCTCTGCTTCCATCACCCTCACAGTAAGAAGTCTTACAACACCAGGTTAAAGTCCAACAGGTTTGTTTCGAGTCACGAGCTTGCGAAGCACAGCTCCTTCCTCAGGTGAATGAAGAGGTGGGTTCCAGAAACACATATACAGACAAAGTCAATGATGCACCACCGATCGCGATTTTGGTGTGGAGGCTCGGAGAACCTCGCCCAAAGTATCTCACAAGTTCAAACAACAACAAAATGTTTCATGCTGCCACAGTGCAGTGGCAACAGGGAGTGTTATTTTCCTGTCGGACCCTACCATCAGTTCGAAAAATGCGCTGCCGAGCATAAAATTGAGCAACATCATGTACGAATTTCAGTGCCAGTGTGATGCCGGGTATGTAAGTCGAAAGTCCCCAACAATTGGGTGATTGAATCAATCAATATGTTCCTCTGGTTGTTGGGAATAGGCAGAGCACAGATGTGCTTAATCAGTCCATGCTTGCAAAAGACAAAACAAATTTACTTTTAGATGTGATACTGCGATTGGAAAGCATTTGCTAGACAATCCTGAATGCACATGTGATAACCCTCACAAGGACCACGGGAGATCCCTGATTGATCTCCCCATGGGCTTTGTAGAAAAAGAGTTCCTGTGGTGACCGAGCGGAGGCTCACCCAACTGGGGCTTAGTAGCAGGACTTTTATATGTAGCTCCCAGACCCAGACCGGCAGTTCCTGATAGTCCTGGGAAGTTTGTTTTGTGGGCCGTGCTAGCAGCTTTATTTTCAGCTTAAATAAACCATTTTGGCCTTTCACTCTGCTTCTCTTGGAATTATTACATCGGTGGCGAGAATCAAGCACAGGATTCTTAGCCTTTTCGAAACTCACCTACAACAATTCCGGTAAGAAACAAAGCATAAAAACCCCCATACATGCGCGTGTTTGGGATTCTCAAGCCGATTGATGTGGACATGGAAGACTGACCCCAGTACGCCAAATGCATGCGCTATGTCTTCCATGCCAGAGGGGAATGACAGACATAAAGTACTCCTTTTGACAGCATGCAGGACCCTAATATTCAGCATTATTAAGAGTTTAAATTATCCTGCAGCACCCGACACTAAAACAGTTAACTTGTGGATCTAGTAAAGAACAATTACGACCCCAAAGTTGTCTGCAATCCTTCAGCATTACCGATTCAAACGCGGCTAGAGAACCCGTGACAGAATTCCTGGCTGCACTAAGGAAGCGAATGCTGTGAATACTAATTGAGATGCTACTTGACTGGCTCGTGTGTGGGGATCAATAATATTGGGAGGCACAAAAATTGTTGGCAGAACCCACCCGAGATCTCAAAAGGGCTAAAACATTAGCAATATCTTAAGAGCATGCAGAGAAAGGGACACAAGAAATCCAGGGATGATGGACCCAGCTTTCTCAGGCTGGGGGGTGGGGAGGGGGTTGGGGGGGGGGGGGGGGGGGGTGGGGGGGGGGGAAGGATGTAATGATATGCATAAGCTATCTTGTGTACAATGATGGAAACATCCTCCGACCAGCAGGTGGCAGTGTAAGTCTACCACGTGACTCTGTACCTCGAGATGTTGGGATCGAGTCATGTTAGTGACTGGTCACACTTGCAGCAGCTCTCGGATAATTTATCAGTACTAGTAGTTTGTAATATATTTATTATAATTATCTTTACCACGCATTTATTTTTTAGCAAAATACTTTTGCTAGTCAAGAACTAGATGTTCTTCTGTGCATCATTCACACCGCCCCAGCACAAGAACATAATGGGGGAACACACCCTCAAACAGAAAAGCCAGTATTCTCAGAGAAGGCTCCCTGCCTCACCCACCACCAACTCAACATTTCAGCCAGGATATTCTGGCATCTCAAAAGACGGCTAGAAAGGGCAGCACGGTGGTGCAGTGGTTAGCACTGCTGTCTCACAGCACTGAGAGGTCGGGTTCAATCCCGGCCCACTGTTTGTATGGAGCTTGTACATTCTCCCCGTGTCTGTGTGGGACTCACTCCCACAACCAAAAAGGATGTGCAGGGTAGGTCAATTGGCCACGCTAAATTGGCCTTTAATTGGAAAAAATAGAATTGGGTACTCTAAATTTATAAAAGAAAATAAAAGACGTCCAGATAACCGATTACACCAAGCACGCCTCCCTAGAGGACTGCACGTGTCAGCCCCAAGGCTGCTGTAAGTGTGGCCAAAGGACAGAACCCAGGCAAGGCTGTCAAAATCAGCAGGACGCGTGCCGCCCAGGCCAGAAGCCAAAACCACCTCAGGCCTGAGCCTTGCAAGTCGATCAGCCCGTAGAGAATGAAACTGCATCATTACCCCTGAGGTTGCCCAATGAAGATAACACTCTTGGACAACGGTCATTCCCTATAAATTGAGGTGGAGATGTGAGCTGGCGTTTCCATCATTGGGGAACAGACCCTTTGGGATCTCCGGGTGGGCATCTTGCCCCTAGGCCTGCGATACACCAGGGACAGGTTAGCCACATATACAGAGGACACTTTGGAAGAAGTCAGCATAGCCTTGAACTTCCTGGATACCTTTCCAGTATTCATGAAAAAGATTGAAGCGTAGACGCAGAAGGACCCCACACTGGTAAAATTCTGCCATAAGATCCTCAGTGGCAGAACTGTTCTATGTCACTGCACGGATGATATAGAACATAGAACAGTACAACACAGTACAGGCCCTTTGGCTCACAATGTTGTACCGACCATTTATCCTAATCTTTTTTTTAAAAAAATATTTTATTGAAAATTTTTGGTCAACCATCACAGTACATTGTGTATCCTTTACACAATAATATAACAGTATAAATAACAATGACCTGTTTTATAAACAAAGAATAAATAATATATAACAAAAACGAAAACTAAAACTAAATGGCAACTGCCTTGTCTCAGATAAACACTCTCCAAAAATATGATTTAACAGTCCAATATACAATTATTTATAGCAACGACCTATACATATTATACATATATATTAACAACCCTGAGAGTCCTTCTGGTGCCTCCCCCCCCCCCCCCCCCCCCCCCACCTTGGGCTGCTGCTGCTGTCTTCTTCTTTTCCATTCCCTCTATCTCTCTGTGAGGTATTCGATGAACGGTTGCCACCGCCTGGTGAACCCTTGAGCCGATCCCCTTAGGACGAACTTAATCCGTTCCAGCTTTATAAACCCTGCCATGTCATTTATCCAGGTCTCCACACCCGGGGGAACAGGCTTCCTTCCACATCAACAGTATCCTGCGCCGGGCTACTAGGGACGCAAAAGCCAAAACATCAGCCTCTTTCGCCTCCTGCACTCCCGGCTCTTCTGCAACCCCGAATATAGCCAACCCCCAGCTTGGTTCGACCTGGACCCCCACCACCTTCGAAAGCACCTTTGTCACCCCCACCCAGAACCCCTGTAGTGCCGGACATGACCAGAACATGTGGGTGTGATTCGCTGGGCTTCTCGAGCATCTCGCACACCTATCCTCTACCCCCAAAAATTTACTGAGCCGTGCTCCAGTCATATGCGCCCTGTGTAACACCTTAAATTGAATCAGGCTTAGCCTGGCACACGAGGACGATGAGTTTACGCTACTTAGGGCATCTGCCCACAGCCCCTCCTCAATCTCCTCCCCCAGCTCTTCTTCCCATTTCCCTTTCAGCTCATCTACCATAATCTCCCCCTCGTCCCTCATTTCCCTATATATATCTGACACCTTACCGTCCCCCACCCATGTCTTTGAGATCACTCTGTCCTGCACCTCATGCTTCGGATGCTGCGGGAATTCCCTCACCTGTTGCCTCGCAAAAGCCCTCAGTTGCATATACCGGAATGCGTTCCCTTGGGGCAACCCATATTTCTCGGTCAGCGCTCCCAGACTTGCGAACTTCCCATCCACAAACAGATCTTTCAGTTGCGTTACTCCTGCTCTTTGCCATATTCCAAATCCCCCATCCATTCTCCCCGGGGCAAACCTATGGTTATTTCTTATCGGTGACCCCCCCAAGGCTCCCGTCTTTCCCCTATGCCGTCTCCACTGTCCCCAAATTTTCAAAGTCGCCACCACCACCGGGCTTGTGGTGTATTTCTTCGGTGAGAACGGAAATGGGGCCGTCACCATAGCTTGTAGGCTAGTCCCCCGACAGGACGCCCTCTCCAATCTCTTCCACGCCGCTCCCTCCTCTTATCCCATCCACTTACTCACCATTGAGATATTGGCGGCCCAGTAGTACTCACTTAGGCTCGGTAGTGCCAGCCCCCCCCCTATCCCTACTACACTGTAAGAATCCCTTCCTCACTCTCGGGGTCTTCCCGGCCCACACAAAACTCATGATACTCTTTTCGATCCTTTTGAAAAAAGCCTTCGTGATCACCACCGGGAGGCACTGAAACACAAAGAGGAATCTCGGGAGGACTACCATTTTAACCGCCTGCACCCTCCCTGCCAGTGACAGGGATACCATGTCCCATCTCTTGAAGTCCTCCTCCATTTGTTCCACCAATCGCGTTAAATTTAACCTATGCAATGTACCCCAATTCTTGGCTATCTGGATCCCCAAGTGACGAAAGTCCCTTGTTACCTTCCTCAGCGGAAAGTCCTCTATTTCTCTGCTCTGCTCCCCTGGATGCACCACAAACAACTCACTTTTCCCCATGTTCAGTTTATATCCTGAGAATTCTCCAAACTCCCGAAGTGTCCGCATTATCTCTGGCATCCCCTCCGCCGGGTCCGCTACATATAACAACAAATCATCCGCATACAGAGATACCCGGTGTTCTTCTCCTCCTCTAAGTACTCCCCTCCACTTCTTGGAACCCCTCAATGCTATTGCCAGGGGCTCAATCGCCAGTGCAAACAATAATGGGGACAGAGGGCAAACCTGCCTTGTCCCTCTATGGAGCCGAAAGTATGCAGAACCCCGTCCATTCGTGACCACACTCGCCACTGGGGCCCTATACAACAGCTGCGCCCATCCAACATACTCATCTCCAAAACCAAATCTCCTCAGCACCTCCCACAGATAATCCCACTCCACTCTATCAAATGCTTTCTCGGCATCCATCGCAACCACTATCTCCGCTTCCCCCTCTGGTGGGGGCATCATCATTACCCCTAGCAGCCTCCGTATATTCGTATTCAGCTGTCTCCCCTTCACAAACCCAGTTTGGTCCTCATGGACCACCCTCGGGACACAATCCTCTATCCTCATTGCCATTACCTTGGCCGGAATCTTAGCGTCTACAGTTAGGAGGGAAATAGGTCTATAGGACCCGCATTGCAGCGGGTCCTTTTCCTTCTTTAGGAGAAGCGATATCGTTGCCTCAGACATAGTCGGGGGCAGCTGTCCCCTTTCCTTTGCCTCATTAAAGGTCCTCATCAGTAGCGGGGCGAGCAAGTCCACATATTTCCTGTAAAATTCAACTGGGAATCCATCCGGTCCCGGAGCCTTCCCCGCCTGCATGCTCCTAATTCCTTTCACTACTTCCTCTATTTCAATCTGTGCTCCCAGTCCCACCCTTTCCTGCTCCTCCACCTTGGGAAATTCCAGCCGGTCCAGAAAGCCCATCATTCTCTCCCTCCCATCCGGGGGTTGAGCTTCGTATAATTTTTTATAAAATGCCTTGAACACTCCATTCACTCTCTCCGCTCCCCGCTCCATCTCTCCTTCCACATCCCTCACTCCCCCTATTTCCCTCGCTGCTCCCCTTTTCCTCAATTGGTGGGCCAGCAACCTGCTCGCCTTCTCCCCATATTCGTACTGTACACCCTGTGCCTTCCTCCACTGTGCCTCTGCAGTACCCGTTGTCAGCAAGTCAAATTCTACGTGTAGCCTTTGCCTTTCCCTGTACAGTCCCTCCTCCGGTGCCTCCGCATATTGCCTGTCCACCCTCAGAAGTTCTTGCAGCAACCGCTCCCGTTCCCTACTCTCCTGCTTTCCTTTATGTGCCCTTATTGATATCAGCTCCCCTCTAACCACTGCGTTCAGCGCCTCCCAGACCACTCCCACCTGGACCTCCCCATTATCATTGAGTTCCAAGTACTTTTCAATGCACCCCCTCACCCTTAGACATACCCCCTCATCTGCCATTAGTCCCATGTCCATTCTCCAGGGTGGGCGCCCTTCTGTTTCCTCCCCTATCTCCAAGTCCACCCAATGTGGAGCGTGATCCGAAATGGCTATAGCCGTATACTCCGTTCCCCTCACCTTCGGGATCAACGCCCTTCCCAAAACAAAAAAGTCTATTCGCGAATAGACTTTGTGGACATAGGAGAAAAACGAAAACTCCTTACTCCTAGGTCTGCTAAATCTCCACGGGTCTACTCCTCCCATCTGCTCCATAAAATCTTTAAGCACCTTGGCTGCTGCCGGCCTCCTTCCAGTCCTGGACCTCGACCTGTCCAGCCCTGGTTCCAACACCGTATTGAAATCTCCCCCCCTTACCAACTTTCCCACCTCTAGGTCCGAGATGCGTCCTAGCATACGCCTTATAAAATTGGCATCATCCCAGTTCGGGGCATATACGTTTACCAAAACCACCGTCTCCCCCTGTAGTTTGCCACTCACCATCACGTATCTGCCCCCGCTATCCGCCACTATAGTCTTTGCCTCAAACATTACCCGCTTCCCCACTGATATAGCCACGCCCCTGTTTTTCGCATCTAGCCCCGAATGGAACACCTGCCCCACCCAACCTTTGCGTAGTCTGACCTGGTCTATCAGTTTCAAGTGCGTTTCCTGTAACATAACCACGTCTGCCTTAAGTTTCTTAAGGTGTGCGAGTACCCGTGCCCTCTTTATCGGCCCGTTCAGCCCTCTCACGTTCCACGTGATCAGCCGGGTTGGGGGGCTTTTTACCCCCCCCCCCTTGTCGATTAGCCATCCCCTTTTTCCAGCTCCTCACCCGGTTCCCACGCAGCTGTGTCCCCCCCAGGCGGTGCCCCCCCGCCCATCCCACCCCATGCCAGCTCCCCCCTCTCCCCAGCAGCAGCAGCCCAATAATTCCCCCCCCCCCCCCCACCCCCCCGCTAGATCCCCCACTAGCGTAGTTACACCCCCCATGTTGCTCCCAGAAGTCAGCAAACTCTGGCCGACCTCGGCTCCCCCCCGTGACCTCGGCTCGCACCGTGCGACGCCCCCTCCTTCCTGCTTCCCTATTCCCGCCATGATTATCATAGCGCGGGAACCGAGCCCGCGCTTCCCCCTTGGCCCCGCCCCCAATGGCCAACGCCCCATCTCCTCCACCTCCTTTCCTCCCCCCACCACCTCCTGTGGAAGAGAGAAAAGTTACCACATCGCAGGATTAATAACATAAAACTCCTCTTTCCCCCCTTTTTACCCCCCTCTTCGCCCCCCATACTCGCCCCACCACTTTGTTTCAAACGTTCTTTTTTTAATAACCCGCTCATTCCAATTTTTCTTCCACGATAAAAGTCCACGCCTCATCCGCCGTCTCAAAGTACTGGTGCCTCCCTTGATATGTGACCCACAGTCTTGCCGGTTGCAGCATTCCGAATTTTATCTTCTTTTTGTGAAGCACCGCCATGGCCTGATTAAAGCTCGCCCTCCTCGCCACCTCCACACTCCAGTCTTGGTATACGCGGATCACCGCGTTCTCCCACTTACTGCTCCGAGTTTTCTTTGCCCATCTAAGGACCATCTCTCTATCCTTAAAATGGAGGAATCTCACCACTATGGCTCTAGGAATTTCTCCTGCTCTCGGTCCTCGCGCCATCACTCGGTATGCTCCCTCCACCTCCAGCGGACCCGCCGGGGCCTCCGCTCCCATTAACGAGTGCAGCATCGTGCTCACATATGCCCCGACGTCCGCTCCCTCCGCACCTTCAGGAAGACCAAGAATCCTTAGGTTGTTCCGCCTCGCGTTGTTCTCCAGCGCCTCCAGCCTTTTCACACATCGTTTATGGTGTGCCTCGTGCATCTCCGTCTTCACCACCAGGCCCTGTATGTCGTCCTCATTCTCGGCAGCCTTTGCCTTCACGACCCGAAGCTCCCGCTCCTGGGTCTTTTGCTCCTCCTTTAGCCCTTCGATCGCCTGCAATATCGGGGCCAACAGCTCCTTCTTCATTTCCTTTTTGAGTTCTTCCACGCAGCGTTTCAAAAACTCGTGTTGTTCAGGGCCCCATATTAAACTGCCACCTTCCGACGCCATCTTGGTTTTTGCTTGCCTTCCTTGCCGCTGCTCTAAAGGATCCACCGCAATCCGGCCACCTTCCTCCCCTTTTTTCATCCGTATCCAGGGGGGATTCCCTTCTGGTTCACCGCACAGCACTTTTAGCCGTTAAAATTGCCGTTGGGGCTCTTATTAAGAGCCCAAAAGTCCGTTCCACCGGGAGCTGCCGAAACGTGCGACTCAGCTGGTCAACGCCGCACCCGGAAGTCCCATTTATCCTAATCTAAGATCAACCTAACCTGCACCCCTTCAATTTACTGCTGTCCATCTGCCTATCCAAGGTCTGCTTAAATCTCCCGAATGACTCTGACTCCACCACCTCTGCTGGCAATGCATTCCATGCACCCACCACTCTCTGTGCAAAGAACCTACCTCTGACATCTCCCCGAGACCTTCCTCCAATCACCTTAAAATTATGTCCCCTCGTGAAGCTAAATCCACCCTGGTGAAAACTCTCTGGCTATCCACTCTATCCATGCCTCTCATCAACATGTACACCTCTAACAAGTCACCTCTCTTCCTTTTTCGCTCCAGTGAGAAAAGCCCTAGCTCCCTCAACCTTTCTTCATAAGACATGCCCTCCAGTCCAGGCAGAATCCTGTTAAATCACATCTGCATCCTCTCCAAAGCATCCACATCCTTCCTCTCATGAGACGACCAGAACTGGACACAATATTCCAAGTGTGGTCTAACTCGGGTTTTATAAACCTGCAACAAAACCTCACGGCTCTGAAACTCAATCCCCCTGTTAATGAAGGCCAACACACCATACACCTTCTTAACAACCATATCAACATGGGTGGCAACTTTTGAGGGATCTATGTACGTGGATTCCCCAAGATCCCTCTACTCCTCCACTGAATCATGCCTTTAACCCTGTACTCAGCATTCAACTTTGAACTTCCAAAATGAATCACTTCACATTGATCCAGGTTGAACTCCATCTGCCACTTCTCAGCCCAGCTCTGCATCCTGTCAATGTCCAGTTGTAACCTGCAACTGCCCTCGACACTATCTACAACTCCACCAACCTTCGTGTCATCGGCAAACTTACCAACCCACCCTTCCACTTCCTCATCCCAATCATTTATAAAAACCACAAAGAGCAGAGGTCCCAGAATAGATCCCTGCGGGACACCACATGTCACCGACCTTCAGGCGGAATACGTTCCATCCACTACCACTCGCTGTCTTCTTTCGGCATTCCAATTCTGTATCCAAACAGCCAAATTTCCCTGTATCCCATGCCCCTGATTTTCTGAATAAGCCCACCATATAGATGGGAGGTAGGTTCGTGTGATGGACTGGGCTGTGTTCACGACTCTCTGAAGGTTCTTGCGTTCCTGGGCCGAGCTGTTGCCATACCAGGCTGTGATACAGCCAGATAGGATGTTTTCTATGGTTTATATTTTGCTCACCACAGACGTAAGACTGACTGGTCTGTAATTCCCAGGGATTTCCCCATTTCCTTTCTTGAACAGGGGAACAACATTCGCCTCCCTCCTATCATCCGGTACTATTCCAGTGGAGAGTGAGGACGCAAATATCATCGCCAATGGCGCAGAAATCTCCTCCCTTGCTTCCCATAACAACCTTGGGTATATCCCATCTGGCCCAGGGGACTTATCTATCCTGATGCTTTTCAAAATTTCCAGCACATCCTCCTTCTTAATGTCAACCTCTTTGAGCCTATTAACCTGGTTCACACTGTTCTCACGAGCAACAAGGTCCCTCTCTCTAGTGAATACTGAAGCAAAATATTAATTTAGGGCCTCCCCTACATCCTCAGACTCTAGGCATAAGTTCCCTCCACTATCCCTGATCAGCCCTACTCTCACTCTGATCATCCTCTTATTTCTCATATAAGTGTAGAACGCTTTGGGGTTTTCCCTAATCCTTCCCGCCAGGTCTTTTTCATGCCCCCTTCTAACTCTCCTACTTCCATTTTTGAGTTCCTTCCTGGCTACATTGCAACCCTCTAGAGCCGTGCCAGATCCTTGCTTCATCAATCTTACGTAAGCTTCCTTCTTCCGTTTGACTAGAAGCTCCACTTCTCTTTTCTGCAGCTGCGATGCACTCTCTAATTACCAGTGCCACTCCCCTTCCTCTTTTACCTCCCTCTCTATTCATCTTAAAACATCTAAACTCGGAAACATCTAACAACCATTCCTGCCCCTCTGAAATCCATGTCTCCGTAATGGCCACAACATAGTTCCAAGTACTGATCCATGCTCTAAGTTCATCTCCCTTATTCCTGATACTCCTTGCACTGAAACAGACACACTTTAACCCATCCCACTGAATGCAACTTTGCCCTATCAACTGTGTATCCTTCCTCACAGACTGGCTGCATACTATTTCTGCCCATTCAACAGCTACCCTATCCTCTGATCCGTAGCTCTGTTTCCCATCCCCCTGCCAAACTAGTTTAAACCCTCCCACCGAGACATCTGACACCTGGCCTGGTTCGTTACCAAGCACCAAATCCAATATGGCTTCCCCCCTAGTCGGCTTATCTATATATTGAGTCAGGAATCCTTCCTGGACACACCTGACAAAATCTGCTCCAACCAAACCATTTGCACTAAGGAGGTTCCAGTCAATATTAGGGAAGTTGCAGCCCTTCTCACTAAACAACAAGAACTGAGTATAGAAGGTGGCATCATCTTGTGGGGAGTCCAGTAGTCGCCCAGGTCGGCGCCCAATTCTGACGGAATGACACCATGGGGTATCCAAGATGAAAATGCTCACAAGGAGCTACGTCTGGTGGCCCAGGTTCGATACAGCCATTGAGAATCTGGTGAAGCAATGCTACTTGTGCCAGGAGAATCAGAAGCCTACCACGTTCAGCTTCTTTGCACCCATGGGAACGGCCTGGAAGACCATGGGTACGGGTGCACAGGGACTTCGCTGGCCCATTCCTTGGATCAATGTTCCTTATTATGGTCAACACCCTATCAAAATGGTTAGGAGTACATTGCATGGCCTCCACGACTTCTCATGCAACAATAGAAAATCTCTGGCAAAACCTCTTGCCCACATCATACCGGGGGTTCTCGTATCTGATATGGTACCCCCTTTACCAGTGGAGAATTTCATGTATTCATGAAGTCGAATGGCATTAAACAGATCCGAGTGTTGCCATACTTTCCATCGTCCGTTGGCCTGACCGAACAGGCAGCTCAAATATTCAAAACCAGAGTGCATAAACAGCCTGCTGGTTCCCTGGATATTATTTTGGCTCTGTTCCTCTTTAATTATAGAACCATGCCACACATGATGACAGGAGTCGCACCAGCATAATTGTTAATGGGACGATGACCAAGCACCAGGCTCAGCCTGCTGTTTCCCAACTTGGGGTGAGGGGCAAGGTGGAGTCAAAACAGACGGCACAAAAAAGGATCTACGACACGAGAAGACTCGAAAAGACCTTCGGAACAGATGCTGTCCATGTGTGGAACTTTGAGATGGCTCCAATGGACCCAGGAGTCGTTCATGAAAAGATTGGTCTGGTTTCCTACAAAGTCAAAGTCCAAGGAATGCTGTGAAAAAACACTTGAACCACACTCCAGTGGGGACAATTTAAGCAGAGATAACTTCCTTGACACCCATTGTGACTAGCTCTGGTCAGGGGGCTCAAGAGTTGTTCCCCCAACAATGAAGTTGCAGAGCCCGAAATGGAGACCGAGAAGATTGATCCTCCACCGGAGGTCAGTACTGAAGATGAGCCTCCATCTCTGGCCCTTTTGTGCTCAACAAAGAAGCGACTATACCCAGTCAGCTTCATGTACCCCAATCCGGCTCCAACTTCCGCCGACTCGAGGCCTTGTGCCAATTGACGAAAGCGGTCTCATCGCCATGGCAACTGAGGGGTAAGGAATTTGAAAACCCTCACAAAGACCACAGGAGATCACTGATACTGTTCAAGATGGCGCCGAAGCATGGCGACTCTCTGCGAGTTCTCTCCCCCTGTCCCTTTTCTTTTACAAACAGCAACTCAAGCGTGCTGAGCCAGTCAAGGAAGCCGTGCAGTGCTAGTCATAGGAATCTGAGGACATCCTCCGCGACTGGTTGGAGACTGGACTGGTCAATATTCAAGGCCACGGCAGCTAACCTGGACGAGAACACAACCACCGTCACAGACTTCATCAGTAAGTGTGTCGAGGACTGTGTACCAAAGAAGACAATACGGGTATTCCCCAATCAGAAACCCTGGCTCAACCAAAGGGTTAACTCCCTGCTGAAGTCCTGGATGGAAGCGTTCAAGTCTGACAACCCTGACCTATATAAGAAATCCAGGTACGACGTACGGAAAGCGATCAGGGATCCAAAAAGACAACACCGCATCAAAGTAGAGTACTAGGCCAATGACACAAACCCACAACGACTATGGCAGGGCCTACACAAGATCACAGGCTATAAAGTAAGGCCAGGTGGAAATCTGGGGCTGGAGCATCCCTACCTGATGATCTGAACAAGTTCTATACCCACTTTGAACAGTCAGCCAATGCATCAGTGCCACCCATCCCAACAGCTCTGGACACAACCATTCCCACTATTACAGCCTCAGAGGCAAGAGCTGCCTTCTTGAAAGTGAATCCGCGGAAAGCAACGGGCCCTGATGGAGTCCCTGGGCGAGCATTCAGAGCCTGCACAGACCAGCTGGTGAGTGTATTCACAGATATCTTCAATACCTCACTCCTCCGCTCTGAGGTCCCCACCTCCTTCAAAAAGACCACCATAATACCAGTACCAAAGAAGAACAAGGTAGCCTGCCTCAATGACTACCAGCCAGTGGCCCTGATGTCTGTTATCATGAAATGCTTCGAGTGGCTAGTCATGAGACGGATCACTGCCAGCCTCCCAGACGGTCTCGATCCATTGCAGTTTGCCTATCACCACAACCGGTCCACAGCAGATGCTATCTCCCTGGCTCTACAATCAACACTCAAACACCTCGGTGACAAGGACATCTATGTAAGACTGCTGTTCATAGATTACAGCTCCGCCTTCAACACTATTATCCCGACAAGACTAATAACCAAACTCTGCAATCTTGGACTTGATCCCACCCTGTGCAGCTGGATCCTTGACTTCCTCACCAACAGACCGCAATCTGTCAGGATAAGCAACAGCACCTCCTCCATATTAGTCCTCAACACCGGGGCCCCGCAGGATGTGTGCTCGGTCCTCTACTGTACTCCCTATACACACATGACTGTGTGGCAAGATTTAACTCCAACTCAATCTATAAGTTTGTGGATGATACGACTGTGGTGGGCCGTATCTCAAACAACGACGAATCAGACTACAGGAGGGAGATAAATCACTTGGTTGCATGGTTTACCGAAAACAACCTCTCTCTAAATGTCGGAAAGACCAAGGAACTGATCATCAACTTCAGGAAGCGTAGCACGACACACTCTCCCGTCTGCATCAATGGTTCCGAAGTGGAAATGGTCGATAGCTTTAAGTTCCTGGGGGAGACTATCACCAACAGTCTGGCCTGGTCCACTCATGTTGATGCAACAGTCAAGAAAGCCCAACAATGTCCCTACTTCCTATGGAAGCTAAAGAAATTTGGCATGTCTGCATCGACTCTCACAAACGTCTACAGATGTGCGATAGCGAGCATCCTATCAGGCTGCATCACAGCCTGATATGGTAACTGCGCGGTCCAAGATCGCAAGAAACTGCAGAGTGTGGTGAACTCAGCCCAACGCATCACACAAGCTTGCCACCCCCACATTGATTCTGTATACACCTCCTGCTGCCTCAGGAAGGCAGACAGCATTATCAGAGACCCCTCCCACCCAGGCTTTGGCTTCTTCCAGACCCTTCCATCAGGCAGAAGGTACAGAAGTCTGAAGACCCGCACATCCAGACATAGGAACAGCTTCTTCCCCACAGCTACAAGACTCCTCAACGACTCCCCCTTGGACTGATGTGTTCCCTGTAAGAACACTATTCACGACGCCCTATGCTGCTCTTGCTCATGTATTTGCTTTGTTTGGCCCCTTGTTCCGCACTGTAACCGATCACTGTTTGTCGATGTACCATTTGTCAATGTTCTCTGTTGATTATTCTCTTTGTCTACTATGTACGTACTGTGTACGTTCCCTCGGCCACAGAAAAATACTCTTCACTGTACTTCGGTACATGTGACAATAAATCAAATCAAATCAAAAATCAAATGATTGATCTCCCCGTGCGTTTCGTAGAATACGAGTTCCCGTGATGAGCGGGTGGAGGTTCACCCAGCTGGAGCTCATTAGCAGGACCTTAAAATCTATCTCCCAGACCCAGACTGGCAGTTCCCAATAGTCCTGGGCGGGGATGTTTGTTTTGTGTGCTGCTGTAGCAGTTATTTTCAGTTTAAAATAAACCAGTTTGGCCTTTCACAATGTTAATGGCTACACTGACAGCAACTTTAAGTAAATCAGTTGAGCTTGTAGCATGGATCATTTACATTTGCTAGTGTAATTACCCCCATGAGGCCCAAGGGGAAACTGTAATTGATCACCCTGTGGGGCCCATGGAGCGTGAGCTTCCCTGCTAGTGGGCCGAGGCCCACCTAGCTGGGGCTTGTAAGATCAAGCATAAAATGTTGGCTGTCCCAATGGGACTATGTAGTGTAAGTAGTTCGCTGCTGTGGGTAAACTTTGCTACCTTAAATAAAATCTATGTTCTTCCTACTGCTGAGTCCTGGTCATTAACCAGGCGATGAGGAAAAGGGAAAATCTGAACTCTACTTGAGAATGCCCAGCTGCTCCGGAAGATTGCCGTGCAGCAGCATATGGAACTAGTTTTCAAAAATGCCGTTTTTTGGGAAACCGAAGGCATTTGCTGCAGGCCAGGAAGATTGGGCTCAGTACAAAGAGTGGATGAGGTGCTTTTTACAGGCCAATGGCATCTTGGGAGAGGATCGACTAAAGGTAATCCTCCTGACAGCTTTTGGGGCGCCAACCTTCGGTATTATAAAAAGCCTCATGTATCCAGTTTCAAAATCGTTTTTAAAAATAAAACGTATTTAGATATTTTGAAATACATTAAACACAACCAAAACCAAAGTAAGAACAAACGGGAAACCTCATAACAAATAAATAATCGCCTCACCCTCCCTGCCGTTCCCCTCCACCCATCCTGCCTTCCCCATTTTAACCCCTTTATCCCCCGTCTTAATTGTCCTTCAAGAAGTCGATATATGGCTTCCACCTCTGGGCAAACCCATCCACTGACCCTCTCAAGGCAAACTATATTTTTCCAGCCTAAGGAGCTCCGCCAGGTTGCTTTCCACACTCCTGGCTTCGATGGCCTCGAGTCCCTCCAACAAAATCCGTCTCCATGCTACTGGAGGCAAAGGCCAAGACATCGACCTCTCCCACCCCTAGACTCATGGGTCTTCCGCCACTCTGGACTCGGGGCCACCTTTACCTTCAGCGCCTCAGAGACAACATCCGCACAACACTGCCAGAACCGCTTCAGCTTTGGACATGCGAGAAACATGTGAACATGGTTCACAGGTTTCCCCGCCCACCGTCCACACCTGTTCTTCAAAATCGTTTGATGAGTTAGTTGCACTGGTGTCTAACCATTATGGTCCAAAACCATCAGTCATTATGCAACGGTACTGGTTCAACATGGCTGTACGAATTCTGGGAGAGCCAGTACTGGATTTCTTAACCCACCACTGACGGTTGGCCAAGCATTGCGGGTTTGGGCCATCCCATCTGAGATGCTGAGCGATCGACTAGTGTGCGGCATCAAAAACATGGCGACACAGAGGAAGCTGATGGTGGAGCCTACATTGGATTTAAAAGGGCCATTGAGCTAGCACTGTCCCATGAAAACACTCAAGGTTTCAATGGATTATGGTGTTCATAGTGTTGCTTGACTTCCATACTGGACTCTAGCGGCATCCCAGAGCAATGCCCGAATGGCCCGGAAATCTCAAAAGCACCAACCAAAGGTACAACATTGCAGTTGGACTCAATATTCTGGAGCCACCACAGACCAGCGGTACACCTCCCGTGAGGATGAGGGGGAATTCTGGCAACACTGCCGGGTCTGTGGGTGTAGAACACATTGTAACAAAGCCGCCAGTATCGGTAGAGAGTGCACCGCCCTGGACAGACAATGAGGTCGCCCCGAGCCAGGGCCTTGCACGTGGCCCTACCTGAGGAGGACAACCTGATGTAACTGAATTACATCACTGCCTCGAAGGTGGCGCCGGTTCAGGCCACACTGCAGGTGATTGGGCGCCCTCTAGTGATGGAGATGGACACAGGGGTGCATTGTTGGTCAGCAGACCTTTCGCCAACTACGCACAGGAATCTTGCCACTAAGCCTGCGTGATACCAAGGCCAGATTGGCGACTCACGTTGGTGAACCACTGAGCATGATAGGCACCTCCGTGGCCCCGGTAATCCACAGGCAACAAACTGTCAGACTACCTTTGGTAGTGGTGCAAGGGCCAGGACGTAACCTGCTGGGGTGTGATTGGCTACAAGTACTTAGCCTTGATTGGCAGCAAATTTTCCAGATGGGCACTGGAAATCTGTGTGAGGTCCTTGGTAAATATTCATGAGGTATTCTAGGAGGGCCTGAGCAAAGGGGCCAAGGCATGTATCTATGTGGCCCAGAGGCTCAGCCCAGGTGCTTCAGGGCATAGCCTATTCCATATGCCTTCCTCGCCAAGATGGATGTTGAGTTGTGGCAACTGGAAAGTTTGGGCATTATACACCCTGTGCAATTTGCGGAGTGGACTGCACCCATGGTCCCGGTGATGAAGCTGGACAAGTCTGTTCGCCTCTGTGGGGATTAAAACCTAACTGAAGAGGGCACCCCACCTAGACCATTACCCTATGCCTTGCATGAAGGACTTGTACGGGGAACTGACTGGAGGAGGCTCATTCACCAAACTAGATATGAGTCACGTATATCTGCAGTTAGAATTGGACACCGCATTGCGGATGTATGCGACTATAAACACCCACAGAAGGCTATTCAAATACACTTGCCTCCCTTTTGGGGTCTCTTCAGCTCCTGCAATCTTTCAAAGGGTGATGGGTGATATATTCCAGGGACTACCCAAGGTGGTGATGTATTTAAATGGCGCACTCATTACGGTGGCCACCAAAAAGTAGCACATGGATAATCTAGGGGAGGTGTTCAGACGATTCCCCCAGATAGGCATCCGCTTGAAGTGAAGCCAGTGCATTTTATGAGCAAAAGCTGTGACATAGATAGTATAGGGTGGATAAAGATGGTTTTCACCCTGTGAAGGAGAAGGTTCAGGTCATAATAGGGGCCCCGACTCCATAGAATGGCATGGAACCACGATCATTTCTGGGCCTCGTAAAATATTACTGGAAATTTATTTCAAACTTGGCCACTCTGTTGGCACCCATTCACATCTTGCTAAGAAAGTAGGCATGGAAAACTCCACATTAGGAGGCATTTGCAGGACTGAAGAAATGGTTGTCACTGGCAGAAGCACAGCCACATGAGAAGCGGCACATAAGGCCTCGTAGATGGTTGCAGACATGGGGGGTGTAATAACCCCACAAGGCCTACGGGGAACCGTTACTGATATTTCCTGGGTCCCGTGGTATACGAGCTTTCCCACTAGTGGGCGGAGGCCCACTCATCTGGGGCTCGTACGATCGAGCATAAAAGCCGGCCCAAACCGGGACCAGCGCGTTGGTTGTCTCAACGGGATGGCGTAGTATGAGTAGTTTGCTGCCGTGTGCAGACTATGTTACCTTAATTAAAATCCATGTTCTTTCTCCTGCTGGCCTCCTGGTCATTAAAGCTAGAAACATACAGGGCATGGTCTCTGCAAACAAAAGGAATATGTTCCAGTCTTGCACATTTTGTCAATTACCCAGAAGCAGGGGAGCCTACAGTTCCCCATTTCTTTCTCCATTTACTTATAAAGAAGGGACTTTTTTATCCAAAGAGTGGTGCAAATGTGGAACTCGCTAGCACAGAGTGGTTGAAGTGCATAGTACAGATGCAGTTACAAGGAAACTAGATAAGCAAATGAGAGAAGGGAATAGATGATTATAATGTATGTTAGGATGGGGAATGCTGAGAGGATGCTAGAGTGGAGCATAAACACCAGCGTGCAGAAGTCATTTGAGAAACCATCTGGAATGGAAATGCTCCTAGCTGAAAGATGTTTAGGAAACAACTAAAGCCATTACATATAATGTAAGACCAAAAGACCATAAGACATAGGAGCGGAAGTAAGGCCATTCGGCCCATCGAGTCCACTCCGCCATTCAATCATGGCTGATTTCAACTCCATTTACCCGCTCTCTCTCCATAGCCCTTAATTCCTCGAGAAATCAAGAATTTATCAACTTCTGTCTTAAAGACACTCAACGTCCCGGCCTACTCCGCCCTCTGTGGCAATGAATTCCACAGACCCACCACTCTCTGGCTGAAGAAATTTCTCCTCATCTCTGTTCTAAAGTGACTCCTTTTATTCTAAGGCTGTGCCCCTGGGTCCTAGTCTCCCCTGCTAATGGAAACAACTTCCCTACATCCACCCTATCTAAGCCATTCATTATCTTGTAAGTTTCTATTAGATCTCCCCTCAACCTTCTAAACTCCAATGAACATAATCCCAGGATCCTCAGACGTTCATCGTATGTTAGGTCTACCATTCCTGGGATCATCCGTGTGAATCTCCGCTGGACCCGCTCCAGTGCCAGTATGTCCTTCCTGAGGTGTGGGGCCCAAAATTGCTCACAGTATTCTAAATGGGGCCTAACTAATGCTTTATAAAGCTTCAGAAGTACATCCCTGCTTTTATATTCCAAGCCTCTTGAGATGAATGATAACATTGCATTTGCTTTCTTAATTACGGACTCAACCTGCAAGTTTACCTTTAGAGAATCCTGGACGAGGACTCCCAAGTCCCTTTGCACTTCAGCATTATGAATTTTGTCACTGTTTAGAAAATAGTCCATGCCTCTATTCTTTTTTCCAAAGTGCAAGACCTCGCACTTGCCCACGTTGAATTTCATCAGCCATTTCTTGGACCACTCTCCTAAACTGTCTAAATCTTTCTGCAGCCTCCCCACCTCCTCCATACTACCTGCCCCTCCACCTATCTTTGTATCATCGGCAAACTTAGCCAGAATGCCCCCAGTCCCGTCATCTAGATCGTTAATATATAAAGAGAACAGCTGTGGCCCCAACACTGAACCCTGCGGGACACCACTCGTCACCGGTTGCCATTCCGAAAAATAACCTTTTATCCCAACTCTCTGCCTTCTGCCTGACAGCCAATCGTCAATCCATGTTAGTACCTTGCCTCGAATACCATGGGCCCTTATTTTACTCAGCAGTCTCCCGTGAGGCACCTTATCAAAGGCCTTTGGAAGTCAAGATAGATAACATCCATTGGCTCTCCTTGGTCTAACCTATTTGTTATCTCTTCAAAGAACTCTAACAGGTTTGTCAGGCACGACCTCCCCTTACTAAATCCATGCTGACTTGTCCTAATCTGACCCTGCACTTCCAAGAATTTAGAAATCTCATCCTTAACAATGGATTCTAGAATCTTGCCAACAACCGAGGTTAGGCTAATTGGCCTATAATTTTCCATCTTTTTCCTTGTTCCCTTCTTGAACAGGGGGGTTACAACAGCGATTTTCCAATCCTCTGGGACTTTCCCGGACTCCAGTGACTTTTGAAAGATCATAACTAACGCCTCCACTATTTCTTCAGCTATCTCCTTTAGAACTCTAGGATGTAGTCCATCTGGGCCCGGAGATTTATCAATTTTTAGACCTCTTAGTTTCTCTAGCACTTTCTCCTTTGTGATGGCTACCATATTCAACTCTGCCCCCTGACTCTCCGGAATTGGTGGGATAGTACTCATGTCTTCTACTGTGAAGACTGACGCAAAGTACTTATTTAGTTCCTCAGCTATTTCCTTGTCTCCCATCACAAAATTACCAGCGTCATTTTGGAGCGGCCCAATGTCAACTTTTGCCTCCCGTTTGTTTTTAATGTATTTAAAGAAACTTTTACGATCATTCCTAATGTTACTGGCTAGCCTACCTTCATATTTGATCCTCTCTTTCCTTATTTCTCTCTTTGTTATCCTCTGTACACATGGTCAACAGCCTATAAACTGGCCATTTGGCCCAACAAGTACATTTTAATTTCAGTACATTTTATATCAGCTGAGTAGTGGGTCAGGTAGACTGTAATTCCCCTTGTTGTCAAACAACCTCCAAATATTCTGTATTTAGGCTTGATAATGAAAATGGCACTTGGCCAAGGTACCAGAGGGTGGCTGGCACTTGTCAAACCATTGCACTGCTCTACAATTTAGCAATC
The DNA here is from genome assembly GCF_047496885.1 of Scyliorhinus torazame. NCBI lineage: Eukaryota > Metazoa > Chordata > Chondrichthyes > Carcharhiniformes > Scyliorhinidae > Scyliorhinus > Scyliorhinus torazame. Next base: position 96,330,751 of record NC_092713.1, read on the forward strand.
TCCGGATTATGAGGTATGGGGACAGATGGGGTGGTGATTAGGAGATTAAAAACAAAATCCACCACTAGGATAACTGCAATAGTTAAATGCAGGCAGAAATAAAATATGCAGGGAATGGTGGGTGGATAGAATAAGATAAGGAAATTGACATCAATAAGCAGATATTAAAATTCATGCCATTGTAGTTATACTGTAGTCAAGCACCACAGAACTGTTTTTTATGTGACCAGACAGTTCCAATACAAGTTGGGAATGTACAGGTTGCAGACACTGGGAGGGATATTATGGGGCCTGCAAGAGAGGGAAACTCGGAGTATGGGGTAATAGAATTAGGATTTTCTGATGGCGGGTTGTAAAGCGGAGATAAGTCAGCGGTGTTGTTTGTGGCCTTTACAATTCCCACTGCCTCGGAAAGGCAGCCAGAATAATCAAGGACCCCATGCACTCCGGACATACTCTCTTCCACCTTCTTCTATCAGGAAAATGATACAAAAGTTTGAGGTCACGTACCAACTGACTCAAGAACAGATTCTTCCCTGCTGCCCTCAGACTTTTGAATGGACCTACCACATATTAAGTTGATCTTTTCTCTGCACCCTAGCTATGACTGTAACATTACATTCTGCAGTCTCGCCTTCCTTCCCTATGTACGGTATGCGTTGTCTGTGTAGCATGCAAGAAACAATACTTTTTACTGTATACTAATACATATGACAACAATAAATCAAATCAAATCAAATCACCGTCCTGTGGCCGGTTCCCACTTGTAATGCATTTGCAAGTCATGAATATTAATTCACGTAAAACATTTCTAAAATAAAAACTCAGCGCATGAAAATCTCGTGCCATCCAGTTCACATTTGTTTGAGGGTGGCATGCAACAGTCCGCTTTGTGCATTCAGTCTGTCCAGTCCGAGATTTTGATTTTCCAGTTTTGCCTGAATGCTTGTGGAACTGGCTCCAAGAAGGACAATGGTGTTTGACAATCCTCCCTTTGAATCCATTGAATAAGGCAGAAGCATTGCTCGTGAAATTTCTCTAGCATTCTTATGTGACACTGATACACAGTCCAGGTCTCAGTGTCGTACAGGAGTGGGGTTAGAGTTAGGATGACAACTGCTATGTATATTAGGACTTTCGTTGTTGCGGGGATTTTTGTTGTCAAACACACATTCGTTTGTAGAAAGCTGGGTTGACACGGCTGATCTGGTATTGGGTCTCTTGGTCAATGGTAGCCGTCAAGGTGTGGGACATGCTCAACATGTTCCAGAGTCTCTTCTTCCACATATATGGGAGGTGGAATATTTGGCTGTCTAGGTGTGGGTTCATGTATGAATATTGTTTTGGCATCATTCAAGGACAGGCTGAGTGCAGTCACTACTCTAATGTAGAAAACAAGAAGACAGTTTGGCCAAACAGGTGCACAAACAGCAATGTGACTATGGCTAAATACGGATTTTCTGCCCCCCCCCCTTCCTGCAGCATGTTTTGCAGCAGCAAAGGTGACCACCATTAGCCAGCAGTGAAATCTTCCAGTCCCACCATCATCATGGGTTTTCCTGTTGTTTGCACCCTCTGCATCTTGGCAGAGGGCTGCTGTCGGCATGAAAGTGGGTAGGGCCAGAAAATTTCAGTCTACGTTTTAACAATATGAGGCGACATGTTGGCCAAAACTTCCCTGCTCTTCTCACATTGCATGGGATCTTGTACACCCACCTGAGTGAGACCTCAGTTTAATGTCTCATCCGTAAGTCATCACTGGTATGTCAATCTACATTATGTAGTCAACACATTTGAAACGACAACCTTCTGACTAAAGCAGGGTTTTTCAAACTCGGGAGAAGTGCCCAACAGCCGCAACTGACTTTTTAAAATGCCGGCCGCTCCCAACATGCTGGCTGCCTTGTGCATGTGTGTTGCCCCCTCAAGCAAATCTGTCAGTGCGCAGGCCAGGGGTCCAGCGGGGCAGACCATCTCATCCTGATGTCAGCACGTTGTCCTAGTACTGTCTTCTCCTGACGTCAGCGCACTGTTCAAGGGGCAAATTTATTTTTTTAAATGGCAAAGTCTTCCCGCCAGAAGCGGTAGCAGAGAGCAGATCACGTGCCCGCCAAGTACACTAACATCACGCGGTCCATGGTTCGGGCGCCAACTCATGGAGAAGAGATTCCTCCATTTTGTAGCTGCCAGCAAGCAAGCAAAAGAACTGTGTGAAGAACTGAAGATGGATTATTTTGCAATAAGGAAGAGAGGGCCAGAGACACAAACAGACCAGGATCTCACAACTGAATCTGCTGGAGAGAGTTTCTCAGGAGGGTCCACAGCAAGACAAAACCTGGTGTGAGCTCCAAGGCCTCTGATGAACAACCCATGAAGAAGAAGCTGAAATTGGGAACAAAGCAGTATAAAGATGGTGGGCGGGTTTCTCCGTCCCGGTGCGGCACACCGTCGGGGTTCTCCGTTTCACCAGTTGGTCAATGGGGTTTCCCATTGTGGGGCATCCCCATGCCATCGGGAAACCCCCGGGCTGCTGGCAAAATGGAGAATCCCTATGGTGGAGAATTCAGCCCGATATCTTGACGTATGACCTTATTAATTGTGCCAATGCAAATCAGGATGCAAAGTCCATATGTGTTATGTGCAGCGAAGTACTAACAAATGAAAGTTTAAAACCCTCAAAACTTCAAAGGCACTTGAAGGTTAAGCATGGCGAGTTCAGGATAACCCTATTGATTTTTTTCAAAGGATGTAAGGAGAACTTAAACTGAAGTCCTTAGCAGAAATGTAACATTGAATGACAAAGCAAGTGAGATCATGAGGACCAAGCAGGCTCACCTGTCACATTAAAGGTAAGCAAAAATGGCGTCTCATGAAGTTTGGGTGGCATGGGTCGTGAAGGCCAGCCGGCGTGGGTCACAAAGGTCAGCGAGTATTGGTCGCGAACGTCGACTGGCATGGGTCGCAAAGGTCGGCCGGTTGGTAAAAGTGATCCGGGAAAAAAAGTTTTAAAAACACTGGTCTAAAGGACAAGAGTGATACCATTGGACCATGGGTGATACTGATTCCTCTGCAGTTTTGACCCTTATGCAGATTTTAGTATTAACTAAATAATGTAGTACCATCGAATAAAAAATAGCTGCTGGCAGCTGCTTTAAATAACTTTTCTTCTAAAGGCACACTAATAAATCTGAATGTCTAACTTCTATAGGTGGCAATTAAATTTGCCATGCATACAAAGTGATAGAAAATAATGAGGTGTAATTGCATTACTTTGTGGTGCTGGCACAAAGTTTTCATATGACCTTTCATGCAAGGGCCTTGATACTTCCCAAGAAAACATTACTGGCTTATGGTAGATTGTGAAAAATGTTCCTGATTGCTTAATAAAATCTGTATATTTGAGGACTCTCAAGCAAAATTGAAATGGGGTTAATTCCCTGAAACTAGCAAGGAAAATGGCAACTGCAGATAGCAAGAGCTATAATTTGGGGGAATTATAGATTTAAATTCACAATCTTGGCCACATCTTCCATTCCCACCGACACAGGAATCATCGCGTGGATAAGCAGTAGGTCCACTGAGCTCGGGCAGGAAAATTGTACCCCTTGCCTCTGAACACCAATTCTCACTGTGAGTACTTAATCAGGAAATCAGGCCCAATAATACCTATTATTTTTGCACTTAAGTTACAGGCTGAACATTCAACCATATGTGGATAAAATCTTGCAGGGCCTTGCATAGTCAAGAAATATAATAATTTTGTGAGCGATGCTGGACCCCACCAGTGATGCAGGGTCGCAAAAAATGTGTTCCATTGTCACTGTCTGTGAAATCATGACAATGTTTGATACTGTGAGCCAGCTTCATGAGCAGAATCACTTTTATTTTCAGTTCTATTAAAATCACACAAACAAATTAAAAATAAATTGCAAGTGCCTGATTTACACTGTTAAAATCACAAAGAAAGAATTGTGCCAGACAGACTGAATAGGGTCATATTTATTTCGCACCACAATCTGGTAGTCCAACTACATAAATGCCTGTATGAATGAAAGTAGGTCCATTTTGGCCAATTAGAATAATGAGTTTGTTTCATATGGATCGACTAAATTTGCTATATTTACAGTCACAAATGGGAATAATGTTTTCCTTTCTTTTTCCTCTTGATTTAACCCTCAGTTGTGACTAATAACGAGGCATAAATCCGTACATCCAGTCCACATTTATAGGATCGAAGAGGATAAGTTTAATTTATTTAGAACTGTGGGCGTTAAATGTTAGCAGTGAATAAATTTGCATCGTAGCAATTAACACATTTCACATGCCAAACTACATGCTAATGACGCACAGGCTCACTGGAGTGTCTATTACTGCCAATACGATCTGTATAGTTATGAGATTCTCAATGTATGTATATTTAAGCACAGTGAAATCTGCAGGATATAATGGGCTGGATTCTCCGTTCTGGAGACTAAGTGCTCCTGCTAGCGGAGACTTGTTCCTCGTCTCCACTAGCGCAAGGAGTGGCGGCAAGGTGCAATTCCCTTTTCTTTTAAATGCAAATTAATGCAAGAAAGAGGGTTTACTGCATTCTGTTGGAATCCCAGTATTGGCCCGCCATTTTGAATGGGCAGCCTGATATTGAGGTTCGGCAGCTGGCCCCTCCTCCCCTGCACAATGGAAATTCTGCCCCCACCCCCACTCCGCTGACAAGTAGGAGCAACCTCTCCTTCACAACCATAGGAATAATGGGTCAGCACACCACCACCCCCACCCCGCCCCACAGAATGCACACTGCTTTGATGTTATACCTTTTTCACAATTAGCTGCTTTTGAAATGGTGAGGAAGTGACAATCATAGAAAAGTGTTTGGAAACATTATGGTTAGCATCAAAGCAGATTAATGGAGATGCATTCAAGTGAGAAGGGAAAGACAGAACAAAAATCCACCAAGCAGCTGCCTCTGGAGTAATAAAACTGGCAATCGTTGCCGAATGCTATATATTGCTGTATGAAATTAAGTGGAAGATTTTCATTTAATTTAATCACAAGGAATTTCTAGTCCTTTGAGTTGAACTTGGCTTTCGAGGAAGCCTCTGACACTTGGAACAGCTGCTGCTTTAAACTTTGTCTGAGACAGATTTGGAAAGGGTAAATGAAAATACAATGATTTTTCTCCCTATTGCCTGGATCACTCTTCAGCTTTCAGGCAGGGGTCTGATGGGGGTCTCTGTCAGGGGTCTGATGGGGGGGGAGGAGGGAGTCTCTTTTAGGGGGGTTTGATGGGGAGCTGGGGGGATTTGATGGGGGGGATATGATTTGCATTGGGGGTGAGAGGGAGCCTTTTCGATGGACTTTGAGGGGCATCTCTATTATACACTGCTCCGCTTGACCCAATGCAGGGTCCACTGCATCAGGGCTACTCTTGAAAATACCTGCACTACTTCACACCCGCATGAATCCCGGTTGAGAGAGTTAGAGCATCACAGGTGATTGTGACATTGTATTTCAGCCCATTAATCGGATGCAAATGGGCGCAAATGGCCCATTTGCATGGTGCTTCAGATGTGGGGATGTGGCTCACTGCCGGTGGTGGACCGGAGCATTGGAATGGGATTAGTGCCTGGTGCTGATCCCGTTTATCGGACGACGTTAGACTCTCCGCTGGACCCAGGAAACCACTACTGGCAGGTGGCAACAGAGAATCCACCCCAATATATTCTGTTATTCTGTATCATACATCAGACTATTAGTTGAAAAGACTATGGGGGCGATTCTCCGATATGGAGGCCAAGTGTTCGCGCCGTCGTGAATGCCGTCGCATTTCACGACGGCGCGAACAGGGCCGGGGCACAACCTATTCTGGCCCCCACAGGGGGCCAGCACGGCGCTGGAGCGGTTCACGGCGCTCCAGCATCCTTACGCGGTGCCAAATGGGCGCCGCGTCAGCCCACGCATGCGCAGTTGGGGGAAGCCCAATCCTGCTCATGCGCAGTTGGGCTGCGCCATCCTGCGCATGCACGGGAATGTCTTATGCACGCCGGCCCCTCACCAACATGGGGCCGGTGTTCTGGGGCCGCACGCGGAAGGAGGTAGGCCTGGGGGGGGGAGAGGCCGGCCCGCCGATCGGTGGGCCCCAATCACGGGACATACCCCATCGGAGGCCACCCCGGTGAAGGAGCCCCCCTCCCTCCCACACAGGCCGCCCCCCCAGCATTCCCACAGAGTTCCCGCCGGCAGCGACCAGGGGTGGACGGCACCGGCGGGAACTTGTCGTATCATAGCGGCCGCTCGGCCCATCCGGCTGGAGAATCGCCGCTCGCCGGTTCTCCGAGCGGCCCGGTGCGAATCGCATGCTGTTGGTTTCCGGAGGGTGAGAGAATCGCGTGCGGGGGTCGGGGCGGCGTGGCACGATTCGCGCGGCGCCCCGCAAATTCTCCCACCCGGCGTGGGGGGGTGGGGGGGAGAATAGCGCCCCCTAACTTTTATCCAGCTCAACAATAAGACAATAAAATTATCTGGAAAGAAGTAAAGATCTTCATGAAATGCAGAATAATTGCCCAGAAAGCAGAACAATAGCCTCATATGAAACACAAGGGCAGCTTCAGAAAAACAGAGGATGAAGTCCAGGAAGATCCCCAAAATTGTTCCATTGACTTGAACCCCCTATTAAGGGCATGAATATGAATTTTGTGGGGACATGCCAGTGGCCTTCCAAGTGATCAGCTAACAATGCTTGCCCACTTGCTCCTGGACAGGGTATCTACTATGTAGCCATTGTAACATGGTCAGTCACCAATGATATAATGATATTGGCCCTGACAGATGCATTGGGATTTTCAGGACTGTTAAATGTATTATCCCTCATGGTCCAGCATATCCCCCAATCTACCATTACCACCAAGCCAGGGGATTAACCCTGGTTCAATGAAGAGTACAGGAGGGCATGCCAGGAGCAACATCAGGCATACCTAAACATGAGATGTCAACCTAGTGAAGCTATAACACAGAGCTACTTGTTTGCCAAATAACATAAGCAGCAAGTAATAGACACAGCTAAGCAATTCCATAATCAATGGATTGGATTTAAGCTCTGCAGCCCTGCAACATCCAGTTGTGAATGGTGGTGGACAATTAAACAACTCACTGGAAAAGGAGGATCCACAAATATCCCCATTCCCAATGATGAAGGAGCCCAGCACACCTGTGGAAAAAATAAGACTGAAGCATTTGCAACAACCTTCAGCCAGAAGTGCAAAGTGGATGATCTAGCGCGGCCTTTTCCAAAGGTCCCCATCATCACAGATGTCCGTCTTCAGTCAACTTGACTCATTCCACGTTGTATCAAGGCACTGGATACTGAAAAGACGATGAGGCCTGACAATCTTCTGTCCGGAAGATTTGTGCTCCAGAACTTGCTGTGCTCCATGCCAACTGTTTTAGTACAGCTTCAGCACTGCCATCTACCTGGCAATGTGGAAAATTGCCCAGGTATGTCCTGTACACAACAAACAGGACAAATCCAACTCAGCCAAGTACCGTCCCATCAGTCTATTCTTGATCATCAGCAAAGTGATGTAAGGGTTCACCATTAGTGCCATGAAACGGCACTTACTCAGCAGTAACTTGCTCATGGGCGCTCAGTTTCAGTTCCAGCACTCAGCTCCTGGCCTCATTACAGCCTTGGTTCAAACATGAACAAAAGAGCTGAATACCAGGGTGAGATGAGGGTTTTTTAAAAATGTATTTTCTTACAAACTTGTATCAAAGGGCTGGTTTCGCACAGTGAGCTAAACAGCTGGCTTGTAATGCAGAATAAGGCCAGCAGCACGGTTCAATTCCCGTACTGGCCTCCCCGAACAGGCACCGGAATATGGCGACTAGGGGCTTTTCACAGTAACTTCATTGAAGCCTACTTGTGACAATAATAATAATTATTATTATTACAGCAAGTAAACACCCCGGGAAACTTCCCAACAATCAACTATACAGTCTGTACAGATTTTCCTCTTTTACACACCCCCTCCCCATCACCCCCCCCCCCCCACTCCCGTGCGACGAATAGCTCCTCAAACACGGTCAAAAACATCCCCCACCTTTGCCCAAACTCCCCTGCTGAGCCCCTTAACTCAATACTTTATCTTCTCTAACTGCAAGCAGTTGTATAGGTCACCCAGTCATGCCGTTACCCCTGGTGGCAATGCCGACCGCCACTCCGGCAAAATTCGCCACCGTGCAATCAGAGAGGCGAAGGCCACGACATTGGCCTTCCTCCTCTCCATGACCTCCGGCTTCTCTGAAACCCCAAATATCGCCACCAAAGGGTCCGGGTCCACCTCCTCCTCCACTATCCTGGCTAAAACCGCGAACACTCCCTCCCAGAATCTTCCCAATTTTTCGCAACCCCAAAACATGTGTGCGTGATTTGCTGGCCCCCGCCCACACTTCTCACACTCATCTGCTACCCCCTGAAAGAACCCACTCATTTTCGCGCAAGTCATATGCATCCACTGCACCACCTTAAACTGTATTAGGCTCATCTTTGCACAAGAGGAGGTCCCATTTACCCTACGCAGTGCCTCACACAACACTCCCCAATTGATCTCCATTCCCTACTCCGCTTCCCATTTCTCCTTGATCTTCACCACCTGCTCACCTCCCTGCCCCCCCAACCACTTATATGTATCCCCAATTTTTCCCTCCCCTTCCACATCCGGAAGCAGCAGTCGCTCCAGCAGGGTGGATCCCGGCAACCCAGGGAACTCCCACCAGACCTTTCGTGCAAAGTTCCTAACCTGCAGATACCTGAATTCACTATCCCTCAGCAGCTCTATCCTCTCCTTTAGCTCCTCCAGATTGGCAAACCCTTCCTCCAAATACAGACACCTCACCTTGACCAGCCCCACTTTCCTCTGTCTCCTATATACCCTATCCATCCCCCCGGCTCAAACCCATGAGTCTCGCACAGCGGCATTAGCATCAACATCCCTTCCATCCTAAAATGCCTCCTCAGCTGATTCCATATCTTCACCGTGGACTACACCACTGGGCTCCCTGAATATCTACTCGGAGCCACTGGCAATGCTGCTGTCACCATAGCCTTCAAAGTAGACCCCTTACAAGAGTCCTCCTCCATCCTAACCCACTCTACCCCTTCTCCTTCCCACCACTGCCGCACCTTGTCCACATTCTCCGCCCAATAACAATAAAGCAAGCTCGGCAACGCCAAACCCCCTTGCTGCCTCTGTAGCAGGGTTCTCCCAACACTCGGCACCTTCCCCGCCCATACAAAGTCCAAGATGATCGTGTCCACTTTAACAAAAAAAGGCCTTTGGTATAAAGATTGGGAGAGCCTGAAAGATAAACAAGAACCTCGGCAGAATATTCATTTTCACCATTTGGACCCTCCCCACCAACGTTAAGTGCAGTGTATCCCATCTCCTAAGACCCTCCTGACCTCCTCCACCAGCTTCGTTAAGTTCCACTTATGGAGCCCCATGCATTCCCTCGCTACCTGAATCCCCAAATACCTAAACCTAACCCTCGCTACCGTAAATGGCATCCCCCTAAAATTAGTCCGCTGTGCCAGCTCATTCACCGGGAATACCTTCTTTTCCCTACATTCAGCTTGTACCCTGAGAAGCGTCCAAACCTCCCCAACAGGCCCATAATCCTTCCCATACTCTCCAATTGATCCGAAACATATAGCAAGAGGTCATCGGCATAGAGCAAACCCGATGCTCCCTCTGCCCCCTCATTATCCTCTGCCACTCTGCCGACCCCCTGAGAGCCATCGCCAATTGCTCTATGGCCAGCGCAAACAGCAGCGGCAACAACGGGCACCCCTGCCTCGTACCCCAGTGAGAGTCAAAGCTTTGTGAGCTCATACCATTCATCCTCATCCTCGCTCTTGGCGCCACATACAGCAACCGCACCCATGCCACAAATCGCAGCCCAAACCCAAACCTTCTCAAAACTTTGAACGAGTACCGCCACTCCACCCGATCAAATGCCTTCTCCGCTCCCATGGACACCACCACCTCCAGGACCAGAGTCCCCGACGGATTCATCACCACATTCAACAGCTGTCTTATATTACTTGCGCGTTGCCTGCCCTTCGGGAATCCTGTTTGATCATCTGCAACCACCCCTGGGACACAGTCCTCCATTCTCCCCACCAACAACTTAGCCAATACTTTCACATCCGTGTTCAATAGTGATATGGATTGCTACGACCCACATTCCACCGGATCCTTCCCTTTTTGGGGGATTAGTATGATTACTGCCTGTGTCATCGTCTCCGGCAACTCCCCCCATCCCCAGTATTTCATTAAATGCCCCCAACAGATGTGGTGCCAAGTCCGCCACAAATTCCTGATAAAATTCCGCCGGGTACCCATCAGGCCCAGGGGCCTTCACCGGCTTCATACCCCTGATACTATCCAGCACCTCCCTCAGCCCCAGGGGCTCCTCCAACGCCTGCCTCTTTGCGTCCTCCACCTGGGGAAATTCTAGCTCATCCAGAAACTGCCTCATGTCCCCATTCTCTCCCCCAGATACACCTCATAAAGTCCCTCGTAATAATCTTTAAATGCCTCATTTATCTTCCCTTGCTCCGACACCACATCCCCAGCCCCAGTCTGTATCTTCAATATTTCCCTGGATGCAGCCTGCCTCCGCAGCTGGTGCGCCAGCATGCGGCCCGCCTTCTCCCCATATTCGTATTGCACCCCTCTTGCATCCGCAGTTGCCCTACCGCCCTCCCCATTGTCAGCCTGTCAAATTGCCCCTGCACCTTTTTCCTCCTCGCCAATCCCTCCATGGTGGGCACTCTCGAATATTCCCTGTCCACCTCCACTATCTCGCTCACTAGACGGTGATGTTCTGCCCTCCTTTCCTTATCTGCACGAGCGGTATACAAAGTAATTTCTCCCCGGACTACTGCCTTCAGTGCTTCCCAAAAAATGCCCACCGGCACCTCCCTATTCTGATTTAACTCCACATAATCCCTAATCGCCAACTGCACCTTATCACAAAAACCTTATCCCACCCCCTTAATTCCATCCGCCAACAACCCTGAGTCAAACCTCCATTCCGGCCACTACTCTCTTCCGGTTCTAAACTGAATCTCCAGCCAGTGGGGTGCATGGTCCGAGATAACTATCCCTGCATACTCTGCCCCTTCCACCCCAACCAAAATCTCCCGACTCACTACAAAGTATTCGTTCCTCGAATACACCTTATGCACGTGTGAAAAGAATGAATACTCCCTTCCCCCTGGGTTCTGAAAACGCCATGGGTCCACTATACCCATCCTCACCATAAACCCCCCCAGCTCCCTCGCCATTAATACCCTACACATCAACCTGGAGCTCGACCTATCCATCCTTGGCTCCAGGACACAGTTAAAATCTCCTCATATGATCAACTGGTGCATGGCCAAATCCGGGATTGCTGCCAGCAACCCCCTCATAAAACCCACATCGTCCCAATTTGGGGCATACACATTTACCAACACTATCGGTGCCCCTTCCAATAGCCCACTCACAATCACATATCTCCCAGCCGGATCCCTCACCTCCTTCGCACTGACAGATCCCATTTTTGCACATTAAAATCGCCACACCCCTCAATTTCAAATCAAACCCCGAGTGAAAAACCTGCCCGACCCACCCCTTCCTTAACCTAACCTGGTCCTTCACACGGACGTGTGTCTCCTGCAGAAAGGCAACCCCCGCTTTCAAGCTCCTGAGGTGTGCGAACACCCATGACCTTTTAACGGGCCCATTCAGTCCCCGGACGTTACACATTACCAACCTTATCGGAGGCTTACGCCTCTGATCCCCTCTATCATCTGTCATCTTCCCTACTTAACTCCCACCCCCTTAATTCCACCCTGTACCTAGCCATCCCAGATGGCCCCTTTCTCCGCCCTTGACAATGTAATCTCTCACCCCCTGCCACGTCGCAGAAACATCCCCTCCCTTTCACACTTCCCCTTCTTCCCTCCTGACTTCCGCTCTCCCCTCCCCACGGCCATCCCTCTTGGCCTTCTCCCCCATCACCTCACTTCCGTTCACCAGCATAACCTGCTAGCGCGGCTGCTCCTGCCCAAAGGCACCTCCTAATGATCTCCCCCTCCCTCTCCCCCCACTCCTCCGCTCAAGGAGGAAGGCCCCCTGCTGACCTTATGGGTGAGATGAGGGTTGATTGCCCTTGACACCAAGACAGCACCTTACTGTGTATGGCATTAAGGAGCCCTAGGAAAACTGGAGTCAATGGGAATCAGGAGGAAAACTCTTCCCCTGGTTGGTGTCATACCTGGCACATAGGAAGATGGTTGTGTTGGTTGGAGGTCAATCATCTCAGCTCTGGGTCATCAATTCAGCAGTTCCTCGGGGTAATGTCCTAGGCCCAATCATTTCCAGCAGCTTCATCAATAACCTTCCTTCCATCATGAGGTCAGAAGTGGGGATGTTCACAATGCCTGCACAATGTTCAGCACCATTTGCGATTCGTCAGATACTGAAGCTGTTCATGTCCAAATGCGGCAAGACCCGGACAATATCCAGGCTTGGGCTGATAAGTGACAAGTAACATTTGTGCCACAGAAGTGCCAGGCAATGACCAACTCCAACAAGAGATATCTAACCATCGCCCCTCGACATTCAATGGCATTACCATTTCTGAAACCCACTATCCTGGGGTTTACCATTGACCAGAAATTGAACTGGACTAGCCATATAAATACTGTGGCTACCAGAGCAGGTCAAAGGCTAAGAATCCTTCAGCGTGTAATTCACCTCCTGACCCACCAAAGCCTGTCTACCATCTACAAGGCACAAGTCAGGAGTGTAATGGAATACTCTCTACTTGCCTGGATGAGTGCCGCTTCAACAACACTCAAGGAGCTCAACCAATCCAGGATCAAGCAACCCACTTGATCATTATCTTTTCCACGAATATTAAATCCCTACATCGCTGACGCACAGTCGCAGCAGTGTGGAACATTTACAAGATGCACTGCAACAACTAAGCAAGGATCCTTCGGCAGGGGGCGGCATGTGGCGCAGTGGATAGCACTGGGACTGCGGCACTGAGGCCCCGGGTTCAAATCCCAGCCCTGGGTCACTGTCCGTGTGGAGTTTGCACATTCTCCCCATGTCTGCGTGGGTTTCGCCCCCACAATCCAAAGATATGCAGGTTAGGTGGATTGGCCATGCTAAATTGCCCCTTAATTGGAAAAAAAACCTAATTGGATACTCTAAATTTATAAAAAAAAGAAAAAGGTTCCTTAGGCAGCACTTCCAAATTCACAAACACTACAATCTAGAACGACAAGAGCAGCAGACAATTTGCAACACCATTAGCTGGAAGTTCCACTCCAAGTCATTCACCATTCTGGCTTGGAAATATATCGCCGTTCCTTCATTGTCACTGGGTTAAAATCCTGGAATTCCCTCCCTAGTGGGTGTACCTACACCTCAGGGACTACAGTGGTTCAAGAAGGTAGCTCACCACCAGCTTCTCTAGGGCAACTATGGATGGGCAATAAATGCTGGCCTAGCAGCCAGTGACGCCCACAACCCATTAATAATTACATTTTAAAAAATAACCTATAACTCTTTCGTCAAAATAAGGAGTTGATTGCCAAATGTGATTTAATGTTGGGTGCAATCTACCGGCCGCATTGCGCTCGAGCGCAACATGGCTGGTAGATCCCAAGTGAGGCCTCCCGCGATCGTCCTGGCAGCCGTTGTGCTACCCGCGAGGTGTCAGAATCAGACTTACACTCAAAGGGGGTGTGACCAAAAGGTGCACACCTACGTAGGTTTTAAACCCACCTCATGGGATCTACCAGCCTCCCCAGGGAGGCTGCAGCTGGGCGTCGTTCGGTACTGGTCCACATAAATGTGGACTAGGCAGAATGCCTGGGTGGCACTGCCAAGCCAGCAGAAGCACTGCCAGGATGCCAAGGTGGCAGTGCAGAAGTGCCTGAGTGCCAGGGTGGCAGTTCCAATGGTCAGGGCCCCAAAGGGTCATGCCCATGAAAGTAGGGTGGAGGGGGGCTATGAAGGGTGGGGGTGTGCAAGGCAGGTAAGTAGGGGTCTCTGGTAGGTTGGGTGGGATGACGGGTGAGGATCCTGGAGGGAGAGGTCTGTAAGGGGGGGTGTGAGGACCTGAAGAGGGAGGCCCTCAGGGACCCCATAGCAGGATGTCCTCACTAGGCAGGGGGGGGGGGGGGGGGGGGAAGGGGGATAATGCCCATATGCATGGGGATGACATTGCCCCCATGTGTGGGGGGAGGGGCTGGGACCCACAAGCTCACTTAGACATGGGGGCACCCTTTCAAAATGGTCACCCGATCTCTGAGTTCAGCTCCCCAGTGCTGAACAAATTTTAAGGGTGGGCTAAACCGGAGAGAAATTACCCAGGGCCCAAAGAAGTGACAAAGGGCATGATCCAAAAGCCATGCTACGCCGGGAAAGCAGCTGGCTGATGAAAGCCGGGAGACGCCACCCCCAAGATCTACCAGGCTCGCCACGCCTCGAGACATCCAACACGATCTCACGAGACATTACGATATAACTCCTACCCTCCATGGGCGTAAGGGCTGAGGGGCGGGAGAGAAGGTGACATCACGATTTCTCGCTACACTGGGAGCTCTGGGGAGCCTCGGCCGCACATTCCCTGTTTAGGCCCCTTATTCAACGTGAGTGCCTGGAAACACGCAGCTAAACGCGCTCACTGGTGACCTTGTTCCCTTTTGGGAGAATCATGCCCTCAATGTTGGTTGAGAGCTGTGGGGAATTCGCCGGCAAAGCTGACGAGAAACTCCTTGGAAAACCCGCCACAAATGAACTTAGAAATTTTTCCGTTAAATTCCGATGTTCTCTGCAAATGCCAGAATTGAAGGTTTCCTGCCACGACTCAGAGAATAAAGGAACCTAGGTTGTCAAATGACCAATCAGACCCCGTTGCTTCCACACTCAAACTGACTTTAAGAATTGTGACTCTGCTTACAGGGTATGTGAGGTTGCACATTGATGAAGAATCTCAGATAACAAACTTGCCACTTTAATTTGCTTTCGTAGAGTATTAATCAATTGTGACAGCAATGCAATCTAGTCTGAGAATATATTAATTCATTCACCAATTTGTGGAATACTTTGCATAAATTAAGCTACCGCAGATTGAAGGGATAAGCCTTTTAATGAAGAGAGACAAAAACTAATTAAACAATCAATAAAGACTCACTCCATCACCAACATAAAAAGGTTACTAACAAACTCGGGCAGGTTAGTATTTGAAATTGAAGTAAATTTACCCGTGAGAGTAGAAAGTAAAACTCAATATGAACGTAGCAAGACAGGCAATCAAGGAAACAGTGGAATCCCTGAGGAGCACAAAGGGAATGCTATAATAGAGGTTGATGAGTAGCAAGCTTTCTGAGTGATTTGGTTTTGAGCTGATGTGCTAAACGTTCGAGGGAATGTTGATGAGATTCTAAGAGAAATAAATCACAGTCATAGAATCACTATAGTGCAGAAGGAGGCTATTTGGCCCAACGGGTCTGCACTGGCCTTTGGAAAAAGTACCTACCTAGGCCCACGACCCCACCTTATCCCAATAATCCAGTAACCCCACCTACGCTTTTAGAAACTAAGGGGCAATTTGGCATGGCCAATCCACCTGACCTGCACATGAATGAAAATCGCTTATTGTCTTTGGGTTGTGGGAGGAAACCAGAGCACCTGGAGGAAGCCCACACAGACACAGGGAGAAAGTGCAAACTCCACACAGACAGTCACCCAAGGCTGGAATTGAAACCGGGTCCCTGCCGTTGTGAGGCAACAGCGCAAACCACTGTGCCACCGTGCCACATATAACTAATAAATTATGAATCGGCTAAAGGTGTTGAACGAAGGAAGCAAAGCCCATTTGTACCTCAGGAAGTAGCAAATTAAATTAGTTATTCAAACAGACATCTTTATGATACAATCTTGCTTGCTCCTCCCAACTCCACATTCAAGTGAGTTACTTACCTTCTTAGTTTCAGACATTTCATCGGACTGATTTCCCAATGGCAAACCATTATTGAAGATGTACACATTAAAAGGAGTCGAACACCTGCTTCAGGAGTAAATATAGAATGCATCTTATTAGTCCTCAATACGGCAGCCACTGCACTTCAGGCTGGAAATGTGATTGAACTTCCTGAACATTATTTTCGGCCTTGTTGGTCATGCAATGACTGAACGATGTTTGGTATGAAACCCAATTTTTAAGTCTGTCTCCAGTTTCAGACAATTGGACTTTATCATTGCAACACAGCACATTGCTCTTTAGCCATATTCAGCCAAAATTGTTTGAAAGATGTTATATCTGCCCGGAAGTATTTCAGCTATTTCTCAGACTCTAACAAATATTCATATTGCTATTTGTTTTTAGGTTTCCAATTCTTTTTTCCGACTGAAAGAATTCTGCAACCCTATGCTTGTAGGGACTGTGAGTTAATGGAAAATGGCTGCTGAAGTATTGTAACCCTACTTCCAGTCAGACAGTTATAAGTGTAGATCACTTAACAAGGCCTCTCGAGCATCTCACCCCAAATTCTGGCTCGCCAGCTGATTCGCTGGGACCGCGCTCGCCAGCCCCCACTTACACGATTGAGCAGCACTTAAGCAGTACTTGCTCTGCCAACACCAGCCAGCTTGCAACAATGGCACTAAGGAGACCAGCCCCAAGATTCAGGAATGCTGACCTGGGGAGGCTCCTGGGCATGGTGGAGGACAGGAGGGATGTCCTGTTCCCCCGGGGATCCTGAGGGTGAGCCACAAGATAGCCAGTGCTGCCTGGGATGAAGTGGCAGCAGCTGTCAGCTTGGGGGTATGACCAAGAGACCTCGCCTTCAGTGCAAGAAGAAGATCAACGACCTAAACCGGGCAGCACAAGTGAGTAGACAACCCCACCTCCCCGCCTCCCAAGGGAGCATCCAACCCCCCCCAACCCCCCTGGCAACACCCAACCCTCCCTCCACCCGCAACTGTGAATCACGCATGTCGCTAACGATGCCCTCAATAAAAGCTCTCCTATAATCGATGGGAGAGAGCACAGTCTGGCGATGGGGTGCCGGACTTGAGAATCCTCCTCCCCTCAATCAAGGAGCGGGCCCTGGATGTGACTGTAGTGGCCGAGGACACCCACATGGAGGCTGGCGGATGCCTCAGAGGTGAGGTACCACCAGGCTCCACCCGGAGGACCTGCCAAACGTGAGTTGTTATTGCCTTACTGACCCATCCCTCCTACTGAACACAAGTCCATTCACCTGCAGATCCTCCAGCCGACGGCGCTGGCCCATCCCGTGTGGCACTCTCTCCTGACTCTGAGGAGAACACCTCGCAGGAGAGCTCCAAAGTTGCAACCATTATAGTCACAGCTCTCATCCCCACTCTCCACCAGCTCAGATACATGCAGCCTGGTGGGAAATGTTAGTGGACAGGCTTCTGGGGCACAATCTGGTGAGCAACACACTGCTGCTGATGTACATCAGGTGGAGGCATGTACCCCTAGGGAGACAGCAGTCAGAGGGCTGCTGGATCCCAGGACCCAACTGCGTCCCAGCTTGATGCTGAGCCTCTGGAAGTGGGTTACCCGGAGCTGATGGAGATGATAGGGAGCTGCCGGGACATTCAGAGGGAGATGTCAGCGTCACTCCTGCAGATCCATAGTCATTTGGATGAGTCCCAGAGGCTAGAGGCACAGCAGATGGCGCCTGCAATGAGTGGCACCGAGGCCAACACTGTTAGGGTGGTGACTGCAGTAGAGAGCCTGGTGCCCGATGTTGGGAGCATGAATGAAGGTGTCCAAGATGTCGCTCAGTCAGTGACGGCCATGGCCGAGGTTCTCGACAGAATGTCTGCCTCGCTGGGGGATGTCACCCAGTACCAGGTCGACCTTGATGAGGTTCTGCGGAACATGTCCGCTCTCAGATGGGCATGGCCGAGGCGCTGCAGAGCTTGTTCCAGTTGCAGGTGGGCATTGCCAAGGCGCTGTAGCGCATGGCCTGGTCACTGGAGGACGTGTCCCAGTCACTGAGGAGCGTTACCGAGGGCGTCGACACTGTGGTACAGACATTGGGAAACCGCCAGGGCTGGCAGAGCCAGATGATGCAAGGGCAGCTGGGGCTCGAACCAGCTGCCCCTCCATCCCAAGGTGGACCCCAGGGCCCTATGGCACAGATCGGGAGAAGGGGGCACTGAGTGCTAACCTGGACCCATCCTAGAGGGCAGCGACGGTGGCCAGCAGATCCCCCGAGTTCCACCCCTCTGATGAGGCCGTGTCTCGAGGTCAACATACAGGACAGGACAGCACGGTTGTGCCGTTAAAGAGTGAGCCGGAGCCCGCCAGCCCCTGAGCCCCCAGAAGACGACAGCCAGGGGCATAGAAAGCAATGGGAGGAGGTGAGCAGGTGGCTGCCTCCACCTCAGATGTGCATCCTGGGGAAACACCTAGACGTAGTGGTAGAGCTAGGAGGGCCAGGCCCATCAAGGATCAGTGAGGGCACTGGGGAGGGGGGGGAACGGCGCAGGTGGGAGGTGAGCGGGGGTGTATAGAGGGTGGGGGTTGGGGCAGCACCATCAGGAAAATGGGGACCTGCATTGAGCAATAAATACCCTTGTGCACAACCGGTAGGATGCCTCTGTCACTTTCTTCCGCAGTGCATTACTGCGTAAAGGTGATGGGTGTGAGCGAGCACTCAGCAGACAGCAGGGGTCAGACTATGGCATAGATTGAGGAGCACCAGCGCTCAGCTCTCTGGGGGTTATCATCAGCCCCCTGCCCTCAACAGTGACCCGCTGACAGTGCCGACACAGTCCCAGCACCCTGGAGTGATGTGACACACACCCTGGGAGGGTGGGAGATGTGGGTGGTGGTTGGGTAAGGTTGCAATGATGGACCAGGCCATGATCTAGGTGAAGCAGGCGAGCATGAGGGCGTCCAGGCTTGCCAGACCATCTCCGCTGCTGCCTATCCTGCAGCCTCTGACTGGGCCTCAGGTTCCTACCCGGCCCCTCCTCATCATCCTTGTCCTTGTCCCCCTTCTTCTCCTTAGAGGTGGCCACACGTTCCTCGTCACCAACCTCCAGCTCTTCGATCCGCTGCTGTGCCAGGTTGTGGAGGACACAGCAGACTACAACAAAGCAGGTGATCCTCTGGGTGGTGTACTGCAGGGCATCACCAGAGCAGTCGAGGCATTGGAACCACACCTTGAGGAGTCCGATGCAGAACTCAATGACAGCCTGG
This sequence comes from Scyliorhinus torazame, assembly GCF_047496885.1. NCBI lineage: Eukaryota > Metazoa > Chordata > Chondrichthyes > Carcharhiniformes > Scyliorhinidae > Scyliorhinus > Scyliorhinus torazame. The sequence continues at coordinate 96,350,059 of NC_092713.1, forward strand.
GCCGCCACATGGGCCTTGTTGTATCGAGTCTCCGCTTCGGTCTCCGGCCTCTCTACTGGTGTCATTAGCCATGTCCTCAGCGGCATTGAAAACAGCGCGAGTGGAGAGAGAGCCGGGACATTGAAAACAGCGTGGGAGGAGAGAGAGCCGGGACATTGAAAACAGCGCGTGTGGAGAGAGAGCCGGGACATTGAAAACAGCGTGAGTGGAGAGAGAGCCGGGAGATTTGAAAAGCGCGGGAGCTGAGAGTCGGAGTGCAGATTTAAAAAGATCGCGGCCTAGTTTCGGGAGCCATTCGGGGGAGGAGGAGCAGTCTCTGTCAGGGAGAGAACCTGAGAACATCTAAGACCCTGAGAAGGTAAGAAGGTAAGTAAGTGATTTTTACTCATTTTTACTTTTATACCATTTTCAAATTGTGTGTGTGTGGGGGGAGGAAACTGAAGTGACATCACAGAAAAGCTGTGACCTGAGTGGCTGGTTGGGAATCTACACTAAATTAAAAAAATTAAGCATTGGTAACTAATTAAACATAATTATTTAATTATAATTTAGAGGGGTATCTAAGCCAGAGATCGGAGAGTACTATATTTAGCTTTCAGATTTATATTAGAAATCTAGTGCTAGGAAACAGATAGTTAACAGTAACTTAAATTTTTTTTAAAAACTTTTAATTTTAATTTACTAATTAATTGACGCAATGTCAGTTAGAGGGGTGCAGTGCTCTGACTGTGAGATGTGGCAGGTCCGGGAGGCTTCCAACGTCCCGGATGGCTTCATCTGCAGAAAGTGCACCCAACTGGAGCTCCTCACAGACCGCATGGTTCGGTTGGAGCAGCAATTGGATGCACTTAGGAGCATGCAGGCGGCGGAAAGCGTCATAGATCGCAGCTATATAAATGTGGTCACACCCAAGGTGCAGGCAGAGAAATGGGTGACCACCAGAAAGGGCAGGCAGTCAGTGCAGGAATCCCCTGTGGTTGTCCCCCTCTCGAACAGGTATACCCCTTTGGATACTGTCGGGGGGGATAGCCTATCAGGGGAAAACAGCAGCAGCCAGAGCAGTGGCACCACGGCTGGCTCTGATGTTCAGAAGGGAGGGTCAAAGCGCAGAAGAGCAATAGTAATAGGGGACTCTATAGTCAGGGGCACAGATAGGCACTTCTGTGGACGTGAAAGAGACTGCAGGATGGTATGTTGCCTCCCTGGTGCCAGGGTCCAGGATGTCTCCGAACCGGTAGATGGCATCCTGAAGGGCGAGGGCAAACAGGCAGAGGTCGTTGTACATATTGGTACTAACGACATAGGCAGGAAGGGGCATGAGGTCCTGCAGCAGGAGTTCAGGGAGCTAGGCAGAAAGTTAAAAGACAGGACCTCGAGGGTTGTAATCTCGGGATTACTCCCTGTGCCACATGCCAGTGAGGCTAGAAATAGGAAGATAGAGCAGCTAAACACGTGGCTAAACAGCTGGTGTAGGAGGGAGGGTTTCCGTTATCTGGACCACTGGGAGCTCTTCCGGGGCAGGTAGGTGTGACCTATATAAGAAGAACGGGTTGCATCTAAACTGGACATAAATATCCTGACCGCGAGGTTTGCTAGTGTCACATGGGAGGGTTTAAACTTGTATGGCAGGGGGGTGGGCACGGGAGCAATAGGTCAGAAGGTGAGAGCATTGAGGGAGGACTAGGGAATAGGGACAATGTGGCTCTGAGGCAGAGCAGACAGGGAGAAGTTTCTGAACACAGCGGGTCTGGTGGCCTGAAGTGCATATGTTTTAATGCAAGAAGTATTACGGGTAAGGCAGATGAACTTAGAACTTGAATTAGTACTTGGAACTATGATGTTGTTGCCATTACAGAGACCTGGTTGAGGGAAGGGCAGGATTGGCAGCTAAAGGTTCCAGGATTTAGATGTTTCAGGCGGGATAGAGGGGGATGTAAAAGGGGTGGCGGAGTTGCGCTACTGGTTAGGGAGAATATCACAGCTGTACTACGGGAGGACACCTCAGAGGGCAGTGAGGCTGTATGGGTAGCGATCAGGAATAAGAAGGGTGCAGTCACAATGTTGGGGGTTTACTACAGGCCTCCCAACAGCCAGCGGGAGATAGAGGAGCAGATAGGTAGACAGATTTTGGAAAAGAGTAAAAACAACAGGGTTGTGCTGATGGGAGACTTCAACTTCCCCAATATTGACTGGGACTCACTTAGTGCCAGGGGCTTAGACGGGGCAGAGTTTGTAAGGAGCATCCAGGAGGGCTTCTTAAAACAATATGTAGACAGTCCAACGAGGGAAGGGGCGGTACTGGACCTGGTATTGGGGAATGAGCCCGGCCAGGTGGTAGAAGTTTCAGTAGGGGAGCATTTCGGGAACAGTCACCACAATTCAGTAAGTTTTAAAGTGCTGGTGGACAAGGATAAGAGTGGTCCTAGGATGAATGTGCTAAATTGGGGGAAGGCTAATTATAACAATATTAGGCGGGATCTGAAGAACATAGATTGGGGGCGGATGTTTGAGGGCAAATCAACATCTGACATGTGGGAGGCTTTCAAGTGTCAGTTGAAAGTAATTCAGGACCGGCAGCACGGTAGCATTGTGGATAGCACAATTGCTTCACAGCTCCAGGGTCCCAGGTTCGATTCCGGCTTGGGTCACTGTCTGTGCGGAGTCTGCACATCCTCCCCGCGTGTGCGTGGGTTTCCTCCGGGTGCTCCGGTTTCCTCCCACAGTCCAAAGATGTGTAGGTTCGGTGGATTGGCCATAATAAATTGCCCTTAGTGTCCAAAATTGCCCTTGGTGTTGGGTGGTGTTGCTGGGTTGTGGGGATGGGGCGGAGGTGTTGACCTTTGGTAGGGTGCTCTTTCCAAGAGCCGGTACAGACCCGATGGGCCGAATGGCCTCCTTCTGCACTGTAAATTCTATGATTCTCTCATTCTATGTTCCTGTGAGGATGAAGGATAAATACGGCAATTTTCGGGAACCTTGGATAACGAGAGATATGGTAAGCCTCGTTAAAAAGAAAAAGGAGGCATTTGACACGGCTAAAAGGCTGGGAACAGACAAAGCCTGTGTGGAATATAAGGGAAGTAGGAAGGAACTCAAGCAAGGAGTCAGGAGGGCTAGAAAGGGTCACGAAAAGTCATTGGCAAATAGGGTTAAGGAAAATCCCAAGGCTTTTTACACGTACATAAAAAGCAAGAGGGTAGCCAGGGGAAGGTTGGCCCACTGAAGGATAGGCAAGGGAATCTATGTGTGGAGCCAGAGGAAATGGGTGAGGTACTAAATGAATACTTTGCATCAGTATTCACCAAAGAGAAGGAATTGCTTGATGTTGAGTCTGGAGAAGGGTGTGTAGATAGCCTGGGTCACATTGAGATCCAAAAAGATGAGGTGTTGGGTGTCTTAAAAAATATTAAGGTAGATAAGTCCCCAGGGCCTGATGGGATCTACCCAGAATACTGAAGGAGGCTGGAGAGGAATTTGCTGAGGCCTTGACAGAAATCTTTGGATCCTCACTGTCTTCAGGTGATGTCCCGGAGGACTGGAGAATAGCCAATGTTGTTCCTTTGTTTAAGAAGGGTAGCAAGGATAATCCAGGGAACTACAGGCCGGTGAGCCTTACTTCAGTGGTAGGGAAATTACTGGAGAGAATTCTTCGAGACAGGATCTACTTCCATTTGGAAGCAAATGGCCGTATTAGTGAGAGGCAGCATGGTTTTGTGAAGGGGAGGTCGTGCCTCACTAACTTGATAGAGGTTTTCGAGGAGGTCACAAAGATGATTGATGCAGGTAGGGCAGAGGATGTTGTCTATATGGACTTCAGTAAGGCCTTTGACAAGGTCCCTCATGGTAGACTAGTACAAAAGGTGAAGACACACGGGATCAGGGGTGAACTGGCAAGGTGGATACAGAACTGGCGAGGTCATAGAAGGCAGAGAGTAGCAATGGAAGGATGCTTTTCTAATTGGAGGGCTGTGACCAGTGATGTTCCACAGAGCTCAGTGCTGGGACCTTTGTTGTTTGTAGTATATATAAATGATTTGGAGGAAAATGTAACTGGTCTGATTAGTAAGTTTGCAGATGACACAAAGGTTGGTGGAATTGCGGATAGCGATGAGGACTGTCAGAGGATACAGCAGGATTTAGATTGTTTTGAGACTTGGGCGGAGAGATGGCAGATGGAGTTTAATCCGGACAAATGTGAGGTTATGCATTTTGGAAGGTCTCATGCAGGTAGGGAATATACAGTGAATGGTAGAACCCTCAAGAGTATTGAAAGTCAGAGAGATCTAGGAGTACAGGTCCACAGGTCACTGAAAGGGGCAACGCAGGTGGAGAAGGTAGTCAAGAAGGCATACTACATGCTTGCCTTCATTGGCCGGGGCATTGAGTATAAGAATTGGCAAGTCATGTTGCAGCTGTATAGAACCTTAGTTAGGCCACACTTGGAGTATAGTGTTCAATTCTGGTCGCCACACTACCAGAAGGATGTGGAGGCTGTAGAGAGGGTGCAGAAGAGATTTACCAGAATGTTGCCTGGTATGGAGGGCATTAGCTATGAGGAGCGGTTCAATAAACTCGGTTTGTTCTCACTGGAACTAAGGAGGTAGAGGGGCGACCTGATAGAGGTCTACAAAATTATGAGGGGCATAGACAGAGTGGATAGTCAGAGGCTTTTCCCCGTGGTAGAGGGGTCAATTACTAGGGGGCATAGGTTTAAGGTGAGAGGGGCAAGGTTTAGAGTAGATGTACGAGGCAAGTTTTTTACACAGAGGGTAATGGGTGCCTGGAACTCGCTACCGGAGGAGGTGGTGGAAGCAGGGACGATAGTGACATTTAAGGGGCATCTTGACAAATACATGAATCGGATGGGAATAGAGGGATACGGACCCAGGAAGTGTAGAAGATTGTAGTTTAGTCGGGCAGCATGGTCGGCACGGGCTTGGAGGGCCGAAGGGCCTGTTCCTGTGCTGTACATTTCTTTGTTCTTTGTTTAGATACCCCTTATCCCCAAGAGCCAGCCGTCCACCCTGCGGTGCTCCTCGAAGGGGCTGGGGTGACCGACTGCCCCAGGATGTAGCTGTCATGAACAATGCTTGTGAAGCGTGCAAACACGTGCATGATCTTCATCTGGTGGTTGCTCACGAACTGTATGTTGAGGGACTGGAACCCCTTTCTGTTAACATAGGGCACTCACAGATGGCCCGGTGAGCGCAGGGCCATATGCGTGGCATCTATTAACCCGTGGGCCTTGGGCATCCCGGCAATAGTGGAGAAACCTGCAGCCTGGGCATCTTGCTGACCCTGGTCCATGTCAAAGATGATGTAGTCTTCCGCACGGGCAAACAGGGCATTCATGACCAGCCGGATGCAACTGTGGGCTGTGGCCTGTGAGATACCACACAGGACCATGCTCGAGCCCTGGAATGATCCCGAGGCGTAAAGGTTCAGGGCTGCGGTGACCTTGACGGCCTTCAGGAGCAGGTGTCCTCCTCCTCCACGTGATGCCAAGTACGCGAGGACATGGCACAGGTTCCTCACCGTTTCCTTGTTGAGGCGGAGGCTCCTAATGCACACCCTGTCCATTATTTGTTCAAACAACCAGTGGTGCCTGTACACCCTGGGCCATCGCGGGACTCCCCTCTGGGTCCCGCCCCAGGCTGATGGGCGACCGGGTCCTCAGGTTGTGGGGCGGAGTCCGGCACATTGGCCGCTGCCTCGAGCATCTACAAACGCTGCTGCTGCCGCCTTCTCTGGTGTCTAGCCGCATTGCGTAGCACCAGCACCACTAGGGCAACCTCTGCATCCAACATCCCTGTCATAGCGTTCAATATCTGAAAGGAATTGGGAGACAGTGTTAGACTGACCCTCCATTCCTCCACTGATCCCCCCCACCCCCTCCACTCCCCAAACCCGGAACGCCCTGCCCACGCACATCCGGCCGGAGCAGGCCCCCCTCCCCAGACCCCAGACTAAGTATCCCGGTCACCCGCTCACAACGTCAACCGGATTGGGTGCTGGCACCCTACCTGTGGCACTAATCCAACCTCCAGCCATGGACATGTCTCTCAAAGCTGTGTCCCATCCCCTGGGTGTTCGGAAGTTGGCTGCTGTGTGTGTCTTGTTGCCTCCTGCAGTATTCAGGCACAGTGTCCAGGCATCACGGTGAGATGCTAGGCAATGACTCCTATATGCTACGTTGCCCACCCACCCTCGGGAATCCAGTTAGGTTGTGTGAAGTGCTCACTTAACCACGATTGCCAATTCCCTAAAGGTTATAGCCTTCAGCTGCACGGCCAGAGGCCTCGGCAATCGGTGAAGGTTATGGGTGGTCTTTGGGGCAGATGGGCAGGGACAAAGGTTTTCCCTGGAACGGGTGATGCTGCGTGCAGTTGCCCCCCCGGTTGCCCCCCCACCCTCCATCACGGCCCACCCCTGCCGAGGGTCCCCCATACTCAGCTGAGGGACCCCACCCCCCATCGAGCACAGGGGCAGCAAGCCCACTGCCCCTGAGCTCTTTGCCTGTGGGCAAAGTTAGCTACTCACCTCCTCGGCTCCCCACAGAAGCCCTTCCATCAGGTTCACGTTTTTAATGTTAGTTCTAATGCCAGCATGAGCACTTGCTGGGGAGTCCACCGAATGACGGGAGGCCGTTGGCTATGGCGTGGCTCTCGTTAATTGTATGAAAATGGGGCTAAAGTGGTGATAATTGGTTTCTCGCCACGCTATGGCGAGATCCTGATTTCACCTAAGGGAACGGGCCGGTTGCCATATAAACTGTTTGGCACCTGGCACAGATGTGGGGCTGGTTTCTCCGTCCCAACGCACCAGATTTCTGGTGCGGCACGCCGTTGGGATTCTCTGTTTCGCCGGGTGGTCAATGGTGTTTCCCATTGTGGGTCAGCCCCACGCCGTCGGAAAACCCACGGGCTGCTGGCAAAACGGAGAATCCTGACGGCGGAAAATTCAGCCCTTCGTTTTTGGCCTCTACCGCTATTCACCGACCTCGTTTCGCTTGAGCGAGAGCATAACGAGGCCGGAACATGGCACCCCATGGGTGTTGCCAGTCCTCTTTCCTCATCTGAGTGCCCCCTCTTAATGTCCAAACCAAGGTTGGCAGCTTTGCCAGGTTGTTTGACCCAGGGAAAGTCATGGTTGAGTTCAATCCTGTGTCCACATATTTTATTTTTTCATGAGTGTCATTACAAACAAATCAGGATCAGAAGTTTAGATAGATTCCATTCTTCCTGCCTGCAGCATTGAGTTCTAAGAACAGTTGAATGTTCACTTGATGTTCTGGCCAATTTCGCACAAACTAAGGATTCAAATGGGACCTTCCTCTCTACATGATTTACTACGTCACCATAGGCCTAATTTAACCCTTAGCCTTAGACTGAATCTACTTATTGATGTACAATCAATTGCACAAATACTAAAGTTGAGTACAACTGTGGCTTTATTACCGTCAGATGCGAGGCCTCCTGCTGCAGCTGGCGAAATGGCAGGGCACTGGAGGTCATGCATATTTATACCGTTCTCCCTGGGCAGAGCCAGCCGGCAGGAACTTCCGGCGAACCTGTAGTGCAGGTCCTACCTTACATCTCCTATCACAGTGGATCACCACATTCACCCCCTGTTAAAAATGAGTCCGGCGGGGTGACGTGAAACTATATACAATTAGTGGAATCATGTACAGTGGTAGGGAAAGAACAGTCCATGTTGACGGTCCGGAGTCCGTCAAAGGTTCAGCCGGTCCGGTGCTGTGGTGCTTCGTTGGGATCGGCGTGGGGTGTGTTATTAGTCGCGGTGCACAATAATGACCGGATGGAGTGCAGAGCGTCAGGGAGGACATCCTGCCAGCGAGAGGCTGGGAGGTTCCTGGACCGTAGGGCCAGCTGGACGGCCCTCCAAACCGCCCCATTCTCCCGTTCTACTTGCCCGGTCCCCAGGGGTTGTAGCTGGTCGTCCTGCTGGAGGCTATACCCCTGCTGAGCAGGAACTGCCGCAGCTCATCGCTCATGAATGATGATCCCCTGTCACTGTGGATGTAGGCAGGGAAACCGAACAGAGCGAAGATGGTGCTGAGGGCCTTGATGACGGTGGCAGACGTCATATCGGGGCATGGGATGGCGAAGGTGAATCTGGAATACTCATCGACCACACTGAGAATATACGTGTTACGGTCGGTGGAGGGGAGGGGCCCTTTGAAATCCATGCTGAGGCGTTCAAAGGGGTGGGAAGCCTTCACCAGGTGCGCACGGTCTGACCGGTAGAAGTGGGGCTTGCACTCCGCACAGACCTGGCAGTTCCTGGTGACTGTCCTTACTTCCTCGATGGAGTAGGGCAGATTGCGCGCTTTGACCAGATGGTACAATCGGGTGACCCCCGGGTGACAAAGGCTGTCGTGTAGGGCCCGGAGTTGGTCCACTTGTGCGCTGGCACATGTACCTCGGGAGAGGGCGTCTGGGGGCTCGTTGAGTTTACCGGGGCGATACAAGATCTCGTAATTATAGGTGGAGAGCTCGATTCTCCAACGCAAGATTTTATCATTTTTGATCTTGCCCCGCTGTGTGTTATTGAACATGAAGGCTACCGACCGTTGGTCCGTAAGGAGAGTGAATCTCTTACCGGCCAGGTAATGCCTCCAATGCCGCACAGCTTCAACGATAGCTTGAGCCTCCTTCTCGACGGATGAGTGTCGAATTTCAGAGGCATGAAGGGTGCGGGAAAAGAATGCCACAGGTTTAGGGTGGCGGCAAGGGTGACGTCTGAAACGTCGCTTTCTACTTGGAAAGGCAGTGACTCGTCCACTGCGAGCATCCCGGCCTTGGCGATGTCTGCTCTGATGCGGGCGAAAGCATGTTGTGCCTCGGCCGCAAGGGGGAATTGGGTGGACTGAATGAGTGGGCGGGCCTTGTCCGCATAGTTTGGGACCCACTGAACATAGTAGGAAAAGAACCCCAGGCAGCATTTGAGGGCCTTGAGGCAGTGGGGGAGGGGAAGTTCCATGAGGGGGCGCATGCGCTCGGAGCCGGGCCCGAGAAGACCATTTTGGACTATATAGCCGAGAATGGCTAACCGGGTCGTGCTGAACACACACTTCTCTTTGTTGTAGGTCAGGTTGAGAAGGGTGGCAGTGCGGAGGAATTTATCGAGGTTGGCATCGTGGTGCTGCTGGTCATGGCCGCAGATGGTGACATTATCTAAGTACAGAAAGGTGGCCCGCAAACCATACTGGTCGACCAGTCGGTCCATCTCCCTTTGGACGACCGAGACCCCATTTGTGACACCGAAGGGACCCTAAGGAAGTGGTAGAGGCGACCGTCCGCCTCGAAGGCAGTGTATGGCCGGTCCAACTTCCGGATGGGGAGCTGGTGGTAGGCGGATTTCAGGTCAATTGTTGAGAAGACCCAGTACTACGCAATCTGATTGACCATATCAGATATGCGTGGGAGGGGGTACGCGTCGAGCTGCGTGTACCGATTGATGGTCTGGCTGTAGTCCACGGTCATACTGTGTTTCTACCCAGTTTTAACCACTACCACTTGGGCTCTCCAGGGGTTGATGCTGGCCTCGATAATACCCTCCTTAAGCAGCCGCTGGATTTCGGATCTGGTGAAGGTCTTGTCCTGGGTGCTGTACCGTCTGCTCCTCGTGGCAACGGGCTTGCAATCCGCAGTTAGATTTGCAAAAAGGGAGGGGGATCGACCTTGAGGGTCGCGAGGCCGCAAACGGTAAGGGAGGGTAAGGGCCCGCCGAATTTGAGGGTGAGGCTCTGGAGGTTGCACTGGAAGTCCAGGCCCAACAGGAGTGCAGCGCAGAGATTAGGAAGGACATAGAGGCGGAAGTTATTAAATTCTACACCCTGGACCGTGAGGGTGACTGTACAAAAGACTCGGATCGGGACGCAGTGGGATCCTTGGCTAGGGAGATCCTTTGATTGACCGGGTGGACCGCGAGGGAGCATCGCCTTACCGTATCTGGCTGAATGAAGCATTCGGTGCTCCCGGAGTCCAGCAGGCACGAGGTCGCGTGGCCGTTGATTTTAACCGTCGTCGACGCGGTGGCCAGGTTGTGCGGGCGAGATTGGTCCAGCATCATCGAAGCGAGCTTTGGGTAGCCATCGGATGCTTCGGGTGGCGAGCGGGTGCGATTCCGATGTCGAGATGTCCGGGGACCCTGTGGGTAACAAGATGGCGGCGCCCATGGTGCACACATTGCGGGGTCGGGACACGGTGACGGCGCCCATGGTGCGCACATTGTGGGGTCGGGACAAGATGGCGGCGCCCATTGGTCGCACATGGACCCGGGAGGAGAAGATGGTGGCTCCCACTGTTCGTCTGGCGTGGGGGAGGGGGCGATAGCGGGGCGATCGCAGCGACTGCGCGGGCCTGGCACACAGCCGCGAAGTGGCCCTTTTTACTGCAGGCTTTGCAAACTGCAGTGTGGGCTGGGCAGTGTTGGCGGGGGTGCTTCTGCTGACCACAGAAATAGCAGCAGGGACCCCCGGGGTGCGCGGATGGGCGTGCGGCGCAGGCGTATTACGAAGGCAGGTCCTCGGCTGAGGAGGTCGTCGGCGGGGTCTAGGAGGGGTAGGAAGGGGTAGAAGGGTGGGCAGCGTGGCGGGAGAGGTTACGGGATGCGACCGTCATGGAGAGCGCCAAGGTTTTCTTCTCCGCCAGTTCGAGCGTGGCCCCTTCCAGCAATCGTTCTCGGATGCGGTCCGATGCAATCCCCGTCACGAAGGCATCGCGCATGAGGAGATTCACATGTTCGGCGGCCATGACGGCCTGACAGTCACAGTCCCGGACAAGTGGAATTAGGGCCCGCCAGAAGTCTTCGATGGACTCACCAGGTAGTTGCGAGCGGGTGGCAAGTACATGCCTGGCGAAGAGCGTGTTTGCCTTCTGTGTGTAGTGTTCTTTGAGGAGTTCCATCGCTTTTGTGTAAGATCAACGGGAACACGCTGGAGCTCAATCTGGAGTACAGGACATTTATCTTCTGAGCCTCCATTGGCGCGGGGTCCGCCGCGTTGATGTAAGCCTCGAAACATGCTAGCCAGTGGGTAAAGTCTTTTCTGGCGTTGGGCGAGTGAGAATCCAGCTGCAGGCGATCGGGCTTAATTCGGATATCCATTCTGTGGAAGATCTGACTGTAAAAAATTGATGCACGATCAATTGCACAAAGACTAAAGTTGGGTACAACTGTGGCTTTATTACAGTCAGATGCGAGGCCTCCTGCTGCAGCTGGCGAAATGGCAGGGCACTGGAGGTCATGCATATTTATACCTTCTCCCTGGGCGGAGCCAGCCGGCAGGAGCTACCGGCAAACCTGTAGTGCAGGTCCTACCTTACATCTCCTATTACAGTGGCTCACCGCACTTCTAACATTTTGGGGTGTGCTACAGATTGACAGAAGCTTCAAGGGGATACAGTGGCAGCTGAACAGTGCTCTGAAAGCACTGTTTCCCTTCAGGTCAGGGCTGAGGAGGGAGGGAGGACAACCGACCAAAGAAAGGTACAGATGCCGGGCCATGGCTGGCCAGATGAATCCAGCAGGAAACAGGCAGCCAACCCGGTGCAACGTGGTCGAGGCTTGAGGACAACCATGCGAGAGGTAAGCAGTCAGGAGATGTGAAGGCCAGGCAGGCACCGGTGTGGTTTTCGGGGGGCAAATGGTGTTTCAACCAGAAGCAAGAGATGTAAGTGGTTGGCAACCAGAAGGCTGGTTGGCAACCAGATCGGCAAGGGCGAGGCTACCAACCGAGGGCAAAAGTAGAGGCCAGGGGGCAGCACGGTGGTGCAGTGGTTAGCACTGTTGCCTCACGGCACCGAGGTCCCAGGTTCGATCCCAGCTCTGGGTCACTGTCCGTGTGGAGTTTGCACATTCTCCCCGTGTTCGCATGGGTTTCGCCCCCACAACCCAAAGATGTGCAAAGTAGGTGGATTGAACACGCTAAATTGCCCTCAATTGCAAAAAAATGAATTGGGTAATCTAAATTTATTTTAAAAAAGTAGAGGCCAGGGTAGGCGAGATAAATCCAGCAGCAACCAGGCAGTCAGGCAGGAGCACACACAGTCGTCGAGTCCAGGCCACCCAAGCGAGATGTGAGCAGTTAGGTGCACAAGGACCAGGCAGGCACCAGCATGCTTTTCGAGGAGCAGCAGGGTGACTCAACCGGAGGCCAGGGTTGAGAGTGAGGAGGCAGGGCAACCGGCCTGGCGAGGGCAAGAACAGTGGTCAGGTCAGATAGTATTTTGTGAGCTGAGGGTGGGCAGTGTCAGTAGGGCATCAATATCATTGGAGGCGGGGTTTGACATCACTTGGGTGGGCTGCACGTCACCAGAGAGTGGGAGTGACTTTTGGTGCCCCGCAATGAGGGACAGCACTGGGCCCCAAAAGTCTATGTCCACCTCAGCATAATTTGCATTGTTACAGCACCCCAGAGATTGTGTCAAAAGATCGGCATAAGCTGTATAATTAATTTCAATATGTCTATTAATTTGTGCAGCAACACAAATGAATTGAAAAGCGTCATATACTCAGAGCAATTTGGTTGAACAATAAACACAGCGACATCTGTGCTTCCAATCACTGGAATAAATATAAAATTACTTTTAAAATCAACAGTTGGCCTTTAAGGTGAAGAAAGAAGGTGAATATTAAGCACATTGCACACGACAGTACAATGTCTTTTCACACAAAGAATATTTGATGTTTGATGCATCTAATAAAAAGTTGGCAATGAAACTAATAATCACAATCATTAACCTGTAAAGTTACATCTCATAATATTAGATAAATTCCCAAATAAGAACCAAATAGGAGCATTAAATTATAGGGATGAGCAGAGTGATTGAGCCAACATCTGCTTCACAATAAATGAGTCACCCTGATCCAAAACGACATCATCAATTTGAACTGACTGTAAGCACCAAAGTCAGCAAACTGCTGGTTACATAAACTGCAATCATAAAAGGAAAATCCCCAATGACACGAGTACATAATTGAACCCTTGTTTTTGTATTCTGTCAGCATGAGCAACTATATAATGTAGTTCACAATTACAATAAAATACTAGAGCAGGCAAAACCAGGAAACTCCCAGCTTAGTCTCTGAGGAAAAATAGCTCAATAATTCTTGATCAACAACTGTTCTACATTTTGTTTCTGTAACAAATACAGGATATGTATATTTAAGACTAAGAGCACATACAGGTGATGCAAAATTAAATGGTAATAACTGAATTGGACCAAGAGTGGAGGAAAGAGGTGGCAAACAGATAATCAGAGGACAGACAGAGGAGGAGAATAGAGAGCGGGCTGGGAAACAACAAAAAGGGGCGAAGAGAAAAGGAAAGGCAGAGGCTCACCTCCAGCTAGGTCCTACATTGAGAACAGTGGTGCAGCATCAAGAAAAATTGCAGGCCTGAGAAGCGGTTGGAAACTACAATCTTAGTTGCTGGCAAGATTATAGGTTTTAGTCTTGAAGTCTGTAGGACATGATGAGGAGGAACACCATGGCTACTTTCTTCAAGGTCCTCTTCGGGCCCTGGATGTCCTCTAGTTTTGTCATGGGTTGCTGCAAAAACTAATTTCTGTCGTAGAAGATTCTGGTATATAAAAGGTTAATGTGGACTAAGTACAGTACTGCCCACACAATGATGTAAGTAGATACCTGCCCAGAGTCAGGGTCAATCTAAAGATGGATGCAATTGGGCTAATTCCTAGAATGGGGTCAGCTCCAAACCTGTATATTCTACTCTAAATATGTACATAGCAATGAGTTGTTAAGAATGTACGCGATGTATTGGCTGTTCACGCCGGCGGGATATTCCGGTCCCATGTTGGCACATGGGTTTCCCGGCGACGAGGGGTGCAGACACTGGGAAATCCCATTAATGTCAGGAGGGTAGGTAAATCCTGCTGGTATACCTCCTCCACTGCCAAAAATCACGTGGCAGATTGGTCAGTAAATCCTGCCCAAAATCTTGCTGTTAGCATAGACCAGACTGGAAACCTACTTCATGATGTCCAAAGCAGGATTCCTCATGGTGGCAGCCTTGGAATTGCCAAGAAATTGTGAAGAAAAAGACACCTTCAGCAGATTCTGCCCTGAACCTAATTTGCAACTGAAGCTACCGTTGCTACAGGTTCACCAGAAAGAAAAGCTCCAGAGACACAAGGGCCTGGAGGCAGACAAGAAAGGCAGACGTTTTACTCAAACATAAGTCGCCAAGTGCAGCTTCAGCAAGCAGCATTTGCAGCCTGCAAAGGTGAGATGATTTATTTAAAATTTCCAGGTCAGCTAGCCCTGAGAAACCCCTTTGAAGTTGATCAGTCGGAAGACCCATTTCAAAGCAACTTGTTACTAAACACGATTCCAAACTCCAAATCTCGGCCTGTGGCTCCTGAGCCCAACAAAAGAATAAAAATCATTAGCAACTGAAAATTCCTGTTCCTGGATAGCTTGCAGCCGCCTAGGTTCAGAAACAGCATAAGTCTGTGTAAATATGTACATAGTTATGAGCTGCTAATAAAGACTTGCTGTTAACATACTCCAGACTGGAAGCTTACTTCATAGAGTCAAAAGCAGGATTCATCAACTTCCAGGTTTTTTTGGCTGACCTAAAATTTTAGCATCCCATGGTCGAAGTTGGAAGGAAGTGAAGAGGGCATCCAGGAATGTTCCTTTTTGCCTGGCATGCATAGTATTAACTTTTTAAAAATATTTTTATTAAAGGCATTTTGTATTTGTACAGAGAAATATTAGAAAACCAAAAAACACAGGAACAAAGAACACAGGCCCGCAGCAACCCTGATGCCAAGCCCCACTTCCTTAATTTCCACCCCCCCCACCCCCCAAGGTATCTCCACCCCCCCAACCAGCAAAAACAGCTCCCAGACCCCCTCCCCCCCATTAATTTACCTGGAAGAAATCGATAAACCTCAGGGTGAACCCCTCTTCCGCTCCCTCCCCCACCCATCGGAGGGTGAACTTGACCTTCTCCAGGTCGCTCACCCACACCCCAGCCTTTGGTGGCTCCTGGTCTGCCAGCACAACAAGATCTGTCTCCGGGTTATCTGGGCGGCAAAGGCCAATGCATCGGCCTCTCTCACCCCCTGGACTCCCGGATCTTTCGATACTCCAAATATCGCCATCTCCGGACCGGGGTTCCCCTACACCCAGAATCTCGGACATGACATCCGAGAAGCCCTGCCAGAATCCCCTCAGCTTTGGACACGCCCAGAACATGTGGATGTGATTCGCAGGCCTCCCCGCACACACCTATCCTCCACCACTGCAGAAAACCGGCTCATCCTCGCAACCGTCATGTGGGCCCAATGCACCACCTTAAACTAGATGAGGCTTAACCTCACACACGACGAGGACACGTTCATCCTCCGCAGGGCTTCCTTCGATGTTCCGGCCCTCACCTCCCCACCCAACCCCTCCTCCCATTTGCGCTTGATCTCCTCTACCGGAGCGACATCCCTCTCCATAAATTCTGATACTCCCCTCCCCAATATCATCCTCGGACAACAGCTTATCTTGGAGCACCGGAGGCAACAGCCCCGGAAAGGCCAAGCACCCCTCTCCTCACAAAGTCCCTCATCTGCATGGATCTGAAGCCATTCCCCTTAGGCAACTCATACATTTCTTCCAGTCCTTCCAGGCCTCCAAACTTGTCCCCTACAAACAAGTTCCTGAAGTATTTTATCCCCACTTGCTGCCATCCCAAAACCTCGCATCCAGCCACGTGGGCACAAATCTATGATTATCACATATCAGCGCCCACAACAACATGCCCTTCAACACAAAGTGTTGTCTGCACTGGTTCAAAACTCGCAAAGCTGAGACATCACCGGGCTCACGGAATACCAGAAAGGCAAAAACGGAAGTGGCGTCAACAACAGTGCCCTCAAACACGACTGACCATTGTGATATTCGCCATCAGTAATAGTTCATCAAACCTGGCAATGCTAGCCACCCCCCCCCCCCCCCCCTTGCCCCCTCTCCAAAAACACCCTTCCTACCCGTGGTATCTTTCCCTCCCACACGAACCCTGAAATCATCCCATTCACTTTCCCAAAAAAAGGACTTGGCAGCAAAGATGGGGAGGTTCTGGAACACGAACAAGAAGCTGGGCACCATTTTAACCGTCTGCATCCACCCAGCCAATGACAGCGGCAACACTTCCCACCTCTTAAAAGTCCACCTTCATTCCCGTGCCAAATTCAATTTATGCAGCTCTGCACAGCTCCGCGCCACCTGAAACCTGAAAACTTGCTCCCATGGAACGGCAACTCCTCTCGCCTCCACTCCTGCCCCCTACCATTAATCAGGAACACCTTGCTTTTCCCCATGTTCAATTTAGATCCTGAAAAACGGCCTCATTCCCTCAGGATCTCTATCAAAGCTGCTCACCGGCTACGAAATATATAACAGAAGATCGTCCGCATACAACGAGACTCTATGCTCAACCCCACCCCGATCGATCCCTCTTTAACCCCTCGACACCCTAAGTGCCATTGCCAACAGCTCTATCTCCAGAGCAAAAACCAATGGGGAGAGTGGACATCCCTGCAACATCCCCTGATGCAGCCCGAAGTACCCCAAACTCGTCATATTCATCCAGACACAAGCCATTGGCGCCCTATACAGCAGCCGAACCCAATGCACGAAACTCTGGCCAACCCGAACCGATCCAGCACCATCAAAAAATAAGCCCACTCCACCCAATCCAAAGCCTTCTCCGTGTCTATTGCCACCACTCCTTCTACCCCCTGCCCTTACGAGCGCATCATAATGACAGTGAGCAACCTGCGCACATTTGCCGACAGCTGCCGCCTCTTCGCTGGTCCTCCCCTATCACCCCCAGCACACAGTCCTCTATTTGCAACAATGCCTGTGACAATGTTGCAGGAAGCTTCCCCCTCCCCTTATTATACTTCCCCACTAGCAGAGGCCCCAGCTCCGCACCAAACATCTTGTAAAACGTGGCTGGAAACACATCTGGCCCCGGGGCCTTCCCTGCCTGCATCGAGCCTATATGGTCCAACACCTCCCTCAGCCCAAAGGGGCCCCCAACCCCTGAATCTTCTCTTCCAACTGGGAACTCCAGTCCATCTAAAAACCGCCACAAGCCTTCCCCGACAAGCGGAGATTCTGACTTATACAACCTTCTGAAGAAGGCCTCAAACACGCCATTATCTCTCTCTGTCCGACACCACCTTGCTTCTCTCATCCCTCACCCTACCACTCTCCCTCGTTGCTGCCTGTTTCCTCAGTTGGTGCGCCAACATCCTACTTGCTTTTTCCCCATAATCGTACACTAATCCTCTGGCCCTCCACAATTGCCCCACCGTCTTCCTTGTGGATACCAACTCAAACTCCACCTGGAGCCTCTGCCTCTCCTTTAGTAGCCCCTCCTCTGGCACAACCAAATATCTCCGATCCAACCTCAAAATCTCATCCATGAGCCGCACTCTCTCCTCTCGCTCCACCCTCTCCCTATGTGCCTGAATCGAGATAAATTCTCCCCTGACTACCTCCCACAACGTGGAGGCCATACCCTCCCCCGTGTCATTTCACTCCACATACCCTCAGATGGCTGCCCTCATTCTCTCGCATACTCCCTCATCTGCCAACAAGTCCACATTGAACCTCCACAGTGGCAACTGGGTGATGCACTATCAATTACTACAAAGACGAGAGTAGTGAATAATCGAGGCTTTATTCAGCAAAGTTGTGTTGCCTCCTGTAGCTGCTACCAGAATGGGAGCAGCACCGGCGAGCACACACATTTATACACCGCCTACTGGGCGGAGCCAGCAGCCAGGGATTTACCCATGTACCTCTAGTATATGAGTCTTACCGTACTAAATCTAATACAGTTAGTGGTGACTACCACATTCACCCCCTGTTAAAAAAGAGTCCGGCGGGGGTGGTGGAAAATTTCTACAAGTTCAGTCTGTTGGGGGCCTTGATCCTCCGCTGTGATCGCCTCAGTCCTGGTGGTGATGCGGGCACCGACCTGGACACCTGTGACTCCGGGAACGTGTTGTCCTCGTCTTCGTCACCCCTGAGTGGAACCAGTGGGAGGACGGATCCTCCTGGGGTGGGGGCTGTGGTGAGGCGCGCTGGGGGGAGGGGGAGTGGTGCCAGGTTGAATGGGGCAACCGGAGGGTGGGATGTCGGGTGGGGAGCCGTGTGTGGGGATTCAGCGGGTGTCAGGTCCCGGAGGGAGACTGTGTCCTGGCGTCCATCATGGTGCGCCACATAGGCGTACTGTGGGTTTGCGTGCAGGAGGTGGACTCTTTCGACCAACGCGTCCGACTTATGGGTCCGCACGTGTTTGCGAAGGAGGACGGGTCCAGGAACTGTCAGCCATGTTGGGAGCGAGACCCCGGAGGTGGACTTCCTGGGGAAGGCAAAGAGACGTTCATGGGGGGTTTCGTTAGTTGCGGTGCAGATGAGCGATCGGATGGAGTGGAGCGCGTCGGGGAGGGCATCCTGCCAGCGGGAGACAGAGAGATTTTTATACCGTAGGGCCAGCAGGACGGCCTTCCAGACCGTCCCGTTCTCCCACTCCACCTGCCCGTTTCCCCGGGGGTTGTCGCTGGTCATCCTGCTCGAGGCAATGCCCTTGCTGAGCAGGAACTGACGCAGCTCATCGCTCATAAAGGAGGATCCCCGATCGCTGTGGACGTAAGTGGGGAAACCGAACAGGGCGAAGATACTGTTGAGTGCTTTAATGACAGTGGCAGAAGTCATATCGGGGCATGGGATGGCGAAGGGAAACCGGGAGTACTCATCGACCACGTTCAGAAAGTACGTGGTGCAGTCGGTGAAGGGGAGGGGCCCTTTGAAGTCCATGCTGAGGCAGTCAAAGGGGCAGGAGGCCTTCACCAGGTGCGCTCGATCTGGCCGGTAGAACTGCGGCTTGCACTCCGGGCAGACCTGGCAGTCTCTGGTGATGGCCCTGACCTCCTCAATGGAGTAGGGCAGATTGTGGGCCTTGATGAAGTGGAAGAACCGGGTGACCCCTGCGTGACAGAGGCCAACGTGGAGAGCCCGGAGTCGGTGCACTTGTGCGCTGGCTCATGTACCGCGGGATAGGGCATTGGGGGGCTCGTTGAGCTTCCCTGGGCGATACAAAATCTCGTAATTATAGGTGGAGAGCTCGATCCCCCACCTCAAGATCTTATCGTTTTTGATCTTGGCCCGCTGTGTATTGTTGAACATGAAGGCAACCGACCGCTAATCAGTGAGGAGAATTAATCTCCTGCCAGCCAGGTAATGCCTCCAATGCCGCACAGCTTCCACAATGGCTTGGGCCTCCTTTTCGACAGAGGACTGCTGAATTTCGGAGGCATGGAGGGTGCGGGAAAAAAATGCCACGGGCCTGCCCGCTTGGTTGAGGGTGGCGGCCAGAGCTACGTCCGATGCATCGCTCTCGACCTGAAAGGGGAGTGACTCGTCGACTGCATGCATCGTGGCCTTGGCGATGTCTGCCTTGTTGCGGTTAAAGGCCTGGCGGGCCTCAGCCATCAGGGGAAAGACTGTGGAGTGAATGAGTGGGCGGGCCTTGTCCGCATAGTTAGGGACCCACTGGGCGTAATAGGAGAAGAACCCCAGGCATCGTTTCAGGGCCTTGTTGCAGTGGGGGAGGGGGAGTTCCATGAGGGGTCGCATGTGGTCGGGGTCGGGCCCTAGAACTCCATTTTCCACAACATAGCCAAGAATGGCTAAGCGGTTGGTGTGGAACATGCATTTCTCCTTATTGTACATGAAATTAAGGAGTTTGGCGGTGTGGAGAAATTTTAGAAGGTTAGCGTCGTGGTCCTGTTGATCGTGGCTGCAGATGATGACGTTGTCGAGGTACGGGAAGGTGGCCCGCAGTCCGTACCGGTCAACCATTCGGTCCATCTCACGTTGGAAAACCGAGACCTCATTAGTGATGCTGAAGGAAACCCTAAGGAAGTGATAGAGGCAGCCATCAGCTTCGAACGCAGTGCATTGGCGGTCCTCCATGCGGATGGGGAGCTGGTGGTTGGCGGACGTCAGATCCACTGTGGAAAAGAGCCGATACTGTGCAATCTGAGTTGCATGTACCGATTAATGGTCTGACTGTAGTCAATGACCATCCTGTGCTTCTCCCCAGTCTTTACTACTACCACTTGGGCTCTCCAGGGGCTGTTGCTGGCCTCAATGGCCTTCCCGCAGAAGCCACTGGACCTACGACCTGATGAAGCTCCTGTCCTGGGCATTGTACCGTCTGCTCCTGGTGGCGACGGGTTTGCAATCCGGGGTGAGGTTTGCAAACAAGGAAGGTGGATCCACCTTAAGTGTCGTAAAGTTGCATACGGCGAGGGGGGTAGGGGTCCGCCAAATTTTAAAGTTAAGCTTTGGAGGTAGCACTGGAAGTCCAGGCCGAGTAACAGGGCAGCGCAGAGGTGGAGGAGGACATAGAGCCGGACCTTGCTGAATTCTACGCCTTGGACGGTGAGGGTCGCGATGCAGTACCCCCGGATTTCCACAGAATGGGATCTGGAGGCCATGGAGATTTTCTGGATAACGGGGTGTACCACGAGGGAGCAGCGCCTTACCGTCATGGGGTGGATGAAGCTTTCCGTGCTCCCGGAGTCAAAAAGGCAGGACGTCCTGTGGCCATCGATTTTCACCGTTGTCGTTGCGGGTGCGAGATTGTTGGGCCGGGACTGATCCAAGGTGATCGAGGCAAGCTGCGGCCGATGCTGGGAGGCCCCGGGCTGGTCAGCGGTGGTGGCAGGCAATGAACGGCCAGATGAGCTTCCCGACGAGCAGGGGTCCTGAGGTGCCGTCCAAAATGGCGCCGAAGATGGCGGCTCCCACGGGGCGCACATGGCGGGCGGTGTTAAAGACGGCAGCGCCCACGGGCTGCACGTGGCCTGCGGAAAAGAAGATGTTGGTGCCCACGGGCCGCACGTGACTTGCGAGGAGGAAAATGGCAGCGCCCGTGGGGGGGTGTAGGAACGCTGGGCCTAGAAACAGCAGCGACTGACCGGGCCTGGCACATAGCAGCAAAATGTCCCTTCTTTCTGCATCCGTTGCAGGTTGCACTCCACGCCGGGCAGCGCTGCCGGGGGTGTTTGTTCTGCCCACAGAAGTAGCATTTGGGCTCCCCGGGGTCGGTAGCTGGTGGGGCCCACGATGCCCATGAGGGTGCCATGCAGTTGGGACTGTACGGCTGGACGTTACGGGACGCCACTGTTAATAAATTGGCGAGCTGCCTGGTATCCGCAAGATCAAGCATACCCCCTTCCAATAGGCGCTGACGGACGTACGCCGACTCCATGCCCGTAACAAAAGCGTCTTTGATTATAAGTTCTGTATGCTGGACTGCCAAAACTGCCTGGCAGTTACAGTTCCTCCCCAGGATGTGCAGGGCACGCCAGTAATCGTCCAGGGACTCAAGGGGGATTTGCTGTCTCGTGGACAGGAGGTGCCTGGCATATAGTTTGTTGACTGGCTGAACGTAATGTCCTTTCAGGAGCTCCATTGCTTCAGCATAAGTGGGCGCATCCCGGATGAGAGGAAAAATATCAGGGCTCACCCGTGAATAAAGGACCTGGAGCTTCTGTGCGTCCGAGGGTTCCTCAACGGATGTTCGGAGGTAGCTTTCAAAGTAGGCTAGCCAGTGGTCAAAAGCAGACGTAGCGTTGGCTGCTTGCGGGCTCAGCTGTAGGCGATCAGGCTTGTTGCGAAGTTCCATCGTTTTAAAATCTTTGCTCAATAAATTGATGCACGATCAATTACTACAAAGACGAGAGTAGTTAATAATCGAGGCTTTATTGAGCAAAGATGTGTTGCCTCCTGTAGCTGCTACCAGAATGGGAGCAGCACCGGCGAGCAAACACATTTATACGCCGCCTACTGGGCGGAGCCAGCAGGCAGAGATTCCCCCATGTACCTCTAGTATATGAGTCTTACCGTGCTACATCTAATACAGTTAGTGGTGACTACCACACTGGGCCACCCCACTGAACAACTCGCAAGTCCACCCAGTGCAGCGCGTTGTCGAAGGCCATGATCACCAAATATGCCGAGTCGGCTATGCCCGCTTACAGCATCTTGTCCATCACAAAAAATCAATCCAGGAGTACACCCGGTTCACATGCGGAAGTACGAGAACTCCTTCGCCCTTGGCCTCCCAAACCTCCAAGGGTGGGCCACTTCCTCTGTCGACCAACCATACCCATTATTTAACCAGCTCCCCCCAGTCTGCGCCTCTCACTTTTCCAGGCCCGCTGCAAGATGTCCACCTCTCCCTACCCAACTGCGCCACACCAACCACACCCATGCCAGCACCCTACTCACCCTCCCCTCCCCATAACCGAACAAAAAAGCAACCCATACCACCCCCAATTCCCTTATCCTGCCCACCCTCATTTCACTCCTGTTAGCTGGCACAACCAGCTAGCAGGGCGACCCCTGCCGCGGGACTCTGGCTACCCCTCATTCCCGCAATCCGCCCCTCAACCCCCATCTCTCCAAACCACAAACATGCAAGGGAAAACAAAAGGCACACTCACCCTCTCCACTCCCCTCGTGACCTTCACCAATCCACCCACCCTGCCTGCCCACATTTTACACAAAACACCACTCCAAAGGTCAATGTCTTCATTTTTTCAAAAAGGGCGCATTTGGGAAGTACGCCACACGCCGTATGGATTGCCTCAGGATGCCACCTGACTCCCTCCCCCGATGCTCCGCTCCCGATAGGCTAAGTCCTTGACGGCGTGGGACACACGCTGTGGACTGAGTCCACCGCCACCACAGTCAAGGGGGGGGGTGGGGGTTCCGCTGGCAGGGGGGGATTCGGCGGGGGCTGGCAGGACTGGTGGAGGGTGGTCTGGGTATGGCAAGGCTAGTTACAGGGGAGCAGTTTTTGGCAGGCCGGGTCCACGCGCGGCCGGCGTCATGTTGCATGGCGCAGCAGCTGCCAGCATGCGCATGAGCGACCACGGAACCGGCCGTATCCGCAGGTAAAGCCGAGGGCTTTACGCTGCGCAGCTGATAGGCCCCCCAAACTGGACAGAGGATCAGTGCAGGGGCGGCCCCGAGTTTCTGGTCATAAGACCTAACGGATCCTGCGGACACAGCTGCAGGATCGGAGAATCCAACCCTCTGTGTCTCCTGCTTTTGCTCCACATGTTCAATCAACACCCTAAGTTGCTCCACCACCTTAGCCAAGTCCTCTACGGCCTCCTTCCTCTGTTGCTGGACTTTCTGTTGAGAAATTCCATCAGCTGCTCCATAGGCTACTGGGTGGCAGCATTGCCCCCGCCCCCCACCCAGCTCCTACTCTCCACCATCTTAGAACATAGAACATAGATCATTACAGCGCAGTACAGGCCCTTCGGCCCTCAATGTTGCGCTGACCTGTGAAACCACTCTAAAGCCCATCTACACTATTCCCTTATCGTCCATATGTCTATCCAGTGACCATTTGAATGCCCTTCGTGTTGGCGAGTCCACTGCTGTTGCAGGCAGGGCATTCCACGCCCTTACTACTCTCTGAGTAAAGAACCTACCTCTGACATCTGTCCTATATCTATCTCCCCTCAATTTAAAGCTATGTCCCCTCATGCTAGACATCACCATCCGAGGAAAAAGGCTCTCAGTGTCCACCCTATCTAATCCTCTGATCATCTTGTATGCCTCAATTAAGTCACCTCTTAACCTTCTTCTCTCTAACTAAAACAGCCTCAAGTCCCTCAGCCTTTCCTCATAAGATCTTCCCTCCATACCAGGCAACATTCTGGTAAATCTCCTCTGCACCCTTTCCATTGTTTCCACATCTTTCCTATAATGCGGCGACCAGAATTGCACGCAATAGTCCAAATACGGCCGCACCAGAGTTTTGTACAGCTGCAACATGACCTCATGGCTCCAAAACTCAATCCCTCTACCAATAAAAGCTAACACACCGCACGCCTTCTTAACAACCCTCTCAACCTGGGTGGCAACTTTCAGGGATCTATGTACATGGACACCGAGATCTCTCTGCTCATCCACACTGCCAAGAATCTTACCATTAGCCCAGTACTCTGTCTTCCTGTTATTCCTTCCAAAATGAATCACCTCACACTTTTCTGCATTAAGCTCCATTTGCCACCTCTCAGCCCAGCGCTGCAGCTTATCTATGTCCCTCTGTAACTTGTAACATCCTTCCGCACTGTCCACAACTCCACCGACTTTAGTGTCATCTGCAAATTTACTCACCCATCCTTCTACGTCCTCCTCCAGGTCATTTATAAATATGACAAACAACAGTGGCCCCAAAACAGATCCTTGTGGTACACCACTAGTAACTGGACTCCAGTCTGAACATTTCCCATCAACCACAAACCTTTGTCTTCTTCCAGCTAGCCAATTTCTGATCCAAACCGCTAAATCACGCTGAATCCCATGCCTCCGTACTTTCTGCAATAATCTACTGTGGGGAACCCTATCAAATGCTTTACTGAAATCCATATATACCACATCAACTGCTTTACCCTCATCCACCTTTTTGGTCACCTTCTCAAAGAATTCAATAAGGTTTGTGAGGCGCGACCTACCCTTCACAAAACCGTGTTGACTATCTCTAATCAAATTATTCCTTTCCAGATGGTGATACATCCTATCTCTTATAAACCTTTCCAAGATGTTGCCCACAACAGAAGTAAGGCTCATTGGTCTATCGTTACCGGGGTTGTCTCTACTCCCCTTCTTGAACAAGGGGACAACATTTGCTATCCTCCAGTCTTCTGGCACTATTCCTGTAGACAAAGATGACTTGAAAATCAAAGCCAAAGGCTCAGCAATCTCCTCCCTAGCTTCCCAGAGAATCCTACCCAGCCCAGCGGACTTATCTATTTTCACACTTTCCAGAATTGCCAACACCTCCTCCTTATGAACCTCAAGCCGTTCTAGTCTAGTAGCCTGAATCTCAGTATTCTCCTCGACAACATTGTCTTTTTCCTGTGTGAATACTGATGAAAAATATTCATTTAGCACCTCTCCTATCTCCTCGGACTCCATGCACAACTTCCCACTACTGTCCTTGACTGGCCCTACTCTTACCCTAGTCATTCTTTTATTCCTGACATATCCATAGAAAGCTTTAGGGTTATCCTTGTTCCTACCTGCCAAAGACTTCTCATGTCCCCTCCTGGCTCTTCTTAGCTCTCTCTTTAGGTCCTTCCTACCTAACTTGTAACTCTCCAGCGCCCTAACTGAACCTTCATGTCTCATCTTTACATAAGCCTCCTACTTCCTCTTGACAAGTGTT
The DNA here is from genome assembly GCF_047496885.1 of Scyliorhinus torazame. Classification (NCBI taxonomy): domain Eukaryota; kingdom Metazoa; phylum Chordata; class Chondrichthyes; order Carcharhiniformes; family Scyliorhinidae; genus Scyliorhinus; species Scyliorhinus torazame. The sequence continues at coordinate 96,375,374 of NC_092713.1, forward strand.
TTGACTGCTTTAGTAAACCACGGTTCCCTTGCTCGACCACTTCCTCCCTGCCTGACAGGTATATACTTATCAAGGACACGCAGTAGCTGTTCCTTGAACAAGCTCCACATTTCCATTGTGCCCATTCCCTGCAGTTTTCCTCTCCATCTGATGCATCTTAAGTCTTGCCTCATCGCATCATAATTGCCTTTCTCCCAGATATAACTCTTGCCCTGCGGTATATACCTATCCCTTTCCATCACTAAAGTAAACGTAATCAAATTGTGGTCACTATCACCAAAGTGCTCATCACCTCCAAATCAAACACCTGTCCTGGTTCATTACCCAGGACCAAATCCAATATGGCCTTGCCTCTCGTTGGCCGATCTACGTACTGTGTCAGGAAACCCTCCTGCACACATTGGACAAAGACGGACCCATCTAAAGTACTCAAACTATAGCTTTTCCAGTCAATATTTGGAAAGTTAAAGTCCCCCATAACAACTACCCTGTTGCTTTCGCTCCTATCCAGAATCATCTTTGCAATCCTTTCCTCTACATCTCTGGAACTTTTCGGAGGCATATAGAAAGCCCCTAACAGGGTGACCTCACCTTTCCTGTTTCTAACCTCAGCCTATACTGCCTCAGTAGACGAGTCCTCATCAAACATCCTTTCTGTCACTGTAATACTGTCCTTGACTACAATGCTACTCCTCCCCCTCTTTTACCACCTTCCCTGAGCTTACTGAAATATCTAAACCCCGGCATCTGCAACAACCATTCCTGTCTTCTCCTGTGTCGCACCACAAATACACTCTTCTTAAGCTTTTTCTCATTCTCTTTGTATTTGTCATCCACTGAGCCATACACCAGTCCCATCAGAGGGGCTTTACCTTCCCTCAGTGCTCATGCACATTCTGCCATCCAACACCACTCAATTGTTGTGAGGAAGGACCAAAAACATCCATCTCGAATGGGAGCCAACAAATGTGCGACCACTTACTCCATGGCCGCCTCCAAGTCGCCTGCATAGCATTAAAAAAGGGATCTTCACTTTCCAGATGAGAATACTCAATGATATTGAGTAGCAATGTGTTTGTTGGCAACAACTGATCTCCATTCTGTCCAGATTGACATCCATCGATGCAAACTTGCCAACAGAAGCCACTGAATAGCAATTTCGAATGGATTATTTTTGTTTAGCAGCTGAGGAATTCTGAGACCAATTATGGAGCACTATTTTTTGTACTGGTTGAAATTAGTTATCTTGCGATATGGAATTGAACATATGGGTTCCCAGGTCTATATAAAGGTCAAGATTCTCCAATCCAAGTTCACCCAACCACCAATGCCAGCGAGAACGGAGAATTTGTCGCAAAGCCAAAACTTAATTGACTGTAGTGGAGCCAGAGAATCCAATCAGTGTGAACGGATGATAATTCCAGCTAAAATCTTTTAAAAATTGCAATTATCTAGAAACTTATCACACTGTCACAGCGTCTCAAAGCACTTCACAAAATGAATTACTTTTTCAGGATGCAATGACTGTTATGACAGAAGCAAATACATCAACTAATGCGCGTCATAAATAATGAGCTGCATGATCAACTAACCTGTTTATTATTGGCTGAGGAACAAATGTCAGCCAAAAAATCGTATTCTTCATTTTCACAGTAACTTCATTGCAGTGTTAATGTAAGCCCACTTGTGACAATAATAAAGATTATTATTATGATCTGTAATGTTCAACTGAACTGGCACATGGTAATATGTTGACATTGCCGTTGATATTTGACAGTTCTGTTCGTGCAGAGTTCTTACAGTACTGTATAACGCTCAGAATAACTACAAATCATAGATGCCTAGGTGAGATTGGTAGCATTTGCACAACACTAGTATGTAATACTTGATTCAGCTCCATATAGTCTGGTGTTTTTAGTCATTGACCTTTGGAGGAGATATAGTTAACCTTTAAGTGGATCATGGAGAGAGTACTTCACATTTAATGTTTCCCTTAAACATTAACATCCCTCTTTTTGACTGCGTGATCTTATCTGTGGTTAGAAGAGATAATAAAGCACTGGCAAATTCTGAAATGAGTTCTAAATGAAACTAAATTGTGGACAACTTATTTAATACTTACAAACTTCAGGTTCCCTCACCTTTAAAAAAAAGTCCTACATAATGTTATGATCCCTGTGTGTTGCAAACCAGGCCTGCAGTTTTCAAATAATAGGAAATATAGTGGTGACACTCGAATCCTTGTGACTCAGTATTGGAACTAATTATGGCATGATTCTCCAATGAGCTTTCTTTGAAGTTACAAAACAATATAAACCCATAATCCATTTTTAAAAACATTTTTATATTTAACCAATATTGAACCAATTAAACAATTGTATTTTTGGTTACTTTTGTCGTGATTAAACTGACGGTGCCATGCAGAGCGAATTTTTCTCTAGTTCTGTCTGCTGTATTAGCATGAAGTACAGTTAGGCAGGAACAAGATCCCTAAAAGAAACAAAGTAAATATTTCACAGTTATACAGCCACCTTTCACAACCTCAGGTATTTACAAATTGTTCACAGCTAATGAAGTGCTTAAAGCAAAGTGTAATGATAATGTAGGAATTAAAAGGTTGGATTTTGTGGTCAGTGATGAAGCAATAGGGTCCGCAGATGATCTCAAAGAAAGCTGTCCACAGAAATCTAGAAATCTCTGTGGTGTGGATTTCCGCTTTCATGGCTTTAGTTTGAACATGGCAACAGGTCAAGGTCAAATCTGTCCAAATGTCCAACACCAAAGATATCATCAAGCTTGAAAAACAGCTGATCACATTTAAATATTCTCACATGCAACAATCCAGGCAGTTACACTGTATTTGTTGCTCATAATGTGGTTGACCGCTTTGCTGAACACCTTTGTTCAATCTGCAAGCATGATGTCGAACTTCCCGTGGCCTGTCATTTAAAATTTCCACCTTGCTCTCATGCTGTCATCTGTGCCTTGACCGTTGGGGCAGCACGGTAACATGGTGGTTAGCACAATTGCTTCACAGCTCCATGGTCCCAGGTTCGATTTCGGCTTGGGTCACTGTCTGTGCGGAGTCTGCACATCCTCCCCGTGTTTGCGTGGGTTTCCTCCGGGTGCTCCGGTTTCCTCCCACAGTCCAAAGATGTGCAGGTTAGGTAGATTGGCCATGATAAATTGCCCTTAGTGTCCAAAATTGCCCTTAGTGTTGGGTGGGGTTACTGGGTTATGGGGATAGGGTGGAGGTGTTGACCTTGGGTAGGGTGCTCTTTCCAAGAGCCGGTGCAGACTCGATGGGCCTCCTTCTGCACTGTAAATTCTATGAAATTCTGCAATGTTCCAGTGAAGCTCAGTGCAAGCTTGAGGAACAGCAGCCCATCCTTCGATTAGGACACTATAACTTTCTGGACTCAACATTGAGTTCAACAATTGAACCTGTAATCTCTGCTCAACCCACCTGTCCCCGCAGCCTATTCCCATTTTGTTCCTTTTCTTTGCACATTTCAGTCTTAATCTTGTTTTGCTCTTTTTTTCTTCCTTTGGACAGCAGTTGTTTAATATTCTGTCATTCACACTTCCTCTGGCCTCATTGTTTTGTCTTTTTACTTATCCCATTAATACTCTCTTTGGCTCTGCCCCATCACAGATCTTTTATTCTTTTTCCCTCCCTCATTTGACTTACTTAGAACAATGACATTTCCAGCTTCCTCCATTTCTGATGAAAGGTCATCAACCTGAAACCTTAACTCCATATTTCCAGCACTGCTGAATTTCCAGTCTCTTCTGTTTTTATTTCAGATTTCCAGCATCTGCAAGTAGGACAGGACTTACCTAGAAGAAAATGACCCATGGAAGAATACGTGCATCTGACATGCACCTGCTGGAAGCCAAATACTGGATCTGTAGAAGTGAAAACACCTCACTTACATAGACAGTTGAAAAGTTATTTTTCAGAGACTGTTGGTTCAGCACACTCAACTGCATTACCTACCTGAATGATTGGTTTAACATATTGTTGCACTTTTGTTCAGAGGCACCCGAATCACAATATATTGTGTTCAGATGCGCAGCATGTAGGAAAACATGTCAGGCGTGATCAGGATGTCATATTGCCTGATTGGCTACAGCTATCAAGATGCCACAAAATCTGCAGGGTTCCCATATTTACCTGATAGACAATACAGAACAATTTTCTCAGAGTTCAAATGAACGGAAAGACAGACGAGGAACTGATCCACCTACCGTAAGGCCTGCTGAAGCTAATAAAGCAGCGGAATGGCAAAGCAGTGATAATAATAGGAAGCTGAGGACAGACATTCAGCAACACTAATTTTTCAGCATTTTGGATGGAGCTATATGACTGAAGGTTTCTTCTGTTCTTTAGACCTCCTTGTAGTAGTGCTGCATTGCTGACCTATGAAGATAACGTTCTGAAGTTGCATCCACACTTCTTGAACTCACTTGATGCAGCATCACCCCACTTCAGGTCACCTGCTCTGGCACTTTTATTCGTTCATGGGATGCGGGTATTACTGGCTGGGCACTATTAATCGCCCATCCCTAATTGCTGTTGAGAAAGTGGCTGTGAGCCATCTCTTGAATTGCTGCAGTCCATGTGTTGTAGGAATGCTCACAGAGCTGTTAGAAAAGGAGTTCCAGGATCTTGACCGAACGACTGAAGGAACGGCAATTTAGTTCCAAGTCAGGATGGTTTGTGTCTCAAGTTGGTAGTTGCTGGAAGGTGCTGTTGATGGAGCCTTGGAGAGTTGCTGCAGTGCATCTTGTATATAGTACACATTGCTGCCACTGTGTATTGGTGGTGGAGGGAACAAATGTTCAAGGTGGCAGATGGGATGCGGATTAGGCAGACTGCTTTGTCCTGGATGGTGCTGAGTTTCTTGATTGTTGTTGGAGCTTAGACGTATGCCTACATGGTGAGATGCCTTTCCCTTCATTTTCAACTAATACTGATTCTTTAGCCTTAGCAAAGCTACTAGTGGGTTATGTTTTCTTCTGATTTCACCAAAGCTTTTCAGATTGTTGTCCCTCTTTTGCGGCTCACATCTTTAATTGCCCACGACTCTTGAAATTTAACTTTAATGCAATTGATCTCCCTCCTCTCTTTAGATCCATTCACATCCGCACCTAATAACAAACTGCCACTCGAAATTTGGCTTCTTCTCCCTGCAAAGCTATCCTATTGAAAAGGCGCCTAAATACAACCCACTGTCAAAAAAATGCAACATTTCAGCATTTATAATGCTAAACAGGGATGATTAACAAATAGTTTTTACTGTAATGATATATATATAGGCACGCCAGTGAAGGGTTAATTGTTACATCTCAGTGTAATTTTAACACCAGAGGGCACCACCAGTTCTCAGTATAAATATCAGACCTCAGGGAATGCTGGGTAGTTAGCAGAGGAGAAAGACTGATAACAGCACGAGGAGTAGTTTAGATTTTAGAGAGTTAACATGAGGATATCATTAGCGATTATTAGATTATTGATTATTGCTAGACAGATTCAATATTACATTGTTATTAGTTATAGCTCAGCAGTGCGTGCGAACTTCATTTAATTAATCGTTATCCAATAAATTTGTTTTGATTCAATCTAATGGTTGGTGGTTTCTTTGTCATCAATTCATCAGACCATTCTGGATCAAAATGCAAAGAACAACGGCATATTACCATCAAAGGTAATATAACATTTACAACCACAATCAAGATAGTGGTGGGGTGGGGGGCAGTTTTAACACCACTAAACAGATGGATTGAGGTTCGGTGGGATGTTAAAATGTTAGAAATCTGAATGTAACGCCCAACACACCCACTTCCGGGTTTTAATAGAGGTGAAACGGCGAACAGATCACAAACCTGTCTTTGAGACGATGAGTTGGCAATTTAAATATCACAATGAGACTATGTGCCTCATATTTAACCACCATTTAAAATTTAATCCTGACTGGCGGAGTTTTCCAGTCCTTGAGAATCCTGGTAACTTGAGGAAAGCACTGATGAATGCAGAATGCAAGTGTCTGACCTCTTACCTGCTGGATCCAGCATATATGTTTCAATCACCCCACCCATGTTCAGATAGATCCTCAACCCCCAAACAATCCAATCTCACCCCCTTACCCAGTCTCTACACCCCAGCTTACACGATATTGCCGAGCGCCATACCCTGACCACCCCTTGCTTAGGCTGTCCTGATGTTCCCCAGATCTGGACACCAATCTTTCTCCCCCACTACCAACTCACCTCCAGCCTCCTCAATCTTCCCCGGCTCCTCTCCACTCCCCGACTGCAGCCTTGTGCCGAAGGTCAATCTGGCTGACTGCGCCTGAGAAACTGAGGAAAAATGCTAATCAGGTCCTGCTGTTAAATTCTTGACCCCCCAAACCAGCCCCCAGCTTGCTGCCCAAGTCTGAGTTAATATATCCAGCTCAGTATGCAGGCTTTTAGAGTAATGAGTTTTGACAGGAAATGCAGCTTTGGTAATTGAAAACCAGTTAACAATTTTGACAATTGGATGAGCTGAATAATTCAAAAATATTGTGATTCTGGCCAGATTCAACAAGCCCGAGAGGTTTTTACCCACATGATCTAACAATCACAAGAAGAAACAATAGCTTTTTATTGCATTGAATACAAGCAGTTACAATCTTATATTTGGGTGTAATGCAGAGCTGAAGGTGGACCACATGTTACATAGTGCTTGCAGACGTCTACAATGGGTTTGACAACTTTTAAAACTTATTTCACAGGAAGTGGGCATCGCTGGTTAGGCCAGCATTTGTTATCCATCCCTAACTGCTCTTCAGAAGGTGATGGTGAGCCATCTTCTTGAACTACTCACTCCAGTCCATCTGTGTGGGTAGTCCAGAGTGCTGTTCGGGAGTTCTGGGATTTTGATCCAGCAGTAGTGAAGGAATGGTGATACAGTTCCATTCAGGATAGTATGGCTTGGAGGGGAACTTACAGTTTGTGGCATTCCTTGTCCTTCTAGGTTTGGAAGGTGCTGTTGAAGGAACCTTGGTGAGTCGTTGCAATGCATCTTGTAGATCGTGCACACTGCTGCGACTGTGCGTTGGTGGTGGAAGGAGTGAATGTTGAAGGTGGTGGATGAGGTGCTTATCAAGCAAGTTATTTGCCTCAAAATTCCCAGCCTCTGACCTGCTATTGTAGCCACAGTATTTATAAAGCGGGTCCAGTTCAGGTTCTGGTCAATGTTAACTCCTCAGGATGTTCAATGGGGGACTCAGCAATGGTAATGCCATATTAATCTCACTCAATGGCAGGACACAATGGCAAACTGAGATTTTTCCTGGTAGGGGACACAGATCAAATGAAAATTGGATGAACAGGGATTGAAGATGTGCTGAATATAGGATTCCATACTGCATAGTCCTTGTAAGTGTTTAGAAGGCTCGTATTCATCAATGTTCTCAATCACCCTTTGTGGTGTTTCAATGGGGAAAGTGGGTGGGGGGAATCATGGTGAGCATTTAGTGTAGTTTGGCAGTAGGGGGTGCTCAGCTTTTCTAACAAATCTCAGAGACCTGTTTCCTTCACAAGAACACCATTAGATCCATAGGCTGCTAGAAGCAAGAGAAATGTTTAACATACACTTTATGAATTCTGCAGAGCCCAGTCACATAGCACAATTAATAAACTCAGCTGTCGATGAAATAAAGAGAATTTATATGTAACTTCTGGATCTTTTCAAACAAAACAAAAGCTCATTAATAAATCTAATTATGAAGAGCATGGGTTGAGAGAAGTTTGACACACTATCTGCACCACATCTAAAAGTACTTACAAGACAATTATTTAACCAACAAGAAGATTGCTCCATATGAGTACTGTTTCAGTTTTATAGCATTCTTCACAACCATATCATTGAACTGTCCAGTTTTGATCAGGGCACCCTGACATTAAACAGCATCACTGAGGAAAGCAGTGCATAAGACTATCAAAGTGGCAAAATCAGTCGATTTACTAGTTCAGCAGAAATCTGTGCTCTTCCCAAAGCAGTCATAATTACAAGCTTCAGGCAAATTGCTGACGGTCAAGTACTGGAATTGAGTGTTCTTAAACACAAATATGCTAAAGTCCTCAGTAATTTTAACTTTTTCAATTCTGTTTCTTTGACAACTACGTTTAATGTGATAGGAATAATTTGAATTTCTGTAATCAGAAACAGAGTGCAAAATGCAGAACATTTTCTGGTTCCGTATACTTTAACACTGCCTGTTGACCGTGCCAATTCAGGGACCTATTGTTTAATGCACTGAGTAACAAATGTGTTCATAGAAGTGGCACTACACAGGCTTTTGTTGATTCCCTGTGGGCAAAGAGTGTCACATAGGTTGCTACCTGCGTGGTGTTTCTCATTAATATCACTGAAGAATGCCATGCAAGGTGATGCATGTCCCAGGGGAACGACAGTCTATGTAACAGCGCACAACACAAATTAATTTATTTCCCAATATCTTTAAGGGAAATATTTCACCAGTCTGAAAATTTCAATTCAAATGATATCAAAATGCTTCCCCATCCTTGTAATATAATCACATTGTAATAATGGAAACATCTTCTGCAGCAGGAATGCTCCCAATTCCTAATATGGAAGTTGGCAAAAATTATTTTCTGGAATAAAATGTTTCAGAAACTAAGAATGCCCTGGAAAGACATTGAAATTAAGACAGTTCAGCTGTTCTAATGCGCTTTTACCAACTTAATCGAACTTTTCAATCCTGCTTTCTCCCAAAAGTCAGGTCACATTCCATTTTATTCCACTTGATCTCTGCAAACTTCAATTTGTATGTTTATGCATTTATTAAAAATAACATTAATTTTATATTTCTAGTACACTTTTGTGCTCGGCTGTATGAAGTTCCACGTCTGTTCAGGAATTATGGGAGCGATTTAACCAAATGTGTGGTAGCAAGTGGGAACTACCTCGAGTTTCCCGACGCTCAGCCTGGCGAGGCTGTAACCGCGATAAAATGGTAATTGGTCCACTTAACGAGGCTGCACAGGATTTATGCCGCAAACCATGATTCGCCCTGGGCCGTGCTCACCAGCCTCCTGTTAACAAGTGACAGCAGCACTTAAAATGCATGTGCACAGCCAACCCCACTCAGCTCGCAGCCATGCCTCCGTGGAGACCAGCCCCACACTTTGGTGACACCGACCTGGGACAACTGTGAGACGCAGTGGAGGCCAGACGGGATACCCTGTTCCCCCAGGGGTCCAGGAGGTCTAGCCACTGGACAACCACCGCCACCTGGGAGGAAGTGGCAGCGACCGTCAGCTTGAGGAGCATGACCAGGAGGGCCGCACCAAGTGTCGCAAGATGGTCAACAATCTCCATCAGGCTGCACTGGACACCCGACCCACCCGCCCAAAACTCCCCACCCACACCCTCAAACCCCCCTCCCCCAACCTCCAAGCCCCTCCCCCTATGATGAATGACGCATGCGGCTAACGAGGCTTCCTCTATGTACCGTCAGGAGAAGTCTACAACCAACGGGAGAGGGCCCAGATGAGCTGTGGGGTGCGGACATCAGAGTCTTCACCCGCTATGAGGAGTGGACCATGGAGGTCGCAGGGGTGCCTGAGGACCCAGCATTGACCACTGCGGAGGTTGCCATACGGCGCAGCGATGAGGATCCACAGGCCCCCAAAGATGGCCTGTCACACATTAATGCCAGACAGACTGACCCATTTCTCCCACTGACCACATGTCCATTTTTCCACAGGACCTGGAGCTAACTGCACTGGCATCCAGGATGGTCCCCGACTCCCATGAGAAAACCTCGGAGAAGAGCTCCGATGATGCTGCGATAATAGTCGTGGCACAGGTGTCATCCCCATCCTCCACCAGCGCAGAGACACACACCTCAGTGGGCAATGGTGGTGGACAGCTTCTGGGGCACATTCTGGTGAGCACCACACACCTGCTGATGCACATAAGGTGGAGGCAGTAACGCCCAGGCGAGATAGCAGTCAGAGGTCTTCTAGATCCCAGGACCCAGCTGGGTCCCAGATAGATGCTGAGCCTCTGGAACAGGTTTACCCGGACCTAATGCTGACAATAGGATGCGGCCGTGAGATTCAATGGGGGACATCATCGATCCTCCAGCAGGTCCATAGCCGATTGGAGGAGTCCTACAGGCTACGGGCACAGGAGATAGCATCAGCAATGCATGGCACCAAGACCAACAGAGCTAGGGTGGCAACCTCAGTGGACAGCCTGTAGCGCAACATCAGTATCATGAGTAGAGGTGTCCATGGCATGGCTCAGTCAGTGACGGCCATGGCAGAGCGCTTCAACAGCATGTCCCAGTCGCATGGGGGCCTCACCCACACCAGGTGGACCTTGAAGAGGAACTGCGGAGCATGTACCAGTCTCAGGTAGGCATAGCTGAGGTGCTGCAGAGCTTTCACGGTCGCTGGGGGCCATGTCTCAGTCACTGAGGGGCATCACCGAGGGCATCGGCACCATGCTGCGGACATTGGGGAGCCACCGGGGCTGACAGAGCCAGATGATGCAGGGGCAGCCACGGTTTGATCCAGCTGCCCCTCTGTCCCGAGGTGCTATGAGCACCAACCGGGACGAGGGGCCATTAGGTGTCAACCCGGAGTAATGATGGCGGCTGCCAGCTCCTCCGAGTTCCACCCCCCGTGACAATGGTGCTTCCCGCAGCCAGCACCCAGTACAGTTCGGCATGGCGGGGCATGTGCCACCGGCAAGTGCGCCGGGTCCTTCCCCAGAGCCCCTCGAGGACGCCGGCCAGGGGCTTAAGTGTAGCAGGGTGTAAGGGGAGTGCGGGGGGAAGGTAGGGGGGTCTGGGAGGGGTGGGGTGAGTCAGGCGAGTGGAGCAGTTGGGGACACTTTTGTCCACCATTAAAGTCTGTTGGCCTCGATCAATATGACGCTTGGATTTGTTTGGATTTGTTTATTGTCACGTGTACCGAGGTACAGTGAAAAGTATTTTTCTGCGAGCAGCTCAACAGATCATTAAGTACATGGGAAGAAAAGGGAATAAAAGAAAATGCATAATAGGGCAACACAAGGTATACAATGTAACTACATAAGCACCGGCATCGGATGAAGCATACAGGGTATAGTGTTAATGAGGTCAGTCCATAAGAGGGTCATTTAGGAGTCTGGTAACAGCGGGGAAGAAGCTGTTTTTGAGTCTGTTTGTGCGTGTTCTCAGACTTCTGTATCTCCTGCCCGATGGAAGAAGTTGGAAGAGTGAGTAAGCTGGGTGGGAGGGGTCTTTGATTATGCTGCCCGCTTCCCCCAGGCAGCGGGAGGTGTAGATGGAGTCAATGGATGGGAGGCTGTTATCGACCAGGGTTTAGAGAACCCCAAAGTGTATCATGGAGTTCACCTGACCCACAACTTTTAATAGATTGTGGTATGGGGAGCACACGGCCCACTCTACAGGTGTGGTATAGCAGAAATGGAAAAGTATTTTTTAAAGCAAAACAATGTTTATTCTATGAACTCAAGTTAACCTTTTTAAAACATACAGTGAACATCTTAGCAACCATCAATTCAAATACAACCCCCAAAGAATACCACACTAAGTAATCCTTAATAACTTCCCAAACAACACCCAGAAGACAAAAGAAACACCTTTTAACAAAAGCACATTAGGTTGACATTCACTACTGAGAATATTTATAATTCTGAATTCACCAAATGATAAGCGATAGTCTTTTCATGGCAGAGAGATCAACAGTACACCTGCTCTGTCTGGCTTCAGCTCCAACACTGAAAACGAAACTAAAACACACCCTGCAGCAAACAGACTAAAACAAAATTTAAAAGCTGACAGACAGCCCAGCTCCACCCACTCTCTGACATCTTTGCAGTAGTAAACACCCATTTCTTAAAGGTACTCTCACTACAGATATTTATATACACACCAAGTTATAAACACCCATTTCTTAAAGGTACTCCACATGACAAGGCAGGTTCGTGTAATGGACCGGGCGGTGTTCACGACTCTCTGAAGTTTCTTGCGGTCCTGGGCAGCTTCTGGCACTTTGTTCAGCAATGCGGGCCAATCATCAGTCCATGCTCCATCCTCTCAGTCATGGGGGTCCTCGGCTGCCGTGCCCCCCACTCCTGCACACCACAGGCAGGTGATGGGTTTGAGCAAGCACACAGTTGACAGGCAGAGGTCAAACTATAGCATTGAACAAGGAACTCCAGTGCTCAGTTCTCTGAGGGTTGTAATCACTCTTGCCCTCGGCCGTGACCAGCTGACAGTGCCAACACAGCTCCATTATCCTAGAGTGACGTTACGCATACCCTGGGAGGCTGGCAATGGGGTGGGTGGGGAGGCGTGCCAATGCGGGCAATCATTTGGGGTTGTACTGCAGTGCACCAACAGAGCGGTCGAGGCACCTTGAGTAGTTCGATGCACCTCACAATGACAGCATGGAAGGCCTCATGGGCCTCGTTGTATCGGAGCCTCCTGCGGCACACATTGTCCATCATCTGTTCGAAAGACCAGCAACGCCTGTACACCTTGGGCCGACGCAAGCCTGGGCCCCTTCCTGACCTGATGGGCGGCTGGGTCCTCAGGGTGTGGGGCAGCTCCCTGCACAAGGGCCATCGCCACAAGCCTCTTGCCAGCACTGCTGCTGCCGCTTTCTCTGGCATCTGGCCACCTTGCCTGCCAGCAGCACCACAAGGGCAACTTTCTTGGGGTCCAAGATATCGTCCATCTCGTGTAATATCTATAAGGGATTGGGAGAGGGTGTAAGTCTGACAGCCAGTGGTGTCCCCCCACCCCAGCGCCCTCCATTCCCGCATTGCTCCCACCCCAACCCACCCTGCCCATGCACCCCCCGGCATCAATGTGGACCATTGTTCAATGGACCCCAGATCCTGTACTCCAGATACATGCACGTAATGTTACCTAGACTGGGCGCAGGTTCCCTCATTGGTGCACACGCCCACCTTTGAAATTGGAAAAATCCCCGGTGCTGGGGCCCACCCCGTGGTTGTTTGGATGTTGGTCGTTGTGTCTTAGCTGTTGTCCCTGCAGTGTCGAGGCATCACGGTCTGATTGGGATGCTAGTCAATGACTCCCACATGCCATATGGTGTGCCTACCCACGGGAATCCACATGAAGTGCTTACTTAACTACAATTGCTAACTCCCCTATTGTAATAACCTTCAGCTGCATGGCCAGAGGCCTCCGCAGTCAGTGGGAGTTATGGTGGTTGGTGAGGAAGATGGGCAGGTTCTGGGTGTCATGATATGTGGACACGCACACAATGATATACAGACAAGCAGCTAATGGACACAGAGAACGTGGACCATTGTTCAATGGACCCCAGATCCTGTACTCCAGATACATGCACGTAATGTTACCTAGACTGGGCGCAGGTTCCCTCATTGGTGCACACGCCCACCTTTGAAATTGGAAAAATCCCCGGTGCTGGGGCCCACCCCGTGGTTGTTTGGATGTTGGTCGTTGTGTCTTAGCTGTTGTCCCTGCAGTGTCGAGGCATCACGGTCTGATTGGGATGCTAGTCAATGACTCCCACATGCCATATGGTGTGCCTACCCACGGGAATCCACATGAAGTGCTTACTTAACTACAATTGCTAACTCCCCTATTGTAATAACCTTCAGCTGCATGGCCAGAGGCCTCCGCAGTCAGTGGGAGTTATGGTGGTTGGTGAGGAAGATGGGCAGGTTCTGGGTGTCATGATATGTGGACACGCACACAATGATATACAGACAAGCAGCTAATGGACACAGAGAACAGGACATGACCAATAAGCAGGCAGGACACTCAGGGGTGGGATCTGACCATAAAAGACACGAGGCACTCACACTCCACCTCATTCTACTGATGAACATCTAGAGAGTCAGTCAAGGGTGTTGTTACAATCTCACCCCCCCACCACGTGGCTAAGGGCTAGTCTGGTTCAGTCAGACAGAGTAACCACACTTAAGTTAGCAGAGAGTCGAACTCACAGAGAACTGTGCTAACTATGCTATTAGTTCAATAAACCTGATTGAACTAACTTCAAGGTCTGGAGTATATTTTTGATCTATGCTGCATCCAGTTGCAGCCAGTGTTATACCACTGCACCCAACACGACATGATACCAGGAGACTAGTATTTTAAGGTGGCTTACCTCAGTCCGTTCCGTGACGACGAGCAAATGTATCCCGGCACCATGGAGAAGATTCAGGCTCCTCACCAACTCAGGAACTCTGACAATCTCAGTGCCAACTGGCGGATATTCAAGCATAAGTTTCTGCTGTACCTCGAAGCTTCAGACCTCGAGGGTGCGTCTGATGCAAGAAAGATTGCGCTTCTCCTCTCGCCAGCGGGTGATAAAGCCGTCAAACTCTTCAACACGTTTAACTTCACCGAAGGCCAGGACAAGACAAAGTTTCAGACCATCCTGGACAAGTTCGATAGTCACTGTGAAGTGGACACCAATGAAATCTTCGAGCGCTACGTATTCAAACAACGTCTTCAAGGTAGAGATGAATCTTTCAGTGCCTTCTTAACTAGGCTCCGCCTGCTAGCGCTGTCCTGCAACTTTGGTGAGATTGCTGACTCCATGATTAGAGACCAAATCATGTTTGGAGTTCAGTCTGATCCTCTGAGAGAGCAGCTCTTAAAAATCAAGCATATGACCCTGCCAGTTGCGATTGAAACATGTACAGTGCATGAGCACGCAAAAGAAATCGGTATTCCCAATACAAATCGGCTGAAAATCAGAAACTTGCCTCCCACGAGGCAGAGACTGTGCAGGCCATCTCCAGGATGCAGCACCTCAGCATTGAAGACAGCGGCCATCTCGCGCTTTCTCCGGAGCCCCACGCATGCGCGATGCGAACGGGATAACGAAGCGGTCGACACCCACACTGCGCAGGTGCAGAAGTCTGCCGACCTCACTGCACATGTGCGACGACGTACAGCGCGTCATGACGCCGACGTCATGACGTGCCCGAACTGTGGCAATGCCTTCTTAAAGGGACACTGCCCTGCAAGAGGCAGGCGATGTTTAAACTGCGGGAAGCCTGGACACTATGCGACCTTGTGCAGGTCTGCACCACTGGTCAGAGGGCAGCGCTCCCAATTCCGACGATGGCGCGTCCAGAATGTGCAACGACGATTACAGGATTCTGATTCTGGCAGTACAAAAGATCCAGAGGACGAGTGCCTGGAGTCCGCCTAACAAGTGGGCATCATTACTACACGTGAACATGCCAAACCGAACTCATCTCGCATTTAGTCCATCCTCGCTGTGAATTCGGAGGACAAATGGCGTGCGGTGATGCAGGTCAATCGCTGCTCCATCCAGTTCAAGCTGGACACAGGTGCTTCTGCCAACCTCCTCTCACAGGCAGACTTCAAACGCATCAAGAAGCCCCACAAGGTCCTTCCAGCAGCCTGCCAGCTCCTGGACTATAAGGGTAATGCCATCACGGCACTGGGATCCTGCCATCTACTCGTCTCCAACCGGAACACCCATGCACGGCTAAGGTTTGAAATTGTCAAGCCGGACAAGGCATCCCTACTGGGCGTGCATGCCTGCAAAAAGCTAAACCTGGTGCAGTGGGTTTATTCAACGACATCCTCCAACATGGATCATCAAGCTGGCATTGATGATATCCTCGCTCAGAATCCAGATGTGTTTGACGGGATGGGCACTTTGCCATATCGGTACAAGATCCTACTGCGATCTGATGCCAATCCAGTGGTCCATGCACCATGCCGGGTCCCGGCTCCGCTGAAGGAGCGCCTGAAGGAACAGCTCAAGGAGCTGCAGCAGCAGGGGATCATTTCCAGGGTAACCGAAACGACTGACTGGGTCAGCTCGATGGTGGTGGTTAGAAAACCCTCTGGAGACCTGCGCATCTGCATTGATCCCAAGGATCTCAACCAGAATATAATGCGTGAACACTACCCCATCCCGAAGCGGAAGGAACTCACCAGTGAGATGGCACATGCAAGGTTTTTCACGAAGTTAGATGCGTCACATGGATTCTGGCAAATCATAGAATCATAGAATTTACAGTGCAGTAGGAGGCCATTTGGCTGGATGAGTCCAGCAGAAGGCTCTGCACCTTCAACACACCGTTTGGCAGGTACTGCTATAACCGTATGCCGTTCGTCATCGTCTCGGCATCGGAGATATTTCATCGCATCATGGAGCAGATGATGGAGGGCATCAAAGGGGTTCTTGTGTACGTGGACAACGTCACCATTTGGTCCACGACCCCTGAGGACCATGTTTCCCGTCTCCAGCAGGTATTCCGCCGTGTCCACGCCAATGGCTGGAAGCTGAACAGGGCCAAATGTTGCTTTGGCATGTCGACACTCCAGTTCATAGGAGACCAGATCTCTCAGCAGGACGTGTGCCCCGACACGGACGAGGTCAAGGCTATCGCAGCCATGAAGCTCCCGGAAGACAAGAAGGCGGTATTGCGTTTCCTGGGCATGGTCAATATTCTGGGCAAGTTCATCCCAAACATGGCCTCACACACCACGGCCCTACGAAACCTAGTGAAGAAGTCCACTACCTTCGAGTGGAAGGCGGCCCATCAGGCAGAGTGGTTGGAGCTGATAGCCAAGCTCATCACTGCACCCGTATTGGCATTTTTCGATCCAGACAGGGAAACTAAAATCTTGACAGATACGAGCCAGGGGCCAGAATGGCATCGGTGTGGTCATGCTGCAATGCGATGACACCTCATCCTGGGCACCGGTTGCCTACGCATCAAGGGCAATGACGCCCACCGAACAAATGTATGCACAAATCGAGAAGGAATGCCTGGGCCTTCTCACTGGCATTCTCAAGTTTCACGACTATATCTACGGCCTGTGGACATTCACAGTCGAGACGGATCATAGGCCCCTGGTCTGCATTATCCACAAGGACCTTAACGACACGACGCCTCGGTTGCAGCGCATCCTCCTCAAACTCAGAAGGTACAACTTTGACCTGGTCTACACGCCTGGCAAGGAGCTCATCATTGCCGATACACTGTCCCGCTCCATCGCCGTGCCTAGTGAACCACTGAACGTCATCCGGCAAATTGAGTCGCAGGTTGAGTCACAGGTGCAGCTGTGTGCTAGCACCCTCCCGGCATCTGATGAGAAGGTGATTCATATCCGTGAGGAGACAGCCAAAGACCCCCTCTTGCAGCGTGTTATGCAACACCTCGCCAATTGCTGGCAAAAAGGGCAGTGCCCTCAATTTTTCAATGTAAAGGACAACCTGACGGTGGTTGATGGCATCCTCCTTAAACTGGACCGGTTGTAATTCCACACAGCCTCCAGAGCTTGGTGCTCCGACAAATCCATGAGGGCCACCTAGGTGTGGAAAAGTGCAGACACAGAGGCAGGCAGGCTATCTACTGGCCTGGGATCAGCCAGAACATCGCGAACATGGTCCTTAACTGTGTGACCTGTCAACGCTTCCAGACAGTGCAGAGTAAGGAGACACTTCAGCAGCATGAAATCGAAACCTCTCCGTGGTCCAATGTTGGCATCGACCTCTTTCATGCAAATGGTCATGATTACGTGTTAATCATTGATTATTTTTCCAATTACCCTGAAGTCGTGAAGCTCTCAGACCTCACATCTTGGACCGTCATCAAGTCTTGTAAGGAGATGTTCTCCAGGCATGGTAACCCACTCACTGTCATGTGTGACAATGGCCCGTGTTTCAGCAGCCATGAATGGTCTCTGTTTGCCCAGTCATATCAGTTCAAACACGTCACTTCCAGCTCACACTATCCGCAGTCAAACGGAAAAGTTGAGAAAGGGGTGCACATAGTGAAGCAGCTCATCTGCAAGGCAGCGGATTCTGCATCTGACAGTCACCTTGCGCTGCTTGCGTACAGGGCGGCCCCACTGTCCACTGGCATGTTGCTGGCTCAACTCCTGATGAACAGGGACCTGCGAACGACACTTCCAGCCATACACTTGCCTGACCTGGATCTCCTCCCGGTGCTGCAGAAGGTGCAGCAACTCAGAGACCAGCAAAAACAGCAAAAAATTTAAAAAAAAATGCTCATGCCACCAATTTGCCCGTGTTATCCCGTCCGACACTGTTCGGGTCAAGATCCCTGATGGTGGCTGGTCAGCTCCAGCTGGTGTTGTTAGACAACTGCCCCCCGCTCGTATGTTGCGCGTCTGACTGATGGTTCTGTTGTGCGACGAAACAGACGGGCACTGCACAAAGTCGCCTGCCCGCAACCACATTCTTCTCCGTTTCCTTCTGTTGTTTTGCCAACTCCTGATACCTCGACTCACGAGGCCACCAGTCAGTCTTCAATCCCGCCCATCAAGGCGCTGTCGTCCCCACCACCACCTCTTCGGCAGTCGACCAGGATCAGATGCAAGCCACAGAGACTGGACTTATGAACATTTGTTCTGTTTGCTATGTTCTGTGTTCTCGCATTAGACAGCTGTTTTCACATGTACATATGTTCACATCCACTGCATGTATCTATGTTAATATTGGCCTATTCTTGCAAATACGTTCACATATGTCATCCGAACATAAAAAAAAGGGGAGATGTCATGATATGCAGACAAACAAGTAATGATATACAGACAAGCAGCTAATGGACACAGAGAACAGGACATGACCAATAAGCAGGCAGAGCACTCAGGGATGGGATCCGACTATAAAAGACACGAGGCACTCACACTCCGCCTCTTTCCACTGATGAACATCTAGAGAGTCAGTCAAGGGTGTTGTTACGATCTCACACCTCCACCACATGGCTAAGAGCTAGTCTGGTTCAGTCAGACAGAGTAACCACACTTAAGTTAGCAGAGAGTCGAACTCACAGAGAACTATAACTGTGCTATTAGTTCAATAAACCTGATTGAACTAACTTCAAGGTCTGGAGTATCTTTTTGATCTATGCTGCATCCAGTTGCAGCCAGTGTTATACCAGTGTACCTAACACGACACTGGGGCTGCCCCTGACCAGCTGACAGTGATATCTACTGATATACCGTAGAAAGCTTTCTTTTGCGATCAGATTAAGATGGTTAGGGAGAAGCATTCACTTACAGCCTGTGGCTCTCTATTAATGTTGGCACTGGATGGTGAAGGAAACATTGGACGCAATTTAATGGCCGTGTTATGCATAAGTGAGAGCACGATAAGGCCGTTAAAATTATATGAAATGAAATTTGTACATCCCAAATTATATGGTCTTTCTGAAAAAAGCTGATCAGGTAATTGCCAATTTATGGGCCACATTGTCCTGTATAAATACTTCCATTAGAACAAGATTTTGTGAGACAGACATTCAACTCATCAGCCTGGGTTCGATTCAAACCCAGGTCCCACTGTGAAATAACACTTATGTTAAGCTCTTGGACCACCCAGTTTCTAGCTAGTTTTTTTTCTATTGGACAATAATATTTGCAGTTTCTGTACTGTGTGCTATGTTGCCAGTGCATTGGATTTCTTCATCCAACTGCAATTTCTAAATTCCCTTTGTTCTTACTGTTGCACTGTTTTTGTAGTTTCATTAACAAATCACATTTCAGGCGACCTAGACCTGCTCTAACTTCCTAAAGACTGACAAAACAGGAAAAATCTGCTAACGTTGACTCAGACAGGCAGACACAGAGGACAAAACACAGGATATGAAGGGAAATGTTACTCTTCCTCCTTTCCTAATCTAAAAAAACATCAAGATATGCCAGTCATTTTTTCTTTGGTGGAAACACTCCCCTAAAAGCATTTATCAATGTATTTAATAGCAATGGGTGCTTTAAATTTCTGTTCTCAGACATGCTGTAAAACAAACCTATGTTTTGCACTTTCCAGATGGTGCAAGAACAGACAGACGTTCGTACAGGTAGAAAGTTATTTTTCATGATCAGATTTTTGTGTTTTGCCCCGAGAACAGGATACAGGAAAGTGCACCCATCTGTATTCATAACCAGGAAGCACAGGGGGAAAAAACATACACAGAGCTAGATTTTCCTGCTTTCATGACGTAAAGTTACTGTGATTGAACCTTAAATCAACTGCAGCTGACAGGAACAACAACTACCTCAGCTGTGACAATTACTGTAACAAGAATCTGTGACAGTGACTCAGCTCAAGTAAAATACTTCTGACTGGTACATTCATCTACATCCACAACATGGCAATGATTAACACATGTGAAATAGCAAGAATGCTCAACATTACAGCTGACAATTAAGGAACGATTACTCTCTAGCATTATGGGCATGTTTGCTATTCCAGGCGATGTTGGCCTGCAAGAGCAGATGAACATAGTTTTCAGCAATGTCTTATGCTTTAAAGATGGTTGCAGTTAACCTTTAATCCTCGGCTTTCAATTGGCTGGAAAAATAACCTTACAGCAGTTACAGCCAGTAAAGCTCCACGAGAGTAGTTCAGGCAGCAGATGTGTTGCTTGAGGATGTCAATGGTAAGCTCTATAATATTTCTTGTGGCAGCATAGCTCTTATTTGAGACATGTTGTCGATGTGTGCATGTGTTCCAGACCAGAGTCCATGAACTATAAGCCATGTATGGATAAGCTTTATCGCTGACTTGCTAAGGGGAGGTCAAATACAACTGACAATGAAATGAAGGAATTGTGCTGACAGCAAGAATAATGCCCATTCATCTCCATGATTCATTGCCTGTGGTCATGCTCCAGCCATTCATTGAAGAAGTGGAATTCCTTTTGGCTCAACAAAATGGCTGACTCAGCATGAGGCACACGGAAGGCTATGAGCATGCCGTCAATAGCACCCTGCATTATGGGATAGCTTGAAATCCATGCAAACCCTCTGGATTGCTCCATTTGGTTGTTTCTGGCTGAGAGAATGAGATGAAGTGTGGGGCGCGATTTAATGGCCGCATTGCACTTAAGCGAGAGGCCATTAAATCACGGGTGAGGCTAAAATTAAGAAGCTCGCCGGGGGCCGATCTGTCTGCAGTCTCTCCGGCCCGATCAGGATCCCGCCACAGCGTGGCAAGAAACCAATAATCACCACTTAAGCCCAATCTCCATACAATAAATGGGAATGACCCCCTACCTAGTGGCCCCCCAAGATCTAACGACCTCCCCAACAAGTGGTCATGTGGGCGCCAATTAGTACACCTTTTTAAAAACATGAAGCAAGCGGAAGGACTGCTGCGGAGACCTGAGGAGGTGAGTAGCCATCTTCGTTCCCGGGCAATGAGCCCGGGGGCACTAGCGTCGATATTGAGGTGCTCGGTGTGGGGTTGGGGGAGTCCCCGGTGGGCCAACCTCGGTCTGGATGGGCCGCCATCAGTTATGGGGGGGTGGTGGTCACGCGGAACAGGGGGGGTTGGCCACCCATGACCTGGGCTTGGAGGGGAGGGAGAGAGGGGGCGTTTGATGCCTCAGCACCGGCAGGTTCGCCATGTCAATCCCTGGATCATGTGGGCCGTTCCGGGGGCAACACCACCACTTGCCTGCTACCCATAACCCACTGACTGCGGAAGCCTCTGGCCACATGGCTAAAAGCTATTGCGAATAGGAAATTGGCAATTGTAGTAAGGGAGCACTTCATACATCCCAAGTGATTTCCCATGAGGTAAGCGTACCATGAAGCATGTGGGGGTTATTGTCTATCATCCCAATCAGACCATGAGACCTGGATACTATGCCTGAACACTGCGGGAGGCAACACCTAGGATGAAGCGACCAACATCTGATCACCCAGGGACTGGGCCCCAGCATCGGGGACATTCCTGCGACCAGGTACCATTCCGTGCAGATATCTGGCGTAAGGGGTGTAGGGTCCGGTAACCAGAAGCCCACACTGCGGCCAGAAGTGCATGGGAATTGCGTGAGCAGGGCGTGTCGGATGGGTGTTGCGTGGGGGGAAGCAATTGTGGGACTGGAGGGTCCTGGGTGGGTTGTGAGTCTCTCACCCTCTCTAATTCCTTACAGATATTACACGAGATGGAGGGTATCTTGGACACCGTGGAAGCTGTACTTGTGGACTTGGCACCACATGGAGGAGGAGGATACCCGCTTCTGGTGGCCATCTAGCTCACGCAACCCCGAGCCATTTCAGTGGGGGGCAGTTAAGAGTCAATCGTATTGCTGTGTGGATCTGGAGTTACATGTAGGCTAGACCAGGTTAGGATGCAGATGGGTTTTTACGACAATAGTTTCATGATTCATTATGCTTTTAATTACAGATTTTTATTGACTTCAAATTTCACTAACTGCCATTGGAACCTGTGACCCCAGAGCATTATCCTGGGTGTCTGGATTACTATTCCTGTTACAATACCACTACACCACCGTCAAGTCATAGATGCCCTGCTTTCAGGGAAATGAACTACATAAACTTTGACATGGACCAAGCCAAATAGGTGCCGGTTCATGCAAGGTGATCCTCCCCCCCATCTCCCATTAGAACAACTCCGAATAAACTTGGTCCAGTGGCTCAGCATCTGACTGAGACACAGCTGGGTCCTGAGATCCAGCAGATCTCCGGCTGCTGTCGTGCCTGGGCATTCCTGCTTCCACCTTATGTGCATCAGCAACTATGTGGTGCTCACCAGAATGTGCCCCATTAACCTGTCCACTGCCGTTGCCCTCCGAGGTGTGTGTCACTGCACTGGTGGAGAGTGGGAATGACAGCTGTGACACATCGACGGTGCCATTCTTGGAGCTCTCCTCCAAGGTGTTCTAATGGGAGATGGGGAGGAAGGGAGGGAGGATCACCTCGGATGAGCCGGCACCATCGGATGGAGATCCCGCGGGAGAATGGACATGTGGTCAGTGGGAGGGATGAGTCAGTCTGTATGGCATTAGCAACTCACATGTGACAGCTCATCTCGGTGGGGGTCTGGTGGATCCTCACCTCTGCACTGTACGGCAACCTCTACATTGGTGACAGATCTGTCCTCAGCCATCCCCACGACCACCAGGGCCTGTTCATGTACAATGCCCCACCGCTCGTCTGGGCCCTCTCCCGACTGTTGTGGGACAACTTCTCTTCTGGGGACACAGAGGGGGCATTGCAAGCCACGCACGTGGTTCATCGCTGGGGTGGGAGTGGGGGGGCAGCTGAGGAGGCGGGCGGGGAAAATAGATTGTGTGTGGGGGGATGTGTGTGCGGCACTGCTGGACATGAGTGGGCTGAGGCATGGAACAGTGCTGGGCGGGGACGGTGCCAGGCACATACTCATGGGGAAGGGCGGGGTCCGGTGCCAACTCACCCCGGCGAATCAGCCGGCAGGACCATCATTTATGGCGTGAAGCCTGTGGGGCCTAGTTAAGTGGACCAATTAATGTATTATAGCAGTGACGGCCTCGCCGAGCCAAGCGTCGGGAAGCTCGCGGCAGTTCCCGTTAGCTACCACACTTCAAAACCTTTTGGTTAAATCGCACAAATTGTCTCTGTACAGAAGACCATAAGACATAGAAGCAGAATTAGGCTACTCTGCCCATCGAGTCTGCTCCACCATTCAATCATGGCTTATATTTTTGTCATCCCCATTCTGCCTCCTTCTGCCCATAACTCCTGATCCCCTTATTAATGAAAATCCTGTCTATGTCAGTCTTAAAGAAGACATGGAGAGATCAGTGACCTCCCTTTATGCAGCTGTGTAAGCTGAACGAACAAAGAACAATACAGCACAGGAACAGGCCCTTCAGCCCTCCAAGCCTGTACTGGTCATGATACCAGCTTTTGCCAAAAACCCTCAGCACTTCCTTGTGCCGTATCCCTCGATACCCATCCTAACCATGTGTTTGTCAAGATGCCTTTTGAACGCCGTTAATGTATCTGCTTCCATAACCTCTCCTGGCAAAGTGTTTCAGGCACTCATCACCCTCTGCATAAAAAACCTGCCTCGCACATCTCCTCTAAACGTTGCCCTGCGGACCTTAAACCTAAGTCCCCTAGTGACTGACCTCTCCTCCCTGGGAAAGAGCGCCTGCCCATCCACTCTATCCATGCCCCTCATAATCTTGTTGACCTCTAACAGGTCACCCCTCAACCTCCGTCTTTCTAGTGAAAACAGTCTGAGTTTATTCAGCCTCTCCACATAGCTAACGCCCTCCAGACCAGGCAACATCCTGATAAACCTCAAAGATGTTGTTTATATCCCTAACATCAACCTGGAAGGAACCTGCATCAAAGTTAGCAGATAGCCAAGACAGTGAAGCAAAGTGAAAGCATCTCAAGCATTGGTTCTTGCGAAAGGTAAAGATGCTTGGCTGATACGGCCTTCTGCTGAGAAGCCTCCTCCCCTTCCTCCTTTTTCTAGCTGCTTGTACTGTTCTGCATGGTCACTGTTCATTCACTCAGTCATGTTCAGATCCAAGAGGTAGACCTGCCATACCACCCATGTCAGGAATCATATTTTTTCAGTGCCAACTTTAAAATCAACAGAAACAGCCTGATATAGTCATAAACGCCAAATCATACATTACAGCCAATGTCTGAGATTCCGCCATTACCATTCTTGGATATGTCCTGTCCCACCAAGCAGTACACAATTTGGTGGGAATAGCCCTCCAAACCCTCAACATTGACTCTGAACACTATGAAATCACATTTCATGAGGTCAAACTGCCCTCATCATCTGAGGAATCTGTATTCGTCTATATTGAACATCACTTGGAAGAAGCACAGAGGGTAGCAAGGCATAGAATGGAAGGGAGAGGTTTTTGCACAAGCTCCCGTG
Source organism: Scyliorhinus torazame (assembly GCF_047496885.1). Classification (NCBI taxonomy): domain Eukaryota; kingdom Metazoa; phylum Chordata; class Chondrichthyes; order Carcharhiniformes; family Scyliorhinidae; genus Scyliorhinus; species Scyliorhinus torazame. The sequence continues at coordinate 96,400,121 of NC_092713.1, forward strand.
GTGTGTTTGTTGGTGACGGAAGGCGGCCCAACGTTGACCGGTGGCAGGATCTTCTCGTCCTGCTGCTGTCAATGGAATTTACCATTAAATTCACCCCCCACGCTGGCCGGAAACCCACTGTGGGGTTCGCCGTTGACGGGACCAAATTATTCCCCTGGCGAGAATGGCCAGAAAATATCTCCCCCCCTCCGAACTCTGGATGGGGGACTTCAATATCCAGCGCCACAAGTGGATTGGTATAATGAAAATTTTATAACGTAGCTGAGCTCAGAAGGACATTTCTGCCAAACTGGGTCTGGATAGATGGTGAGAGGAGTGACAAGAGAAAAAACCTACTTGACCTTGTCCTGATCACTCCCACTTGCCCATGGCAGTATTGGTAGAAGTGACCACCACAAGGTCCTTGTGGAGGCAAATTTACAGCATCACACTGAGGATATCCTTCATTATTCCAGCGGCACTACCAAACTAAATGGGTAGATTCAGAATGTAATGATATGTATATAGATACGCCAGTGAAAGGTTAATTATTACATCTCAGTGTAATTCAAACACTAGAGGGCACCACCAGTTCCCAGTATAAATATCAGACCTCAGGGAATCTTGGGTAGTGTTAGCAAAGGAGAAGTATTGATCACAGCACGAGCAATAGTTTAGATTAGAGAGAGTTAGCACGAGGTCATCATTAGTTAATACTAGATTATAATAACAATAATAACTCATTGTCACAAGTAGGCTTCAATGAAGCTACTGTGAAAAGCCCCTCGTCGCCACATTCTAGCGCCTGTTCAGGGAGGCCGGTATGGGAATTGAACCCGCGCTGCTGGCCTTGTTCTGCATTACCAGCCAGCTGTTGAGCCCACTGTGCTAAACCAGTCCCTAATTATAGATTACTGTTTAACAGATTCAACCTTACTTTATTAGTAGTTATAGCTCTGTGGTGTGTTCGAACTTTATTTAAATTAATCGTTATTCAATAAATTAGTTTTGCTTCAATCTAAAGATTGGTGGTTTCTTTATCATCAACTCATCAGACCATTCTGGATCACAAGGCAAAGAATAACAACATATTACCACAAAGTGTAGTATAACACAGAATACATCCAGCAACTTAACATTGGGCAGCATAAGGTTCTGTGGATCAGCTGCAGCAGCAGATTGTGTTAAAACAATCTGTAAACACATAGCGTGATACAACCCTCATGCTAGCATTACCATTAAACAAGGGGATCAACACTGGTTCATTGAGTACAGCAGACCACGGGCGGCATGGTGGCACAGTGGTTAGCATTGCTGCCTCACAGGTCCAGGGTCCCGGGTTCAATTCCGTCCAAGGGTGACTGTCTGTGTAAAGTTTGCACTTTCTCCCCGTGTCTGCGTGGGTTTCCTCCGGGTGCTCCAGTTTCTTCCCACAGTCCAAAGATGTGCAGGTTAGGTGAATTGGCCATGCTAAATTGCCCCTTAGTGACCAAAAGATTAGGTGGGTGATGTACCATCAATGACAACAGACGCGAGTCGGAAGAGTAAACTGTGGCTTTAATCAGCTAAAAGACACCTGCTGGCAGCCGGTCCCAGAATGAGGGCAGTGCTGGAGGTTAGCCACCTTTATACTTGAGCCTGAGGGGTGGGGCCACAGGCGGAGCTAGCAGGGACAAACCCAGGCATGTAACAAACAGTAAGTACAATAAGTAAGAACAGTAAGTACAATATAATACAGTGGTTTACCACAGTGGGTTATAGGGATAGGTTGGAGGTGTGGGCATAAGTAGGGTGCCCTTTCAAAGAGTCAGTGCAGACTCGATGGGCCAAATAATCTTCTGCATTGTAAATTCTATGAATAATCATGCCAGGAGCAACACCAAGCATACCAAAAAATGAGGTGCCAGCCTGCTGAAGCTATTGCACTGGGCTAGATGCATGCTAAACAGCAGCAGATAGAAATAGCAAAGTGACCCCACAACCAACGGATCAGATCTCTGGAATCCTGCCACATCCAGTTATGACTGGTGACCCGTGGAGGAGGTTCCACCATCAATGACATCCTTAATGATGAGAGAGCCAAGCATGCCAGTGTAAATGACATTTGCAACCATCTTCAGCCAGATGAGAGGAGTGAATGATCCATCTTGGCTTCCTCCTATGGTCAGCACATCACAGTCTTCAGCCATATCAAATCACACCATATTATTAAGAAATGGCTGAAGCTGTTAGATAAAGCGAAGGCTATAGGCCCTGACAACATACCGGCAGTAATACTGAGGATTTGTTCACCAGAGCTAGTTGTGCCCCAGGCAGGCTGTTCCAGTACAGCTACAACACTGGCACCTTTCCAACAATGGGGAAACTGGTAATGTCACTGGACTAGTAATCCAGTGGCCCAGGCAAATGCTCCGGGAACATAGGCTCAAATCTCACATCGGCAGCTCATGAATTTAATTAAAATTCAATTTAAAAATCTGGAATATAAAGCTAATCTCAGAAATAGTGGCTATGACAACTATCATCCAATGTCATGAAAATCGACCTGGTTCAATATTGTCCTTTAGGAAAGGAAATCGGCCATCCTTACTTGGTCTGGCCTACATGTGACTACAGACCCACGAAATGTAGTTCAATTTTATCTGCCCTCCAATTTACTGAAGGAGTCATTCAGTTCAAAGGCAATTAAGGATGGGCATTAAATGCTGATCTTGCAAACAAAGCCCACATCCATGAAAGAACAAAGAAAAGAAAATATGAAAAATGCCCAAGTTTTGTCCTGTCGACAAGAGGCTGGACGTATCAAATCAGTCGAATAATCGCCCCATCAGTCTACTCTCCATCATCATTAAAGTGATGGATGTTGTCATTGAAAATGCTATCAAGGAATACTTACACAGCAATAACTTGTTTACCCATGCTCTGTTTGGGTTCCGCAAGGGCACTTGACTCCTACAGCCTTGGTCTCAACTTGGACAACAGAACTGAATTACAGAGGGAGGTGCCCTCATCATCGTGGCAGCGTTTGATTGGGTGTGGCATCAAAGAGGCCTCATAAAATTTAAGTCAATGGGGATCAGTGGGAAAACTCTCTCATGGTTGGAGCCATATCTGGCAAAAAGAAAAATGGTTGTGGATGTTGGAAGCCAATCATCTCAGCCCCATAATAGCAATGCAGTTCCTCAAAACTGAACATGTTCACTGATGATCGCTCAGTGTGCAGCACCATTCCCGACTCCCATGCCCATATGCAGCAAGACCTGGACAACATTTGGCTTGGCTGAAGTAGCAAGTAACATTCATATGACACAAGTGTCAGGCATTGGCCATCTACATCAAGAGAGAATAAACCAGCTTGCCTTGACAATCAACACCGTTACCAAAGCTGAATCTCCCACCATCAACATCCCGAGGGATACCATTGACAAGAAACTTAACTGATTAGCCATAGCTAGCCACTTATCAGCCTGGGCCTGAATGTTGTCCAGGTCTTGCTACATATGGGCATAGATTGCTTCAGTAGCTGAAGAGTCATGAATGGCGCTGATCTGTTCACTAATGATTGCACATCACCAATTCTGATCTTACGATGGTGGAATAATATTGTGACGATTGGAGGATTTTAGGAATATTGGCTTCTAAATATTGGAACAAGCCAAGAGTTAAATCCTGGCTGCAGTGGTCATGGTTTTAAAAAGGATTTTGTTTTCCTTCTAGGACATAGCAGGTGAAATTGACCGGAGGAACGTGGAGTGACTGGGTAAGTCCCTGGGAAGTTAATGTGCTTTTACAGCCTGCAGTGGTCATGGGCAGGATTCTCCGTTTCAGCGACAAAGTGCCGGCACCAGCGGAGCATGTGAAGTCTTTTATAACCGAAACGTCGGCGTGAGGGGCTAGCAGCGGCGCCAATTGAAACTCCTGCCTCCTGTGCCAAAAATGACTGGAGAATGGCTGGGTCCCAAGCCGTGCTCGCTTACGGCTGATGACCTGCAGCAGTCGTGCCATACAACATGGCGGCGGCCATGCATGAACCCAACCCGTCATCTGCGACCCACAGATCACACGTGTCCCGTGCTGTCGGGAACTCGGCCCATCGGGGGGCAGCATCATGGGTCGACTGAACGATGATGCGGCAACGCCGTTGAAACGGCGCGTGTTGCAATGACGGTAGTTTGGAGGGGGTGGAGCATGGCGGACAGGCATCAAACCGGCGCCGGCCCGAAGATCCATTCTCTGCCAGGTTGCCAAACACGATTTCGGCGTCGAACTACGGAGAATGTCGCCCCATTTGTTTTTCAGCTTGGGAAGCTGAGGTCATTTCTGGGTGAGACCAGAAAGGCAGTGAGTTTGGAGAAGCTTTGAAAGAGAGAGAGAGAGAGAGTGAGAGGAGCTGAATTCTGATCTGCCTGATCCCGAGTCCACAATTCTTTTCCAGTAGGAAGTTTTTAAAAAAGTAATATTATTTTAAAGCAGAGCAGTCTTGTCTGAAGACAAGGAACAGGCTGAAATAACCTAGTTGGAGCAACTATTTGAAGACATTAAGCCAGAATCTGCAAGTGTTCTAATCGGGCCAAACTCTGTTCTGCAAAGCAAGCAATGCTCCATTGGCTGGACAGCTGGTTTGTGATGCAGAGCAAGGCCAACAGTGTAGGTTCAATTCTCATACTGGCTAAGGTTATTCATGAATTCCCACCTTCTCAACCTTGCCCCTCACCTGAGATGTGGTCATCCTCATGTTAAATCACCGCCAGTCAGCTCTCCCCTCTGATATGAAATGAAATGAAATGAAAAAGGATTCCGCACCTTCGGGGCGGGCCGACGCCGGAGTGGTTCACGCCATTCCTTTGCGCCGGAGTTGCCCGCCCCGCCGCTTCGCGTAGAATCCCGCCTCAGGTCTTCTTGAGATAACAACAATACTGACGACCTGATATGATTGACACTGGTGTCAAGTAACAAATGTATGAAGTAAGTGTGACATGAATTTCACCAGTTTCTAGCCAATTCAGTGGGTAAAACATTGCAGAGCAGCAGACAGCATGATATCCAACTGGACAGAATAAGGCTGCATCAGCATGTTGTCTAAAAAAGGAACTTTAGGAGGGATGACACTACAAGAATTGTGGTTGTATATTTGCATATGAAGAAGAATTAAAAATTCTCAATTAGGTTTGAAATTGATCTTTAACAAATAATTTAGTACCTGTGAGGCTGATTCTGGTAATGGATGGTTGACTTGTTGCTGGGGATCTCCTATGGGAAGAAAGAAAAAGAACAAATCAACTTACCTTCATACATCAATGCAGTGGAGTAACGTGGCAACATCATTGATAGGTACAAATTGTGTTCAAATCATAAGCAAGTCAGAAAGGTAAAATTAGCTTTGTAACAAAACAGTTATAATGGCCAAAATATTCCGTCCACGTCGGTGGCTGGGATTTTCTGGTGCCACTGAAAGTAAATGCAGCTTTGGCTGGAATCCCAAAATTTCTGTTCTTGCTCGCAATGGGTCCTACCACAGACCAGACCAGAGAATCCCGCTCAATACATTTATTTTCTAAATCAGTTCTTGAACATTTTGCTCGTCTTTTTCTTTCTCATTCTGTATTTTTGAAGATATGGGCCGCAGTGCTGGACAACAGAACACTTTTCAATATTAGCTATGCAGTGTGACTTCAAAACACTTGCAAGTACAATATGTATATGGAAAATAAAAGCTCTCAATATATTATCAACAAAATGATTTAACTCCACCTGTAGGTGTATAGCCAATTTTTTTCATTTCTTGCACCTTTGTGATTCTGAATTAGGTTGCCAAGAGGTTCACTCTGAACTGCTTGGTTGTACTCAAGCTCATTTCACATGCAGCCTTACAGCTATCAAAGAGAGGAGAGTTTCCTCCTCTTGTCCTTGACTAGATTTTGAATCAAGGGCTGGGATGCTGATCCCAGGAGAAGTGTTCCAGCAGGTGAGGATTTCTGTGTTCACCTCTGACACCAGTGCTATCCAAATCCCAGTTTACCGTGTGTAATGACTGAGGCCAGGCCTTTGAGATTGGCCAATTAGAATTTCTGTGTATATAACAGGGAATGTCAGATCCTCTGCACTCCCGGTGTAGACAGCAGACTGAATGGTCATAGTTGTTCAGATGTTGGGTTTGTGAATGAAAGGAATTCTGGTGACGGGACTTCTGCCTCCGTGGACGTATTACAGTGGCGACGAGGAAAACGGAACGAGCAGAAGAAACCTGCTCGTCAGCAGCTGCCGCATATTGAGGGTAAGCCACTGACAGGCAAAATGCCTTTATTCGGAATGTTGGACTCTTTTGACCCTGCAGTGGAAGACTGGGCCCAATATGTAGAGCGGATGAAGTGCTTCTTTAGAGCAAACAATATAATTCCGGATTAAAAGCAACGGATCATTCTGCTGACCGCGTGTGGGCCAGCAGCCTTTGCCATTATGTGCAGTCTCACTTTTCCAGAGGCACTGGACACAAAAACTTTCCAGGAATTGACGGACTTAGTAAAAGAGTACTATGACCCTAAGCTACCTCTGATCCTGTGAAGGCACCGGTTTTACTCAGCATTCGGAAACACTGGGGAGTCAGTTACAAACTTTTTAACAAGATTAAGGCAATTAGCAGAGGCTTGCGAATTTGATCTGACGCTAAATGAGACGCTCTGAGGCCGTTTGGTATGTGGAATAAATAATTTAGCAATACAGAAACATTTGTTAGCAGAGGCCGAGCTGGATTGCAAACAAGCATTGCAGCTGGCTTTGTCCTTAGAAAAGCAGCAAGTGGAGCGCATGAGTTACAGAGTACTTTGATGGAGGTAGACGCCCATACCAGTGAAACTGAGTTAAGGGACTGTAGCGCACAAAGACTCCGAGAGACGAATAGAGTGAAGTCGATGAGGCTTTATTAAGCGTGACTGTTCCCCCGCAGTTCAGTAGTAGACTGCCTGCGGGGGAGGACTCCTGGTTCTTATACTCCGCCTTCAGGGCGGAGCTAGAGGTCAACGGCCAACCAGGACCCGGGATCTGTCAGCCAATGACATCACGGCTTCACAGTCCCACATGACCCCTAATGCATACTACCACAGGGACTACCGCTGGGGGATAGGCAACTGCATAGCCACCCTCAGGAACGACACGGATACTGAGTTAACCAGGCCCACTCGCAGAAGCCCTCCCAAGCAAGGGAAAATTAGGTCCAGACAGACGGCAGCCCCTGCAGCCTTTCGCCCGGCAAAATATTGTAGTTGTTGCCAGAGATCGGAGCCAGAAAGGAGAAATAGAAGCCCAAAACCATCATCTTGGAGAAGGTCACATAGGCTGGGGTACAGGAGAATGCATCTGCTCGAAGCCCCACCTACCTCCGACGAGGAACAACTAAATTGTGTAACGATGCTGAAACCAAAACCCATTAAATTATCCATAAGGTTGAATGGATGTCCCACACTGATGGAAGTTGACACTGGAGCAGCCGTATCAGTGATAGAGGAAACTGTATTCAATAAAATTCGCACTGGACTCCAACCCTTATTCCTAACCAGGACCTTGGTAAAACTGAGGACATACACAGGGGAACCACTGAGAGTATTGGGCACACCGCATGTAACTGTGGCTTACGGAGAGCAACTGGTTAGGCTGCCTTTAATGGTAGTGAAAGGTGTGGGGCCAAGCTTATTGGGACGAAACTGGCTAAAAGAGATCCAGCTGGACTGAGTAAACATTTTACAGCTGGAAAATGGCCGCCTGAGCGAACTCCTGTGTAAATACCCAGAGGTTTTCCGAGAAGGGCTTGGAACAATAAAGGGAGCAAAAGCGACATTGCATGTAGATCCAGAGGCAGTCCCAAAATTCTACAAGGCCCGACCAGTACCCTTCGCATTAAGGCAGAAAGTCGATATGGAAATAAAACGATTAGGGCGTGAGGGAATAATAAAACCGGTCCAGTTTGCAGAGTGGGCGGCACCTGTGGTGCCTATACTTAAGCCGGACGGCTCAGTCCACCTTTGTGGAGATTTCAAACAAACGATTAATCGCTACTCACAACTGGACAAATACCCTATTCCACGGATTGAGGATTTGTATGCAAAGCTGGCTGGAGGACTCCTATTCTCAAAACTGGATATGAGCCATGCATATCTACAGCTGAAGCTGGACGAAGAGTCCCCAAAATCCTCAACAATAAACACCCTGAAGGGCCTTTTTCAGTATACAAGATTACCCTGGGGGATATTGTCAGCTTGTGCGCTATTCCAGAGAGAATATATTGCAATGGCTACCACAAGTCGCCATTTACCTGGATGACGTCCTCATTACAGGAAAAACAAAGGCAGAACACCTGCAGAACCTGGAGGAAGTCCTTAGGAGGTTTTCAGCAGCAGGCGTGCACCTAAAGAGGGAGAAATGTGTTTTCCTAACACCTCAAGTAACCTATCTGGGGTAAAAGGTTGACAAATCAGGGCTACACCCTCTGGAGGATCGGATGAGGGCGATTAAAGATACCCCGGCTCCCAGCACAATCCAGGCGTTAAGATCTTTTTAGGACTGGCGACATATTATGGAAAGTTCATACAGAACAGAGCTTCCATCTTGGACCCCCTACACCAATTACTAAAAAAGGGGCAAGCCTGGGAGTGGTCCGCCCCCGAGACAGGGCTTTCAAGAAGATAAAAGAACAGCTTTCCTCAGAGAACGTCTTGGCACACTACGACCCCAGGAAAGAGTTGGTGCGCACGTGCGACGCGTCTCCATATGGCGTTGGTGCAGTTTTGGCACACAGAGGGCAAAACGCACAGGAACGACCAATAGCGTTTGCTTCCAGGACGCTGGCAGCAGCAGAACGAAAGTATGCCCAAATCGAAAAGGAAGCACTGGCTGTGATCTTTGTGGTGAAGAAATTTCACCAGTACTTGTACGGGTGGAAATTCGCTGTAATTACAGACCACAAGCCATTGCTGGGTTTGTTGAAAGACAAAACAATACCACCAATAGCTTCGGCCCGGAACTAGCGCTGGGCCCTACCACTGGCGGCGTACCAGTATCAACTGGAGCATCGGCCAGGAACCCGGGTGGCAAACGCCGATGCACTAAGCAGGTTGCCATTACCGGACGCCCCGCTATTAGTACCCACATTGGAGGAAACAGTAATGACGTTACATTTCCTGGACTCCCTTCCAGTGGCTGCACAAAACATTCGTTTATGGACCCAAAGGGACCCGGTTTTATCAAAAATAAAACACATGGTGCTAACTGGGGAGATGGAAAGACCAGTCCAGGTGGAATTCCACCCTTACTGGAGCAGAAGAGAGCAGATCACCATGGAAGACTATGGAGGGGATCCTGCTATGGAGTGTTTGAGTAATAGTTCCAAGTCAAGGCCGTCGAGCCATACTGGCTGAACTACATCATGGGCACCCTGGAGTCTCAAAAATGAAGATGCTGGCCAGAAGCTATGTCTGGTGGTCGGGCCTTGACACAGACATAGCGCCATTGGTAGGTCAGTGCCAAGAATGCCAACAAAGGCAGAAGGTGTCACCGGCAGCCCCGCTGCACCCATGGGAATGGCCAGGTAGACCATGGTCGTGACTTCATGTCGATTTTACAGGCCCGTTTATGGGTTCAATGCTTTTTATAATAGTAGACGCCCATTCCAAATGGCTGGACGTCTACAAAATGAATTCTGCAAATTCGGGCAGTTTAGCACAGGGCTAAATCGCTGGCTTTGAAAGCAGACCTAGGCAGGCCAGTAACACGGTTCAATTCCCGCACCAGCCTCCCCGAGCAGGCGCTGGAATGTGGCGACTAGGGGTTTTTCACAGTAACTTCATTTGAAGCCTACTGGTGACAATAAGCGATTTTCATTTTTTCAATTCAACAACTACCATTGAAAAACTCTGCACCTCGTTTGCAACTCATGGTATCCCGGAGGTATTAGTTTTGGATAATGGATCGGTTTTCGCCAGCCAGGACTTCACAAAATTTATGAAGTCGAAAGGCATTCGGCACATAAGGACGGCACCATACCACTCGGCATCGAATGGTTTGGTGGAGAGAGCCGTCCAGACCTTAAAAGTCGGGTTGAAGAAACAGTCTGCAGCGTCTTTGGACACCAAACTGTCGCGCTGGCTATTTGACTACAGAACAACCCCACACGCCACAACAGGAATAGCACCGGCGGAGCTACTCATGGGCAGACGACACCGAACCCGGCTGAGACTACTATTCCCGAATTTAGGTGGCAGAATAGAGCAACACCAAGAGGCCCAATGCAGGGTCCACGACAACACTCGCCGAGAAAGGCAGTTCAACACGGGTGAAAATGTATGGGTCAGAAATTATGTGAATGGCTCCACATGGGTAGCAGGAACAGTCAAGGCCAGGACAGGACCGGTGTCGTATGAGATATGTGTGGGAAAACATGTAATAAAGAAACACCTGGACCAGTTGCGGGCCTCAGATTTGTTTCCTCCCCCGGAGCTGAGTCAGACCAACATACCAAGGACCGTGGAGAGTCCTCCCCGACAAACTATTCACGCCCCTCCGACACCACTAGTGAGGACATCCGACTCGGATCTGGACACCGTGGATGATGCCGCAGCTGTACCTCGGCCGCCGGAGGAAAGGGCCGAACTGCCCCTCAGGCGCTCACATCGGAAAATACGGGCGCTAGCTGTTATACCCCCCCTACGTTGGAGGCTGAAGTGGAGGAGCCGAACCCGGCGCAAAAACGAAGCAGGAGACTCATGAGTCATGAGGACCATGGGGGCTCCTCGGACTTTGGGGGAAGGGGTGTAATAACTTAGGCCAAGCCTTTAAGATTGGCCAATTAGAATACGAGTTCCCTGATTAGTGGCCCAATCAGGGAACCTCTTTCTGTATATATAATAGGGAGTGTCAGATCCTCTGCACTCCCAGTATAGAAAGCAGACTGAATGGTCATGGTTGTCCAGCTGTTGGGTTTGTAAATAAATGGAATGCTGGTGACGGGACTTCTGCCTCTGTGGACTTATTACACGTATGATTTTTTTAAAAATTCCAATGAGGAGGCAATTTAGCCAATCCAGCTGCCCTGCACATGCATTGGGTTGTGGGGGTGAGACCCTCGCAGACATTGGAGAGAATGTGCAAACTCCACATGGATCAAACCTGGGTCCTCGCCGCCGTGAGGCTGCAGTGCTAACCACTGTGCTACCGTGCCACCCACCGGATGAGTTGAACAAAAAGTGCAGTGTTATGTGAGAGTACCTTAGGAAATGGATGTTTATTACTGCAAGTGATGTCAGAGAGTGGGTGGAGCTGAGCTGTCTGTCAGCTTTTTACTTTCGTTTTAGGCTGTTTCCTACATGGTGTGTTTTAGTTTCATTTTCAGAGCTGGATAGCGGCAGTCACAGCCAGAAGGTGTATGAATCTCCATCCGTAATCTAAAGACCGTAAATCGATCCTGGTGATTTAAAACTAATAACAGTAATGACTTTAACCTGATGTGCTTCTGGTAAAAGGTGTTTTAAGTTGTATGGATGTTAAAAGGAAAGCTTAAATCATTACTCAGTGTTGTATTCTTTGGGGGTTGTATTTGAATTGATGGTTGCTAAGATGTTCACTGTATGTTTTAAAAAGGTTAACTTGAGTTCATAGAATAAACATTGTTTAGCTTGAAAAAATACTTTTCCATTTCTGCTGTACCACACCTGTAGAGTGGGCCGTGTGCTCCCCATACCAGAATCTATTAAAAGTTGTGGGTCAGGTGAACTCCATGATACACTTTGGGGTTCTCAAATCCCTGGCCCATAACAAATTGGGAGCTCATCCGGGATAAAAGTCTATCTATTGGATTGGCTTAGTGCACTTAAAGACAGTGAGGGGTGAGCATACTGTGGTTACTTTTCACGTGTGGTATTTTAGTTTAAGTGGGGAGTGTGTTGTGGACAATGGCTCTTTCAGAGGCTCTGAAGTTTTGGGGGATGGAGACGGTCGCACGCAGTACCTTACGGACAGAGACTAAAAGCAGACTGTTAGATTTGACAAAAATATTGCAGTGAACATTACCTGACAAAATGCGAAAAGATGAGGTAATTATGGTGGTGGCGAAGCATTTAAAGTTGCCTGAGATACAGTTGACTCATTGGAAATGGAAAAAATTCAATTACAACTTAAACGAATGGAACATGAGAAAGAATTAAAGCAGCTTGAATACGAAAAAGAGGAAATAGAAAGAGAGAGAGCAGAAAAAGAAAGAGATAGAGCAGAAAGAGAAAGAGAAAGAGAGAGAGAGGAAAAAGAAAAGGAGAGAGAAGAAAAGAGAAAAGAAAGAATAGCCCTAGCAGAACAAAAATAAAGAGAAAGGGATATACAGATCAGGTAAAAAGATAAAGAGAGAGAGTTTGAACTTCAGAAAATGACCATGAAACATGACAGTCAGTTAAAATTGGCAGACGTAAAGGGAAACGTATAATTGGAGGATAGTGATGAAGATGGTGAGAAAGAGCGTCAAAGTCGAAGGCTTGGTGGGAATCTATTTAAATATGTCCAAGCATTGCCAAGGTTTGACGAGAAGGAGGTAGAAGCCTTTTTCATTTGAATTGAGAAGGTGGCTAAACAACTGAAATGGCCTCAGGACATGTGGGTATTACTGATTCAAACAAAGCTGATAGGTAGGGCTAGTGAAGTGTTTGCATCACTACCGGAGGAGATATCTGGGATGTATGAGGAGGTGAAAAAATCCATCTTAGGTGCATATTAACTAGTGCCTGAAGCCTACAGACAAAGGTTTAGAAATTTAAGGAAAGAATTTGGTCAAACATACATGGAGTTTGAAAGGATCAAACAGAGTAATTTTGATAGGTGGATTAGGGCTTTGAAAATAGACCAGACGTATGAAGCTCTCAGAGAAATTGGAGGAGTTTAAAAATTCAATTCCTGGCGTAGTGAGAACTCATGTGGAAGAGCAGAGGTTAAAAACTGCGAGGTTGGCAGCAGAAACGGCAGATGATTATGAATGAGTTCATAAATCAAAGCTTGGTTTCCGACAACAGTTTCAGCCTGTGAGGGATAGAAACTGGGGACATGAGAAATACTCAAGTGGTAAAAGTAAAGGTGGTCTGATGGGAGATAATAAGGAGAGTGTACCTCAGATTAAAAAAGAAATCCAGGAGGGTGGAAAATAAATGAAAAATTTCAAATGTTTTCACTGTAATAAACTAGGCCATGAAAAGACACAGTGTTGGTGGTTGCAGAAAAGCACTGGGAAGGCTGATGTGGTAAAACAGGATAAGATAGTGGGGTTTGTGAAAGTGGTAAAGGAAAGCCCAAATGAAGCGAAGGAGGTGCAAATGATTGTACAGCCTGATCAAGAGGTGATTGATAAGAAGGTGCCAGATCCCTTTAAAGAATTTGCTTGTGTGGGTAAAGTTTACTCATGTGTATCAGAAGGAGCAGGTAAAGAAGTCACAATTTTAAGAGATACGTGAGCTAGTCAATGTTTAATGGTAAGAGATGAGGAGTTATGTAGTTTGGGAAGAATATTGCCAGAAAAGATGGTAATATGTGGAATTCAGGGTGAGAGGAGTAGTGTTCCATTATATAAGGTAAGGTTGGGAAGTCCAGTGAAGTGTGGTAGTAGGAGTAATAGAGAAACTATCTTGTCCAGGAATACGGTTTATCTTGGGTAATGATATAGCTGGATCACTTGTGAGAGTGATGCCTTCTGTGTTTGATAAGCCAGTGGCAAACAACTGAAGTATTGAAAGACAAATATCCTGGGATTTTTCCGGATTGTGTAGTAACAAGGTCGCAAAGTCACAGGTTAAGACAAGAGGAGAAGTCAAAGAGTGAAGATGAAGTTGAAGTGCAATTATCATAAATGATTTTTGATCAGATGGTTGAAAAAGAACAAGAACAGGTGGAGGATGAGGCGAATATTTTTAGTTCAGGAAAATTGGCGGAGTTACAACAGAAAGATATAGAAATAAAATGGATGTATCAGAAAGCATATACGGAAGAGGGATCTGAATGTATACCAGAGTGTTATTACCGTAAAAGTAATGTCTTGATGAGAAAATGGAAACCTTTACATATGCAGGCGGATGAAAAGTGGGCAGAAGTTCATCAAGTAGTATTGCCGGTAGGGTATAGAAAGGAGGTGTTGCGAGTTGCACATGAGGTACCACTGGGAGGTCATTTGGGAATAAGGAAAACTCAAGCTAAAATCCAGAAACATTTTTATTGGCCTGGACTACATAAAGATGTAGTTAAATTTTGTCAATCATGTCACACATGTCAAGCGATAGGGAAACCTCAAGCAGTGATAAAACCAGCGCCCTTAATTCCAGCATTTGAGGAATCTTTAACAAGGGTCCTAATTGATTGCGTAGGACCGCTTCCTAAAACAAAAAGTGGGCATCAATATCTTTTGCCGATAATGGGTGTGTCTACTAAGTTTCCAGAGGCCATTCCAGTACGTAATATTACAGCTAAAAAGATTGTGGAGGAGTTACTTAAATTTTTTACTAGATATGGACTATCCACAGAAATACAATCGGATCAAGGATCAAATTTTACCTCAAGGTTATTCAAAGAAGTTATGGATAGCTTAGGAATAAAAGAATTTAAATCAACTGCGTACCATCCAGAATCGCAGGGAGCATTAGAAAGGTGGCATCAGACATTAAAGACAATGTTGAGGGCTTATTGTCAAGATTATCCAGCGGATTGAGATAAAGGAATTCCATTTGTACTGTTTGCAATTAGGGATGCACCTAATGAGTCAACTAAATGTAGTCCTTTTGAACTAATCTTTGATCATGAGGTAAGAGGACCACTTAAATTTATTAAGGAAAAATTGGTGAGTGAGAAATCAGAAGTTAGATTATTGGATTATGTGTCAAATTTTAAGGAACGATTAAATAGAGCAGGTGAATTGGCTAGGCAACATTTGAAAGTTGCACAAAATGTGATGAAACGGGTCGCGGACAAGAAATCCAAAGTTCGCAGTTCTGCCAGTGGAGATAAAGTTTTAGTATTGTTACCAGTGGTAGGTGAGCCTTTATAAGCTAGGTTTTGTGGACCTTATCAGATTGAAAGGAAATTAAGTGAAGTGAATTATGTGGTAAAAACACCAGAGAGAAGGAACACTCACCGAGTGTGTCATGTGAATATACTTGACAGGTACTTTGAAAGGGAAGGAGAGAAAAGGAGGAGATTTTAATGATTCTAACGCAAAGTGACAAACCAAATCCAGATGACTGTGAATTTGACATACCTCAAATTAAATTGGAAAATGAGGATGTTCTTAAAAATTGGGATAAATTGTTGAGTTACCTTCTGGAGGCAAAACGAACTGACCTGAAAGTTATTGATATCACGTGGGCAGGTTTGTAGAGATAAATTGGGAAGTAATAAAATCGCTATTCATGATATAGATGTGGGAAATGCTGTTCCAATCAAACAACATCCATATAGACTTAACCCTTTAAAATTGGCACATGTTAACAAAGAAATTGAGAGCATGCTTAAAAATGGCATAATTGAAGTGGGTTGCAGACAATGGAGCTCACCCATAGTGATGGTACCAAAACCAGATGGTACCCAACGGTTGTGTGGGGACTATAGAAAGGTTACAAGAACGGACTCTTACCCTATCCCACTTTGGAGGATTGCATTGAGAAAGTGGGCCAATCACCTTTTATTTCTAAACTGGATTTACTTAATGATTACTGGCAGGTACCTTTATCCGAAAGGGCGAAGGAGATTTCAGCTTTTGTGACTCCAGGTGGTATATACCAATTCAAAGTTATGCCATTTGGCATGAAAAACGCCCCAGCCACATTTCAACGGTTAACTAACAAAGTCGTTTCAGGGTTACCCAATTGTGCGGTATACATCGACAATCTGGTAATTTTCAGCCTGACATGGACAGAACACTTGAAACATCTGATGGAGTTATTCGATCGACTTCAGGAGGCAGGTTTGGTAATCAACCTAGCCAAATGTGAATTCGGAAAGGCCCAATTCACTTTCCTTGGCCATACAATCGGACAGGGTCGAATGGTCCCACGGGATGTGAAAACAAAAGTTATTGGGGAGTTTCCGATACCCTCGAGACGATGGGAAATAATGCGATTTCCTGGTATGAGTGGATTTTGCCGGACGTTTGTACCCAATTTTCGCAGTCTGGTCGTTCCACTGACGGACATGCTCAAGAAGCGTAACAATTCCCAGTGGACAGCGGAGTGTCAACAGGCATTTGATGGCCTGAAGGCTGTGTTAACCACTGCTCCTGTGTTAGCCATCCCAAATTATACGAAACCATTCAAAGTGGTGGTTGATGCGAGTGATGTGGGTGTAGGTGCAGTGCTTCTACAAGATGACGACAAAGGGCTAAAGCGGCCAATTGGTTATTTTTCAAAGAAATTGAATTCTCATCAGAAAAAGTATTCCACGATTGAGAAGGAGACTTTGAGTTTGGTGCTGGCTTTGCAACACCAGCAATCCGCCTGACACCGTTATATATACCGATCATAATCCGTTGACGTTTTTGGAGCGATTCCGGAATAACAATGCACGGCTGTTTCGCTGGAGTTTATTGTTGCAGCCATTTCATTTAAAAATAGTACATGTGGCAGGACGAGAAAACGTGATCGCCGATGCTTTGTCACGAATGTGATGAATGGAAGCAGTTCCAGTTAGAGGAAGAAGAACGAAAAAAAAATGGACTATATTATTATACCTGTTTGCGTGTGTTGTTTTTTGAAACGAAAAAGTATATTTTCTTAAAGGATGGTGAAAAGGTGAAAAATGAAACCATCTTGAAGTTGATGGTGTATTTTTTTTTCTTGGGGGAGGTGTCATGTGAGAGTACCTTAAGAAATGGGTGTTTATAAATGGGTGTGTATATACGTATCTGTCGTGAGAGTACCTTTAAGAAATGGGTGTTTATTACTGCAGTGATGTCAGAGAGTGGGTGGAGCTGGGCTGTCTGTCTGCTTTTTACTTTTGTTTTAGGCTGTTTGCTGCAGGGTGTGTTTTAGTTTCGTTTTCTGTGTGTCTGTGTTTTGCAGGGAGCTGTGATGTCTGCCATGAAAGACTATCTCTGGATCATTTGGGTGATTTAAAGTAAAGCCTTTAATCTGATGTGACTTTGTTTAAAGGTGTTAAGTCTCTTGGAAGTTTGAAGGAACATTTTAAGGAGTTATTTACTGTTGCAATATTTTCTGAGTTATCTTTAAAGTAAGGGGTGTTAAGAGATCCAATGTTTATTTAAGATGTTAAGTTGAGTTCATAGAATAAACAGTGTTTTGTGTTTAAAAACCCACGTGTCTCTAATTGAAATACCACACCTAAGGAACCAGCCGGGTGCTAGGAAAAGCAACAAATACATTAAAGGGAGAGGTTGGTTAAACTCCATGATACATTTTGGGGTTCTGAAAACGCCTCGCCCATAACAAAATCATTACTTAGTGTTGTATTCTTTGGGCGTTGTATTTGAATTGATGGTTGCTAAGATGTTCACTGTATGTTTCAGAAAGGTTAACTTGAGATCATAGAATAAACATTGTTTTGCTTTAAAAAATACTTTTCCATTTCTGCTGTACCACACCTGTAGAGTGGGCCGTGTGCTCCCCATACCACAATCTATTAAAAGTTGTGGGTCAGGTGAACTCCATGATACACTTTGGGGTTCTCTAATCCCTTGCCCATAACAGCAGGATGAACTCCTAGTGGAATGCCTGGCACTAAGTATGGAGTCCACCATTACCCAGCAGCAGAAATCCAGTGGTGCCGCAACATGACCGCTACCACACTGAACAAGTAAGGGGTCATAAGCACTCTGAAAATAGCATAGTAGGCTTTGGAAGAGACCAGGATCTATAACTAAAATTTGAAAGGGGCCAAAATGAAAAGGAAACAAGTTGTTGCCCTCTTGGTCCAAGCAGGGATCTTACAGTTATTACCATTGCTTTCTGAGCCTACCTCTTCCTCCTCTTTGGAAGCATCAGGAAGCAACAAATAACTGGAAGCACAAGAGCAGTATCTACTGGGGCTGTAGGCCCCATGAATGTATTGCTAGTTGTATGCAGTGGGTGGGCAGGGTGCAGCCAGCAGTGATCCTGGCAAGGTAGAGGGGAGAAATGCAGGGCTAGCCAGTGAAGTGAAGGTCGCCCTCATTGCCAAATTTTCCACCATTCTTCATGGTGGGATCAAGGATCAGGATCCATCATAGATTGCTAAGTTGAAAGAACAGTGTGCTAAACACTGCACCTCGCAATCCCCTTAAAAATCTCATTTATTAAGGAATATCATCATCAATGAAAACTGGCAAAACCTTTCAAAGATACTTGTATGCAGGAATTACTAATTATGTCCTGTATTTGCAATGCAACACCAATGAAATGGCTCTATGTGCTTTCCCTTAAACAAAGACCGATTTAAATGTACATATATATGAGATCAATTTTAAAAACTAAGTTTAAAATTTTTGCACTGCCATGCCAACCACTTTATGCAGTTCACTGCTAATTAATCTAATTGAAACACAAGCCTCTATCCTAAACTCCATCACAACAGATATGAGCATCAAGTATTAAATACTTCAAACGTATTGATATGAAAGTGTGTATCGGTATTATGTTCTTGTGACACAGATTCCTGTAGCAATGTTACACTCATAAACGTACACACACACCTGCGAATCACCAACTCCAATCAATGTCTTGAAAATGCTACCCCTTTATTGGGTAAAGACAGATAAAGAGCATGATTCCCCGGCATCATTGCGCTCTCGCTTGAGCGAAATGAGGCCGTGAATAGCGGGAGAGGCCAAAAACAAGAAGCGTGTCAGGCGCCAAACAGATTGAGATGCAACCGGCCCACTCCTCTAGGTGAAATCGGGATCTTGCCGCAGCATGGCGAAAAAACCCAATTATCACCACTTAAGCCCGATTTCCATACAATTAACGTGAGCCGCACCTTATCAACGGCCTCCTTTGATTTATCGACTTCCCCAGCAAGTGGTCACGGTGGCGCCGATTAATACTCCTTTTGAAAAACGGAAACCTGGCGGAAGGGATTCTTTGGGGAGCCGAGGAGGTGAGCAGCCATCTTTGTTCACAGGCAAAGAGCCCGGGGCGCTGGGCTTGCCACCCCAGTGCTTGGTTGGGGATGGGGGACATTCGACTGGGAGGGGGACACTCTGCGTGGGTAGGCTGCCATGGGATGGTGAGGGGGAGGAGCAGGGGTGAGGCAACCGGGGGACAACCGCGAGTGGCACCACCATGCAACTCCCACCGATTGCCGAGGCCTCTGGCCGTGCGGCTGAAGGCTATTGCTAATAGGGAATTGGCAATCGTGGTTGAGTGAACGCTTCACACAAGCCAAGTGGATTCCTCTGGGTGGGCGGCCATGGGAGTCATTGCCTAGCATCCTAATCAGACCGTGATGCCTGGACACTGTGCCTGAACACCACACTACACACGCAGCAGCCAATATCCAAACACCCAGCGGATAGGACACAGCTCTGGGGACATGTCCACGGCCAGATGACGGGTGAATGCCATGAGTAGGGATCCAGCGCCCCATCCAGGTGACATTATGAGCAGGTGTCTGGGGCAAGGGTCTGGGGTCCGGTGAGGGGAGCCCACTGCAGCCGGGTGTGTGGACAGGGCGATCCGGGTGGAGGGGAGGGGGGGGGATCAATGGGAGAATGGTGGGTACCGGAGTTGGAGCCACCACTGTTTGTCAGTCTAACACCCTCTCCCAATGCCTTTCAGATATTTAACACTAGGGCAGGGATTTTGGACCCATCAGAACTTGCCCTTGTGGTGCTGCTGCTAGGCTGGGCGGCCAGGCGCCTGAGACGGTGGCAGCAGCATCAGCAGATGCCCGAGGTGGCGACCCATGTGCCAGCGTGTCAGGCGTCGCTGGTCGTTTGAACAGATGACGGACATCGCGTGCCGCAAGTGGCTCTGCCTCAACAAGGAGATGGTGTGCACCTTGCCATGTCCTCGCAGACTTAGCACCACATGGAGGAGGAGGACACCCGTTGCCGGTGGCCGTCAAGGTTACCGCAGCCCTGAACATCTACGCCTCAGGATCCTTCCAGGGCTTGAGCGGGGACCTGTGTCACAGGCCACAGCCCACAGGTGCGTCCGACAGGTCACGGTCACCCTGCTTGTTCTGGCAGAAAACGACATCAACTTTGACATGGACCAAGCCCAACATGGTGCCCGGACAGCAGGTTTCTCTGCCATTGCTGGGATGCCCTAGGTCCAGGGGGTAATAGATGACACGCATGTTGCCCTGCGCTCATCAGGAGCCATCTGGGAATGCCTTAAGCTAACAGAAAGGGGTTCCACTCCCTGAACATAGAGCTTGTGTGTGACTACCACATGAAGATCATTCACGTGTGCACATTTCCTGGGGAGTGTCCACGACAGCTACATCCTGGGGCAGTCAGTCACCCCCGGCCTCTTTGAAGACCACCCCAGGATGGGCGGCTGGCTCCTGGGGGATAAGGGGTACTCGCTAAGGACCTGGCTACTGACACCAGTATGGAGGTCGGAGACCGAAGTGGAAATCCGGCACAACGAGGCCCATGCGGCCACCGGGGCTGTGATTGAACGGTACATTGGACTCCTCAAAATGCGGTTCCCGCAGACAGCTGAGCACCAGTCCTCCTCAATCTATGCCATAGACTGACCCCTGCCTGTCTTCTGAGTGGTCGCTCACACCCATCACCTGCCCGGGGAAGGGGAGATGCCTGGAGAGATGGGCCAAGGGTTCGGTGGTCGGCCCGCATTGCAGAAGTGATAGAGGCATAATACTGGTTGTGTTCAAGGGCGTTTAATGTGTTATACAATTCCCCACTCTCCCGAAGGTGCCGCCCTACTCCCCAACCCCCTCCAACCGCGACCTACATCCCTCACCCACTATCTAGCTCCTCCCCGGTGCCCTCGGTGATCCTCGATGTGTTTGACCCTACTAGCTCCACCGCTAGGTCTAGGTGTCCCCCTAAGATACACATCGCTGGTGGAAGCAGCCAGGTGCTTACCTCGTCCTGTGGCCTTCGATGCCCTGACGGGCGTCCTCTGGCGGCACATGAATAGCTGTGCTGTCCTGTCCCGTGTGCTGGCTGCGAAACGCGGCCTCATCAGAGGGATTCATCTCGGGAGAGCTGCTGGCCACCATCGCCACTCCATGGGACAGGGCTGAGTTGGCACCCAGCGCTTCCTCCTCCCGCTAGGTGCCCATAGGGCCCTGGGGTTCACCTTGGGACGGAGGGGCAGCTGGATTGAGCCTCGGCCGCCGCCCCTGCTTCATCTGGCTCTGCCAGCCCTGGTGGTTCCCCATGGTCTGCACCATTGTGTCGACACCCTCGACGATGCTCCTCAGCGATTGGGACATGCTCTGCAATGCCTGGGCAATGCCCACCTGCGACTGGGTCAAGCTCCGCAGCACCTCGGTCATTGCCATCTGAAAGCAGAACATGTCCCGCATCACCTCATCAAGATCGGCCTGGTACTGGGTAGTATCCCCCAGCGATTCGGACATTCTGCCGAGACCCTCAGCCATGGCCGTCATCGACTGCGCGATGCCTTGGACACCTTCACTGATGGTGCCGACGTTGTGCACCAGGCTCTCCCTTGCAGTCGCCACCCTAGCAGTGTCAGCCTCGGTGCCACACATTGCTGGAGACATCTCCAGCTCCCGTTGCCTCTGCAACTCCTCCAATTGGCTATGGACCTGCTGGAGCGTCGCTGGCATCTCCCTCTGAATGTTCTGACTGCTCCCTATCGTCTCCATCAGCTCTTCCATAGGCTTAGCATCTGGCTGGGACCCAGCTAGGACCTGGGATCTAGCAAACCTCCGGCTACTGTCTTGTCTGGGGTTCCTGTCTCCACCTGATGTACATCAGATGCCTGACCACTAACGTCTCCCACCGAGTTGCGTATCTCTGCGAGAATGGAGGGTGGGGATGACAGCTGTGACGCCGCGATTGTGTCTTCCTTGGAGCTCCCCTCCAAGGTGGCCTCCTGGGAGATTGGAGAGGGGGCAACCCGGGATGGGCTGGCGCCGTCGGCTGGAGGACCTATGGGAGAATGGACATGTGCTCAGTGGGAGGGATGGGTCAGTCAGTATGGCAGTAACAACTCATGTTTGACAGGTCCTCCGGGTCTTACCCCACCTCTGCAGCTTCCGCCAACTTCCATGTTGGTGACCGCTCTGTCCTCGGCCACCCCAGTCATCTCCAGGGCCTGCTCCTTGAAGGAGGTGAAGATTCTTAAATCGGGTACATGTCCGCCATCTGGGCCCGCCCCAACGGTTGTGTGAGAGCTTAACCTGAGGAGTCACAGAGAGGGCATCATTAGCCACAGGCGTGGTTGATAGTGGTGGGATGAGGTGTGAAGGGAGGGTTGGGGGCTGCATGGAGAGTTTGGGGGGGTTAGATGCTGGATGCTCGCATGCGAAGGAAAGGTCTTGGAGGGGGTGGTGCGGGCGGGCAGGGTGGCGTTGGTGTCTAT
Organism: Scyliorhinus torazame; assembly: GCF_047496885.1. Lineage (NCBI taxonomy): Eukaryota > Metazoa > Chordata > Chondrichthyes > Carcharhiniformes > Scyliorhinidae > Scyliorhinus > Scyliorhinus torazame. The sequence continues at coordinate 96,422,623 of NC_092713.1, forward strand.
TCACTCGTGCTGCCCGGTGTAGGTCATTGACCTTTTTACGGCACTGGAGGCCAGTCATCCTGGTCACACTGCCATAGCTTACAGCCACAGTCACCTCATCCGAGCCAGAATTGGTTGCCCTGTGACTGACCCTCCGGTGCCCTCGGGGAACAGGACATCTCTCCTGGCATCCACCTCATCTAGGAGCCTCCCCCGGTCCGCATTGACGAATCTTGGGGCCAGTCTTCTCGGCGCCATGGCTGTGAGCTGAGTGGAGTTGGCTGAGCAAATGCTGCTTAAATGCTGCTCTAACTTTTTAGCAGGGGCTGGCGAGCACGGTGCCGGTGAATCAGCTTGTGAGCCTTCATTTGCAACGAGAAGCCCGTGAGGCCTCGTTGAGTGGACCAATTAACATTGAATAGCGTTGCCGGCCTCGCTGGACCGGGGAGCTCGCAGCAGTACCCGCTCACTGCCACACTTAGAAATCTTTCCAGAGAATGGGGCCCAAACTATTTCCTTTGGGGGCAGGTGAGAACAATCTTAAAATTAGAGCTCAGCTATTTGGGATTCCAATCAGGAAGCAGTCTTTAACATGAATGGTAGTGGAAATCTGGAACTCACTCCTCCAGAAGGCTGTAGGGTCAAAATTACATTTTCAGCAATGAGTTGAACAAATTTGTACCAGGTAGAAGTAGCAAAGAATATGGATCAAAGGTGAGTAAATGTAAGTTGAGGTACAGAATCTGATTGACTCTTGGAAGAGACTTAAAAGGCCCTGCTCTTCTTTCTATATTCAGCCAATGCACTATGGTCCAGTTTTCTTGGGGGTGGGGGAGGTGGTCGGGGGATGAGTGTATATTAAAATCAATTCCAATGTTATAAGCCTTGATTTCACCTTAGTGAGGATGTGGACAGCAGGAGGAGGGTAAATGATGGGACATTTAAAGTTAAAGACAAATCAGGCTCTGACATAGGGAGGGGACAGGTTGGAGGTGAAAAAAAGATTGGCCAAGCCTTCCAGTCTTTCTGAGAGTAACTTCAATCACCTATCTCAGTTCCGAACGTAGCAGATTCTGGACCACAATGCTTCAGACAGCAATTAAGGTCCTCCTGAAACCTCAGGGAGAGTCAGAATAGACAATCTTTGATCCTCGAAGATAACCTGCAAGAATCTCATTTTCTGAAATGATGGCAAATTATTTGGCAAAACAATAAACCAACAGTCTCCATTTTCACAGTAAGCATCTGGCAGAGTTCAAAGAGGGCGAAAACACAATTTTAAAAAAGATGTAATGGGATGAAAGAAGTTCAGCCAGCAGTTTCCATAGTACTGAACCACTAATCTCAGTCAGTCTAATGCTCAGCTGCTTCCCCACAATGAAAAGGAAGAAGGAATGAGAAAAGGAATCAATAATAATATTGGAGAGGGAAGAAAACTAAAATTAGGGCAAGAATTCTACTGCCCCACCGGCAGATGTGGCGGCCCATTTAAATTGCTGTTTACTCCGGTGGCACCATAATGTCCCGCAAGGTGGGAGAGGCCATACAATCCTAAACCAGGAGGAACTGTTTAGGTGGGAAAGATGAAGGAGAATTTTAGCACTAACTGATAGAGAGTCAGGAGATAAGATGTCACCATTAACTGGAGTGGATAGAGTGCACCTTGAATAGTGGAGAAGAAAATGAACAAGGTGAACGACAAGAATGTAGGAAGACTGAAAGGGAAAAGTGTGCCATGTTGAATGGACAGTGAGAATGCGGTGGGAAGGTCAAAGTCTCTGCAGCTGAATTGGGAGATGTGAAAAGTGCAAACTAAATTCAAAGCGCAGTAGGAGATTATTCCCAGTTACAAACTCGAAATATGAGAAGAGAAGAGGTTATTTTGGAAAGGGGACAATAGTCTGGAAATTTGATGAACCTGCATCCAGTTTACAGGCAGAAAATGTGTGATAAAGCTTCCAAAATGGCAAGCATTTTTTGTGTGCATATCTTGAGCCATAAAGGTATTATCCAGTGTGTCGGTATAGGTAGCAAAAGATGCAGCCAGGACCCATACCTGAAACAGGTGTTAGGCCCTTTGTAGATACAGATAAGGAGCCTAACTCCTTTTTGTGCCGCCTTTGTAAAACTGAGCTCCTCTGAATGAAGTCAGTGCGTGTCTGCTGTGTTCAGGAAAAACTGGTCTACATGTGAACTGACCAGTGGTCCTTAAAATGAACACTTAAAACCATCACCAAAATGATTACGTTGCTTAACATAATTTACTCATTCTGGCTCTGCAGTAAAACATGGGTCACTACAAACCAACCCAACCCTAGGATTGCCATCCTCCCAGGACTGGCCTGATGTTTCTAGGAATTGAAGACCAATCTCCAGGACACTGCTGCATGCAATTGTGGAGAAAAATCATAGTGATATTAAAAAAGATAGTTTTTAAAAATTTGAACATTTCTCTTCGCCAGATATTAAAATATTGCAAATGGGGTAAAAAGACTTTGAGCGTGATGTATTGAAAAACAAAGTCCTGTTGTGGGTGGTTTTAGTGCCGGGCTCGAACCCTGTTATTTTTTTCGGGCCCCGGCGGGGAATGCCCCACCAAGGCACCACTTACCTTCACTTCCTGCACTAAGGAGCTCCACTCGCCAGTGCAGAAAAACATCAGGCTCTCGGTCCTTTAATGCGACCCACAGATTACTCCCCCCCTCCAATGCCCCAACAATTTACCTGTTGGGGAGTTTTTAATCCCCCGCACCCCACCTCATAAGGGCAGGTCACCCCGGGCCCAAACCCCGGCGGCGAAAAATGCCACCGTAGCACCATCAGCCTGGCACCCTGTCAGTGCTACCTGGGCACCCTGGATGTGCCAGGTTGGCACCTGGATGGCACAGCCAGGGTGTTCAGGTGGCACTACCAAGGTGCCCAGGTTCAATCAGCAGTGCCTGGGTGCCAGCCTGCCCAGAGGCTGACCATGGAGGGGGGGGCCTCCAATCGCCCGGGAGCCCCCACCAAGTGCCAAATCGCCTGGTCCTTGTGGAGAGCAGTGCTAAACTGGGGCCTAGCTGGGGTCGTATTGGTGAGGGGATTCAATCCCAGGAGCTGGTTAGATCCAGTGAGTGTGCCTAACTGCACACTTAAATATACAAATTTAGGTCCTGCACATTATGGCCGGATCCAGATCGCGACGTCTCGCGAGATCCCGTTAGCTCTCACGAGGCGTGGTGAGCTGGGTACATCTCGCAAGAGGCCACTCATGGGATTTACCGGCCACGTCGCGTTCCGAGTCAGGCGTGATGTGGCCGCTAGTTTGCGCCCATTATGGTTGACAGTCAATCCTCAGCCAATCGGGTAGGGAGTCTTTCCGCTTTCCAACTGGCTTAAGAAAGAAGTGCATCATAAAGATGGATGTGTCAGCTGACAAGTGGCTGGGGTGTGGGGAAAGTCATGTGATGATACTTCCAGGAATACATGTAATCACAGTTGGCAACCCTTCCCCGCTCTAACACCACTCCCAGAATCCTGCCCATTGCCTCCTGATCGCAGTCTCCCTGCTTCATGTGACAGTTGCACCCTGGCATCGACCAGCGTGGATTTCAAAGGGCCCCTCCCCTCCACCGACTGAAACATGTATATTCTCAGTGTGGTCGATGAGTACTCCAGGTTCCCTTCGCCATCCCATGCCCCGACATGACGTCTGCCAACGTCATCAAAGCCCTAAACACTGTTTTTGCTCTGTTCGGTCTCCCCGCCTATATCCACAGTGACAGGGGATCCTCATTCATGAGCGATGAGCTGCACCAGTTCCTGCTCAGCAGGGGTATCGCCTCCAGCAGGACGACCAGGTATAACCCCCGGGGAAATGGGCAGGTAGAGAGGGAGAACGGGACGGTATGGAGGGCCGTCCAACTGGCCTTACTGTCCAGGAACCTCCCAGCCTCTCCCTGATGCACTCCACTCCATTCGGTCACTGCTGTGCACCGCTACGAACAATACACCCCATGAACGTCTTTTTGCCTTCCCCAGGAAGTCCACATCTGGGGTGTCGCTCCCGACTTGGCTCGCAGCTCCAGGACCAGTCCTGCTCCGTAGGCACGTCCGCCTCCACAAGGCGGACCCGTTGGTGGAAAGAGTGCAATTGCTCCATGCCAGTATGCCTATGTGGCTTACCCCGACGGCCAACAAAATACTGTCTCCCTCAGGGATCTGGCACCAGCAGATTCTACGCACACACACTCCTCCGGCCCGGCGCCACCCTCCCCTCCCCCGGCGCTCCCAGCATTAACCCCACCAGGACCATCTGTCCTTCTCCTGCCCACGCCCTAGGATGAAGAGGATTCCGGCATGCTCCCGGAGTCACCTGACATCAGGCCAGCATCGACATCGCCGCCACCGCTACGTCGCTCCCAGCAGAACATCAAGGCACCAGACCGGTTAAATCTCTGACTGGCACCGGACTTCAAAAGACATTTTTTTCTGATCAAATACTGTAAATATAAATTCATTGCTGTATATAGTTCTCCACCACCCCCGCCGGACCAATTTTAACAGGGGGTGAATGTGGTAAACCAGTGTTGCACCTGTATTAGGTGATGTAAGGTAGGACCTGTACTACAGGTTCGCCGGTAGTCCCTGCCTGCTGGCTCCGCCCAGTAGACGGAGTATAAGTATGCGTGTCCTCCATTCAGCAGCCATTTCGCCAGCTGCTGTGGGAGGCCACACATCTTAGAGCAATAAAGCCTCAGTTGTATCCAACTCTAGTCTTTGTTCAATTGATCGTGCCTCACACCCTTGAGGACTTGTCGCAGCTCATCTTGTTTTTCTTCTTTCCAGTCACCTTACATCCCCCTGCTTCCTGATTTCTGCCTCCCTGTCTATCTCAATCACAGCCTCCCTCCCAATCTTGATTGCTGCCTCTCTTCCTTTCCTGAGGATTACCACACTCCCTCTATCCCAGAATTTTGCTCTCTTCGAATCGCCTGCCTCTCCATCCTGATTATTTCACCACTTTTCCCTGGACCAATCATGGGCCACTACTGACAATGATGTATCCATGTTGAGCTGCCTGAGGATGACCTGCAGCTATCTACAGATTTCTGGCCTGATGCAGGTGAGTCCTATGGGTTTGAGTCTACCTGGTCCAGAAACTCAATGAAAACTAATTTCTAGGTGAATGTTTCTCAAATTTCAGGGTGGCAGTGACAGAGTGTTTCTGGGAACTGGGACAACAGCACTGAATATAGCTGTAGCTGGCCAAGCTCTGAAAGACATATCTACCAGGCTGGGCTTGTGGCATTGGCGAGAGGCCAAACAAAAGGGAAACCTAATTGACTTCATCCTCACCAATCTACCTATCACAAGTATATCAGTCCATGACATTATTAGTACGAATGACCACCACCACATTGTCCTTGCAGGAGACATAGTTCCTTCAAGACACTGATTATACCCTCAATCACGTTGTGTCACCCTACAACCATGCTAAATAGAATAGATTCAGAACTGAGTAAGCAACTCAAAACTGAGCATCCATAATGTACATTGGGCCATTAGCAACAGCAGTATTGTATTCAACCACAATACAATTCCTCATGGTCCAGCATACCCATCAGTTTACCATTGTTGTCAAGCCAGGGGATCAACCCGGATTCAATAAAGAGTGAAGCAGAGCACATCAGGAGAAGTACCAGACACACCTAAAAATATGAAGTATTAACAGGACTACATCTTAGAGGGACCAGCATGCGATAGACAGAAAAAACAATCCCACAACCAATGGATCAGATCTAAACTTTGCAAGCCCTTCCAAATATAATCAATTAAAAACTAACTGGGGATGAGGCTCCGTCATCAAATTTGTCCTCAATGATGACAGCCAAGTACACCAGTGCAAAAGACTAGCCTGAAGTATTTGCAACCACCTTAAGCAAGGAGTGCCACATGGATGATCCAACCCAGCCTACTCTTGAGGTCTCCAGCATCAAATGTGCCAGCCTTCAGCCAAATAGATTCATTTCATGTAATGTAAGAAATGGCTGAAGGCCCTGACAGTATCCTTACACTAATGCCAAAGATCTGTACTCCAGAATTGGTTTCATCTTGGACCAAACTATTCCAGTACAGGGACATTACTGGGATCTTCCTGAAAATGTGGAAAATTGTCTACAAGGAGCAGGACAAAAACAATCAGTCTTCTCCCCATCATTACGAAAGTGATGGATGATGCTGTCTACAATGATATCAAGTGGCATTGAGTCAGCAATAACCTGCTCGCAGATGCTCAGTTTAGGTTTTGCCAAGGTCACTCAGTCCTGACCTCAACATAACCTTGGTCCAAACATGGACATAAGAGCTGGACTCCAGAGATGAGGTGAGAGTGACTCCCTTCACACCAAGGCAGCATTTGACCAAGTGTAGCATCAAGCAGCCCAGCAAAATTGGAGTCAGTGGAAAAACTCCAAACTGGTTGCAATTATACCCAGCTGCTTCCTCAATAACCTTCCCTCAATCATAAGGCGAAAGGTGAATATATTTGCTAATGAGTCTACTGGATTCAGTGCCATTTGTGACTCCTCAGACACTGAGGCAGCCCATGCTCATATGTAGCTAGAGCTGGACAACATTCAAGCTTGGGCTGATAAGTGCAAAGTAATATTACTGCCAAACATGTTTCTTCCTGTCAATGCCTTATAGTCTGGATGACTCAAAACGTCAGCTCCCTTTTCTCTCCACAGAGACCAAGATATTGTTCAGAAGAATTCAAGGAGGAGTAAACAAAATACTCTGAGTTAGAAACAATCAAAGTAACTAGATTTAAAGTGGGACAGGAGACTTCAGAGGTAAATAAAACATCTGAAGTCATTTTACTACAGTCTGGGAATTGAGAGTTAAAGCAATTATGAGCAGTTTGCACAGCAGTCAAGACAAAGAAATCCTGGTTGGTGCAAAATCTTGGACTGATTTTTCTGGTAAAAGTAGAGTGGAAGCCATTTCTAAAACCTGGACTGGATTTCGGAATACAAACCACTAAGGGAAAAGCATAATTATGAGAAAAGATTTGAAAGCGTGTTTTTGGAAGTTTGGAAGCTCTCGCATTACAATCAACTGGAGGATTCTGAGGAGACATCCACAAACATTCACTTAGAGTTCAGAGTGGAAAGTATATTTTCCCACTGGCACCTTGTGTGCTTAAAAGGGACCTTGTATTAATGACATCACTGTTGGTTAAGAAATATTTTGTAATTATGCCAATTCTAAAATACGTGTGTAATTGTTCAGATAAAGGGGTGGAGGTAAAGGAGTATTGTATTATCAACCAATTTTTTCATGTTTAATAAATGTTTTTTCTTGTTGCTAAAACTAATTAGTAGTCCCATGCCTCTGTTCCTCCAGGTTTTATGTAAAAAAAACAGTTATCATAGAATCATAGAATTTCCAGTGCAGAAGGAGGCCATTCGGCCCATCAAGTCTGCACCGGACCTTGGAAAGAGCACCCTATCCAAGCCCACACCTCCACCCTATCCCAGCAACCCAGTAACCCCACCCAACCCTTTTGGACACTAAGGGCAATTTAGCATGGCCAATCCACCTAACCTGCACATCTTTGGACTGTGGGAGGAAACCGGAGCACCTGGAGGAAACCCATGCAGAAACAGGGAGAACATGCATACTCAGCACAGACAGTGACCCAAACCGGGAATCGAACCTGGGACCCTGGAGCTGTGAAGCAACTGTGCTAACCACTATGCCACCGTGCCAGGATTTTTTTCCGTTCAGTTATAACATCAACTAAAATCATAACAGTATGGCACAGTGCAGGAAATTGGAGAGGCATGTTATAAGTGTACGACAGTAATGAAGGGTGAATTTAATCTAAATATAGATTGGGCAAACCAAATTAACAATAATACTGTGGCAGATGAATTCCTGGAGTTTGTACGAGGTGGTTGTTTAGACCAATATGTCGAGAAACCAGCTGAGGAACATGCCATCCTAGATTTGATGTTATGCAATGAGAAGGGGTTAATAAATAATCTTGATGTTGCTGGGTCCTTTCAGGAACAGTAATGATAATGTGATGGAATTTTTCATTCGGATGGAAAGTAAAGAAGTCCGACCTGAAACTATGGTCCAAAATCTAAACAAAGGAAACTACAAAGATATGAGTTGTGAGTTGGCTAACATAAATTGGGAAAATTTATTAAAACGCATGGCAGTGGATAGGCAATAGCTAACATTTAAGGAATGACTGTATGCATTGCGACAGTTCTAAATTACTTTCTGATGCAAAAACACATCAAGGAAAGCGGCCTTACCATGGCTAACAAAATAAATTTAAGGATAAGAGGATTCATATATAATTCCTGGAAAAAGTACCAAGCCTGAGGATTGAGAGCAGACCCATACTTGCTGTGGTCCCTCTCTATTCTATTGCCTCTCCCAGGAGATGTGGCAGAGCATGAGGATGTAAGAAGATTCTAGTCATGCTGCCCTACCCATTATGGTGTGAGAGGCAGCACGGTAGCATTGTAGATAGCACAATTGCTTCACGGCTCCAAGGTCCCAGGTTCGATTCCAGCTTGGGTCACTGTCTGTGCAGAGTCTGCACATCCTCCCTGTGTGTGCGTGGGTTTCCTCCGGGTGCTCCGGTTTCCTCCCACAGTCCAAAGATGTGCAGGTTAGGTGGATTGGCCATGATAAATTGCCCTTAATGTCCAAAATTGCCCTTAGTGTTGGGTGGGGTTATTGGGTTATGGGGATAGGGTGGAGGTGTTGACCTTGGGTAGGGTGCTCTTTCCAAGAGCCGGTGCAGACTCGTTGGGCCAAATGGCCTCCTTCTGCACTGTAAATTCTATGAGAGGGAGGACTGTTGAACCAGCTGTTTTTTATCCTGCTTGTCATTTTCATATGTTAGTATATGTCAAATTGATGTCAAAGCACTGGTAAATAGAGCCAATTCCACTTTTGGCCAAGCAGCTTATGACAATGAATGTCAGGGAGATGCCGAATAACCAGCAAGTTATGGGTGGGGTGATTACTGGGGTCTGTGAGCAAGGATTAGAGCCTCCAATACCACTGAGGTAATTATACTTTTCAGTTCATTTTGAATAATTAAACTTTAGAGTGAGATGGGCAGCAAATTAAGGCTTATGTCTATAATTTGGTTACTGAGAATTTGACAAGCTATTAGCACGCTGATAGTTCTCTGGTGAGTCTTTATACATTATTGATTTTAATTATTTAGCAGATGGTGTCTACTTGCCAGCAGCCTCATTTTTCTTCAGGGCAGTGGGACATCTTGTTTCCCTCAATCAACTCAAACCTATTGTGACTCTGCCCACTCTATTCCCATATCATGTGCCTGAACGTACCTGCTTTTTAATTTAAAAAAAAAAAATCTTTATTGTCATAAGTAAGCTTACATTAACACTGCAATGAAGTTACTGTGCAAAGCCCCTAATCGTCACATTCCAGTGCCTGTTCGGGTACATGAGGGGGAATTCAGAATGTCCAAATTACCTAACCTTTCAGGAATTGTGGGAGGAAACAGGAGCACCCGGAGGAAACCCACACAGACACGGGGAGAACGTGCATACTCCGCACAGTCAGTGACTCAAGCCGCGAATCGAACCTGGGCGCTGAGAAGCCACAGTGCTAACCACTGTGCTACCGTGCTTTCAGGTGTCTTCCAGAATCATTCTAAAATGTGCTATTGAAAGTAATGTCACGAAAGTGTCTTGTGATGATTCCTGTTTTGGTATTTTCCCCTTCCCCCCTTTTCTTGTCAGAAAGTAACTGGCTGATGCTGAACTCCTCCCCAGGAGCTCTGACACTAATTGTTGCACCAGTCTTACCATCTTGTCTGCGAATATCTTACCCAGGACAGCCTTTGACATGTCATTGCTTGGGTAGACATTGACCAACTGAGGTGCCAGGGTAACTATTTTTAAATTAAATCACTCCAAATTCAATCTGGAAACCAATTTCCTGAGATTGACACCATCAGTTCTAGGGTGCAATCTACCCGAATGGGACAAAGTGCCATTGCACGAGATTAGCCAGGTGATTCCCAGCACTCAGAGCGCTGAAAAACACCCACTCTCTAATGCCCATCCACGTAGATCTGGGGCCTTAGCAGGGAACTCATTGATGAGGCCACACTTAGCCCCATTTTCTGCACTGAGGAACTCTGCTTGCCAGAACTCCCCAGTGCAGCGAGAGATTTAAAAACAGTGTCCCAAGATCTCCAGCCCCTAACGCAACCCTCGAACATCCAATATACTATAAGGGAGTCGTGCCCCCCCCCCCCGCACATCCCACGCCCGTGGAGGGCAACCTCGACTGACCCAATCATCGTCATGCAACTAATGCCAGCTTGGCACTTTAGCAGTGCCAATCTGCCATGCTGGCAGTGCCACCTGGGCACCATGGCAGTGTCAGGCTAGCACCCAGCTGGCACTGCCAGGGCACCAGGGTGGCAGTACGCAGGTGGTGGTAATATGCCTGTGCACAGATCTGTATATAGTTAGCAATGCAAACTTCAACCAGCCGGTGGCGACAGAGATCTATCATGTGACTCAAGACACCCGCCAGTTGGTACTAAGACGTACAAGAGGATAGTCGCTCTTAGAGTAGCTCCAGGGGAAGTCACTGAATTCATTTAGTAGCCATCGTCTGTACTTTAGTTTGTTAGTTATCTTTCCACATGTTTGTTAATAAATCATCTTTAAGGGCAGCACGGTGGTGCATTGTTTAGCACTGCTGCCTCACGGTGCCATGTTCCCAGGTTCGATCCCGGCTCTGGGTTACTGTCCATGTGGAGTTTGCACATTCTCCCCGTGTTTGCGTGGTTTACGCCCCCAAAATCCAAAAGATGTTTGGGTAGCACAGTAGCACAAGTGGATAGCACTGAGGCTTCACAGCGCCAGGGTCCCAGTTTCGATTCCCCGCTGGGTCACTGTCTGTGTGGAATCTGCACGTTCTCCCCGTGTCTGCGTGAGTTTCCTCCGGGTGCTCCGGTTTCCTCCCACAGTCCAAAGACGTGCAGGTTACGTGGATTGGCCATGGTAAATTGCCCTTCGTGACCAAAAAGGTTAGGCGGGGTTATTGGGTTATGGGGATAGGGTGGAAGTGAGGCTTAAGTGGGTCGGTGCAGACTCGATGGGCCAAATGGCCTCCTTCTGCATGTTCTATGTGCAGGGTAGGTGGATTGGCCACACTAAGTTGCCCCTTAATTGGAAAAAATGAATTGGGTACTCTAAATTTATTAAATAAATAAATCATCTTTATAGTTAAACAACTGTATGTTCTGTGTACATCATTATCACGGTTATATCACAGAACACAACATGGTACCAGGAGTGCAGAACATTTAAAGATAGCAATGGTGAAGACGGGGCAAAGTAGGCTGAAGAACAAAAAGAGAAGATTATTCATCGGACCTGGTGAACTACGGCCATCTGCTACTCAACGCAACAAACGATTGTGAAGTTGGAGATTGAAGGTTTGAAGTCACCCCACCAGCTTCAAGTCTCGGGTAACATAGATGCAAATTTGTGTGTATTCAAGCAGCAATTTATGTTGCAGCCCTTGGCCTGCAGGCACTGCCTGATGAGAGGCATATTGTGTTGCTGCTCACGGTAGCAGGTCCTCAAGCAATAGAAATATACAATACCTTCGTCTTCGACAGTGAAGAGGAAAGCAAGAGCTACGATAAGGTGATAAAATACTTTGATCGACATTGATCACCGAAGAAAAACAAAACATTTGAACATTACATATTTCGTACACGTACCCAAAAAGCAGGTGAATTTTTTTGATAGCTTTGTAACTGACTTGCAGTTATTACACTATGCACACACATTTATTGCATGGTGCCTGGTTCTATTTCTCTAAAATAGACTACTAACCTATTCTTCATTCAGAATGTAAGGCAAATCATTCACCTGGTTAGCTCAGCAGAAATAATAATAATAATCTTTATTAGTGTAACAAGCAGGCTTATATTAACACTGCAATGAAGTTACTGTGAAAGTCCCCTAGTCGTCACACTCCGGCGCCTGCTCGGGTACACTGAAGGAGAATTCAGAATGTCCAATTCACCTCACAAGCAAACAGACACAGGGAGAACATGTAGACTCCGCACACGAACCCAAGAGATAATGGGCAGGGACTGACTTGTGTCTGTGTTTGGGTCTCAACTATATACTGTATTGACTTCCGGTTGCGGCGATGACCAGCTAAGCCGCACGTTTCGGCACCTCCCGTTTCAACGGACGTTTGGGCTCTTATCAGGAGCCCCAACGGAAATTTTTTAATGCTAAACCCAGTGTGAGGTGACAAAGGAAGAAACCCCCCCCCGGGTGTGGATGGAAAGGAGCGACAGCAGTGTCCGGATTGCGGAGGATCCTCTGGAGCAGCGGCAGGGAAGAGAAGGGAGAAGCAAGATGGCGGCCGAGGGAGCCCAGATGGTATGGGGCCCGGAACAGCAGGAGTTCCTCCGACGATGTGTGGAGGAGCTCAAGAAAGAGGTGCTAGCGCCGATGTTACTGGCAATCGAGGGACTAAAGGAAACACAAAAGGTCCAGGCGATGGAGCTCTGTGGAGTGAAGGCAAAGGCAGCCGAGAACGAAGACGAGATACAGGGCCTGGTGGTAAAAACGGAGACCCACGAGGCACTACATAAGAGGTGCATAGAAAGGCTGGAAGCCCTGGAGAACAGCTCGAGGAGGAAGAATCTAAGGATTTTAGGTCTCCCTGAAGGGACAGAGGGGGCTGATGCTTGGGCGTATGTGAGTACGATGCTCCATACTCTAATGGGAGCTGAGGCCCCAACGGGTCCCCTGGAAGTGGAGGGAGCGTACCGGGTCCTCGTGAGAAGACCAAAGGCAGGGGGAACACCACGAGCAATAGTGGTGAGGTTCCACCGCTACAGGGACAGGGAGATGGTCCTGAGTTGGGCTAAGAGGACACGAAGCAGCAAGTGGGAGAACGCGGTGATACGCGTATATCAAGATTGGAGTGCGGAGGTGGCGAGAAGGAGGGCGAGCTTCAATCGGGCCAAGGCGGTGCTCCATAGGAAGAAAGTCAAATTTGGGATGCTGCAGCCGGCAAGATTGTGGGTCACACACCAGGGCAAACACCACTACCTCGAGACGGCGGAGGAGGCATGGACATTCATTCAGGAAGAGAAACTGGACTAGACTTGAGAAATTGATGTCTGGAGAGAGGCAGCGAGGTGGCGGCACAGAAATGTAAAGTGGGGAGAGGGGAGGGCTAATATGGAAAAGGGGACAGGGAAGGGGAATGAGGGAACTGCGCCATTAGGGGCGGGGCCGAGAGGGCAGCGCGGGTTTTTTCCCGCGCTATGGAAATTATAGCGGGAAAAGGGCGCAGGAAGGAAGGGGGCCTCACATGCAGGGAGGTCAAAGGATAAACGGGGGAAGCCGAGGTCAGCCAGAGTTAGCTGACTCCCGGAAGCAATATGGGCGGAGCTTGTGGGGGGGGGGGGGGGTGATTAACTGGGTTGCTGCTGCTGAGGGTAAGGGGGAGCTGATACGAGACGAGGTGGTCGGGACGGGAGGGCGCCGTCTGGGGGACAGACGGGAGCGTGGAACCTGGGTGAGGAGCTGGCTTAAAAAAGGGGATGGCTAGTCGACGAGAGGGGGGGGTAAATGGCCCCCCAACCCGACTGATTACGTGGAATGTGAGAGGTTTAAATGGGCCGATTAAGAGGGCAAGGGTGTTTGCGCACTTAAAGAGACTGAAGGCGGACGTGGTTATGCTCCAGGAGCCGCACCTGAAATTGGCAGATCAGGTTAGACTGAGGAAAGGATGGGTGGGACAGGTATTCCACTCAGGGTTAGATGCGAAAAACAGAGGGGTGGCAATACTGGTGGGGAAACGGGTATCGTTCGAGGCTAAGACCATAGTGGTGGATAGTGGGGGCAGGTACGTGATGGTGAGTGGCAGACTGCAAGGGGAGGCGGTGGTGCTGGTGAACGTATACGTCCTGAACTGGGATGACGCGGGGTTCATGAAGCGACTGCTGGGACGTATCCCAGACCTGGAGGTGGGAAGCTTGGTAATGGGGGGGGATTTTAACACAGTGCTGGACCCAGGGCTGGACCGGTCCAGATCCAGGACCGGGAGAAGGCCGGCAGCGGCCAAGGGGCTTAAGGGATTTATGGAGCAGATGGGAGGGGTAGATCCGTGGAGATTTGCCAGACCGATGGGGAAAGAGTTTCCCTTCTTCTCCCACGTCCATAAAGTATACTCCCGGATAGACTTTTTTGTCTTGGGAAGGGCGCTGATCCCGAAAGTGGCAGGAACGGAGTACTCGGCTATAGCCGTTTCAGATCACGCCCCACATTGGGTGGATCTGGATCTAGGAGAGGAAAAGGAGCAGCGCCCACTTTGGAGATTAGACATGGGACTACTGGCGGACGAGGGGGTATGTGGAAGGGTGAGGGGATGCATCGAAAGATACCTGGAGGTTGATGATGGTGGGGAGGTCCAGGTGGGGGTAGTATGGGAAGCGCTGAAGGCGGTGGTTAGAGGAGAGCTGATTTCCATCAGAGCCCACAAGGGGAAACAAGAGGGAAAAGAAAGAGAGAGATTGGTTGGGGAAATTCTGAGGGTGGATAGGCAGTATGCAGAGGCCCCGGATGAAGGGCTATACAAGGAAAGACGAAGACTACAGACGGAGTTTGACCTGCTGACCACGGGAAAGGCGGAGACGCAGTGGAGGAAGGCACAGGGAATACAATATGAATATGGGGAAAAGGCGATTCGGCTGCTGGCCCAACAACTTCAAAAGAGGGGGGCGGCGAGAGAGATCGGAGGAGTTAGGGACGAAACGGGAAAGATGGAGCAGAGAGCAGGGAAAGTGAACGAGGTGTTCAAGACATTTTATGAGAGGTTGTATAAGTCCGAACCCCCGGATGGGAAAGAGGGAATGATACACTTTTTGGACCAGCTGGAGTTCCCGAGGGTGGAGGAGCAGGAGGTGGCAGGTCTTGGGGCGCAGATTGAGGTGGAGGAGGTGATCAAAGGAATTGGGAATATGCAAGCAGGGAAGGCCCCGGGACCAGATGGGTTCCCGGTGGAATTTTACAGGAAGTATATGGACCTGCTGGCCCCGCTTCTGGCGAGAATCTTCAATGAGGCTAAGGAAAGGGGGACATTACCCCCGACAATGTTGGAGGCGACGATATTGTTAAATCTGAAACGAGACAAAGACCCGCTGCAGTGCGGGTCATACAGGCCCATCTCCCTCCTAAACGTAGATGCCAAGCTGCTGGCCAAAGTGATGGCGACAAGGATAGAGGAGTGCGTCCCAGGGGTGGTACATGACGACCAGACAGGGTTTGTTAAAGGGAGACAATTGAACGCCAATATACGAAGGTTGCTGGGGGTGATGATGATGCCTCCACCGGAGGGGGAGGCAGAGATAGTGGTGGCGATGGATGCAGAGAAGGCATTCGATAGAGTGGAGTGGGAATATCTGTGGGAGGTGCTGAAGAGATTTGGGTTCGGGGAGGGATTCACTAGATGGGTTAGACTCCTGTACGGGGCCCTGGTGGCAAGCGTTGTTACAAATAGGCAAAGATCGGGTTACTTCCGATTACATAGGGGTACAAGACAGAGGTGCCTCCTGTCCCCGTTACTGTTTGCGTTAGCAATTGAGCCATTGGCCATAGCGCTGAGGGACTCTAAGAAGTGGAGGGGGGTGCTTAGAGGGGGAGAGGAACATTGAGTGTCACTGTATGCAGACGATTTACTGCTATATGTGGCGGACCCAGTAGAGGGGATGCCAGAGGTAATGCAGATACTCAGGGAGTTTGGAGAGTTCTCGGGATATAAATTAAATATGGGAAAGAGCGAACTTTTTGTGATGCACCCCGGGGAACAGGGCAGGGGGATAGATGCTCTGCCGCTGAGGAGAGTGACAGGAAATTTTCGATACCTGGGGATTCAGGTGGCCAGGAATAGGGAACCCTACACAAACTTAACCTGACGCGACTGGTTGAGCAGATGGAGGAGGACTTTAGGAGGTGGGATATGGTGCCCCTGTCATTGGCGGGCAGAGTACAGGCGGTCAAGATGGTGGTCCTCCCGAGATTTCTTTTCGTGTTTCAGTGCCTCCCCATCCTGATTACTAAGGCCCTTTTTAAAAAAATAGGAGCATTACGAGCTTTGTATGGGCGGGAAAGACCCCGAGGGTAAAGAGGGGGTTCCTGCAGCGTAGTAGGGACAGAGGGGGATTGGCACTGCCGAGTCTGAGTGACTACTATTGGGCCGCTAATGTGTCGGTGGTTTGTAAGTGGATGAGGGAAGAGGAAGGTGTGGCGTGGAAAAGGCTGGAGATGGCGTCCTGTAAGGGAACAAGCCTGAAAGCGCTGGTGACGGCGCCGCTACCGTTCTCCCCGAAAAGGTACACCACAAGCCCAGTGGTGGTGGCGACCTTGAAGATCTGGGGGCAGTGGAGACGACACAGGGGAGTGACGGGTGCCTCGGTGTGGTCCCCGATAAGGAATAACCACAGGTTCGTCCCGGGGAGGATTGATGGGGGATTTCAATGTTGGCAGCGAGCAGGAATTAGGAAGCTGAAGGACCTGTTTGTGGACGGGACGTTTGCGAGTTTGGGAGCATTGGAAGAAAAATATAAGTTACCACCAGGGAACGCTTTCCGATACATGCAAGTGAGGGCATTTACGAGGCAACGGGTGAGGGAATTTCCGCAGCTCCCGACGCAAGGGATCCAGGATAGAGTGATTTCGGGGGCATGGGTTGGAGAAGGTAAAGTGTCGGGAATATACAGGGAAATGAGAGACGAGGGGGAGACGATGGTAGAGGAGCTGAAAGGAAAATGGGAAGAGGAGCTGGGGGAAGAGATTGAGGAGGGGCTGTGGGCAGATGCCCTAAGCAGGGTAAATTCCTCGTCCTCATGTGCCAGGCTTAGCCTGATTCAATTTAAGGTTCTACACAGGGCGCATATGATGGGAGCAAGACTGAGCAGGTTTTTTGGGGTGGAGGATAGGTGTGGGAGGTGCTCAGGAAGCTCGGCGAACCACACCCACATGTTCTGGTCGTGTCCGGAACTGCATGAGTTCTGGGAGGGTGTGGCAAGAGTGGTCGCAAAGGTGGTGGGGGTCCGGGTCAAACCAAGCTGGGGGTTAGCTATATTTGGGGTTGCAGAAGAACCGGGAGTGCAGGAGACGAAAGAGGCCGACGTTCTGGCCTTTGCGTCCCTAGTAGCCCGGCGAAGGATTCTACTCATGTGGAAAGAAGCGAAGCCCCCGGGCTTGGAGGCCTGGATAAACGACATGGCAGGGTTCATAAGACTGGAGCGAATAAAATATGCGTTAAGAGGATCGGCTCAGGGGTTCACTAGGCGGTGGCAATCGTTCTTTGACTATCTCGCGGAACGATAATGGAAAAACAGAAAAGACAGCAGCAGCAACCCAGGAAGGGTGGGGGGGAGGGTATTAGCCCGTGTTTTTGTTTTTTGCCAGTTGTTGATATTTGCTTTTTGTTTATTTCTCTTTTTTTTTCATTTGTTGTTAGTTTAATATATTATTTAAATGACGTTTAATGCATATTCCTTTATTAAGTTGTAAAAACGGAAAATCTCTGTTTGAAAAATGTCAATAAAATATATATTTTTAAAAAAACTATATACTGTATTTATCAACAACTTATGATAAGACAGAAAGCCACATAACTAAATTTGCCAAAGACAAAGATAGGCACGATTGCAAGCATTGTAGTTGAAAGAATAAAATCAAAAGATATATTAATTAGTTAAATGAATGGACAAAATGGAAGATTGGTGATCATTTTCCAATGAATTGGAGATAGCTAATGTAACGGCACTTTTTAAAAAGGGAAGGAGACAGAAAACAGGGAATTATAGACCAGTTAGCATAACATCGGTGGTGGGAAAAATGCTGGAGTCAATTATTAAGGATGAAATAACCGAGCATTTGGAAAGTGAGGACAGGATCGGTCCAAGTCAGCATGGATTCACTAAAAGGAAATCATGCTTGACAAATCTTCTGGAATTTTTTGAGGATGTGATCAGAAGAGTGGACAAGGTTAAATCAGTGGATGTTATGTATCTGGACTTTCAAAAGGCTTTTGTCAAGGTCCCACACAAGAGGGGCGGGATTCTCCTCAAACTGGCGCGATGTCCGCTACCCGGCACCAAAAACGGCACGGATCACTCCGGCGTCGAGCCCTGCAAAGGTGCAGAATTCTCCACACTTTTAGGGGCCAAGCCCTCACCTTGAGGGGCTAGACCCCCGCCGGAGTGGTTTCCGCTCCGCCGGCTGGCGGGAAAGAGTGCCCCCATGGCACAGGCCCGCCCGTGGATCGGTGGGCCCCGATCGTGGGCCAAACCACCGTGGGGGTACCCCCCGGGGCCAGATCGGCCCGCGCCCCCCCCAGGACCCCGGAGCCTGCCCGCGCCGCCTCGTCCCGCCGCTCAAAAGGAGGGCTAATCCACGCCAGCTGGCGAGGGTTGACAGCGGCGGGAATTCGGCCCATCGCGGACCGGAGAATCGCCGGGGGTGGGCCCGCCGACCGTCGTGATTCCCGCCGACCGGCACGGCACAATTCCCGCCCCCGCCGAATCTCTGGTGGCGGAGAATTCGGGACACGGCGGGGGCGGGATTCACGCCAGTCCCCGGCGATTCTCCGACCCGGTGGGGTGTCGGAGAATCGCGCCCGAGATTAGTGAACAAAATTTTTTTAAAATAATTTTTTTTCCAATTAAGGGGCAATTTAGCGTGGCCAATTCACCCATCCTGCACATCTTTGGGTTGTGGGGGTGAAACACATGCAAACACGGGGAGAATGTGCAAACTCCACACGGACAGTGATCCAGAGCCAGGTTGAAGCTGGGACCTCGGCGCCGTGAGACAGCAGCACTAACCACTGCGCCACTGTGCTGCCCCGATTAATGAACAAAATTAAAGCTCATGGTATTGGAAGGCACAGTCATGCAATTTTAGTACTCTGATGTCATTGTTTATCCGTGACCAGGTAGTGTTTGGGATATCAAATGATAAAGTGCTTGAGAGATTATTACGGGAAGAAGACCTGAAATTAGAAAATGCTGTCAAGATCTGCTATGCTAGTGATCTGGCTGCACAGCAGATCAGTACATTCAACCTAAACACCTTTGGTGCAAATCTGGAAGAAAACGGCAATCCCATCAGCATTGTGGCGCAGTTGAATAAAAAACGTGGTCTCAGTGCGGCAGCCATTTTAAGCGGCCGACCGGGTCCAACACCTTATGCCAGCGATGCGGCAATCGTCATGGGCCACGGCAATGTCCAGCATTTGGGAAAATATGTTCCATGTGGCTGTACAAATTATTTTGCGAAGCAATGTGTTTCTCGTCCTACAGTGGACCAAACAGGGTCAGTCAACGGAACTGAGGCAATGTCCCTTGAAGAACAGTTTTTCATTGATCTGTTCTCAACTAAGGACATGATGAGTCCGACTATGAAAAGTGAAGAAGTTTTACTGAACAGTTGTGACAATAATGATGGTGAAGCTGATACCATTGAAGACAGATGGACAATTCCAGTGATGCTGAACGACACATTGATAAAATTCAAGCTCAACACGGGAGCGAGGGCCAACATTCTCAGTCTGTCCGATTTGCAAGGGCTCACTACAGTGGAATGAGATTGAGATGCTGGGTATACGTGAACTCGAAGCATGGGTACACAACAGAAGTCACATCATACCTTTTTCCATTGTGGACTCGGAACTTAAATATATCATAGAAGCGGATGCGTATGAGGCCCTGAACCTAGTTGAGCAGCTGTACATTCCAGGCAGTGCTGCGACGGAGGATCGTTGTGACTGGCAACGAGATATATTGGCGCTGTTATCCGATGAGATACAAATGACGTTGAAGTGGAGGAAGATAAACCAGATGGAGAAGCCAATGGGAATTCCAGAATTCTGGTTGACAGTCTTCAAAAA
The DNA here is from genome assembly GCF_047496885.1 of Scyliorhinus torazame. Classification (NCBI taxonomy): domain Eukaryota; kingdom Metazoa; phylum Chordata; class Chondrichthyes; order Carcharhiniformes; family Scyliorhinidae; genus Scyliorhinus; species Scyliorhinus torazame. The sequence continues at coordinate 96,442,597 of NC_092713.1, forward strand.
TGAGGAGTTGCTCAGTGGCATAATGAGTCATATATGCATCTGTGCTTCACACAACATGATAGACCTGATGAACGTGTCCCTGGTGCACAGCTTATTGGATATTCACGATGGTATCGCCCCGTTGGTCCTCTGAACTTTTTTCGGCTGCTTGATGTCGCTTTAACTTCCAGAAGACTTGTTTTCTGGCAGGTCTTTTGTGTATTATCAGCTTGTTTGGCCTTTGATGCAATGCGTCCGGATACCGGTTTTCTTGCTGTTCACTTTATAGCACGACGCTTCTTGCGGTGTCATCGTATTCTTTCTGGCCTGTTGGCCACGTTGCCGATGCCGCCTTCTTCAGTATTGCGGGTACGACACACAGTATCCTCCACTTTCCTTCTCTTTTTCTTCCTTTTCATGGGAGGGATCTTTGGCCCGTGCCTCTTTTTCTTTTTTGCTGGACTGTGCCATGGACTATTTGCTTGTGGATCATCTGCTGTGCAGGCTGACACTGGCTCTTCTGCCACCATAGCTGCTTTTGTAGCCTTCGCTGGACCGATGAGTTTTGGTTGATCCATGGTTATGTCCACACGCTGAGTTGCATGCACATCATCTGGTGAAACATCCAGTGTTGGCATACTTGTGGATGGCTGCGTGGTTGCAGTCAGTCTGCAACTTCAGGAGCAGTCTGCAAAGTCTCGCACTATGGTGTTTGAATTAGATCAACATCCCCAACGTTGGGTGCTGCTTCTTCATTTTGTGTTTGAGTCCCAATTGGTGGCTCATCATCACTTGATATGAGATGTATGGGGCGTCTTTGCTGAAGAGCCAATTAGTGGCTCATCCTTATCTGATTTGTGTAAAATGACAATGCAGATCATGTTTTGTAAGACACAGTTATATTTGAATACAAATGTTAACAGTTCCAGTGGAAGGGGAATGTGGTGATATGCCTGTGCACAGCTCTGAGTATAGTTAGCAATGTGTCCTCCAACCAGCTGGTGGCGATAGAGATCTATCATGTGACTCAAGACACCCGCCAGTTGGTAGTAAGACATACAAGAGGAGGGTCGCACTTAGAGAGTACCTCCAGGAGAATTCACTGAATTAATTTAGTATTAATTATAGTTAGTTATCTTTTCACGTGTTTGTTAATAAATTATCTTTATAATTAAACAACTATATGTTCTGTGTACATCATTAAAAAGGTTATGTCACATAACACAACACAGGTGGCACCAGCTGTGCCAGGGTAGTACCCTGCCCAGAGGGCATGCCCCTAGGGCCTCCAATCTCCTTTGTGGAGAGCTGCACTGAACGGCGCTTGCCCGAGATCTCCAAGGCGAGGGAGTTAGATTCCATGCCTTGGGTAGATCTCGGGAATGCATATTAGAGTGAGACGAGCTGTATCAGTCTAATATGCAGATTGCCAGAAAGTGATCCTGCCCACAATGGGTGGGATTCACATCGCGATGTCTCGCGAGATCGCATTAGATCTCGCGAGGCGTGGCGAGCCGGGTAGATCCCGGATGTGGGATCTCCTGGCATCTACCAGTTGCATTGTGCCGTGTCGCTCTGTTTTGACCTGGAATACCTGACCTTGAAGTGCCGCCCATACTACCTGCCACATGAGTTCACTTCAGCCATTATCACAGCGGTCTACATCCCACCCCAGGCAGAAGTGAAGAAGGCGCTGGATGAACTGTACACAGTTATAAACAACTACGAAACAGAACACCTGGAGGCCTTGTTCATCGTGGCCGGGGAGTTCAACAAGGCCATCCTCAAGAGTGTACTGCCAAAATTCCACCAGCACATCTCCTGTCCCACCAGGGGCGACAACACTCCTGACCACTGCGACACAGAAATCAGGGTCGCCTACTGATCCATCCCCCTACCGCACTTTGGAAAATCAGACCATAAGACGGTTCTCCTTCTCCCGGCATACAAGCAGAAACTCAAGCAGAAGAATCCAGCTAAGAAGGTCGTGCAGTGCTGGTCCGAGGGAACAGACGAGCTCTTACGTGACTGCTTAGAGACAGTGGACTGGTCCATATATAAGAACTCAGTGACCAACCTAAATGAGTATGCCACCACCGTCACAGACTTCATCAGCAGTGTGGATGACTGCGTGCCAAACAAAGCAGTACGTAGTTCCCCAACCGGAAACCATGGCTTAATCGGGAGACTGACTCCCTACTGAAGGACAGATCTGAGATGTTCAAGTCAAGCCCACCTGCTTCAAGAAGACCACCATCATACCAGTGCCAAAGAAGAACCAGGCAACGTGCCTCACTGACTACCGCCCGGTGGCCCTGACATCAATCGTAATGAAGTGCTTCGAGACATTGGTCATGAAGCGCATCAACTCCATACTCCCAGAATACCTAGATCCACTGCAATACTCATGCCGCCGCAGCTGGTCCACAGCAGACGCCATCTCCCTGGCCCTATACTCATCCCTAGAGCATCTCGACAACAAGGACTCCTACATCAGACTCCTATTTATTAACTACAGCTCTGCCTTTAACACCATAACCCCAGCTAAGCTCATATCAAAGCTTCAAAACCTAGGACTTGGCTCCTCACTCTGCAACTGGTTCCTCGACTTTCTGACCCACAGACCACAATAAATAAGAATAAACAACAACACCTCCACGATAGTCCTCAATACCGGGACCCCGGAAGGCTGCGTACGTAGCTCCCTACTATACTCCTTGTACACACACGATTGCGTGGCAAATTTGGTTCCACCTCCATCTACAAGTTTGCTGATGACATGACCATAGTGGGTCAGATCTCGAGCAACAATGAGTCAGAATACAGGAGGGAGATAGGGAACCTAGTGGAATGTTGCAACAACAACAATTTATCCCTCAATGCCAGCAAAACTAAAGAGTTAGAGGTAGCAAAGTACTGTACACACTCCTGTCTGCATCAACGGGGCTGAGGTGGAGATGGTTAACTGCTTCAAATTCCTAGGAGTGCACATCACCAAAAATCTGTTGTGCTTTTTCGTCGACGCTATCACCAAGAAAGCACAACAGTGTCTATATATCCTCAGGAAACTAAGGAAATTTGGCATGTCCACACTGAGTCTTAACAACTTTTACAGATGCCCCATAGAAAGCATCCTAACTGGCTGCATCACTGCCTGGTATGGCAACTGCTCGTCCCAACTCCGCAAGAAACTTCAGAGAGTCGTGAACACAGCCCAATCCAGCACACAAACCTGCCTTCCATCCATTGACTCTATCGACACCTCCCGCTACCTGGGGAAAGCGGGCAGCATAATCAAAGACCCCTCCCACCCAGCTTTCTCGCTCTTCCAACTTTCTTCCATCAGCAGGAGATACAAAAGTCTGAGAGCACGGACGAGCAGATGCAAAAACAGTTTCTTCCCCGCTGTTACCAGACTCCTAAGCAACCACCTTCTGGACTGACCTGATTTTTACTACACGCCTGTATTCTTCACCCGATGCCGGTGTCTATTTATTTACATTGTGTACCTTGTATTGCTCTATTCTGTATTTTCTTTTTATTTTATTTTATTTTCATGTACTAAATGATCTGTTTGAGCTCCTTGCAGAAAAATACTTTTCACTGTACCTTGGTACACGTGACAATAAACAAACAATCCATCCTTTTTGGTCCAATGCGACCAGTAGATCACGCCCCTTGTAATGTTTCTTTCGAACTATGTATTGAGCAACAATTTTCTGGTAGAGTGTTGAAGTTCCTGATTCTCTCAGTATTGGTGTGGGACAATCTACCACTGATAACATTCTTTCACCTATGCCTGTGAAGTACAGAGCAGGCATTGGAAAAGGAGGGAAGAAGTCTCACTCTGCTTCTTTGAGGTAAAGCTTAAGCTCAAATTAATCACCAGCGACATCAGGAATTTTACAAGTGGAGATTCAAGTGTGCAAGTTTGTACCTGAACATTTGATGTGACAGATGTTGAGAACTCCCATGCGCTGCCTTGGTCAATCTGTAATTTACTACTGTGTATATAGGGTCACTAATGCACTGATATGTGCCAAGGTGGAAGACTTCACTTTTTTTTTGAAAGCAACAAAAAAACGTGTTTCATTTATCAAAGTTCCAAGCATATAGGCTCTCATTGATAGAAGTCCGCTCTCCTGAATGCACTCCATTAATGTCCAGGTTGTGGCAGCCATAAAGTATATCGGGCGAAATTCAACCAAAACATTTCTGAGTGTCAAAGAACAATGAATAGTACACCACAATTCGGCACTCCAAACCTGAACCAGTCATAATACCAACCTTTGCCAAAAACCTCAGCACTTCCTTGTGCCATATAAAGAACATATCATTCTGGGTGAGTTTCGCAGGGTGTTTCTCGCCGACGTTTTCAGTGAGATCCCCACTGCAGTTCAACCTCATTTCGGGGGCGATTTATCTAAATGGAAGCAAAGTTTAGCCGCATGTTTCCTGGCGCTCACAGTGCCAAGAAGCACAGGGCTATAAAACGCAACTCCCGTTAAAAAAGGAGCCTCAGTGGGGAAGGTGCCTCAGAGGCTACACTGAAGAGCTCCACTCGCTGGCTCTCCTCAGTGTAGGGAGATCACCACCCCATTTTTAAATGGCCTCTCTATCTCCAAGGCCAGCGACATATGCCCCAACCCCCCAAGCTCCATCACATAATGGGAAGGTCCCCGGCCCCGCCCCCCTGCACCCTCCCATAACACCCGCGCAGGGCACCCACGGCCTGATCGCCAGCACACAAAAAGTGTGCCAATTTGGCACTCTTTTAAAAAAATTATTTTATCACAAACATGTATTAAAACAGGTCACAGTGAATAAACACCCCAGGAAACATACTTCCCAACAATCAACTATACAATCAACTACACAGTCGGCACACATTTTCCCCCTTTTCACCCCCCTCCCGCCCCCTGTGACGAACAGCCCCTCAAGCACAGTCACAAACATCCCCACCTTTCCTTTTTTATTGTTTTATAAATTTAGAGTACCCAATTATTTTTTTTCCAATTAAGTGTGGCCAATCCACCTAACCTGCACATCTTTGGGTTGTGGGGGTGAAACCCACGCAGACATGGGGAGAATGTGCAAACTCCATATGGACAGTGACCCAAGGCCAGGATTCGAACCCGGGTCCTCAGCGCCGCAGTCCCAGTGCTAACCACTGCGCCACATGCCACACCCCTTACCTTTCCTCCAACCCCCCTGAAGAGGCCCTTAACACATACTTTATCTTCTCTAACCGCAGGAAATCGTACAGATCACCCAACCAAGCCGCTACCCCCGGTGGCGATGCCAACCGCCACTCCAGCAAAATACACCGCCGTGCAATCAGAGAGGCGAAGGCCATGACATCGGCCTTCCTCCTCTCCATGAGCTCCGGCTTCTCTGAAACCCCAGATATCGCCACCAAAGGGTCCGGGTCCACCTCGTCCTCCACTACCCTGGCTAAGAGGGCGAACACTCCCGCCAAACCCCCCCATGCTGCCGCCAATCTGGCACTCTGGCAGTGCCACCTGGGCACCTTGGCAGTGCCAGGCAGGCAGCAGGTGGCACTGCAAGCATGCCAGGGTGGCACTGCCAGTGTGCCCAGTTGACACCAGCAATGCCACGGTACGACCCTGCCCAAATGGCATGCACTTGCGGGCCTCCGATCCCCTGGGAGACCCCCACCAGTGTCGTTCCATCTGGTCCCCATTTCTGGAGACCTCAAAGCGAAGGAAGTTGATCCCACGTCTCAGGTAAGTCAGGAATCCGCATCTTCAAATAAGACTAGCCGTCTTGCTTTAATATGTAGATTTGCTAAAAGGTGATTCCGCCCATAATGGGTGGGATTCACATTGCAACGTCTCCGGAGATCGCATTAGATCTTGCGCGGCGTTATGAGCCGGATAAATTCCTAGAGCGGGGTCTCTCGGCTTCTATCGGCCACATTGCGCCGAGGTTAGCTGCTTTGTGGGCGCAGCATGGCGATTCGATCGTGCTCTTAGCCATTTCTTTGGACGATGGGAAGTTTATCCCCGGTCAAGCCCACACTTAGAAATAGTTCCATCATCCGGGGAAATACTCAGGGAGTCTGGTAATAATAGCTTCATTGAGAATTTCACCAACACTTCGGATTGGGGGCAGGGTCAAGGGAAATGCCGATTCGGGGGAACCACAGATTTGAACCAGGGAAGTGGGACAGAAATTTTCAGAAATGTGAGGAGAAGGGGATTAGACTCTAAAAGATTTGTTTCTTGGGAGTCGCTTTGCAGGATTGAAGGAGCTGGGAACGAAGTATGGGCTGGAGCAGGGGGAAATGTTTAGATACATGCAGGTTCGAAGTTTTGCCAGGAAGGAGATACAGAGCTTCCCGGTGGAGCCGGCCTCCACATTGCTGGAAGAGATGCTGACGACAGAGGGACTGGAGAAGGGGGTAGTGTCGACGGTTTACAGGGCTATTTTGGAAGAGAAGAAGGCATCACTGGAAGGGATCAAAGCAAAATGGGAGGAAGAGTTGGGAGTGGGTATGGAGGAGTGGTTCTGATGTGAGGTGCTTCGGAAAGTGAACGCCTCCACCTTGTGCGCGAGGTTGGGGCTGATACAGCTGATGGTAGTATATGGAGCACACCTCACAAGGGCGAGGATCAGCCGGCTCTTTGAGGTGGTAGAAGATGTGTGTGAACTGTGGTGGGGTTGTTTATTGTTGGTGGGTGTAAATTTGGGAGAAAATGTGAAAAAGGAAGGCAATACAAATATTTAAAAAACAAAAATATTTTCATCTCTGGGGACCAGAACGTTCCGGCCAGACCGGCTCCTCAGAGATCAGGCCGCCATGTTGAAAGGGTGCCCCAATCTTCAAGTGAGCTTGAGGGTCCCCCACACCCCCCCACCCACAGACAATGTCTGCGGCCGCACATATGGGCATTATATCACACCCCCTCTCACGTGAAGCCAGCCTGCTATGCGGTGACTAAAGGCCCCCCTTTTCAGGTCTCCCCATGCCCTCCTTTCAGACCCACCCACTTTCAGGACCTCCACCCTTAACACCCCCCAATCTTTATGAGGGCCCTTCATAACCACCATCCAACCCCTACCCTTCATAACCCCCCTCATCCCTCCTTTCATGGGTATGGCCCTCCTCAGGCCTCGACCCTTGACAATTTCACCCTGTCACCGCCACCCAGGCACCCTGGAAGTGCTAACGGTGTCAGAGGGAGAGCCACCCTACCCGACCATCCTTGGGTCTTCAATGGCCTGAGAACCCCCCACCAAGGTGCCATAATGCCTGGTCTATGTTTGTGTGGACTAGTACTAACTGGCATTTGGTCAGGTGCCTGCTGGGGAGGCCGTTAGTTCCTGGGCGCTTGCAGAATTGGTACAGACGTATTTTAAAAATATGCTGATCTGGATCTCGACCATGAATGCGGGATCCAGATTGCGACGTCTCTTGAGATTTATCCAAATCTCACGAGAAGTCTCAAGCATCCCGAATCTCACGAGAGGCCTCTCCATAATTCCATATGAATCAACAGATCCAGCATTATTTATCAGAGTTTCACCCTGGATGGAGTCTCGGTAATTAGGGATACACTGTTAAACCATGGCCAGACTGGAAATGGCAAACTGCAGCATAAGATTATATAATGCAGCAAATGCCTCTATAAAGATACAGTAAGAAGTCTTACAACACTAGGTTAAAGTCCAACAGGTTTGTTTCAAATCACTAGCTTTCGGAGCACTGCTCCTTCCTTGGGTGAATCAAGACACAAATGGAGCACACAGTAGCGATGCTAAAACAAAGATTCTGCTGTTTTGATAAAGCTGACCATGTCCCATTTACAGTCCCGCAAAGGTATTCAAAAGAGCAACCATTTGTAACATGCTACATAATTGTCAGAGGAGAAATCACCATGCTGTGAAAGATGATAATAAGCCTTGTAACAAATGTTAATTGTCTAAACATCCATGATGTGCTGTTCCAGTGTCTGCTAAGTTTCCCTCTGAAAGAATCTCTGACATTTAACAAATTCATGGAAGGAAAAAAAACATGCAATAATGGAGTTCTGATAAGCCACACAATCTGCAGGCCTGAATTATCTAGAAAAAAAATTACCAGACAGATTGTGGGCCAGCAGGCCATGCAACCTACAGCAGTCAATAAACAGGCAGCCCATGGCTGGATTCTCCGATTTTGAGACTATGTCCGGCGCATATGTCTAGTCTTATGACCAAAAAGATGCCCCTGCACCAATGCTCCGCCCGGTGGGGTGCTAGCAGCTGCGCCACGTAAAGCCCCCGGTTTTACCTACAGATACGGATGGAGAACTGCCGGGTTCGTGCCCGCGCATGCGCACAGCGGCGACCACGCCATACAATATGGCAGCGGACACGCGCGGACCCGGCCTGCCAGATAGTGTCCCCCTGTAACCCTGTCGCCACCACTCACCAGTCCCCCCAGCCCCCGCCGAAGCCCACTCACAGCCAGCGGAATGGCTTTCCCCCCGACTGTGGCGCCGCTGGACACTGTCTGCAGCTGCCACACGAGGTCCCCGAAATCTGTTCGCACAAACGCCCCACGCCGTTGAGAAGTCAGCCCAACGGGGGCATCCTGAGGCCGTCCCAACGGCGTGCGGCGTACTCAGCGATTATATCGTTTTTCAGGGGGCGGAGCATCCCCAAAAAAGCGCCCCCCCCAATTTTGGCAAAAAAAAGGATTCTCCGGCCAATCGCCGAACGCGATTTTGGCGCCGGCAATTGGAGAATCCAGCCCCGTGTTTTTCAGGGACATATCCTCTGGGTGAATTAGGCACTTTGGGCTGGTGTGGGTTGTGGGGTTTTTTTGGATAGGAGGTGTGGTGGTCAATGTAGATGTGGGTAGGGGGAGGCAACGGGATGGCGCAGTGGATAGCACTCCTGCCTCACGGCGCCGAGGTCCCAGGTTCGATCCCGGCTCTGGGTCACTGTCCGTGTGGAGTTTGCACATTCTCCCCGTGTTTGTGTGGGTTTCACCACCACAACCCAAAGGTGTGCAGGTTAGGTGGGTTGACCATGCTAAATTGCCCCTTAATTGGAAAAACTTAATTGGGAACTCTAAATTTAAAAACAAAAAATGTAGATGCGGGGAGCAGTGGGATTTCATTGGCTCAGGTCTTCGTTTTGCTGTGAGCTTTCTTTTGCTACAATCATTTAGAGCTTGGTGAAGTGGTGAATGTTTTATGATGTCTGTCATTGCTACGTAATTGAGCACGATCTTCCAAAATGATAAGATGTAGGAACTTGACAGATTGGGCAGAGTTACTTAAACGGATGACAGTGGATAGACAATGGCAAACATTCAAGGAACGCATGGAGGAACTACAGCAACTGTTCATTCCTGTCTGGCACAAAAGCAAAGGGGGTAAGAGGTCCAATCCATGGCTTACAAAGGAATTAGAAATAGTATCCGATCCAAGGAAGAAGCTTACAGATTGGCCAATAAAAATAATAGGTCTGAGGATTGGGAGCAATTTAGAATTCAGCAAAGAAGGACGAAGGGATTGATTAAGAAGGGGAAAGTACAGTACGAAAGGAAGCTTGCAGGGAACATAAAAGCTGACACTAAGAATTTCTACAGATATGTGAAGAGAAAGAGATTGGTAAAGAGAAATGTAGGCCCCCTACAGACAGACAGGGGAATGTATAATAAGGGATAAAGAAATGGCTGAGCAACTGAATACATACTTTGGTTCTGTCTTCACAAATAAGGACACAAATCAGATCCCAGAAATGTTGGAGAATGAAAGGTTTAGTGCAAGGGAAGAACTGAGAGAGATCAACATTAGTAGAGAAATGGTGCTGGGAAAACTGATGGGATTGAAGGCAGATAAATCCCCAGGGCCTGAGAATCTGCATCCCAGAGTGCTTAAGGAGGTGGCTCGGGAAATAGTAGATGCATTGGTGGTCATCTTGCGGGATTCTATAGACTCTGGAACTGTCCCTGCAGATTGGAGGGTCGCTCACATCACTCCAATATTCAAAAAGGGAGGTAGATAGAAAGCAGAGAATTATAGACCAGTGAGCCTAACATCGGTAGTAGGGAAAATTCTTGAATCCATTATCAAGGATTTAACAACAGAACATTTAGAAAGCAGTGGCAGGATCAGTCAGAGTCAGCGTGGATTATAAAGGGAAAATCAAGCTTGACAAATCTGTTGGAATTCTTGAAGAGGTAACCAGTACAGTCGACGAGGGGGAGCCAGTCGATGTGGTGTATTTGGACTTTCAGAAGGCATTTGACAAAGTCCCGCATAAGAGATTATTGTGCAAAATTAAAGCGCATGGGATTGGGGAAATGTATTGAGGTGGATAGAAAACTGATTGGCAGAGAGGAAACAAAGAGTAGGGATTAATGGGTCCTTTTAAAATTGGAAGGCAGTAACTAGTGGGGTACCACAGGGATCGGAGCTGGGACCCCAGCTATTCACAATATATATTAATGATTTGGATGAGGGAACAAAATGTAACATCTCAAAGTTTGCAGATGATACCAAATTAGGTGGGAGGGTGAATTGTGACGAGGATGCAGGGATCCTACAGCAAGATCTGAACAGGTTGGGCGAGTGGGCAAACCAATGGCAGATGCAGTATAATTTGGATAAGTGTGAGGTTATTCATTTTGGAAGCAAAAACAGGAGGGCAGATTACTACCTGAATGGTTGTAAATTGGGAGAGGTGAGTGTGCAGCAGGACCTGGGTGTCCTTGTGCACCATTCGCTGAAGGTAAGCATGCAGGCGCAGCAGGCGGTAAAGAAGGCTAATGGTATATTGGCCTTCATTGCAAGAGGTTTCGAGTATAGAAGCAGGGATGTGTTGCTGCAATTGTACAGGGCCTTGGTGAGGCCACACTTGGAGTATTGTGTGCAGTTTTGGTCTCCTTCTCTGAGGAAGGATGTTCGTGCTCTCTCTCAAGTGCAGCAAAGGTTACCAGACTGATTCCAGGGATGGCAGGGCTGTCATATGAAGAGAAATTGTCTAGGTTGGGATTGTTCTCGCTGGAGTTCAGAAGAATGAGGGGGGAATCTCATAGAGACTTATAAAATTCTAACAGGACTAGACAGGGTAGATGCAGGGAAGATGTTATCCATGATGGGTGAGTCCAGAACCAGGGGTCACAGTTTGAGGATTCAGGGTGAACCATTTCAGACAGAGATAAGGAGAAATTTCTTCACAAAAAGAGTGGTGAGCCTGTGGAATTCATTACCACAGGAAGTAGTTGATGCTAAAACTTTGAATATAATCAAGAGGCGGCTGGATATAGCACTTGGGGAGAATGGGATCAAAGGCTATGGGGAGAAAGCAGGATTAGGCTATTGAGGTGGATGATCAGCCATGATCGTGATGAATGGCGGAGCAGGCTCGAAGGGCCAAAAGGCCTCCTCCTGCTCCTATCTTCTATGTATCTACGTATCTATGTATCTATACAGCAAGTGGGCTGTATAGAAGCATCTTTGGCTTTAATTTTTCTGAGAATTTAAAACCATAATTGAAAGATTTGCATAGATTTTGGATAATGTGCTATTTGTGCCTTTTTCATGAGAGATGAGAGGGCTCCCATATGATCAGCATATGCCCAATACGTTTCTGCTCTATCATAGCATTAGAAACAAGTACATGCAGCAATATCTATGAACGTGATTCTCCTGCCTTGTTGCACTCTCGCTCAAGCGAAATGAGGCCGGTGTATAATGAGAGAGGCTGAAAATGAGAACCGCATTAGGCATCAAACAGCTTGCGGTGTAATCGGCCCGCTCCCAGAGGCGAAATTGGGACCTCGCCCTAACATGGCGAGAAACCAATTATCACCATTTAAGCCCTATTTCCATCAACAGCCTCCTGTCATTCAGCAGCCTCCCCAGCAAGTGGTCATGCTGGTGCCGATTAGTATTCCCTTTGAAAAGCGTGAACCTGGCAGAAGGGCTTCTGTGGGAAGCCGAAGAGGTGAATCGCCATCTTTGCTCACAGGCAAAGGGCCCGGGTTGCTGGGCTTGCCACTCCAGTGCTCGGCTGGGAGTGGGGGGCCCTCAGCAGGGGGTGAGGGCCCCTCCGCAGGATTGGGCCTCCATAGGAGTGTTGGAGGAGGGGAGCTGGGGGAGGGAAAATGGGGAACAATCGTGCACGGAACCAGCATGCCAACCCCTGGATTGTGTGTATCCATTCTAGGGGCAACCGTTGCCCTTACCCATCTGCTCCACTGACCACCCATAATCCACCGACTGCCGAGGCCTCTGGCCGTGCAGCTGAAGGCTATTGCGAATAAGGAATTGGCAATCGTGGTTAAGTGAGTACATCCCACAAGCCAAGTGGATTCCCGTGGTTGGGCGGGACATGTAGCATGTGGGAGTCATTGCCTCGTATCCCAATTACACCTTGATACCTGGACACTGTGCCAGAACACTGCGGGAGGTAACACCACACGTGCAGCAGCCAACATCCGAACACCCAGGGGATGGGACACAGTTCTGGGGACATGTCCCAGCCGGAGGGGGAGTGAGTGCAACGGGATGGGGCGATGCCCGGAGAGATGGGCCAAGGGTTTGGTGGTCGGCCCGCATTGCGGAAGGAAGTGATAGAGGCACCATACTGGTTGTGCACAAAGGTGTTTATTGTGTGTAACAATTCCCCACTCTCCCGATGGTGTCATCCCCCCCTCCCCTTCCCTGGTGCTCTCAGTGATCCTCGATGTGCCTGGCCCTCCTAACTCTACCATTATGCCTAGGTGTGTCCCCAGAATGCACATCAGAGGTGGAGGCAGCCAGATGCTTACCACATCCCATGGCCTTTGATGCCCCTGGTGGGTGTCCTCTGGCGGTTATGAGGCAGAAGAAGGAACTGACTCACTTGTCGGCGGCACATGCACAGCCGTGCCACCCTGCCCCGTGTGCTAGCTGTGAGATGCGGCCTCATCAGAGGGGTGGAACTTGGGGGAACTGGTGACCACCGTCGCCACTCCATGGGACAGGTCCGGGTTGTCACCAGGTACCCCCTCTTCCCGCTAGGTGCCCATAGAGCTCCGGGGTTCACCTTAGGACAGAGAGGCAACTGGTTTGTGCCCCAGCTGCCCTGCATCATCTGGCTCTGCCAGCCCTGGTGGTTCCCATGGTCCGCACCACCATGTCGACGCCCTCGCCGATGCTCCTCAGTGACTGAGACATGATCTGCAGCACCTCAGCAATGCCCACCTGCGACTGGGACAAACTCCCAGCATCTCGGTTATTCCCAATTGAGAGTGGGACATGTCCCACAGAACCCATAGCGGAAATGGCTGTCACGAGGGGACATAATTTTAAGGTGATTGGAGGAAGGTATAGGGGAGATGTCAGAGGTAGGGTCTTTACACAGAGTGGTGGGTGCGTGGAATGCACTGCCAGAAGAGGTGGTGGAGTCAGAGTCATTAGGGACATTTAAGCGACTCTTGGACAGGATCATGGACAGCAGTAAATTGAAGGGGTGTAGGTTAGGTTGAACTTAGATTTGGATAAATGGTCGGCACAATATTGTAGTCCGAAGGGCCTGTACTGTGCTATACTGTTCTATGTTCTAACCTCATCAAGGTCGGCCTGGTACAGGGTGACATTCCCCAGTGCATCGGACATTCTGCTGAGACCCTCAGCCATGGCTGTCACCGACTGTGCGACGCCTTGGACAACTTCACTAATGGAGCCGATGATGTGCACCAGGCTCTCCACTGCAGTCGCCACACTTACAGTGTTGGCCTCAGTGCCATGCATTGCCGGTGACATCTCCAGCGCCCATAGCCTCTGGGTCTCCTCCAAATGGCCTTGGATCTGCTGGAGAGAGGCTGACATCTCCTCTGAATGTCCCAGCCACACCCTAACGTCTCCATCAATTTCTGGATGACCTCTTCCACAGGTCCAGCATCAGGCTGGGATCCAGCTGGGTCCTGGGATCCAGCAGATCTCTGACTGATGTCTCACCTTGGGGTTCCTGCCTCCACCTGATTGATGTACATCATCAGCTGTGTGGTGCTCACCAGATTTAGCCCAGAAGCCTGACCACTAACGTTTCCCACCAAGGTGCGTGTATCTGCACTGGTGGAGGGTGGGGTTGACAGTTATGACACGACTATTATGGCGGCATCCTCGGAGCTCTCCTCCGAGATGGTTCACAGTGGTGGTGGTGGGGGGGGGGGGGGGGAGTGTGAAGGAAGGGTTGGGGGTTTGAAGGGAGAGGGGGAGGGAGGGTTGGGGATTGCTTGAGGAAGAGTCGGGGGTGGATGTTCACGTGGCGGCGGGAAGGTCTCGGGGGGGGGGGGTGCATCGGTGTCTACTCAGCCGTACTGCTCTGTGTAGGTTCTTGACCTTTTCCCTGCACTGGGGTCCAGGCCTCCCGGTCATACTCCCGGCACTCACAGCCACCACCACCTCGTCCCAGACAGCACTGACTGCCCTGTGGCTGACCCTCCAGGACCCTCGGGTGAACAGGACATTACTCCTAGTCTCCACTGCGTCTAGTAGCCTCCCTAGGTCTGCATCCCCGAATCTTGAGGCTGGTCTCGTGGGCGCCATTGTTGTGAGCTGGCTGGGGTTGGCTGAGCAAGTGCTGGTCGACCTTGTTAGCAGGGAGCTGGCGAGCGTGGTGCTGGAAAATCAGTTGGCGAGCCTTCATTTGCGACAAGAAGCCCATAGGGCCTCACTAAGTGGACCAATTAACATTGAATAGTGTTGTCGTCCTCGCCAGACCAAGTGGCGAGAAGCTCGCGGCAGTTCCTGCTCGCTTCCACAGTTAGAAATTTTACCGGAGAATTGTGCCCTTTCCCTTTACAACATCCTTAATCTGTTTAAAAAGTCTTCTGCATTGAAGTTGAACAATTTCCCACCTGTGTTTTTCCATTCTTCAAATTCATCTTATCAGCCTTAGGAATGCCTCCTCAGGAGGATGCCTCTCCAAGCCTCCCTTGATTTACTTCTTGCAACATTACTCACATGAGTTCCTTTGCAAAGGAAGTAGTCCTTCTTCCTCCCACAGCTCTTGTGTACATCCCACCGATCTTTTGTATACCAATATCATCAAATTTCAAATACCGCTCTTGCAAAGGCTGAAAGAGTAGATGCTTAAGGCACATCAACATTTTTTTTCTCTCATGGATCAGATTTGTTACCAACCATCCAATGCTCCCCCTCTTGCACATGTGTGCCTGAAAAAACACTGGAACTGCTGCATAATTATTAAAATAAATTTATTGGGACTCTGAATAGATATTGGGAAATCCTGCATGATCACCCAGGATGCCTAAAGTATTTTGGTACTTTCAAATGCAAGTATAAAATATCCACTATAGTGCAGGTCTAGGAGTAGAATGTGTGATAGTTATATAGGATCAAATTAGTCTTTTATGAAGGCAATGCTGAGATGATTAAATAAATAATGCCAGAAATTACAACCTCACTTTCACATTTACTTCCACTCTTCAAGAAACAAATTTCCTCATAATGTGGTGAAGTACGCCCTCTACCAGCTTTCTGGGGCAAAGATGTTTTACTGCAAAAGGAAAGAAACAATGCATGCTCTTCGAGTTTTCACCTCTGCATTCCTTGTACCCTGATTTTACCTTAACCCACCAATGGCAATGGGTCCACATCGAATGCCTGCCTTACACTCAATCCAATTTTCCCCCTGGGTGCATTCAGTTAAAAGTGGGGCTTCAGCATTCACTACTTACTGGGGTGCAATTTGCCATTCACCAGCATTCATTTAGTATTTGAGCCACATGTGAATCTATACAGGGAGGCGTGATTGGCTAAATCACTAAAGGTTGCAGCACAGTCTAGCACAACCCTGTCCTTGCCAAATATTCACAAACACGCACTTTCCAGCTGAAGTAAATGGATTGTACAAATTACACCTCCATAACTCATGGGTGTTGAAACCAATTTTAATGGTCCTGTAGACAGCACAATTTGACTTGAGCTAACTGATCAAAACTACAATATCTCTGCTATGTGTGGCTCACTTACTCACTATTTTGACTAGCTTAGCCCACTGGAGACTGGATCATCCGTTTCTGTGTGCTGAAATCACACTAAATGCACTTTTGATCTCCTTATCGATAATTTAAAAGACACTTAAAAGGTAATTTTTGTGTTCTCCAATCACATTTTTAAAAATCTGAGATTTTATTCCAAACATTATCAAATTCTCACATACAAAGTCATAATAACTGTATAATGCAGTTTGTCATTTTGATTTAACAACCCTAAATACCCTATCCCCCCCCCCCCTCAGCCT
This sequence comes from Scyliorhinus torazame, assembly GCF_047496885.1. NCBI lineage: Eukaryota > Metazoa > Chordata > Chondrichthyes > Carcharhiniformes > Scyliorhinidae > Scyliorhinus > Scyliorhinus torazame. Next base: position 96,458,851 of record NC_092713.1, read on the forward strand.
ATCTATCAGTGTGGGTCTCAGCAACTGAGGGAACAAAGACAGCTCTTTGTGAATCAAGCTCCTCACCTGGAAATACCTAAATGCACTCGCCCTCGGGAGTTTAAATTTCTCCTCCATCTCCTTTAGACCCGCAAACCTACCTTTCACAATGATGCACGATCAATTGCACAAAGACTAAAGTTGGATACAACTGTGGCTTTATTACAGTCAGATGTGTCGCCTCTTGCTGCAGCTGGCGAAATGGCAGGACACTGGAGATCATGCATATTTATAGAGTTCTCCCTGGGCGGAGCCAGCCGGCAGGAGCTACCGGCGAACCTGTAGTGCAGGTCCTACCTTACATATCCTATTACAGTGGATCACCACATTCACCCCCTGTTAAAAATCAGTCCGGCGGGGGTGACGTGAAACAATATAGAATTAGTGCAATTATGTTCAGCGGTTGGGAAAAAAAAGTCCATGTTGACGGTCCGGAGTCCGTCAAAGGTTCAGCCGGTCCGGTGCTTTGGTGCTTCGTTGGGAGTGGCGTAATGGTGGCAGCGCAGTCGGTGCTGGCGGTGGTGGAGGTGGCAGCGATGGCGGTGCTGATGCTGGCCAGTCATTGGGGAACTCCGGGAGCGTGCAGAAGGCCTCTTCGTCCTCTTGTGCGGAAAGGGAGGGGGGGTGGTGGTCTGGTGGGGTCAATATTGGTGGCGCGGTGGGAGGTGGGGGGTGCATTGGTGGGGGGTGTGTGTTGGGGTGGAACCTGACAGTTTTAGGTCACTGAGTGAGACAGTATCTTGGCGGCCGTCGGGGAACGCAACGTAGGCATATTGAGGATTGGCGTGGGCCAGGTGAACCCTGCCCACCAAGGGGTCCGCCTTGTGAAGTCGGACGTGCCGACGGAGAAGGACCGGTCCTGGAGCAGCGAGCCAAGTCGGGAGCAACACCCCGGATGTGGAGTTCCTGGGGAACGTGAAAACACGTTCATGGAGTGTATTATTAGTGGCGGTGCACAATAGTGACCAGGTGGAGTGTAGAGCGTCAGGGAGGACCTCCTGCCAGTGAGAGGCTGGGAGGTTTCTGGACCGTAGGGCCAGCTGAACGGCCCTCCAAACCGTCCCAGTCTCGCGTTCTACTTGCCCGTTTCCCCGGGGGTTGTAGCTGGTCGTCCTGCTGGAGGCTATACCCCTGCTGAGCAGGAACGGGCGCAGCTCATCGCTCATGAATGAGGATCCCCTGTCACTCTAGATGTAGACGGGGAAACCGAACAGGGCGAAGATGGTGCTGAGGGCCTTGATGACGGTGGCAGACATCATATCGGAGCATGGGATGGCGAAGGGGAATCTGGAGTACTCTTCGACCACACTGAGAATGTACGTGTTACGGTCGATGGAGGGGAGAGGCCCTTTGAAATCCACGCTGAGGCGTTCAAAGGGGTGGGAAGCCTTCAGCAGGCATGCACGGTCCGGCCGGTAGAAGTACGGCTTGCACTCCGCACAGACCTGGCAGTCCCTGTTGACTGTCCCTACTTCCTCGACGGAGTAGGGCAGATTGCGAGCTTACTCACTGGCTAGCATGTTTCGAGGCTTACATCAACGCGGCAGACCCCGCGCCAACGGAGGCTCAGAAGATCAACGTCCTGTACTCCAGACTGAGCTCCAGCGTGTTCCCGTTGATCCAAGATGCCATGACTTACACAAAAGCAATGGAACTCCTCAAAGAACACTACGCGCAGAAGGCGAGCACGCTCTTCGCCAGGCATGTACGTAAATTGATGCACGATCAATTGCACAAAGACTAAAGTTGGGTACAACTGTGGCTTTATTACAGTAAGATGCGTGGTCTCCTGCTGCAGCTAGCGAAATGGCAGGGCACTGGAGGTCATGCATATTTATACAGTTCTCACTGGGCGGAGCCCGCCGGCAGGAGCTACCGGTGAACCTGTAGTGCAGGTCCTACCTTACATCTCCTCTTACAGTGGATCACCACACACAAACAAATCACTGACGTCTCAACCACTTTTCTCCTAGAGATCTTGTGCGTTGCATCCATTCCCGACAGTGCAAACCTATGATTATCGCAAATTGGTGACAGTAATGAGTCCCAAATGTTGCCTAAACTTGTTCCAAGCTCCAAGCCACGAGTTCAAGTCCGAGGAATGATCAATGACCCAATACACCGATTAGTAAGATTTAAATCAAAGCACATTTATTATACACAGTAATCGCTACTCATGCACAAATTCTACATTGAAGCTACTTCTACAACTAACAGGCCTATACTTAGCATTGGATTGGCCCACCAGGTCAGGGGAACAAATGGCCTTTCGTTCGGGTTCTGAGTCTGCGGGATTCGAAGTTGGTACGGATTGGTAGCTAGGAGCGCCTGTCTCGTAGCGAGCGTTGAATTAAGACTTACGGGCTTTCGGCGATTACTGCACCGGGCACGGTCAATGTTGGTTCGTGTTGCTGGGTGACCCGGGCAGGAAGAAGAGGTGAAGAGTGAGGAGAGAGTGATTTGAACTTGGGGCTCAACTCTTCTCGTCCCCAGGGGCTTCCCGCCTTTCGGGGCGGGCCCTGTACCTGGTCCCAAGTGATTGGACTTTGTCCCAATCGCTTGGTTCGATTTTCTCCAATTCTGGAGCGGTTCCCTGATCGATGGGTGGTCTTGAGGTGCTCGTTCACCTCCTTTGTGTTGGCTCCTGCTGGCGCCGAGGAGTCTGGCTTTGCTTTGTGTGTCCAAAATGTTACTTATTGTTCCCGGGGATTGCTCATCAGTATGCAGATGGCTGCTACTTTGTTATGCTGATGGCCGCTGGTATCGATATTGTCTGGCCTTTGCAGAGGTAAATACACAGCAAACGTGCAGCTGCTGGTTTCTGTCTATGTTGGCTGACTTTCCCATCAGCCTTTGCCGTTTGCCATTTTAAACCGGGAGTTGGCCAATTTAGGTGGCTACACGCCCTCCTTGTGATCCTAACGCGAAGCGTGAAGGATCACATAACTACGTTGCTTTCCATTCCCTGACCTGGAGGTCACTTCTTTCATGGCCTCTACACTGACCATAACTATGCAAAAAAAATTTTAACTGACAATTCTAAGGGGCGCTATGACAAACAGGGACATGCATTACAAAACAAAAAAATTGGGAACCTCTAACTATCCTTAATACACTACACTCACTTAAACATTTCATCACTCTAACTTCCTCAACCATACAAACAAAATCATAGCAGTTTATACACATTTTTCCTGGCCTGGCAGTCAAGCTCAGGATTGTACAATTGCTCATGAACATTTCTTTACATTTCTTTATTTACAATAAAACCGCAAATGAATGCTCTTTATTATAGATCGCGGGGGTCGGGGGTCTGGTCGTATCCGAAAATAGGGGATCTGATCCTATATACCGGGGTGCGAGCGCGGTAGGCTCTTCTTCTCCGTTTTCTTAGACGCATAGTCTGCACGATGCAGCAGAGTATCGCCAATACCAACAAGGTTTCTATTACGTAGGACAGGAGTACCAGGTTATAAACCTGTCACACCAAGATGGTGCGGTGTCGCTGGTGACTGGGCTCTGGGTAATGTGGGGAAGTGAAACATTAACGGCTGGGGGGCTTGAGATCATGGGGTTTGCGTTCACTTGCAACCAAATGTCCATTATCACGATGATGAACCATGTGAAGGAAGTCCTCATGGCTCTTCTCTTTTCTTTTCTTCTCCGGTCCTGGAGCTTCTGGCGTTCTGTGGAAACAAGCATAGCGCCTGTAACTATCTTGGTTTAACATCTCGTACGATAGTCTGTCTGTCCTTTAGTGCCAATTACTCCCTTTATAATTGGTCACTATGTGTGACTCCCTCATGTTTTTTCTTCAAAAAACGAATTTTAGGACAAGACACACTTTTAAATAATGAACTAGTGCGAGCCGTCTCGCAGACTGTGCGATTTACCATCCAAATGTTTCAGGATGTAAATAGCATGTGGTTGGCAACCTAAGGGTTACCTGAAACAAAACCAAACTTGTGGAACTAAAATTTCCAAAATGAGGTGCGTATGGGCTGCGACGGGTAAGAGTTGGATGGAGTCCCCAGGTAGGACGGCTACCAATGTCGTGTCTCCCCTACCCGAGCGTAGTTGACCAGAGGAGGGGTCCCCAGGCAGGGCGGGTCCCAAGCCGTTTCTCCACTGCCTGAGCAACCGACAAGAACGGGCAAGAAATGTAGTCATCGTGGTGGTTCTTCCCTCGAACCAGAAGGGCAGTTATGAACGGGCGTGTGGTATCTGTCGACAGACTAGTTCCGCTGAACTGGCACCTGGGACCTTAACAAGTCTCTGCAGACAAACTAGTTCCTCTGAACTAGCGTCTGGCCAATAGCAAGTCTCTGTGGGCGAGTCCTCAGAGGTTTCGGCCGAAAAGGCGTGGGGCCATGACATTTTTTTCGGTCTGACAAACAATATTTAACAAAGTTACAAACAACATAAAACATGCTGCAGGTTCCATCAGAAAGGACACCGTTTCTCCCAAGCGGTTCCTTTAAAACATCATCTGGACACCTCAGTTATCGGTTGCGAACAGGGTCACAAAGGGGTTCTCGTTCCGGGAGTCAGACTCAAGGTCGTCATCTTCTCCCGGATGCCAAACTCTTGAATGTATCAGGGCTGATAGGGCTGCATGGTGTGATTTGGGGTCGCTCTCGTCATTCCGGACGAGTCTGAACGAGTTGTCTCTGTGCCAATAGGTGGTGTCTAGTTGTATGGGGACGGAATCGGGGTTGTCATGGTAGTTCGGTGGTCGGTGGTGGGGTTTGTTTAGGAAAGTGATCATGAAGGGATCACTCGGACCGTAGGCGGAATCACTGGGTGTGGGTCCTGTTGCATGGGGATAGTAGGGAGGTGTGCTGTGGCTATCGTCCGAGTCACAGTCGCTGTCTCTGCTGCCGCAGTCGGTGGGCGTCCCGGGGCGGAGTGTATATTTCGGGGATAGAGTCGAGATCGAGACCATGGCTGGGCTGGACGTGTTGGGGGATGGTAGGGTTACGTTGGCTGTGGGCGGGGTGTGGTGTGCTGCGTCGAGCATGACGTGGTGTGAGTGGTTAGACTGCGTTCCATATGCCTTCAGCTGGTTGATATGGAACCACGCAGTGTTACCGTTGGGATACTTTATCTTGTGTACGGAAGGGCTTACTTTGTCCGCAATGGAGTACGGACCCGAGTACTTTGGTGACAGGAATGTGCTGGGGGTGTATACGGAGAGCATGACTTGCTGTCCTACACTGTACTCAGTCGCATGCACTGTCTTGTCGAAACAAGCCTTGCTCTGTTTCTTTCGTGTGCCCAATTTCACTGCGGCTGATAGCTGAGCCGTTTTAATATTATTCACTAATTGCTCTACTGCTTTCTCGTGTGTGAGGGCCGTCACCTCGGGGCTGGTCAAGTCTAAACCTAATAAAAATTCTGTGCCTTTCATGGGGCGTCCGGTCATGAGGGTGTGTGGGGTGTAACCTGTGGAAGTTGAAATTGTATTACGCAAAAACATCAGCGCAAAAGGGAGGACTGAGTCCCAAGTGGTGTTGTTTTGCTGGACCATTTTTCTGAGGGTGGATTTTAGGGTCCGATTCATGCGCTCCACGATACCACTCGACTGTGGGTGGTATGCCATGTGGAATTTTTGGGTGATGCCAAATATCGTGAGGACGTTCTGCATGACACGTCCCGTAAAATGGGAACCTTGGTCGGATTCAATGCTGCGGGGGAGTCCCCATCTCATAAAGATATGGGGCGTCATTCTCCGCCGGCGGGAGTCTCCGTTTTGCCGGCGCCCGGGGGTTTCCCGACGGCGTGGGGCTGCCCCACAATGGGAAACCCCATTGACCGGCCGGTGTTACGGAGACTCCCGCCGGCCGGTCGGGGCAGAAATGTGGCGGGGCGGGTAGGAGAATTTCGCCCATGGTGTGTCAAAATCTTGGCTGTGGTCTTTGCCGAATTTGTTCTGGCTGGGAATGCTTCTACCCATTTTGTAAACGTGTCTATTACCACGAGTACATATTTATAACCATTCCTGCAAGGGGGCAATGGTCCTATAAAATCAATCTGGAGGTTAGTCCAGGGGCCATTAACGGGTCTGGTGTGACTAAGCTCAGCCTTTTTGGCGTATCTGTCTGGATTATTCTGGGCGCAGATAAGACAATTCTCGATGTAGTGATTAACATCGTCCTTTAAACTCGGCCACCAACAAAGCTGCTTGAGGTGGGCTGTAGTGGGATCGATTCCCTGATGTCCATGACCGTCATGGAACAAACAAATCAGTTGATTCCTGTCCTGTTCAGGAACCACATTAAGGGTGTCTTTTAACACCACACCATCATGTGTGGTCAGAGCATTTTTAAATCTCTCATAGGGTGCTGGATAGTTTCCTTTTACAATCTCCCTGAGATTGCTGTCCTGCTTTTGAGCCTACACTAGATCCTCGATCTTTGTCTGCGAGACCTGAACTGCACCTGAACTGGTGTGCTTTCGGTGGGTGTCCAAAAATCCCCGTGCCTGGAACCTGCTTTAGCCAGTGCGTCGGCTTTCACATTTCCAGGGGGGAGGAACGATGGTGACTTCGAACTTTGACTATCCCAAAAGTCCTGTTCTGTGCTCTCTCTAAAATGTGTCGGAGCAATGGGGCTGAGGGGAGGGGTTTCCTGTCTGTGGAAACAAATCCTCTTGCTTTCCACAGGGCAGGAATTCTGTGAGGCTGTTGCAGACATAGAGGCTGTCCGAATATATGTCTGCTGGGCTGGGGAAGGAATCTGGGTGTTCCACTATATGCGATGGCCGCGGGCTCTGCTGCCTGCGTGCCTAAGTGGCCTGGAAGTTTTATTGCTATCTCCTCTAGGGTGCGTCCCTGCACGTCCTCGACATAAATACCGCAACCTGTTATACGCTTCCCATCCAAGACTGTGGAAGATCCATCCACATAGATCTTTATGGGCTCACACGTGTCTGTGTGCTGGGGGCTCTGGGTTGAACTACCTACCTTTCTGGCGGGCGCTTTCGCAATAAAGGGGTCTGTGTTGTGATGTGGGGAGATAATTTCACATTCATGGGGGGTTCCGGGGTACTGTAAGTTGTCGGCTAAAAAGGTGTGCGTCTTTGTCCGTTTAACAGTGATGTCCCGTCCCTGCAAGAGAAGGGACATCTAGCTGTTCTAATCTGGCTTACTGTACCGTCCTTGAGTCGTCCATCCAGTAAAAGTTGGGTGGGGGGGGGTGTTCGGTGAGAATTGTGATGGGGTTCAGTCCGGTAATATACGAAAAGTACTGAACTGCCCAAAATACTGCGAGCAGGTGCCTCTCACAGGCTGAAAATCCCTGCTCCACAGCATCTAAAATTCTGGAGGCGTAAGCTACGGGCCTTAACTGGTCATACCGTTCCTGGAGGAGCACGGCTGAAAGGATGCGGTCTGTGGTCGCTACCTCTATGGCGTAAGGGGAAAGCGGGTCTGGAACTTGTAGTGCGGGGGCTGCTATGAGTGATTGCTTCAACGCATCCACAGCATCCGTATGCTGTGGAAACCATTCCCAGGGGGCTCCCTTCTTTAGGAGGTCTGAGAGGGGTGCTGCCTTGCTGGCGAAACCGTCAATGTGGTTTCGGCAGTAGCCAACCAGTCCTAAAAACGACCGGAAGGCTGAAACGTTCTGGGGAAGGGGCAATTTAGCAATCGAGTCAATCCTTTTATGCTCGATCTCGCATTTACCATGTGTGATAATTGTTCCCAAATATATCACCTTATCTTCCAAAATCTGGGCCTTTTTGGGGTTGACTTTACAACCGATTGAGTGTAAGAGTTCCAGGAGTTCGGACAGAAGCTCAATGTGCTCTTCCTTGGTGCCTGTCTGCAGTAGTAGGTAGTCTACGTACTGGACCAGACATTCGGGGCGAGAGAATTTGGCTAAACCATTTGCCAGCTGTCGTTGGAAAATGGAGGGGGAGTTGTGGAATCCTTGTGGCAGGCATGTCCACGTGTACTGCTGATTTTTAAAGGTGAAGGCAAATTTGTACTGGCACGCCTTTGCCAATGGAATGGACCAGAATCCATTACTGACGTCTAAAACCGTAAAGAATCGGGAATTGAGTCCCTGCTTGAGCATGGTCTTGGGGCTTGTTGCTACTGTGGGGGCTGCTGCGGGGGTAATTTTGTTGAGTTCCCGGTAATCGATGGTCAGTCGCCATGATCCATCGGGCTTTCTCACTGGCCAAATCGGGGCATTATTAGTGGAGGCTACTGATCTAAGTATGCCCTGCTCTAATAAGCTTTCTATTACCTTGGAGATTTCTCCCTCTGCCTCTAGGGGAAATCCATATTGTTTTGGGGGTCTAGGGTCAGGTCCTGTTATTTGTACGGAGCCAGTCATCCGTCCACAGTCGTGCCTGTGGGTCGCAAATGCTGCCCTGTTCTTTTGCTTAACTGCCCTAACCTGCTTGTCTGTACTAAGCATGGTCGGGTTGAACCAAAATTCGCCTACTGCGCTAATTTTGTTTGCGTATTCTCCTATGTTGAGCGTTGCGGGGGCTCTTGCAGACTTCGCCATTTTCCAGACACACTGGTTGACTGGATCAAATGAAAGATTGTGGGAAATCGATTCCCAGAATGTGTTCTGCTTTGTTGTGCAGGTCAACTAAAACTACGGGGTGCTTGGTGGTGATGGTACCGATTTGAATGGGTACAGGGGCTGTGATGTGTCCCTGCTGTGAGTGGCCTGTAAAGCCGCTGAGGGTGATGGTGGCTGTAGTGGGCCACGTGTCCTTTTGGAACATGGTGGAGGAATTTATTGTGGTGCGGGACCCTCCTGTGTCCCAGAGAAACTCGATGGGCTGTCCCCGAATTTTCGCTGCAACTACCGGTCGTCCGGCCCTATCCCAAAGGGTGTCGCAGACCCAACTGGGGGAGCCGTTCCGGTCAGGTCCATCTGATCTGACGGGCGCTAACGCTATGAATGGGCTCTGTCTTCTTCTTACTCAGAGTGCCCGTCTGCTGGGCTCTCTGTGGCTTTCTAGGAGCATTGCACTCTCTTGCGAAGTGTCCCAACTGTCCACAGTTGTAACACTCCTTTGACTTGGGTGGGGGGCTGTTCTTTCCTTTATTCACCCATGCGGGGTTCTGGTGTGTTTTTACTGCCTGTATATCTGCGTCGGCCTGCTTTTCCTCAGGATTCTTAACTGCGGGTTTGCTTTGTATAGATTGCTCCCAAGCGCGGGACAATCTTTTCACTACCCACTTCTCGTTATGGGCCTCCTCTGAGGGATCATAACTCGCGCAAGCTTTCTGCCCTGTTTCTGTGGCATGGGAGATAAGGGTGCGGGTCCATTTGGCCATGTTGTCTGGGGACAAATGGGCGCGGTCTAAGTCTCCAAAGACTGCTGCAAAGTGGATCCGCAGGCGTCCAGCGAACGCTGTGGGGTGCTCGGATTTCTTTTGCCTGCATTTGTTGAGGCCATCTACGGGGTCACCCCAGTTATACCCGATCGCATCCAGGATCGCGGTATGCATTTCTGCAAGGGTGCCTCCTCCTACATTCTGTGGGTCGGGAAGGGCTGCTGCGACTGAAGGATCTAAACTTAAAACTGTGAGATTTACATGCTCTTGCTCATCCAGGCCGTACATGGTCGCCTGATGCTTTACTGTGGCAAAGAAATGGTGGGGGTCTGAGGTGGGGAGGAACGGTGTGATTTTCTCGCACGCGTCCCTTAATTGGGTCACTGTTAAGGGGGTGGAGTACAGAAATTCCGCATCGTCCGATGTGGCTGTGCGGTGGGTGGTGACTGGGTTCATTGGAGCCTGAACTATCTGCTCTGTGGGGGGTTGGGGCGCTTTCCTCTTTTGTGGCTTTCCCTGCGCACATGTTCCCTGAACATATCTCTGCGCTGTTTCATTCAATTCTTCACAATCAGGGTCGTCGTCCTGATCTAAGTTCGCTCCAAAGGTTTCCTGGAAGCCTTTCTGAACTGAAAGCAGCGATTGCAGCTCTGCAATCTGCTTCCGGCACTTTGCGTGATCTAATGTGCTTTGTCTTTGTTCTGTGGTGGCAGCATGGAGTGCTCTTAATGCTGCCTTTAGATCGCTGCACTGTCTCTGCAACGCTTCTACCTGCTTTTCTGTTTCTTCACGTACCAGGACTGCACGTTGCGTGTCCTGATAGGCCTTTTCATATTGAGACTGGAAGCTGTTTAAGTGCGCCAGACAAGACTGGTGTGCCCTTTTGGCATCCTCCACCTCTCCATCTTTTGCTGTCAACTTCCTTCTCAATTCTAAATTCTCTCGCTCTACCTCGCTTACATCGACCTTACTCATTCGATGTATGCCCTCTACTTCCTTCCGGAGCGTCCTAACGACCTCCTCTGTGCCTTGCAATTGTGCCAAGCAGGACACGATTGCCATCGGCTTGCGAGCTTTCCCTAAGCTCTTTTTGTGGATCTCGCTCAGGTTCTCCCACCAAATATGTCCTATACTCCCGGGGCGTGATTCCTCGTTGTCACTGAATTCATTCCAAAGGGGCCACCCCTTCCCTTTGAGATATTTCCTGATCTCTTCCTCCCAAATGGGACATTGTCCCACTCTACTGCTGCTGGTCGCTGCGACCGCAAATTCCTCTGGGTTCAAGAGGCGCTGCATTGCCTGCATTGCCATCTTTCCTATCCGAATGCTGCTCTTCAAATTTGGGTCAGGGGTATTAAGGCGGTGCTGTAAATACGGGTACGGCTTTCGCTACTTTCCGATATACAAACTTCCAACAGTTTTGTTGCAACATAAAAATCTATCAGTTTTACCTTAACGCCCTGTTAGTTACGCATGCATACACACACTTCCGAATTATGAGTATTGATCGGGACTGCTTAAACACTTGTGGTTTTCTGTTTCCAATTGGATCTCTAATTCAAATTCTGGGTTCTCCCGGAGTGGTTTTCCACTTCTAGATCGGGTCCCATCAGATGTCGCCAAATAATGTTGCTAACTTTCTCCTTGGTTCAATTGCTCTGTTTTATTACCTTTGCTCTCGAGTCGCCAGGTATCTTTATGATACCGCCACGAGGTTCAAGTCCGAGTAATGATCAATGACCCAATACACCGATTAGTAATGTTTAAATCAAAGCACATTTATTATACACAGTAATCGCTACTCCAGCACAAATTCTACGTCAAAGCTACTTCTACAACTAACAGGCCTTTACTTAACTTCGGACTGGCCCACCAGGTCAGGGGAACAAATAGCCTTTCGTTCCAGTTCTGAGTCTGCAGGATTCAAAGTTGGTACGGATTGGAGCGCCTGTCTCGTAGCGAGCGTTGAATTAAGACTTACGGGCTTTCGGCGATCACTGCACTGGTCACGGTCAATGTTGGTTCGTGTTGCTGGGTGACCCGGGCAGGAAGAAGAGGTGAAGAGTGAAGAGAGAGCGATTTGAACTTGGGGCTCAACTCTTATAGTCCCCAGGGGCTTCCCGCCTTTCGGGGCGGACGCTGTACCTGGTCCCAAGTGATCAGACTTTGTCCCAATCGCTTGGTTCGATTTTCTCCAATACTGGAGCGGTTCCCTGATCGATGGGCGGTCTTGAGGTGCTCGTTCACCTTCTTTGTGTTGGCTCCTGCTGGCGCCGAGGAGTCTGGCTTTGCTTTGTGTGTCCAAAATGTTACTTATTGTTCCCGGGGATTGCTCATCAGTATGCAGATGGCTGCTACTTTGTTATGCTGATGGTCGCTGGTATCGATGTTATCTGGCCTTTGCAGCGGTAAATACACAGCAAACCTGCAGCTGCTGGTCTCTGTCTATGTTGGCTGACTTTCCCATCAGCCTTTGCCGTTTGCCATTTTAAACCGGGAGTTGGCCAATTCAGGTGGCTACACTCTTATCAATCATGCAGCTTTTCTGGACTATTCCCATTTGTTTTGATTTGTGTTTCTCAATTAATTTTTTTAAATCTGCAATTAAAATGGGCATTGGAATGCATTCAGTGCCCACAATGACAGGATTATTTAAAATAAGCATTTTACGGAAATCAAAGGTTTTGTTATTATCTCAGTAACCTGTCGTAATAAGTTGACACTAGGTACTGGCACAGATTTTGTAATATGGCTGTATGCCTGCTTTCTCAGTAAAGGATTGATGCAGTGGCATTGGGGGAGACTACAGAAGGAAAAATACACACATAGGCTGGGATTTCATAGCGACCCCTGGGGTCTTTTCCCATGGTGGAGGCAGCTCTCCTTTGGCTGCTGGCGAGATCTTCAGTTCCACCGAAGACTACAGCATTTTGCATGGTTTGCCTGCCCTGTCACCAGGGAACCTGCCGTGGGTGAATCACCTTTGGCAGGACCGGTAGTTTCTGCCAGTGGGAAAGGCTGGAAAATCCGAGCCTTCAACTTGTAACTTGTTTTGAAATGATTTGCATTTTCTATCAGGACAAAAAAACTCTTTGCTAAGCCTGTTTTCATTTGCAGAAACATATTGGCCTTGATATTAATATGGAGGCAACTTTTGTTGCCCATCTCTCATTGTCCTTGAGAAAGCGGCGATGAGCCACCTTCCTGAACCAATGCAATCCATCTGGTGCAGGTACTCAGAGCACTGTTGGGAAGGCAGTTCTAGAATTGTATTAATGGGAAAGGAGAAAATTGCGGAGGCTTTGAACAAGTAATATATATCACAGCAGAAGACTCAAGGCATCCCAAGAATAGTTGAAAAGCAAGACAAGAGAGAGAGAGTGTAACTTAGAACAATCACTATAAACAAAGTAATGACTGACAGTTTCCTGGACTTGATGTCCTGCATCCTAGGGTCTTAGAATAAGGGGCTGCACAGCCTTTGGATTCATTGGTTTCAATCTTCCAAAATTCGCGAGATTCTGGAAAGATCCCAGCGGATTGAAACAGAGCCAATGTAGAATCTCTACTCAAGAAAAAAAGCAGTATTATTTAAATGGAGATAGACTGCAGTATGCTGTATGTAAGGATCTGCATGTGTTCACACATGAATTGCCAAAGGTCAGCATGCAGGTGCATCAAGTAAATAAAAGGTAAGCAGCAGCTAATAGTTCAGCTCGCAGACGGAGAGGAGGATGTCCTCCCAGAGAAGGAAGATCAGGGAGCTTTCAGGTAGCTGAAGACAACTTGCACATGTGTCGCAACTTTTATGATTGCCAGACCAGACTTTCCAAAATGCTTTATGGTCAATGAAATACACTTTTATTAGCCACTGCTCTAATGTCGGAAACAGTGCAGCCAATTTGGGCACAGTAAGTTCCCACAAACAGCAATGTGATGGTAACCAGTTTGTGTGATCTTGCTTGAGGGATAAATGTTGGCTAGGACATTGGGGATTGCTCCCCTGTTCTCCTTCAAAATAATGCAATGAGATCACTTAATTTCACCTGATCTTAATATCTCATCCAAAAGATGCATCTCGACAGTGCAGCATTTCCATAGTACGGCATTTGACTACCAGCATTTTTAAATTTTTGTGCTGAAGCCCTGGAGTCGAACATGAACCCCTATTACATTCCGATGCAAAAATGTCACCAACCAAGCAATGGCTGAAGACGAGTAACAGAATTTCTAATATCTCTGACACAAATGTTGCTTTCATTTCATCAATGATTGAACAAAGTGAAGATTTGAGTATCATGATGGTCAAGATTGTAATTTTGCAATGACTAAATCATAGCCCCTCTTTTGTCTTTCACATATATAGTGTGTAGAAAGACATCCACAATGAAGATTCCTGGATGGCCTCAATCCTTTAGGTGTATCAACACACTACCTGCAGCCATGCACCAGCGCAGGCACTCGCATCACGATGAATCCATATAGAACCATAGGATTCCTACAGTGCAGAAGGTCACCATTGGTCTGCACCGATCCTCTGAAAGAGCACCCTACCTAGGCCCACTCCCCCACTCTATCCCCGTGGGCCCACTCCACTGCCCTATTCCCGTAACCATAGAAAACCAACATATCTTTGGACACTTAAGATGCAATTTGGTACGTCCAGTTCACCTAACCTGCATTTCTTTGGACTGTGGGAGGAAACCGGAGCACCCAGAGGAAACCCACACAGACACAAGAAGAAAGTGCGAACTCCACACAGTCACCCAAGGCTGGAATTCAACCCGGACTCTGGTGCTGTGAGGCAGCAGTGCTAACCACTGTGTCACTGTGCTGCCCCTAACAATTATTTCGGTTTCCCCTCAAAAGTGAGCATGAGCAGGCACAAGTGGGTGAGAGAGGTGAGGATGGTCTGGGATGGGAAAATCTTAAAGTTCTGATCAGCAGTACAGATGCTGAACTCCATGAACTATTTTTGAGAGGGAGAATTCAGAGCTGTGTCAGAGACTTAGTGAGGCACTGGCAGATGCTCAGTCACAACAGTGAAGAAGCTGAAGGAGTCCAGCTCTCTCAAGTGGATTGGTAGTGCAGGGAATAGTGCCATGGAAAAAGAATCCGCCTCCATGGAGATTCAAGTAAGCCTCTGAAATGAGTAATTGCAGGCCATGACCACAGCCATGCAGCCTCTGAATGTCAACTTGCCTGTCATCTTGAACAGATGTCGGATCTCCAATCCGTGGCCCTACAACACATCGCTGATCTTCACCATTCTGGTTTGCAGCAAAGTACCACAATTCCATCTCCCAGGCTGTACCTGACAGGTTTTATTATCTCCCAAAGGCCCAGTCTGCCCATGCACAGGTGCAGGTGGAGCAGAGCTTGGCAGGGCCATTAGAGGCTTCAAAACCAAGAAGTTGGTGGGCAAAGGTATTTTAGGGCAGAGATCTAAGTTGTGTGATGTGCACCACGTGAAAGCAGTAGGAAGCATTAGTTGTAATTCACATTGGGTTATATTTTTTAAATGTTGTTCTGCTTCAATATGGCACTCAAAATGTGTTGATTTGCACCACTTCCAGGCCTTGCCCATTATTGCATCCCAAGTGTTAATTTGCCTTTATTTGCTTCATGATGAATGGCAATACAAATGACATAGGTAAAAAAAGGGATGAGGTCCTAAAAGCTGAATATAGGGAGCGTAGTGATCTCAGGATTGCAATCAGTGCCACGTGCTCATCAGAATAGAAACAGCAGGATATATAGGGCGTGATTTAATGCCCTGGTCGTGCTCGACTTAGTGTTCGGATGAGGCCATTGAATTTCGCGAGAGGCCTTTCGTGAGATTTACATTGCTCGAATCACCTCACCAGGTTAAATGGAATCTCGTGAGATGGCATCAGGCGGGGCCTTTTCAGGTGGAGGGCAGGTGAGGGTTTTTTCCCCCCAGGACCTCATCGAGGTCAGGGAGGTGGGGGGGGGGTGGGGTGGAAATTAAGATCAGGCAAGCCAGACAAAATGGCGCCCCGATCTGTGAATATGCAGGGAATGACTCTAAGTGCAGCTTTGGCGGAGAGAAACTCTACAGAGGCCCCCAAAATAGGAAAAGTGCAGTTAAATAGCGATGTTTCGTGGTGCTGCAGCCGCCGATAAACACCCAACTAAACGCACCCTGAACCGGACATAGATTTTTGCCGGTTAAATCGTGCCTAATGTATAAATAAGTGGCTGTAGAGATGATGTGAGGGAGAGGGCTTCTGATTCTAGAGGCATCGAGACCAGTTCTCAGGGAGGTGGGACCTGTACAAACTGGACGGGTTACCTGGGCAGGAATGGTGCGGCATGGTAGCACAGTGGTATGTACTGTTGCTTCACAGCGCCAGGGTCCCAGGTTTGATTGCTGGCTTGGGGTGCTGTCTGTGCGGAGTCTGCATGTTCTCCCTTGTCTGCGTGGGTTTTCTCCGGGTGCTCCGGTTTCCTCCCACAAGTTCTGAAAGACGTGCTGTGATGTAATTTGGACATTCTGAATTCTCTCTCTGTGTACCCGAACAGGCGCCGGAAAGTGGCGACTCGGGGCTTTTCATAGTAACTTCATGTAATGTTAATGTAAGCCTACTTGTGACAATTAAGATTATTATTATATCCTGGGTGGGGGGGGGGGGGTACTTGCTATAACGGTTGGGGAGGGTTTAAACTAATATGGCAAGGGTATTGGAACCTATGAAAGGATTCAGAGCAGGGAAAACCAAGAACAAGATAAAAAGACAGCAAGCAGAATAAGAAAAGTAATAGGCAGAGAGTAATCAAGGGCCAGAATCAGATAAGGATGCAGTAAAAAAAATAGTAGAAAAGGGGCCAGGATCATTACAAGAACTAGCCTTAAGGTTTTGTAGCTGAACACTCAGCGCATTCAAAATAAAATGGATGAATGAGCTGCGCAGATAGATGTACACGGGTATGATGTAGTTGGGATTATGGAGACATGGCTCCAAGGTGACGAAGAATGGGAATTAAACATTGAGGGTGATTCAGAGTTTAAGAAGGACAGAAACAAAGAAAAAGGTGGTAGAGTTGCAATGTTGATTAAAGAAGATACTGATAGCACTTCCGATGGTGGCCATGGTGTGAGTGGTCACACATTAGGTGGTTCCTGCTCGAAGTGGAATTGTTTTGAGTCTTTTCACTTGTTTTGGGAGGAGTTACGCAGGTGCAAAGTGTTTAAGTATAAGGGACTAAGAATTCTCCTTCGGTAGGGCATGTCTGGGGCCTATCAAACGAGGAGTGCAACAACTAAGGGGCAACAGTCAGACCAGGACATCTCTTGAACTGTGACAGAGGGAAGGATGGCGGAGAGATCTGTGGGATTGTTGCCTGCTCAGCAGTCCATGGGCCAGTTGGTGGAGTTCTTGACGACTAAGTTTGAGCAGCAATGAAAGGAGGCCTCTGGGGACCTGGTCAGGGTGGCCAGGCCGATTTGGGCAGCCATAAAGAGTAGAACAAAGGTTGGAGGTACAGCATGCGTCGCTCCAGAAGGTGAAGGAGTCTGTGGCTAACCATAAGGATTGGTCGACTGGTGGCAGAGGGCCCGAAGAAGCTGAGAAATGGTGGACGACTTGGAGAATCGCTCCAGAAGGCAGAATCTTCAGATTGTCAGTCTGCCTGAGGGGGTCAAGGGAACACAGGCCACACAATATGTGGCATAGATGTTCGCGATGTTGGCAGAGGAGCCGTCGAGGGCGATCATGGTGCGGTTGGATTGGATTGGATTTGTTTATTGTCATGTGTACCGAGGTTCGGTGAAAAGAATTTTTCTGCGAGCAGCTCAACAGATCATTAAGTACGTGGGAAGAAAAGGGAAGAAAAGAAAATACATAATAGGGCAACACAAGGTATACAATGTAATTACATAAGCACCGGCATCGGATGAAGCATACAGGGGTGTAGTGTTAATGAGGTCAGTCCATAAGAGGATAATTTCGGAGTCTGGTAACAGTGGGGAAGAAGCTTGTTTGAGTCTGTTCGTGCGTGTTCTCAGACTTCTGTATCTTCTGCCCTTTGGAAGAAGTTGGAAGAGTGAGTAAGCCGGGTGGGAGGAGTCTTTGATTATGCTACCCACTTTCCCCAGGCAGCGGGAGGTGTCGATGGAGTCAATGGATGGGAGGCAGGTTTGTGTGATGGACTGGGCGGAGTTCACGGCTCTCTGACATTTCTTGCAGTCCTGGGCCGAGCAGTTGCCATATCAGGCTGTGATGCAGCCAGACAGAATGTTTTCTATGGTGCATCTGTAAAAGTTGGTAAGGGTTAATGTGGACATGCCGAATTTCCTAAGTTTCCTGAGGAAGTATAGGCGCTGTTGTGCTTTCTTGGTGGTAGCGTCGACGTGGGCGGACCAGGACAGATTTTTGGAGATGTGCACCCCTAGGAATTTGGAACTCCTAACCATCTCCACCTTGGCCCTGTTGATGCGGACAGGGATGTGTACAGTACTTTGCTTCCTGAAGTCAATGACCAGCTCTTTAGTTTTGCTGGCATTGAGGGAGAGATTGTTGTCGATGCACCACTCCACTAGGTTCTCTATCTCCCTCCTGTATTCTGACTTGTCGTTATTTGAAATCCGGCCCACTATAGTCGTATTGTCAGCAAACTTGTAGATGGAGTTGGAACCAAATTTTGCCACGCAGTCGAGTGTGTACAGGGAGTAGAGTAGGGGGCTAAGTACGCAGCCTTGCGGGGCCCCGGTATTGAGGACTATTGTGGAGGAGGTGTTGTTGTTCATTCTTACAGATTGTGGTCTATTGGTCAGAAAATCGAGGATCCAGTTGCAGAGTGGGGAGCCTAGTCCTAGGTTTTGGAGCTTTGATATGAGCTTGGCTGGGGTTATGGTGTTGAATGCGGAGCTGTAGTCAATAACTAGGAGTCTGATGTAGGAGTCCTTGTTGTCGAGATGCTCTAGGGATCATTGTAGGGCCAGGGAAATGGCGTCTGCTGTGGACCAGGTGCGACGGTATGCGAATTGCAGTGGATCAAGGCGTTCTGGGAGTATGGAGGTGATGTGCTTCATGATCAACCTCTCGAAGCCTTCATTACGACTGAACTCAGGGCCACCGGACGGTAGTCATTGAGGCATGTTGCCTGGTTCTTCTTTGGCACCGGTATGATGGTGGTCTTCTTGAAGCAGTTGGGGACCTCAGAGTGGAGTAGGGACAGGTTAAAGATGACCTCTGCCAGCTGGTCCGCGCAGGCTCTGAGTGCACGACCAGAGATCCCGTCTGGGCCTGTCGCCTTCCGAGGGTTCACTTTCAGGAAGGCCGATCTGACTTTGGAAGCTGTGATGAGTTATTGGCTGCTGGGGCACTCGACAGCGGATTGTTGGTTACCTGCTCGAACCGAGCATAGAATGCTTTGAGTTCATCGGGGAGGGGTGCGCTGCTGCTGGAGATACAGCTCGGCTTCGCTTTGTAGCCCGTTATGTTGTTTAGTCCTTGCCACAACCGCTGAGAGTCTGTCTGTGACTCTCGCTTGGTTTGATATTCTCTCTTGGCATCTCGGATGGCTTTGCGGAGGTCATAACTGGATTTCTTGTATAGGTCAGGGTCGTCTGACTTGAACGCCTCAGATCTGTCCTTCAGTAGGGAGTCAGTCTCCAGATTAAGCCATGGTTTCCGGTTGGGGAACGTACGTATTGCTTTCTTTGGCACGCAGTCGTCCACACATTTACTGATGAAGTCTGTGACGGTGGTGGCATACTCATTTAAGTTGATCGCTGAGTTCTTAAATATGGACCAGTCCACTGTCTCTAAGCAGTCACGTAAGAGCTCTTCTGTTTCTTCAGACCAGCAGTGCACGACCTTCTTAGCTGGATTCTCCCGCTTGAGTTTCCGCTTGTTTGCCGGGAGAAGGAGCACCATCTTATGGTCTGATTTCCCAAAGTGCGGTCGTGGGATGGAACGGTAGGCGCCCTTGATTTTTGAGTAGCGGTGGTCAAGAGTGTTGTCACCCCTGGTGGGACAGGAGTTGTGCTGGTGGAATTCAGGCAGTACACTCTTGAGGTTGGCCTTGTTGAAGTCCCCGGCCATGATGAAGAAGGCCGCCGGATGTTCTGTTTCGTAGTTGTTTATAACTGCATACAGTTCGTCCAGTGCCTTCCTCACTTCTGGCTGGGGTGGGATGTAGACCGCTGTGATAATGGCTGAAGTGAACTCACGTGGAAGATAGTGTGGGCGGCACTTCACAGTCAGGTATTCCAGGTCCGGGGAGCAGTAGGTCGCCAGGGTCGCCACATCCAAGCACCAGGAGGAGTTGATGAGGAGGCACACCCCTCCACCCTTTGCTTTGCTTGATGATGCGGTGCGGTCCGCCCGGTGAATTGAGAAGCCTTCAGGTTGTATGGCACAGTCCGGTGAGGCGGGGGTGAGCCATGTCTATGTGAAACAGAGCACACAGAGCACAATGGTTGCACCATTATTTGGGGAAAGGAAAGATTCTGTGGTGGGCAAAGGAGGCAAGAGTGTGCACTTGAGAAGGCCATGCAGTGCATATTTATCAGGACTTGGAAGCGGAGTTGGCCAAACGACAGGCCAGGTATAATGGAGTCAAAGCGGCACTATTCAGGAAAGACGTGGGCTGGATTCTCTGCCCCGCCGCGCCACATTTCTATTTCACCTCGACGGCGGGATGCTCCGTTACGCCGGCTGGTCCATGGGGTTTCCCATTGTGGGGCACCCTCATGCCATCGGGAAACCCCCAGGCTGCCGGCAAAATGGAGCATCCTGCCGGTGGAGAATCCAGCCCGTGAAGTTCAGTGTGCTATATCCTGCTTGTTTGTGGGTCACATTCCGGAATCAAGAATTTATTTTCGATACGCCAGAGGTGGTGAGTATGTTTATGAGAGACCATGGACTGCGGGACTTGAGAGAACATTGGACTTGGGAGGTACCTGTGAGGGATGGGGTTGTCGTTATGCCAGGTTGTTTGTTTGGTGGGTGGGGTAGGTGAGGGAGAGGGTAGGATGGAGGTGCCAGGGAGGGCAGGAGGTTGGATATGGGTCCAAGGGGTGGGGGGGTGGTGGGGAAGGACGTTACGGGAGGAGGATGGCGGTTACTTCATGTGGGGGTCATTATGCTAGGAGGTGGGCAAGTTAATGGGAGTGAAGTGGTGAAGTGGGGGGAGTAGATGTATGTAGGGAGGGGAAGGGGTTTTGCATGGGGAGGGAGAGTTGCTGATGTGGGTAGAGCTGGTGTGGGCAGCTAGTTAAGGAGGGATGGAGGTTCTGATCTTGGGGAAGGGGGGCAGGGGCTGGAGTGAGCAAGACGCGAGCCTGGAGGAGCCCATTAAAGGAGGGATATGGCTGACCAGGGAGGGTGGGAGGCTTGGAGCCCCGGACCCGGCTGATCTTTTGGAATGTTCGGGGATTAAATGAGTCGATTAGGAAATTGCGCGTCTTTGCGCATTTGAGCAATTTGAAAGAGGACGTTGCGTTTCTACAAGTGACTGATTTGAATGTAGCGGATCAGATGAGGCTGTGGAAGGGCTGGGTGGGGCAGATTTTTCACTCGCAGTTGGACAAGAAGACGAGGGTGGAGGGGTATTGTGAGGCGAGGGTGGAGGGGTATTGTGAGGCGGGGGTGGAGTACCGAGTCTCTTTGCACACAGACAATCTCCTGTTAAACCCAATGGGGAGTTTCGATAAGATGATGGAGATTTTGGGGGAGTTTAGTTTGTTCTTGGGACATTAGCTCAACATGGGGAAGAGTGAGGTGTTCCTGATCAAAGCACACGGGCAGGGGAGGATTCAGGGGAAGCTACTATTTCAGCTGGTAGGGGCGAGCTTTCGGTATCTGGGGATACAAGTGGCCCAGACTGTACGCAACTGCACAAGTTGAACTTGCCAAATTTGGTTGAGGGAATGACGGAAGACTTTAAGAGGCGGGATGTTTTGCCGTTATCATTAGCTGGGAGGGTTCAGACAGTAAAGATGATGGTGTTGCCGAAGTTTTTGTTCGTCATCCAGAACCTTCCGATTTTTGTGCCCAAGTCCTGTTTAGGAGGTTCAATAAAATGATGTCAGAGTTTATATGGATGGGCAAGGTTCCTCTGACTAGGAGGGTGTTCTTAGAGTGGAGAAGGCAGAGAGGGGGTTGGCGTTGCCAAATCTGCAGAATTATTATTGGGCAGTGAACATCACAAAGGTTAGGAAATAGATGGTGGAGGAGAGGTCAGTGTGGGGGCAAATGGAGGAGGTCTTGTATAAGATGACCAATTTGAGGGCATTATTGCTGACGCTTCTCCTGTTCACGCCGGCTAGGTCCTCCACGAGCCTTGTGGTGGTGTCAGCGCTGAGGGTCTGAGGGTGTGGAACCAGTGTCAGCAGCATTTCAAATGGGTGGAGGTGGGTGGGGACAGGGATAGGGGGAGGTTTGAGGAGTTAGAGGAATTGGAGGTGATGTATCCATGACCAAAGGAGAGTGGGTTCTGGTATCTGCACGTTAGGCATTTCACGAGAAAGGAACTGATCTTGTTCCTAAAGCTGCCACCCCCGGCGCTACAGGATAAGATTCTGTCCGAGGAGGAGGTAGGAGAGGGGAGGGTGTCGGACATATATGGGGAGTTGATGGAGAGAGAGAGAGAGAGAGCTTTGGTGGAGGAAGTAAGGCACAGGTGGGAGGAGGAGCTGGGGGGGGTTTTGAGGCTGGGGTCTGGAGTGAGGTGTTGCAGAGAGTGAATTAATCTTTGTCGCATGCACGACTGTGTCTCATCCAGCTCAAGATGGTGTATAGCGCACATATGACTGTGTCCAGGATGAGCGGTTCTTTGCAGGGGTGGCGGATAGGTGTGGGCGGTGTGCAGGGTGACCGGTGAACCATGTCCATTTGTTCTGGGCATGTCAAAGGCTGGAGGAGTTCTGGAAAGTGTTTGCAGACACAATGTCCAAGATTCTGGGGGTGAAGGTGGTTCCGAGCAAGTGTGTGGCAATATTTAGGGTATTGGAGGACTCAGGAGCGCAGGTGGAGAGGGAGGCCAATGTTTTGGCCTTTGCCTTCCTGATAGCCCGGAGGTGGATATTGCTCAGATGGCCTAGGGCGAGGTTGGGAGAGTGAGGTGGCGGAGATTCTGCACCTTTATTGAAAATAAAGTTCGCTATCAGAGGTTTCGAGGAAGAGTTCTTCTTGAGGTGGAGGCAGTTTATCGACTTCTTTACGAGTGGTAAAATATCAGTGGGGGGTAGGGGTTTGGGGTTTATTTTCTTTTGTTTGGGCTTTGTTCTGATATAAGAAAAGGGGGTCATGGCCTGGAGGGAGGAGAGGGAGGCAGTTTGGTTATGGCTACAGTATGTTGTGTTGATGTTATTGCTGTTTCTCTTTGGTTTACAAATGTGACAATGTCTTTAATAAAAATATTTTTTAAAAGAAGATATTTATACAATATTGAGAAAAGATATTTCCCCAAGGGGAAAAAACATTTTTGGGTTAGTATACTTACCACCAAACTGTAGTGGTAATATTGGAAATAGCATTAAATAGGAAATCAGAGATGCATGTGATAAAGGAACATCTTTGATTATGGGTGACTTTAACTTGCATATAGATTGGGTTAGTCAAATTAGTCACAGTACAATAGTGGAGGAGTTTCTGGAGTGTATACAGGATGGTTTTCTGGACCAATACGCTGAGGAACCAACAAGGGAACAGGCCATCTGATGGCGTATTGTGCAGGCAATCTAGTTGCGAGAGAACCCTTGGGGATGAACGACCATAATATGATAAAATTCTTTATCAAGGTGGATAGAGAGACATATGATTCTGAGACCAGGATTCTGAATCGCAATAAAGATGACTATGATGACATGAGGCATGTGTTCGCTATGATGGGCTGGGAAACATTGCTGAAAGGAAGGACAGTGGACAGGCAATGCCAGGCATTCAAGGAACAAATGGGTGAACTCCAAATTGTTTATTCCTTTTTGACACAAGAGTGGAAAGGGAACCTTGGCCAAACCATGGCTTACAAGGGAAATTAGAGATCATGTTAGATTCCAAGGAGAGGCATACAAATTGGCAAGAAAAAGCAATAGACCTGAGGATTGGGAACAGTTTAAAATTTAGCAAAGGCAGACCATGGGATTGATTAAGAAAGGGAAAATAAGGACAGCACAGTGGCACAGTGGGTTAGCCCTGTTGCCTCACGGCGCTGAGGTCCCAGGTTCGATCCCGGCTCTGGGTCACTGACCGTGTGGAGTTTGCACATTCTCCCCGTGTTTGTGTGGGTTTCGCCCCCACAACCCAAATATGTGCAGGCTAGGTGGATTGGCCACACTAAATTGCCCCTTAAATTGGAAAAAATTAATTGGGAAATTAAAAAAAAAGATAGGGAAAATAGAGTATGAAAGTAAGCTAGCGGGGGAACATAAAAACTGACTGTAAAAGTTTCTATAGGCATGTAAAGAGAAAAAGCGTGACAAAAATAATTATAAGCCCCTTTGAGTCAGAAGTGGAAGAATTCATAACAGGGAACAAAGAAATAGTTGAGGAACTAAATTTGTACTTCGCTTCTGATTTCACAAAGGAAGACATGAATAATGTACCAGAAGTTCTGAGAAACACTAGTTTTAGTTAGGTGCTGAAGGAAATCAGTATTAGTAGAGAAATGGTTTGGAGGAAATTGATGGGATTTAAGGTTGATAAATCTCCAGGGCCTGATAATCTTCATTCCAGAGTACTTAAGGAAGTGGCCCTGGAATTAGTAGATCCATTGGTGGTTATTTTCCAAAATTCTTTGGACTCTGGAATGGTTCCTACAGATTGGTTGGTAGCTAATGTAAGCCCGCTATTCAAAAGGGAGGTAGAGAAAAACCTGAACTATAGACCAGTCAGTCGTGGGGAAATTTCTGGAGTCCATTATCAAGGATTTCATAGCACAGCATTTGGAAAGCAGCGGTACCATAAGACAAAGTCAGCATGGATTTATGAAAGGGAAATCATGCTTGACTAATCTACTGGAATTCCTTGAGGTTTTAACTGGTAGGGTTGACCAGGAGAACCAAAGGATGTTGTTTATTTAGACTTTCAGAAGGATTTTGACAAGGTCTCACATAGCAGACTACTATGTAAAGATAAATCACATGGAATTGCGGGTAGTGTCTTGAGATGGATTGAAAGCTGAGTAGCAGACAGGAAGCAAAGAGTTGGAATAAATGCGTCTTTTTCCGAATGGCAGGCAGTGACTAGTGGGGTACCATAGGGATCAGTGCTAGACTCCAAGTTGTTCACATAAATATTAATGATTTGGATGAAGGATCTAAGTGTAATATCTCCAAATTTGTAGCTGACACAAAGCTGGGTGGGAGGGTGAGTTATGAGGAGGATGCAGAGATGCTTCAGCGTGATTTAGACAGGCTGAGTGAGTGGGTACTTTCATGACAGATACAGTAGAATGTGGATAAATGTGCGGTTATCCACTTTGGTAGCAAAAATAGGAAGGCTGATTATTACTTGAATGGGTGTAAATTGAGAGAGATGGATACTCAGGGAGCCCTTGGTGTTCTTGTGCATCAGTCGCAGGAATAGCATGCAGTAAAGATGGCAAAGCGTAGCAAGAGGATTTGAGTATAGGAATAGGGATGTTTTACTGCAATTGTACAGGGCATTGGTAAGGCCACAACTGGGATATTGTGTGCAATTGTGATGTCATTATCTGAGGAAGGATCTTCTTGCTATAGATGGAGTGCAACAAAGGTTTACCAGGCTGATTCCTGGGATGGCTGGACTGTCATATGAGGAGAGATTAAGTTGGTTACGGGCGGCATGTGGCACAGTGGTTAACACTGCTGCCTCACAGTGCCAGGCACCCAGGTTCAATTCCGCCCTTGGACGACTGTTTGTGTGGAGTTTGCACTTCCTCCCTGTGTCTGCGTGGCTTTCCTCTGGGTGCTCCGGTTTCCTCCTACAATCCAAAAATGTGCAGATTAGGTGGATTGACTATGTTAAAGTGCCCCTTAGTGTCCAAATATGTGGAGGTTTGGTGTGGGTTCGGGGGAGTGGACCGAGCTAGGGTGCTCTTTCAGAAGATTGGTGCAGACTCGATGGGCCGAATGGCCTCCTTCTGCACTGTAGAAATTCTATGCTATATTCATTGGACTTGAGAAGAGTGAGAGGGGATCTCATTGAAACTTATAAAATTCTGACAAGATTGGACATGGTAGATTCAGAAAGAATGTTCCCGATGTTGGGGGAGTCCAGAACTAGGGGTCACAGTTCGAGGATAAGGGGTAAACCTTCTAGGATTGAGGCGAGGAGACATTTCTTCCCTGAGAGTGGTGAGCCTGTGGAATTCACTACCACAGAAAGTAGCTGAGGCCAAACCTTTCTGTGATTTCAAGAAGCAATTAGATATTGCTCTTGGAGCTAAGGGGATCAAGGGATATTTCTTTTGGGGTGAAGGTGGGATTAGGGTATTGAATTTGATGATCAGCCACGATCATAATGAATGGTGGATCAGGCTTGAAGGGCCAAATGGCCTACTTCTGCTTCTATTTTCTATGTATGTTTCTATGTATGCCCATTGGGTGGATGTACAATTGGTGGATACGTGGTTGAAGGACCGTTTAGTGAAAAGGGAGAGGAAGTAGTTGTCCTGGCGCTGGGAGGAGACTGCAGATTTTCATTTCAACTGAAGCGTTGCAATTTTAGGCCATTCATAAAGCATTGTAAGTGGCTGATCCGGCAATGGGTTCCCCATCTTCAACCTCCTCTTCCCCTTCTCTGAAATGAGCCCCTTCATCCACCTCCGTTTGTCATCCTCTCTGCTGTACAATTTTGTGCAGTGTGCTAGTTTGTTTAAGTACAATTTATGTATATTCCCAAGATGGGCTGAGGAGGAGGAAGGGGCTGGGGGGAGAGAGAGGGGCTGAGGAGGAGGGAGAGGCTGGGGGGAGGGAGGGGCTGAGGAGGAGGGAGGGGCTGGGAAGGAGGGAGGGCCTGGGGGAGGTGGGAGGGGCAGGGGCTGGGGGAGGGGAGGGGTGAGGGGGTTGGAGAGGGGGCGTTGGAAGATGGCTCTGAAACTAAAAGACATAGGGTGGGATTCTCCGACCCCCTGGCGGGTCGGAGAATCGCCGGGGGGCGGCGTAAATCCCGTCCGGTCGCCCCGCGATATTCTCCGGCCCCCCAAAAATGAGGGGGGTGAGGGAGGAGGAGGGGGGAGGGAGGGGAGGGTCTGGGGGAGGGAGGGGGAGGGGGGAGGAAGAGGCTGCAGGGGGTAGGAGGGGCTGGGGGGAGGGAGGGGCTGGGTGGAGGGCGGGAGGAGCTGTGGAAAGTGGGAGGGGCTGGGGAGGGAGGGGCTGGGGGGTGGGGGGAGGGGGTGGGAGAGGGGATGGGGGGGTTGGAGAGGTGGCGTTGGAAGAAGTTTTTGAAACTAAAAGACATAGGACGGGATTCTCCGACTCCCCGGTGGGTCGGAGAATCGCCGGGGGCAGCGTAAATCCAGCCCGGCCGCCCCGCGATATTCTCCGGCCCCCCAAAAATGAGGGGGGTGAGGGAGGGGGATGGGGAGAGAGTGGAGGGTTTGGGGGGAGGGAGGGGGAGGGGGGAGGAAGAGGCTGCAGGGTGTAGGAGGGGCTGGGGGGAAGGAGGGGCTGGGTGGAGGGAGGGAAGGGCTGGGGGGGAGGGAGGGGCAGGGGATGGAGGAGCTGGGGGGAGGGAGGGGCTGGGGAGGGAGGGAGGGGCTCTGGGGAGGGAGGCACTGGGGGGAGGGAGGGAGGGGCTGGAGGGAGGGAGGGAGAGGCTGGCGGGAGGGACTGGGGGGTGGGAGGGGCTGGGGAGGGAGTGGCTGGAGGGTGGGGGAGGGGCTGGGAGAGGGGAGGGGGGGGTTGGAGAGGGGGCGTTGGATGAAGGCTCTGAAACTAAAAGACATAGGGCGGGATTCTCAGACTCCCCGGTGGGTTGGAGAATCTCCGGGGGCGGCGTAAATCCCTCCTGGCCGCCCCATGATATTCTCCGGCCCCCCAAAAATTAGGGGGGTGAGGGAGGGGGAGGGAGGGGAGGGTCTGGGGGGAGGGACGGGGAGGTAGGGCGGAGGGAGGGGGAGTGAGGAGGAAAAGGCTGCAGTGGAAAGTAGGGGCTGGGGGGAGGGAGGGGCTGCGGGGAGGGAGGGAGGGGCTGGGAGGGAAGGAGGGGCAGGGGGAAGGGAGGAGCTGGGGGAGGGAGGGGCTGGGGGGAGGGAGGCAGGATCTGGGGGGAGGGAGGGACTGGGGGGGAGGGGGGGCTGGGGGAGGGAGGGAGGGGCTGGGGGAGGGAGGAGCTGGGGGAGGGGCTGGGGGGAGGGAGCGGCTGAGGGGGAAGGAGGGAATGGGGGAGAGTGAGGCTGGGGGGAGGGTGGGGCTGTGGGGGAGTGGCTGGGGGAGGGAGGGGCTGAGGGGGAGGGAGGGGCAAGGTGAGGGGGGAGGGACTGGGGGGAGGGATCGGCTGAGGGGGAAGGAGGGGCTGGGGGAGAGTGAGGCTGGGGAGATGGGAGGAGCTGGGGGGAGGGAGTAGCTGGTGGGTGGGGGGTGGGGCTGGGGGAGGGGAGGGGAGGGTTGGAGAGGGGGTGTTAGAAGAAGGCTCTGAAACTAAAAGACATAGGGCGGGATTCTCCGACTCCCCGGTGGGTCGGAGAATCGCCGGGGGGCGTCGTAAATCCCGCCCGGCCGCCCCGTGATATTCTCCGGCTCCCAAAAAATGAGGGGGGTGAGGCAGGGTGAGGGGGGAGGGAGGGGAGGGGCTTTGGTGGAGGAAGCGGCAGCGGGGTGTAGGAGGGGCTGGGGGGGAGGGAGGTGCTGGGTGGAGGGAGTGGGGGGCTGGGGGGGAGGGAGGGTCTGGGGGCAGGGAGGGGCTGGGGGAGCGAGGGGCTGAGGGGGAGGGAGGGGCTGGGGGAGAAAGGGGCTGGGGGTGAGAGAGTGGCTGGGGCGAGTGAGGGCTGGGGGGAGGGAGTGGCTGGGGAGGAGGGAGGGGCTGAGGGGGAGGGAGGGGCTGGGGAAGGGAGAGACAGAGGGGGAGGGAGTGGCTGAGGGGGAGGGAAGGGCTGAGGGGGAGGGAAGGGCTGAGGGGGAGAGAGGGGCTGGGGTTAGAGAGGGGCTGGGGGGAGGGAGGGGCTGAGGGGAAGGGAGGGGCTGGGTGGAGGGAGGGGCTGAGGGAGAGGGGGAGGGGCAGGGGGGAGGGGCTGAGGGGAGGGGGGGGGGTTGGAGAGGGGGCGTGCTGGAGAGGGCGCGTGCCAGGGAGGAGGGGGGGGGGGCGTTTGGGAGGGTGAGTGCCGGGGAGGAGGGGGGGGTTGGTGAGGGTGCCTAGCTGCAGGGGCGGGGGGGGGGGGTATGGGCAATGGTGACATGTCGTTTATCCCCCCACCCCCACCAGGCCATTGTGTTTGATTATCACCCAGCAATGTTGGCCGCCGTGGCGGGAGCCGCACTTCTGCATGTTGCCCTGGGGGAGCTGGGGCAGGAGCCTGCCAGGGAGGCGCTGGAGGCTGCCACAGAGGAGCGTGCCGCGGGGAGGCAGGTGGCAGCCGCCCAGGCTGGCGGGCCGCCCACACGACAGGACGAGGAGGAGGAGGAGGAAGTGGTGGTGGTGCCACGGCAACGGAGACGCCCGATTAGGCCCCGTGTGTACCGGCCTCGCTCGTCCTACCAGGACCTCACGGACCTGGCATGCAGGAGGAGACTCCGGATGAGCCGGGAAACCGTGGCACACATCTACAACCTGATGGCACACCTGGCACCGCGTGGCACTGGGGGAGGACACCCTCTCTCCATGACTGTCAAGGTTACGGTGGCCCTGAACTTCTGTGCCACGGGGTTATTCCAGGCGGCGAGTGGGGACCTGTCCGGCATCTCGCAGGCATCGGTGCACCAGTGCATCCGTGCAGTGACAGACGCCCTATATGCCATTGCGGACCGCTACATCCAGTTCCCTGTGCACCGGGCCAGCCAGGATGCCCGGGCAGCGGGCTTCGCTGCGGCGGCCTGGATGCCCATAGTCCAGGGGGCGATCGATGGGATGCACGTCGCCGTGCGGCCACCTGCGGATAACAGGGCCGTGTTCTCGAATAGGAAGGGGACCTATTCCATGAACATTCAGGTGGTCTGTGACCACCGCATGATGATCCTGCACGTCTGCGCCCGGTACTCGGGCAGTGTGCATGACTCATTCGTATTGGCGCAATCTTTGATCCCCACCATGTTCGAGGTATGCCCCCCCCCGGCTGAGGGGCTGGTTGCTGGGTGACAGGGGTTACCCGTTGCGGTCGTGGCTGAAGACGCCTATACGAAGGCCACAGACTGACGCGGAGAACCGCTACAACGATGCCCATGCAGCGACCAGGGGTGTGATAGAGAGGTGCTTTGGGCTGCTAAAGATGCGCTTCAAGTGCCTGGTCCGCTCTGATGGGACCCTCCAGTACCCATCAGATAGGGTCGGCCGCATCGTTGTGGTCTGCAGCGTCCTGCACAACATAACCCAGCAGAGGGGCGATGTGCTGCAGGCAGAGGAGAGGGAAGGGGAGGAGCTGCAAGACGAGGCGCAGACCTCCCCAGATGAGGAGGATGGGGGCAATGGTTAGGACAGACGGGCTGGACATGGGCGGGAGGCTAACCACTGTTACCGGCTGGGTCAGCGGGCATGGGACAGGCTGATAGCCACCCGGTTCACGGACGAGGGGGGCGTGGGAATCGCTGAGTATGGGCACAGACTGCACACTACGGCACCAGCCTACCACCCTCACCCCACCCATCCAACGCCAACCACCCTCTCAACAACAACCACCCTCACCCCGCCCACCCAACACCAACCACCCTCACCCCGCTCACCCAACACCAACCAACCACACCCCACCCGCATGTACACCACCCCTCCATTGCACATCCACCTGTGGCACAACGGGCCGGGGTCACACGGTCGCCGGTGGAAGCGTGTCTATTGCAGGCCATGGAGGATGATGACAACCAGCCCTGCGATGAGCTCTGGGCTCTACATCGTTGGACAATGTCTGACCCATGGCCACAGTACCACCCTCCACCCGGCCCTGCATGCGGCCGTGACACTGCAGCGCACGGTCCCGTCGTCTGCCCGGGGGGATGACGAGGGCGACTCGGGGGGAGGGGGGGCACACTCACCTGAGGCCGACGTTCTATCACCCCTCACACACCCACTGGCGCTCACCTCACACCAGCCCGACCCGCATCGGACAGAGCACATAGGCAACTTCTGTAGGTGTGAAAGTGATTTTAATAACAAACAGTTCATACACGTGCCCTAGTCCCAGAACTAATCTGTGCCCTGCACCCTTGCCAACTTATTCAGTGTCTAATTTTTTGTCCTTACTATGACTACGTCTAGGTGGTTCCCCAGACTGTACAGCAGAACTGGAGGTGGACGCGTGTGATTCCTGCCCTGTGACTAGGGACCCCTTTGGCGGCCGTTTCCTGGGGAGGCCCCGCCTAGATGGGCCAGGCAGCGGCTCGAGCGACTGGGATGGCGGGTCCTGCCCATTGCCCACCAGATGCACCTGGGATGGAACGGGGGGGGGGGGGGGGGGAGTCCGAGGAGTCGCGGTGTTCCGGGACCTCCCCTACAGGGGGACCTGGAACGGGCCCCAGTACCTCCTCCTCCCTCGGGGTACCCGATGGACCCCGGGCCTCTACATGGGTCGGGGATGCAAACGGATCGAGCACCCGGCGCCCCCGACACCTGGCGCTGCCAGGCCTGGAGGCCCACCCTGGTATCAACAAGGGTCTGCACATTTGCAGCTATGGAGCTCAGGGAGTTGGCCATCCCTGTCTGTGCCTGGCCGATGCCGGCCAGAACCTGGGCAATGGCGCCGATGCCCTCAGTGATGGCCTGCAGAGACTGGGCCACTGCCTGCAGAAACTGGGCCATTGCCTGCCGAGACTGGGCCACGGCATTGAGCGCCTCTGCGATCTGCTGCTGGCTCTGGCTCATGGCTGCCTGTGAGAGGGCAGCCATGTCCTGGGCCACGAAAGCCCCACACCTTGCATACTGCGACCCATGTCTGACACCGTCGCACCCATTGCCTCCACCGCGGACGCCACCGTGTGGTGGCAACCGGGGTGGCACGCATGATCGGCACCACTACCTGCTCCTGCACGCGAGTGGACCTCTCCACCTTCATCTGCAGCTGCTGCAAGCCGGCCGTCACCCACTTCGGTCGTCCCTTGGTCCGTGCCTGCATCGGGTCTATGGGTGGTTGTGGTAACTCCAGGAACCCGGGACCCGTCTGGGCGGTAGATGGTTGCCTGCACCGGGCTGCCCTCCAATCGCCGGCCCCTCGGCTGCTCCTGCCTCCACCTGCTGTACCGGGACGGCTGTGTTGTGTGCACCAGTTAGTGTCTCAGATGCCTCATCGCTAAAGTCCCCAACCGAGGTGGCTCTGCGATGGTGGAGGGTGTAGGAGATAGCAGTGGCGTAATGGCATGCTCCTCATCCGACCCGAAGTCTGGGGTCCCCTGGAGTGGTGATTCCTGTCCACCCGTCCCCTGTGTGTGGGTGTCGAGTGCGTCAGTGTTCTGGACGTCGGTGTCCTGTGTGTTAGGGTCCTGTGTGTTAGGGTCCTTTGTGTTAGGGTTATGTGTGTCGGTGTCCTGTGTGTCGATATCCTGTGTTTCAGTGTCCTGTGCGTCAGGGTCCTGGGCGTCAGTGTCCTGTGCGTCAGTGTCCTGTGCGTCAGTATCCTGGGTCGGCTGCGACGGGGGCCTGTTGCTGTGGCTGTCCTCCTCGTCGCTGTGTGTGGCCCGTCGGCGTCACCGCACTCGCACTAGATGTGGCCGCCGTCCGCCTGGTAATCCGGGTCTGTCCCTGGCTCGTGGCCGCCCTGGAACTCCCTCGGGGTGGCGTCCGCCTGATGGGTCGGGGAAGGGGGATATGGGGGAAGGGGGGATATGGGGGGATATGGGGGAAGAGGGGATATGGGGGAAGGGGGATATGGGGAAGCTGGGATATGGGGGATATGGGGGAAGGGGATATGGGGGAAGGGTGGATATGGGGGAAGAGGGATATGGGGGAAGGGGGGATATGGGGGAAGAGGGATATGGGGGAAGGGGGATGTTGGGGGATATGGGGGAAGGGGATATGGGGGAATATGGGGAAGGGGGATATGGGGGAAGGGGGATATTGGGGAAGTGGGGCTATGGGGGGGAAGAGGGATATGGGGGAAGGGGGGATATGGAAGAAAGGGATATGGGGGGGATATGGGGAAAGGGGGATATGGGGGAAGGTGGGATATGGGGGAAGGGGGATATGTGGGAAAGGGGGATATGGGGAAGGGGATATGGGAGAAGGGGGGACAGGGGGAAGGGGGATATGAGGGAAGGGGGTATGGGGGGATTTGAGGGAAGGGGGATAGGGGGAAGGGGGGATATGGGAAAAGGGGGATATGGGGAAGGGGTGATATCGGGGAAGGGAGCTGTGGGAACGGGATATGGGGAAGGGGGATATGGGGAAGGGGGATGTGGGGGAAGAGGGATATGGGGATGTGGGGGAAGGGGGATATGAGGGAAGGGGGATATTGGGGAAGAGGGAATATCGGGGAAGGGGGATTTGGGGGAAGGGGGTTATGGGCGAAGGGGGGATATGGGGGAAGGGGGGATATGGGGGAAAGGGGGGATATGGGGGAAGGGGGTATATGAGGGAAGGGGGATATGGGGAAGGGGAGATGGGGGAAGGGGGATATGGGGGAAGGGGATATGGGGAAGGGGGGATAGGGGGAAGGGGATATGGGTGAAGGGGGATACGGGGGAAGGGGGATATGGGGAAGGGTGGGTATGGGGTAGGGGGGATATGGGGGAAGAGGGAAATGGGAGAAGGGGGGATATGGGGAAGGGGGATATGGGAAGGGGGTATATGGGAGAAGGGAGGATATGGGGAAAGGGGGATATGGGAGAAGGGGGGATTTGGGGAAGGGGGATATGGGGAAGGGGGATATGGGGTAAGGGTGGATATGGGGGAAGGGGGATATGGGGAAGGGGATATGGAAAATGGGAGATATGGGGGAAGGGTGGATATGGGGAAGGGTGGCTATGGGGAAGGGTGGATATGGGGGAAGGGGGGATATGGGGAAAGGGGAGATATGGGGATATGGGGAAGGGGGATATGGGAAACGGGGATATGGAGAATGGGGATATGGGGGAAGTGGGATATGGGGAAGGGGATATGGGGGAAGGGGGATTTGGGGGAAGGGGATATGGAAGAAGGGGGGATATGGGGCAAGGGGGATATGGGGGAAGGGAGGATATGGGGGAAGGGGGGTATGGGGAAGGGGGGATTTGGGGGAAGAGTGATATGGGGAAGGGGGATATGGGGAAGGGGATATTGGAGAAGGGAGATATGGGGGAAGGGGGATATCGGGGAAGGGAATATGGGGTAAGGGGGATATGGGGAAGGGGGGATATGGAGGAAGGGGATATGGCGGAATGGGGATATAGGGGAAGTGGGGAAATGGGGGAAGGGGAATGGGGAAAGGGGGAAAGGCAGTGAGGGGTCTCACTTGGCGCTGTGCGGCAGAAGGCAATTTTGCGAGTCCGTGACAAGTGGCGCCGTCGCGAATGGCGTCACTCTGCTACTAGCATTTGGGGCTGGAAAATTCGCGACGTTTCGGGGGGCCCGACGCTGGAGTGATTCGGGCCGTTTTTGGCGCCGGTTTCGGGCCGTCGCGCCAATTCACGGAGAATCCCACCCAAGGATTTGAGGTAAATGGGAAAAGAACCTAAAGTGACATAAGAGGGGCAGCACGGTGGCGCAATGGGTTAGCCCTGCTGCCTCACGGCGCCAAGGTCCCAGGTTCAATCCCGGCTCTGGGTCACTGTCTGTGTGTAGTTTGCACATTCTCCCGTGTTTGTGTGGGTTTCGCCCCCACAATCCAAAGATGTGCAGCTTAGGTGAATTGGCCATGCTAATTGGAAAAAAAATGAAAATGAATTGGGTATTCTAAATTTATTTAAAAAATAAATAACTAAAGTGACATAAAAGAAAAAACTTATCTATTCAGCAGTTAATTAGGATGTGGAATGCACATGATATTGGATGATGTACAGTGCGACGTGAATCCTGTGCCTTCTAGTTCTGGATATTGTTAGAATTGAACTTTTGTAATTGCCTACCCTGGCAAACAAGCCTTCGGTGGCCTGCTGATGGAGGATCCTGGATAAATTGGGCCAAAGGCAAAACAGTTAAGGGTGATGGTCACTTTAATTGTCACTGAGAATGCTTGCCGGCAAATCCAACATGGATCATGCCTTCCTGAAAGAAGCAGTAGATGTTTGCCAACAACTAAGACGACAACCTCAGCCTGCTGAATAAACATCTTCTGAGAGAAGGGAACTGAGCGTTTGTCAGTAATCCCTGTGACTTGGGCAGTGCTCTCCTTTGCAACTCCACCCTGTGCACTCCCCTGCTCGGGACATAAGGTGGGGAAAATAAACGCAATTTACTGTGGATACTAAATATCTGAAATAAAATCAGAAAATTCTGGAAATATGGAAATATTCTTCCTCTCCTGATGTGCTGTCAAACACGTCGAAGGTGCCTTCCATCTTGACTTTGTCTGTTTGAAATCTTCAATGGCTTAAAAAAAATGATATCTACACAAGAACTCTGACAAACATTTTCCAAAGGGAACTGAGAGAGTGGATACAATAAGTTAGCAAACACTCAGATGGGAGAAAAAAAGTTTAAACATCTACCTGAGCTGTTGCTCAAACTTGCTTTTGTTTCCTGAGCACCCATGGTGCTCAAGGAAAATTTGGATCCAAGATGAAAACAATTAAAAAAGGGCTTACAAATATCTTCTAAGGACGTTAATAGCACCAGTAAATTTCCACCTGTAACTAATTATTAAATCCTCGACTTAGACATGTTCATATCTTGGCAACATTCAAATGCACCTCAAGTAAACCCAGAAGTGGGTACATCTGAGCCATATTGCACAATAGGATATAAGAAATATCACAAATTTCCACACAACCTTGGAGGTTAAAATTCTCCTCATTAACTAACATGACTTACTTGCTTGATGCTCCATGAATGTTTGTTAGTACTGAAAAATTAGTCCTCACACTCCGCAAACTGGCCAGTACCTGAAAAAATAAAAGTGGTTATGGTTTATTCATACAACTTAAAGATGAACTCATTCAGATAATTCAGCTTGTGAATCCTTTTCTTGGTTAAGAAATGAAAATGAAATGAAATGAAAATCACTTATTGTCACAAGTAGGCTTCAAATGAAGTTACTGTGAAAAGCCCCTAGTCGCCACATTCTGGCGCCTGTTCGGGGAGGCTGGTACAGGAATTGAACCCGCGCTGCTGGCCTGCCTTGGTCTGCTTTCAAAGCCAGTGATTTATCCCTGTGCTAAACAGCCCGAATTCGCAGAGTTCATTTGGAATGGGCATCTACTATTATAAAAAACATTGAACCCATAAACGGGCCTGTAAAATCGACATGAAGGTGAATAAGGAGCTAGTTTTAAATCCTCTCCTGTTTTAAGATAATGGATTTCAGCTGGACAGAAGAGATATGCTAAAATAAGATCTATCGAGAGCGAAACTGAGCTGCAGATTGACCACCAACCTGTTTCATGTGATTGGAGGTGACCAGTTTCACCCACATTGTCCCTTTGTATTGAGGAGAAAAAAAGTCAATCAATGTTCTGTTCCTATATGCCATCCAGCTATACTTACTGGAAAAAGTCCATGCGTGAACAAATCACCCTCCAGTGATCAATATCAGAGAATCCCTACAGTGCAGAAGGAGGCCATTTGGCCCAATGAGTCTGCACTGGCCCTTGCTCCGATAGAGCACCCTGCCTAGACCCAATCCCCAACTCCTTGCACCGTAACTCCACCTAACATTTGGGCAATTTAGCATGGCCAATTCACCTAACCTGCACATCTCTGGACTGTGGGAGGAAACAGGAGCACCCGGAGGAAACCCACGCAGACACGGGGAGAAAGTGCAAACTCCGCACAGACAGTGACCCAAACTGGAAATTGAACCCAGGTCCTTGGCACTGTGAAGCAATAGCGCTAACCACGGTGCCACTGTGTCACCCCCATATGCAAACAGCTTCCTTGGATTTTCATCCTCTAGGCAGATAGGGGATTTGGGGGATTTCCGGTGGCGGCCATGGAGTGAGTGGTTGCACATTTGGTGGCTCCCACTCGAGGAGTTTTTTTCATTCCTTTTCCCCGTTTGCTGGGTGGATGTTTTGGTGGGAAAAGGTGTAGAAGTGGTGCAGGAAAGTTATACTCCACTGGTGGCACAGTGGATGGATTTGTGGACTAGAGGTTAGTCGAGAAGGAGGCTAGAGCAAGAAACTGTGCGGCACAGGGGAAATGGCAGAGGGTAAAGGGTCGGCCCTACCAGCCCAATGATCGATGGAACAGCTGGTGGACTTCCTGAATGAGAAGTTTAGCCAGCAGAGAAGGGAGCTCAGGAGGACCTGGCAAAGGTGGTGGACCCTCTAAAAGCAGGGATCGATCGGGTGGAGCTGAAGCTGGAGACCCAGAGCCAGGCGATCCAGAAAGTGGAGGAGGTGGTGGGAGAGCAAGAGGAGCAGTTTACATCATTGGCAGTCGAGAACAGGATGATGCGGGAGACCCAGAAGTGCCCAAAGGAAAAGG
Organism: Scyliorhinus torazame; assembly: GCF_047496885.1. NCBI lineage: Eukaryota > Metazoa > Chordata > Chondrichthyes > Carcharhiniformes > Scyliorhinidae > Scyliorhinus > Scyliorhinus torazame. The sequence continues at coordinate 96,495,841 of NC_092713.1, forward strand.
TAGAGGATCTGGAGAACCGCTCCCGAAGACAAAATTTAAGAATTGTTGGGATGTCAGAGGGCATCGAGGAAGCGGACGCTGGCTCATATGTCGCCAAAATGTTGGAGCAGCTGATGGGGGAGGGGGCCTTCGATCGGCCCCTGGATGTCAACTGGCGCATAGGGCACTGATGTGGAAGCCACAGATGATTTAACCTCCGAGGGTGATGGTGGTGAGGCTTCATCGGTTTCAAGGTAAAGAGAAGATCTTGCGGTGGGCCAGGCAGGTGAGGAGGTGTACCTCTGAAGGTAATGAACTTGGGTATATCAAGACCTGAGTGCGGAACTGGCCACGAGGGGTGCTGGGTTCAACCGGTCAAGGCTGTTTTCGTCAAAAATAGGGTGAAGTTCGGGATGCTGTATCCGGCCCGTCTTTGGGTGACTTACAATGGCCATGAGCATTATTTTGGGACACCAGAGGAGGCATCGAATTTTTTGAGAGACAATGAACTGGCAGGAGGGAGGACATTGAACTCTGGAGGAAATGTGAGGAGGTGTGGGTTCTCTGTCTTTTCGTTTTATTGTTTTTGAGGGAATGGTTAAGAGAGAACCTCCCTTCTTTGAGTTGTGTTTTTTTTTGGGTTCTGTGGTAGAATGCTGGAGGAACATGGAGGGTGAGTGCACCTTTTTCTTAGTTTATTGTTGTTTGCACTAAAGAAGTGTGCGGGGGGGGGGGGGGTGGAGGGGAATCAGTGGGGGGTAGGCTGTTTGGCGCTATGAGCAGGGGCTGCCAGGCTAGCTGGCTAGATGGGCTAGTTAACGGGAGTGCAGTAGGGGTGAGCAGGTGGTTTGAAGTTAGAGGGGGATGGGACTGTTATTTTGTTTAGTGGGGAGGAAGGGGTACTGCTGACAAAGGTGAGACTGTTGTGGCGTAGTGGGGAAGGGGTTGGTGACGGTGGTCACCTGAGGGCGGGCCTGGAGGGTCGTGTGATGCGGGCCGGGGTCTGACCCAAGAAGGGATCTGGTTAATCGGCAGGGGAAGGGGGTGGGGTGCCCCCCCGACCAGGCTGTTCACGTAGGATGCGAGAGGGCTGAATGGGCCGCTCAAACAGTTGCCTGTGTTCGCGCTACCGGGGAGCTTGAAGGCAAACATGGCTTTGTTGCAAAAAATGGATTTGAAGATCTGGAATCAGATCAGACTGAGGAAAGAGTGGATAGGGCAAGTCTTCCATTCAGGATTAGATATGATGACGCAGGGGGTGACAGTGTTGAAACATAAGCGGGTAGCGTTCGAGGTGGGGAATATAGTGGGAGATTAGGTAGGGGGGAAGGCTTGTGATGGTGAGCGGGAAATTGGAGAGGATGCCAGTGGTCTTGGTTTATGCCCCAAATTGGGACTATGTTGAATTCATAAGGCAGGTGTTGGGGAAGATCTTGGACCTGGACTTGCACCGGTTCATACGGTCATTGAGTCAGGGTTGGACCGGTTGAGTCCATGGTCGGGGAGAGTGGCGGCGGTGGCGAAGGAGCTGAAGGGGAGAGTGGCGCGCATGGGGGGGGGATGGACCCGTGGATCTTTGGGAGGCCAGGGCGAAGGAATTTTTATACTTCTCCCATGATTCACAGGGTGTACTCGTAGATCGATTACTTTGTGGTGGCTAAGACTCTGTTGGCGGGGGTGGTCGACTCAGGGTACTCGGCGATTGTGGTCTCGGATCACATGCTGCACTGGGTGGACTTGCAAGTGGACCGGGTAGGGGGTGGTGCCCAGCGCCCACAGTGGAGATTGGATGTGTGTTTGTTAGCAGATGAGGAGGTGTGCAAGGCGGTGAGGGTCGCCACCATTCGGGGGTATGTGGGGCTGAATGACACGGGTGAGGTTTCGGCCGCAATACTATGGGAGGCGCTTAAGGCAGTGGTCAGAGGGGCGTTTATATATCGATATGGGTGTATAGGGATAAGACGGAGTGGGCAGAGATGGCTAAGCTGCTGTGGGAGATTTTGTGGGTTGATTTGACGTATTCGGAGGCCCGAAGGCAGGGTTGTTGAAGAAGAGGCAGAAACTCCAGATGAAGTGGAATGGATGCGGCAATTCTTAGACGGACTGGAGTTCCCCAAGGTAGAGGAGGACCTGGTAGAGGGTCTGGAGGCCCCCATTGGATTGGTGGAGGTATTGGAGGGTATGGGGGCGATGCAGGCAGGAAAGGCCCGGATGAGTTCCCGGTGGAATTTTACAAGAAGTTTTCTGGGGATCTGGGGCCCTTGTTGGTAAGGGCATACAACGAGGTGAGCGATAAGGGGGAACTTCCCCCTACGTTATTGCAGGTTTCGATATCCTTAATTTTGAAGACGAATAAGGACCCGGAGCAGTGTGGGTCCTATTGCCCGATATCACTCCTAAATGTGGATGCCAAACTGCTGGCAAAGATCTTGGCCTTGTGGACTGCGGTCTGTGTGCCAGGGGTAATGGGGAAGACCAGACGAGGTTCGTAAAGGGCAGGCATCTGTCAGCTAATGTTAAACGGTTGTTCAACAATGATAATGATGCCCCCGGAGGGACAGGATATGGAGCTGGCGGTCGCCATGGATACGGAGAAGGCGTTCGATCGGGTGGAATGGAAGTATCTGTGGGAATTGCTGGGACAGTTCGGGTTTGGGCAGGGGTTTGTGGAATGGGTCCGGTTGCTGTATAGGGAGACAGTGGCGAACATAAGGATGAATCAGGTGAGTTTGGGGTATTTCAGACTGCACCGTGGGACAAGGCAGGGATGTTCACTCTCCCCGTGGCTTTTTGCCTTGGCGATGGACGCACTGGCAATGGCGCTTAGAGCGTCAAGGAGTTGGAGCGGGAATGTGCATGGAGTGGGGGGGGGGGGGAGTTGGAGCACAGGGTCTGGCTATATGCGAACAATCAGCTGCTTTACATATCGAATCCACTGGGATATATTACAGACAACAATGCAGCACAGGAACAGGCCCTTCAGCCCTCCAAGCCTGTACCAGTCATGATACCACCCTTGGCAAAACCCTCAGCACTTCTTCGTGCCGTATCCCTCTCTACCCATCCTATCCATATATTTGCCAAGATGCCTTTTGAACACCGTTAATGTATATTTCACAGTAACTTCATTGAAGCCTACTTGTGACAATAAGCGATTATTATTGTATCTGCTTCCACAACATTCCTTGGCAACGCGTTCCAGGCACTCACCACCCTCTGTGTAAAAAACCTGCCTCGCACAGCTCCTCTAAACTCTGCCACGGACCTTAAACTTATGCCCCCTGGTGACTGACCCCACCACTGTGGGAAAGAGTGCCTGACCATCCACTCTATCCATGCCCCTCATAACCTTGTAGACCTCTATCAGGTCACCCCTCAACCTCCGTCGTTCTAATGAAAACAGTCCAAGTTTAATCAGCCTGCCGCATAGCTAACACCCTCCAGACCAGGCAACATCCTGGTAAACCTCCTCTGCACCCTTTCCAAAGCCTCCACATTCTTCTGGTAGTGTGGCGACCAGAATTGTGCGCAATATTCCAAGTGCAGCCTTACCAAGGTTCTATACAACTGTAGCATGACTTGCCAGTTTTAATACTTGATATCCCGTCCAATGAAGGCAGGCATTCCATATGCTTTCTTGACTACCTTGTGTTGCCTATTTCAAAGATCTGTGGACCTGTACGCCCAGATCCCTGTTACTTTCTATATTCCTAAGAGTTTTACCATTATTGTATATTTCCCCTCTATTTTAGACCTACCAAAATGCATGACCTCACATTTGTCTGGATTAAACTCCATTTGCCATTTCTCAGCTCAAGTCTCCAACCTCTCTCTGTCCTGCTGTATCCTCTGATAATCCTCAACACTATCTGCCACTCCACCAACCTTGGTGTCATCCGCGAACTTACTAACCAGACCAGCTACATTTTCCTCCAAATCACTTATATAGACTACAAACAACAGAGGCCCCAGCACTGATCCCTGTGGAACACCTCTAGTCACAACCTTCCATTCAGAAAAACACCAGTCTACTGCTACCTTTTGCCTTCTGTGACCGAGTCAGTTCTGCATTGGGGGTATTATCAATATTTTGGAGGAATTCGGAGTTTTCCGGATATATGTTAAACATGGGGCAGAGTGAGGTCTTCCCGATCCAGGCAAGAAGCAGGAGAGGAGGTTGGGTGAGCTGCCATTTAAAGTAGTGGGGACGAGCTTTCGGTATCTGGGCACCCAGGTGGCGCGGGTATGGGAACAACTACATAAATTGAATTTGGCGTGGTTGATGGAACAGATGAGGGGGACTTTAAGAGGTGGAACGTGCTCCCGCCGTCGCTGGCAGGGTGGGTGCAGACTGTGCAAATGACAGTACTCCCGAGGCTCTTATCTTATTTGTTTTCCAGAACCTCCCGATCTTCGTCCAAAATCTTTCTTCAGGAAAATTAATGCTCTGATTTCGGGGTTTGTAGGGGCGGGGAAATCTCCACGGGTAAAGAAGGTGCTGCTAGAGGGGGGACATGGCAGGGGCGGGCTGGCCTTGCCAAATGTAATGAACTATTATTGGGCAGCGAATATAGCCATGGTTAGGAAGTGGGCGGTGGGGGAGGAGGCAGCATGGGAGCGGATGCAGGCAGCCTCTTGTAAGGCACAAGCTTACGAGCATTGTTGACGACGCCTCTGCCATTCTCACTAATCAAGTAATCCACAAGCCCTGTGGCAGTGGCGGCCCTGAGGGTGTGGGGGCAGTGGTGGCAGCAACGGATGGTGGAGGGTGCCTTGGTGTGGGCACTGATCTGTGGTGTCATGTGAGAATACCTTTAAGAAATGGGTGTTTAAGAAATGTACCTTTAAGAAATGGGTGTTTATCAGTGATGTCAGAGTGTGGGTGAAGCTGGGCTGTCTGTCAGCTTTTTACTTTTGTTTTAGGCTGTTTGCTGCAGGGTGTGTTTTAATTTAGTTTTCAGTGTTGGAGTTGAAGCAGGTGTACTGCTGTTCTCTCTGCCATCAAAAGACTACCTCTTGATCATTTGGTGAATTCAGAATTATAAATGTTCTCAGTAGTGAATGTCAACCTAATGTGCTTTTGTTAAAAGGTGTTTCTTTTGTCTTCTGGATGTTGTTTGGGAAGTTATTAAGCATTACTTAGTGTTGTATTCTTTGGGGGTTATATTTGAATTGATGGTTGCTAAGATGTTCACTCTATGTTTTAAAAAGGTTAACTTGAGTTCATAGAATAAACATTGTTTTGCTTTAAAAAATACTTTTCCATTTCTGCTGTACCACCCCTGGAGAGTGGGCCGTGTGCTCCCCATACCACAATATTAAAAGTTGTGGGTCAGGTGAACTCCATGATACACTTTGGGGTTCTCTAAACCCTGGCCTATAACAGTGGGAATCATAGATTTTCACCGGGGGCTTGGATGCGGGTTTCGAGGGTGGCAGCGGGCAGGGATCGAGCTGTTTGGGGACCTTTTTTTGGGGGAGCAGCCTTTTGAGTTTAGAGGAATTGGAAGAGTATTATGAGCTGCCCAGTGGGAATGAGTTCCAGTACTTACAGGTGCGGCATTATGTAAGGAAGTAGGTGCCGTCCTTTCCCGACCTGCCGCCCCAGGGCTACAGGACAAGGTGGTGTCGAAAGCAGGAGTGGGTGAGGGTAAGGAGTTAATGCACTTGGAGGGAGCCCCAATAGGAGAAGTTAAATGGAAGGGGGAGGAGGAGTTGAGGGGGAAATGGAGATTGGGTTGTGGGAGGAGGCTTTGAGGAGGGTGAATGCATCTTCCTCGTGGACTAGACTTGGCCTTATTCAATTCAACGTAATGCATAGGGCGCATATAACAGTGTACACGATGAGCAGGTTCTTTGAACCAGGAAGAAGTGCTGAGCAGCCACAGGGGCTGCCGGGTGCAAAGACAGTCTGTTCAAAAAGGTTTGTATCAATGCCATGGAACTTTGTCTCAGTGAAAATAAAATGTAAAGGCCCCCGCTTTTACCCTCCAAACCTCATGGCCCCCATGCCAAGCTTTGCTCTTTTACCAATCCCCCAGGCTTCTCATGCCCCTGCCAAGCTCTGTTCTTCTCCCAATTCCTATGTCCCTTCCTGCCCCCTTTGTTAAGCCTTTGCACTTACATGCACACTGACCGACTGTACCCTTTCTGGAGCCAATAAAGACCATAACGTACAGTGCATGTATTTAAAAAAAAGATTTGAAAAAGAAATGTAATCCAATGTAAGTCTCCTATGCTTGAAAACAAAAGTATGGACCCAGCTAATAAAAGTGTTAACCATCCAGGATCTTTGACGTTTCAAAACCCACAGACCCTTGAAACTTGTGCCAGCAAACATTGTGAAATTAACCTCCGAGATCAGAGAGCCTGGGCTGACAATGAAACAATGTTTCCTCTGGGGAGCAGCTGTTCTAGTATTATAAAAACTATCTGGGTTCTCAGTTAGGCATGCAGAAAAGGCTTCATGATGAGGAAGAAAGAGGAACTGCACTTGTAGATCACTCTTAACCTACTGCAGGTGTCAACTTTCATAGTGGCATTCTCAATTCTGTGAACAGGTTGTTTAGTTGCATCTTTTGCTGAACATAAATGTACACCAGTGAAACAGCATCAATATAAAAGAAGCAAAGGATATCTGAGGTGAAAGAAGTTAGAATTACTGAACAAAATTTCAAGAAATGTTCAGGATTACAATAAAAATTAAATTCAACCTACCTGTGCAAATGGTGTAACTATCAAGTCATCTCCGTGTCTGTAAATATAAAACAAAATAAAGATCAACCAATTATTTTAAACTGTGACAAATATTTAAAAATGATTATATTTCATTCAGGACTAATCCATAAAATATTAATCTATTGGGAAATCCTCCCAACTCCAGAAATTATACTTTATAATGATTAGAATACGGAAGATGAAGTTTAATTATGTTACGAATACTTGGGAGGACATCACCATTTCCCACTGTAAAAACTCTGGTGGTAGATGCCATGAGCATTGTGCTCAGTTTTGATCACCAAGATATTAGAGAAACATTCTCGGAGGAGGTGCAAAGAAGAGCTACGTGGTTGGTCCCCATGTCAATGAACTGAGCTCTGAGCAAAAAACCGAGGATTCTAAGTCCCATGGAAAAGCAACTGAGAGGGGACATTATCGAGACGTATAAGGTATTAAACAGTTACACCACTGTCAGCAGGAGAAAATTCTGTCGGCTCAAACCAGTGGATGGCAAATTGTTAGGGCAATAAATTAGGAATGGTCAATAAATGCTGACCTTACCAGAGGTGCACACATTGGACAAACAAAGGAAAAAGCAGATTATCTGGTCATTATTGCATTGTTGTTCATAAAGGCATGCTCTGCACATATTCATTAGTTCAAAAATACTTAATTGGCTGGTAGGTGCTTTGGGACATCCTGTGGTCATGAAAAGTGCTATATAAATGTAATTTCTTTCTTTCTTTCCTCCCCGGTCCTCCTCTACCTCTAATGTTCCCTATCTCCGTAACTGCTTATAATCTATAACTTCACTAACTTTTTCCAGTTCCGATGAAAGATGATTGACCTGAAATGCTAACTCGGTTTCTCTCTCCACAGATGCTACCTGAGCTTCCGAGTACTTCCAGCATTTTCTGTTTTTATTTCAGTTTTCCAGAATCTGAATTTCACTAATCAGGTGTGATTAAACTATCCTAGGTGTGCACTGAATGAGCTTGATGTGGTGATATGCATGTGCACAGTTCTGTATATAGTTAGTGATGCAACCTCAAACCAACTGGTGGTAGAGATCTATCATGTGACTCGAGACACCCGCCAGTTCATAGTAAGACGTACAAGAGGATAGTTGCACTTAGAGTAGCTCCAGGAGAATTCATTGAATTCATTTAGTAGCCATAGCAATTTGTTAGTTATCTTTCTGTGTGTCTGTTAATAAATCATCTTTCTAGTTAAACAACTTGATGTTGTCATGGTCATAACACAGAACACAACGTACTACCAGGAGTACAGAACAATTAAAGATAACAACGGGGAAGAGGGATGAAATAGGCTGAAGAAGGAAAAGAGAAAACTCTTCTGTCAACCTAGTGAATTATGACCATCTGGAACTCAACACACGGAAAGACTGTGAAGTTAGAGATGGAAGATCTGAAGGCACCCCACCAGCTTCAATTCTCGGTAATGTAGATGGAAATTGGCGTGTTTTCAAGCAGCAATTAGGCTCTATGATGCAGCTCTTGGCCTGCAGGCACAGCTTGACGAGAGGCATATTGCATTGCTGCTCACGGTAGCAGGTCCACAAGCAATAGAAACATAGATCACCTTTGCATTTGACAGTGAAGAGGACAGCAAGAGCTTTGATGAAGTAATAAAGTACATTGAACGGCATTTCTCTCCGAAGAAAAACAAAACATTTGACCGCTGCGTATTTTGTACATGTACCCAAAAAGCAGGCAAATCTTTTGATAGCTTTGTAGCCGACATGTGGCTGAAGGCGCAGTCGTGCAATTTTAGTACTTTAAAGTTGTCGATGATCTGTGACCAGATAGTGTTTGGGATATCGAATGATAAAGTACGTGAGAGATTATTAAGGGAAAACCTGAAATTCGAAAACACTATCAAGGTCTGCCATGCAAGTGTGCTAGCTGCACAGCAGATCAGTACGCTCAACCTGAAACATTTTGGCGCTAATTTGGAAGAACATGCCAGCACCATCAGCACTGTGATGCAGTTCAATAAAAAACGTGGTCTCTCTGCGGTGGCCATTTTAACTGGCCGACCGGGTCCGCCATCTTAAGTGGCCGATCAGATCCGCCATCTTATGCCAGTGGTGCGGCAATCGACATTGGCTACGGCAATGTCCAGCATTTGGGAAAATATGTTCCAAGTGTGGCCGCACAAATAATTTTGCAAAGCAATGCTTCTTGCGTCCAACAGTGGACCTAACAGGATCACTCAACGCAGTTGATGAGATGTCCCATGAAATGCTGTTTTTCGTTGATCTGATCTCGACCAAGGGCACGGTGTGTTCGAATATGCAGAGTAAAGATGTCTTACTGACCAGTTGTGACAATAGTCCTGCCGATGATGACACAATCAAAGACAGATGGACAATTCCAGTGATGCTGAATGACACATTGATCAAATGCAAGCTCGACACAGGAATGAAGGCCAACGTTCTCAGCTTGTCCTATTTGAATGGGCTAAACCGAAAGTCGTCAATCAAACAAGACTACTGAAGGACTACAATGGGAATGAGATTGCGACGCAGAATGCATGTGAACTCAAAGCATGGGTACATAACAGAAGTTATATCATACCATTTTCCATTGTGGGCACGGAACGCGAGTCTATCAGAGGAGCGGACGGGTGTGAGAACCTGAACCTAGTTGAGCAGCTGTACATTCCAGGAAGCGCTGCGATAGTGGACTATTGCGACTGGCGACAAGATATAATGGTGCAGTTATCCGATGGGATACAAGCGAAAGTTAAAGCGGAGGACGACACACCAGATGAAGAGGTGGAGGAGCCAAAGGGAATTCCAGAATTCTGGTTAACAGTCTTCAAAAATGTGACTTTGCCCAGTGGCATGATACAGGAGCATGATGAGCTATATTAAAGCATCTACAAGATATGAACATAAAATATTCAGAGCCTGAACAGCCAATGAGCTTCACTCTGGAGGTTAAGTTCAAGCCAGATGAGTATTTCACAAATGTGGTAGTCACAAAAGCATACCAGATGGAGTCACAGCCTGACGTGTTAAGACTTTTTATTCTTTGAAGAACTAGAAATCACAGGATGCAAAGGGTGCCAGACCGACTGGAAGAAAGGAAAAAAATGTCACACTGAAAGCCATTAAAACAAAGCAGAAGCATACAGGTCGGGGCACTGGCAAAACAGTTACGAAAACCGTACCAAATGACTCTTTCTTCAATTTCTTCAGTCCTCCTGAAGTTCCAGAACATGGAGTGTTGGATGAAAATTCTGCAATAAGACTCGCTGCTGACATTAAAATTGGTCACTTCTTGCGTGAACACATAATTCCACGGGCAATGTCATACTTTACAGGAGAAGCCACTGCAGATGATGATGACTCCGATGATGATTATGACAATGATAATTATGACGACCATGATTACGATGAGGAAAGTGGAGACTATGATGATGAGCCAGAAGAGGACGACTATGAAACACTATTCAAGTAGTTTAGCAGGAGTGACGAGGTGATCACAAAGGGTGTCCAGTCTGCGCAGGACAGCGATGAGTGTCAAAGCCCTAAGGTGGCATGTGCAGAGGCTGAAAGTGAGATTGCAGTAGCAGGTACATCAGATGAGAGCTCAACTGCGAACAGACTGGTGACTGAAGATATAATCCCCATTCTGCAAAAACTGGCTCCAGAGGCCAAGGGTGAATCATCTCATGCACACAAAACAGTTCCTGCAGCGGACTCCCCTACAGTTGAGGCCACTCCACCAAAAGATGTGCTAGAATAGCAGATGGATGCATTTGCGTGCAGTTCTACAACGAAGGACGAAGCATATACCGTTATATCGGATGAGGATGAACCACTAATTGCCTCTCCAGCAAAAGACGAACCATATATCATCATATCAAGTGAGGATAAGATACCAATTGGGGCTCAAACAAAAAATGAAGAGGCAATGCCTAAAGTTGGGGACTTTGATCCAACCAAGTCATCGGCGTGCAAGGGTTTGCAGATTGTCCCTGAAGTTGCAGACTTGACTGCAACTGCGCAATCATTCAAAAGTATGCCGACACTGGATGTTTTACCAGGATATGGGAATGCAGATAAGCGTCTGGAGCCATGGAACAAGCAAAACCTTTCGATCCAGCTAAGGCTCTGGAATCAACCATTGTGGCAGAAGAGCCAGAATTAGCCTGCACGACATACGATCCAACAGCAGTTACCACGACAAAAGCACCACAAGCAACTAAGTCCCATGGCGGAGTCCAGGAGCAAGAAGGATGCCACTAAAGTCAGAAAGAAAAGAAGATGCAGTCAGAGGATCCACCCCATGACAATCCACTTGGGTTGTGTGAAGTGCTCATTTAACCATGATTGCCAATTCCCTATTAGCAGTAGTCTTCAGCCGCACAGCAAGGGGCCTCGGCAGTCGGTGGGGGTTATGGGTGGTTGGTGGGGCAGACGGGCAGGGGCTGTGGTTGCCCCTGGAATGTGTACGCACGATCCAGGGGTTGGCATGGTGGTGTTGCACACGTTTGCCTCCCCCATCCCCCAGCGCCTCCCCCTCCCCCGCTTCACATGGCGGCCTACCCCTGTGGCCTATGCCCCCCCTCCCACCCTCCAGTTGAGGGTTCTCCGCCAAGAACTGGGGTGGCAAGCTAGCACCAACGGGCTCTTTGCCAGTGAGCAAAGATGTCTACTCACCTCCTCGGATCCCTGCAGAAGCCCTTCAGGCAGGTTCACCTTTTTCAAAACGAGTACCATTTGGCGCCAGTGTGACCACTTGCTGGGGAGGCCGATGAATCATGGGAGGCTGTTGGATATGCGGTCGCTCCCGTTAATTGTATAGACATCAGGCTTAAGTAGAGATAATTGGTTTCTCGCCACGCTACGGCGGGGTCTCAATTTCACGTACGGGAGCGGGCCGGTTACATCACAAACTGTTTGCGCTTGTCACGGTTCCCATTTTCGGCCTCTCCCGCTATTCACCAGCTTCATTTTGCACGAGTGAGAGCGCAACAAAGCCTGAGAATCTAGCTCCAAACATCATCATGCTCTTGTGAATACAGGCTAATTTTATGTTGAATTCTCGTGTTGCCAGTCCCCTGATTTCTCATGGCATATGTTGCACCAGAATGCCAGTTGTGATATTGCTCTTCGAATCCATAGAATTCCAACAGTGCAGAAGGAGGCCATTCGGCCAATCAAGTCTGCATGACTCTGTGAAAAAGCACCCTATCTAGGCACACTCCCCCGCCCTATCCCCGCAGCCCCACCTAACCTGCGCACCTTTGGATACTGAGGGGCAATTTTAGCGTGGCCAATCCACCTAACCTGCACATCATTGGATGATTTGGACGCTGTCACCCCTGCAATGATTAGAATGCCAGCCCAGGGTAATATAAAAGTAGCATTTGAGCAAGCTTTGAAATTGCAAAAGAAAATATGATGAGTTCTTTTAATCCAGTTGGACTTTACTTCCAGCTCTTCTCCATTGCTGATACTGTTTGTATTTCTGGCACAAAATATGACCATGGAGACATTCAAACTTTCTGACGTGGAACTTACTGGCAGCAATGGAAACAGCAATGGCAATAAATAAAATTAGAACAGATTTATTTCTGGCTGTGAGTAATTAACATCTGTTTAGTTGAAAATCAACCCTCAGAAATTTACAGCGTACTCGTATGACTACTTTTAACATGGCTCTGTTGGTCAGCACATTATTTCAGTGCAAAGCAGGGAGACCCAGATTCAGTCCCCAACTTGCATTGAAATTAGCTGATTTAAGTCAAGTCCATGGTAGAGGCAGCATAATTAGCCTCAGCATCCTCAGGACAGCCGGGATGATTTAATCAATTATTGCTCTTGCTCTTGAACTGGATCTGGTGATAACTGAATGAAAATGTTGATGGTCGATGGGGACAAACAGGGTAGAATGTGAATGCCTTTCCGTGCGAAATAATCTGTCGGTAATCACAGATGATTTTCTGAGTACTTTTTCCCTTCTCTATCCAAAACTGCACATTGGGAAATTACAATCATACAGAAGGATAACTGCAATTTAAATATATATATGGCCAATAAGTGCAATTTTCCATTAGCAGCATGTACTGCCAAAGCTGACATAGAAATCATAGAATCATAGAATTTACAATGCAGAAGGAGGCCATTCGGCCATCGAGTCTGCACCAGCCCTTGGAGAGAGCACCCCTACTTAAGCCTATGCCTCCACCTTATCCCCGTAACCCAGTAACCCCACCTTACCCTTTTGGACTCGGGGGCAATTTAGCATGCCCAATCCACCTAATCTGCATATTTTTGGATTGTGGGAGGAAACTGGAGCACCCAGGAGAAACACACACAGACACGGGATGAAAATGCAAACTCCACACAGACAGTCACCTGAGGAGGAATTGAACCCGAGATCCCTGGAGCTGTGAGGCGGCAGTGCTAACCACTGTGCCATCCGTCTGTTTGGGAAAAATACTAGACAGCAGCCAGTGGATTTGGATGCCAGTACAAGTAAGCACCTCAGGAAACTATGTTTACTAAGGGCGAAATATTCTGGCCTCATTTCACTCGAACGAGAGCGCGACGAGGCCGGTGAATAGCAGGAGAGGCGAAAAACAAGAACTGCGTCGGGTGCCAAACCGCCCCCCTCCCGTAGGCAATATTAGGATCTTGCCATAGTCTGGCGAGAAACCAATAATCAGCACTTCTGCCCTATTTCCGCACAATTAACGGAATCCACCCCATATCCAACGGCCTCCCGTAATCCAGCGGTCCATCCTGCAAGTGGTCACAATGGCGCCGATTAATATTCTTTTTTAAAAACGTGAATCTGTGGGAAGGGCTTCTGTGGGGAGCAAAGGAGGTGAGTAGGCATCTTTGCGCACAGGCATGGGGAGCCGAGGAGGTGAGTAGCCATCTTTGCTCACAGGCATGAGCCCAGTAGCATGTGTCGTGTTAGGTACACTGGTCTAACACTGGCTACAACTGGATGCAGCTTAGATCAGAAAGATACTCCAGACCTTGAAGTTACTTCAATCAGGTTTATTGAACTAATAGCACAGTTGGCACAGTTCTCTGTGAGTTTGACTCTCTGCTAACTTAAGTGTGGTTACTCTGTCTGACTGAACCAGACTAGCTCTTAGCCACGTGGTGGAGGTGTGAGATTGTAACAACACCCTTGACTGACTCTCTAGATGTTCATCAGTGGAAAGAACATAGAACATAGAACGATACAGCGCAGTACAGGCCCTTCGGCCCACGATGTTGCACCGAAACAAACGCCATCTAACCTACACTATGCCATTATCATGCATATGCTTAAGAGGCGGAGTGTGAGTGCCTCCTGTCTTTTATAATCATATCCCACCCAAGTGTCCTATATAAGAACATAAGAACGAGGAGCAGGAGTAGGCCATCTGGCCCCTCGAGCCTGCTCTGCTATTCAATGAGATCATGGCTGATCTTTTGTGGACTCAGCTCCACTTTCCGGCCCGAACACCATAACCCTTAATCCCTTTATTCTTCAAAAAAATATCTATCTTTATTTTAGAAACATTTAATGAAGGAGCCTCAACTGCTTCACTGGGCAAGGAATTCCATAGATTCACAACCCTTTGGGTGAAGAAGTTCCTCCTAAACTCAGTCCTAAATCTACTTCCCCTTATTTTGAGGGTATGCCCCCTCGTTCTGCTTTCACCCGCCAGTGGAAACAACCTGCCAGCATCTATCCTATCTATTCCCTTCGTAATTTTATATGTTTCTATAAGATCCCCCCTCATCCTTCTAAATTCCAACGAGTACAGTCCCAGTCTACTCAACCTCTCCTCGTAATCCAACCCCTTCAGCTCTGGGATTAACCTAGTGAATCTCCTCTGCACACCCTCCAGCACCAGTACGTCCTTTCTCAGGTAAGGAGACCAAAGCTGAACACAATACTCCAGGTGTGGCCTCACTAACACCTTATACAATTGCACCGTAACCTCCCTAGTCTTAAACTCCATCCCTCTTGCAATGAAGGACACAATTCCATTTGCCTTCTTAATCACCTGTTGCACCTGTAAACCAACATTTTGCGACTCATGCACTAGCACACCCAGGGACGACAGCGCCTTGATGGATGGGATTGAAGCCTGACTGGTGGCCTCGTGATTCGAGGTATCAGGAGGTGGCAAAACAACAGAAGGAAACGGAGAAGAATGTGGTTGCGGGCAGGAAACTTGGCGCAGTGCCCGTCTGTTTCGTCGCACAACAGAACCATCAGCCAGACGCACAACATACGAGCAGGGGGCAGCCTGTCGAACAACGAACAGCTGGAGCTGACCAGCCTCTGTCAGGGATCTTGACCCGAACAATGTCTGATGGGGATAACACAGGCAAATCGGTAGCATGAGCATCATAGCCCTGTTTTTGCCGGTCTCGGAGTTGCTGCACCTTCTGCAGCACCGGGAGGTGATCCAGGTTGGGTATGTGTATGGCTGAAAGTGTCGTTCGCAGGTCCCTGTTCATCAGGAGTTGAGCTGACGACATGCCAGTGGACAGTGGGGTCGCCCTGTACGCAAGCAGCGCAAGGTGACTGTCAGATGCAGAATCCGCGGCCTTGCAGATGAGCTGCTTCACTATGTGCACCCCTTTTTCAACTTTTCAGTTTGACTGCGGATAGTGTGGGCTGGAAGTGACGTGTTTGAACTGATACGACTGGGCAAACAGAGACCATTCATGGCTGCTGAAGAACGGGCCATTGTCACTCATGACAGGAGTGGGATACCATGCCTGGAGAATGTCTCCTAACAGGCCCTGATGACGGTCCGAGATGTGAGGTCTGAGAGCTTCACGACTTCAGGGTAATTGGAAAAGTAATCAATGATTAACACGTAATCATGACCATTTGCATGAAAGAGGTCGATGCCAACCTTGGACCACGGAGAGGTTTCGATTTCATGTTGCTGAAGTGTCTCCTTACTCTGCGCTGGCTGGAAGCATTGACAGGTCACACAGTTAAGGACCATGTTCGCGATGTCCTGGCTGATCCCGGGCCAGTAGACAGCCTGCCTGGCTCTGCGTCTGCACTTTTACACCCCCAGGTGGCCCAGGGGCCTGTGATCCGTCTCGACTGTGAATGTTGGCAGGCCGTAGACATAGTTATGAAACTTGAGAATGCCAGTGAGAAGGCCCAGGCATTCCTTCTCGATTTGTGCACACCTTTGTTTGGTGGGCGTCATAGGCAACAGGTGCCCAGGATGAAGTGTCATCGCGTTGCAGCAGGACCGCACCGATGCCATCCTGGCTCGCATCTGTCGAGATTTTTGTTTCCCTGTCCGGGTCGAAAAATGCCAATACGGGTGCAGTGATGAGCTTGGCTTTCAGCTCCAACCACTCTGCCTGATGGGCCGCCTTCCACTCGAAGGCAGTGGACTTCTTCACTAGGTTTCGTAGGGCCATGGTGTGTGAGGCCATGTTTGTGATGAACTTGCCCAGAAAATTGACCATGCCCAGGAAGCGCAATACCACCTTCTTGTCTTCCGGGACCTTCATGGCTGCGATGGCCTTGACCTTGTCTGTGTCGGGCACACGCCCTGCTGAGAGATCTGGTCTCCGATGAACTTGAGTGTCGACATGCCAAAGCAACAGTTGGTCCTGTTCAGCTTCAGGCCATTGGCGTGGACACGGCGGAATACCTGCTGGAGACGGGAAACATGCTCCTCAGGAATCGTGGACCATATGATGACGTCGTCCACGTACACATGAACCCCTTCGATGCCCTCCATCATCTGCTCCATGATGCGATGAATTATCTCCGATGCCGAGACGATGCCGAATGGAATATGGTTATAGCAGTACCTGCCAAACGGTGTGTTGAAGGTGCAGAGCCTTCTGCTGGACTCATCCAGCTGGATTTGCCAGAATCCATGTGATGCATCTAACTTCGTGAAAAACCGTGCATGTGCCATCTCACTGGTGAGTTCCTCCCACTTCGGGATGGGGTAGTGTTCACGCATTATATTCTGATTGAGATCCTTGGGATCAATGGAGATGCGCAGGTCTCCAGAGGGTTTTTTAACCACCACCATCGAGCTGACTCAGTCAGTCGGTTCGGTTACCCTGGAAATGATCCCCTGCTGCTGCAGCTCCTTGAGTTGTTCCTTCAGGCGCTCCTTCAGCGGTGCCGGGACCCGGCGTGGTGCATGGACCACTGGCTTGGCATCAGGTCGCAGTAGGATCTTGTAACGATATGGCAAAGTGCCCATCCGATCAAACACATCTGGATACTGAGCAAGGATGTCGTCAATGCCAGCTTGATGATCCATGTTGGAGGATGTCGTTGAATAAACCGCTGCACCAGGTTTAGCTTTTTGCAGGAAGGCACGCCCAGTAGGGATGCCCTGTCCAGCTTGACAATTTCAAACCTTAGCCGTGCATGGGTGCTCCGGTTGGAGATGAGAAGATGACAGGACCCCAGTGCCGTGATGGCATTATCGTTATAGTCCAGGAGCTGGCAGGCTGCTGGAAGGACCTTGTGGGGCTTCTTGATGCGTTTGAAGTCTGCCTGTGAGAGGAGGTTGGCAGAAGCACCTGTGTCCAGCTTGAACTGGATGGAGCAGGGGTTGACCTGCATCACCGCACACCAAATCCACAACGAGGATGGACTGGATGCGAGATGAGTTAGGTGTGGCATGTTCACGTGTAGTAATGATGCCCACTTGGTAGGCGGACTCCAGGCACTCATCCTCTGGATCCGTTGTACTGCCAGGATCAGAATCCTGTAATCATCGTTGCACATTCTAGACGTGCCGTCGTCGGAATTGGGAGCGCTGGCCCCTGACTGGTGGTGCAGACTTGCACAAGGCTGCATCGTGTCCAGGCTTCCCGCAGTTTAAACATCGCCTGCCTCTTGCAGGACAGTGTCCCTTTAAGTGGGCGTTGCCACAGTTCAGGCACGTCATGACGTCGGCGTCGTGACGCGTTGTATGTCGTGTGCGGTTGGCAGACGTCTGCACCTGCGCAGTGTGGGTGTCGGCCGCTTCGTTATCCCGTTCGCATCGCGCATGCGTGGGGCTCCGGGAAAAGCGCACGAGATGGCCGCTTTCTTCAATGCTGAGGCGCTGCATCCGGGAGATGGCCTGCACACTCACTGCCTCGTGGGAGGCAAGTTTCTCATTTTCAGCTGATTTGTATTGGGAATACCGATCTTTTGCTGCTCATGCACTGTACATGTTTCAATCGCGACTGGCAGATTCATATGCTTGAATTTTAAAGGCTGCTCTCTCAGAGGATCAGAGTGAACTCAAAACACGATTTGGGCTCTGATCATGGAGTCAGCAATATCACCAAAGTTGCAGTACAGCGCTAGCAGGCGGAGGCTAGTTCAGTAGGCATTGAAAGATTCATCTTTACCTTGAAGACGTTGTTTGAATATGTAGCGCTCGAAGATTTCATTGGTGTCCACTTCACAGTGACTATCGAACTTGTCCAGGATGGTCTGAAACTTTGTCTTGTCCTGGCCTTCGGTGAAGTTAAACGAGTTGAAGAGTTCGATGGCTTTATCACCCGCTGTTGAGAGGAGAAGTGTGATCTTTCTTGCATCAGATGCACCCTCGAGGTCTGAGGCTTCGATGTACAGCAGAAACTTTTGCTTGAATATCCGGCAGTTGGCACTGAGATTGCTGGAGAGCTGGTGAGGAGCCTGAATCTTCTCCATGGTGCCGGGATACATTTGCTGGTCATCACGGAACGGACTGAGGTAAGCCACCTTAAATTAGTAGTCTCCTGGTATCATGTCGTGTTAGGTACACTGGTCTAACACTGGCTGCAACTGGATTCAGCTTAGATCAGAAAGATACTCCAGACCTTGAAGTTAGTTCAATCAGGTTTATTGAACTAATAGCACAATTCTCAGTGAGTTCAACTCTCTGCTAATTTAAGTGTGGTTACTCTGTCTGACTGAACCAGACTAGCTCTTAGCCACATGGTGGCGGTGTGAGATTGTAACAACACCCTTGACTGACTCTCTAGTGGTCATCAGTGGAAAGAGGCAAAGTGTGAGTGCCTCATGTGTTTTATAGTCACATCCCACCCCTGAGTGTCCTGCCTGCTTATTGGTCATGTCCTGTTTTCTGTGTCCATTAGCTGCTTGTCTGTATATCATTATGTCTGTGTGTCCGCATATCATGACAGCATGGGCTTGCCGCCTCAGTGCTCAGAGGAGGGTGAGGAGGGGGGCGTGGCACCCGGGGAGGGGGGGAGCACTCTTGGCTGGAGTAGGGCACCATGGGTGGGGGTGATCGGAGTTACGGGAGAGGACGCAAGGAGGTGGTCAACTGGGGAGGCAACCACGCGCGGCTCCTTTATGCCAATCCTTGGATCATGCATACCCGTTCTGGGAGCAAACCTTGTCCCTGCCTGTCTGCCCCACCGACCACCCATAACCCCACCAACTGCTGAGGCCTCTGGCTATGTGTCTGAAGGCAATTGCTGAATTGACTATCATGGTTAAGTGAGCACTTCACACATCCCAAGTGGATTCCTGTGAGCGGGCAGGCCATGAAGCATGTGGGTGTCATTGCCAAGCATCCCAATCAGATTGTGATTCCTGGAAACTGTGCCTAAATACTGTGGGAGGGAACACCACACACTCAGCAGACGAGATCCGAACCCCAGGCGATGGGCCCCAGCACCAGGGACATGTCCACGGATGGAGGGGAAGGGACCAGCGCCCGGTCCAGGTAACATTGTGTATGGGTGTCAGGGTACAGGGTCTGGGGTCTAGTGAGTGGGGGGCGCCTGCTGTGGCTGGGATTGCATGGACAGGACTTTCGGGGTGGGGGAGAGATCAATGGGTGAATTGAGGGTCCCGGGGTGGGAGTCACCGCTGTTTGCCAGTCTAACGCCCTCTCCCAATTTCCTACAGATATTGAATGTAATGGACGGTATTTTGAACCCCACATCATGCAGCTGGTAGGCCATGGATGCCCTGTTTGCCCGGGCAAAAAACTGTATCAACTTTGACATGGACCAAGCCCAACAAGATGCCCAGGCAGCAGGATTCTCCGCCATCGCCAGGGTGACTCAGATCCAGGGGATGATAGATTGCACACATGTCGCCTTGCGTGCACCAGGCCAGCTGGGAGTGCCATACATTAACAGGAAGGGATTCCACTCTCTAAACATCCAGCGCGTGCGCAACCACCACATGCAGATCATGCATGTGTGTGCACGCTTCCCAGGGAGTGTGCACGACAGCTACATCCTGGGGCAGTCAGACATCCCGGACCTCATCAAGGATCACCCCAGAATGGCCGATTATCTTTTGGGGATAAGGGATACCGCTGAGGACCTGGCTAATGGTGGCAGTATGGAGACCAGAGACCGATGCAGAGACCCGATACAATGAGACCCATGTGGCCACACGGGCTGCCATTGACTGGTGCATCGGACTGAACAAAATGCGGTTCCGATGCCTCGACTGCTCTGGTGGTGCCCTTGAGGGTCGCCCGCTTTGTGGTGGGCTGCAAAACCTGGCACAGCAGCAGGCGAAGTGCTGGAGGTGGGGGATGAGGAACATGAGGCCACCTCCATGGAGGAGGAGGAGGAGGACAAGGATGATGAGGAGGCGCTGGACCAGCAGGGGCAGGAGGATATCCCGGAGATAAATCGTAGGGCCAACCAGAGGCTGCAGGACAGGCGGCCGCGGCGGGGGTCCCGCAAGCCCGGAGGACCATGGAGGCCCTCCTATTCGTCTGCTTAACTAAGCACGTGGCCTGGTCCGTCATTGATATCCTACCCCTCCCCCGACCACTCCCTCCTGCACCCCCCCCCCCCCTCGCCCCAACGTTTCCCACCCTCCCAGGGTCTGTGTTACACTGATCCAGGGTGCTGGGACAGTGTCGGCACACTCAGCGGCTCACTTATGAGGGGAGATGATGAGAACCCAGAGCTGAGTACTTGTGCCCTGCTTATGCCATAGTCTGACCTCTGTCTGTCTGCTGTGTGCATGCTCACACCCATCACCTGCACGCGGTGTGCTTGGGGAGGGAGGGGGGGCGGCTTGGTGGGTGCATTCCTGGGGAGATGGACCAAGGGTTCGGAGGTCGACCAGCATTCCGGAAGAAAATTAAAAGGGCGTCATACTGGTTATATTTCACAGTGTCCAACAATGCACCACTTTCCCGATGGTGCTGCCCCACTCTACCCACCGCCCCCTCACCCCACCCCCCTCCACCTATGCGGTCTCAGTGATCCTCGACTTGCTGAGCCTCCCGTGCTCTACCGCTATGTCTAGGTGTGACCCAAGGATGCACATCAGAGTTGGAGGAAGTCAGCTGCTTACCATGTTCCGTGGTCTTTGATGCCCTCGGTGGGTGTCCTCTGCCGCACTTGTTGTCGGCACATGCACAACTGTGCCAATCTGTCTCATGTGCTGACTGCGAGATGCAACGTCATCAGAGAGGTGGAACTTGGGGAGCTGGTGGCCATCGTACCCACTCCATGGGATGGGTCTGGGTTGGCACTTAACGCCCCCTCCTCCCGCTCAGAGCCCGTAGGGCCCCAGGATTCACCTCAGGACGGACGGGTAGCTGGTTCAATCCCTAACTACTTCTGCGTCATCTGGCTCTGCCAGCCCTGGCTGCTCTCCAATGTATCCAGCACCATTGTGGAACAGTGACCACAATTCAGTAAGTTTTAAAGTGCTGGTGGACAAGGATAAGAGTGGTCCTAGGGTGAATGTGCTAAATTGGGGAAAGGCTAATTATAACAATATTAGGCGGGGACTGAAGAACATAGATTGGGGGCGGATGTTTGAGGGCAAATCAACATCTGACAAGTGTCAGTTGAAAGGAATTCAGGACCGGCATGTTCCTGTGAGGAAGAAGGATAAATACGGCAATTTTCGGGAACCGTGGATAACGAGAGATATTGTAGGCCTTGTCAAAAAGAAAAAGGAGGCATTTGTCAGGGCTAAAAGGCTGAGAACAGACGAAGCCTGCGTGGAATATAAGGAAAGTAGGAAGGAACTTAAGCCAGGAGCCAGGAGGGCTTGAAGGGGGTCACGAAAAGTCATTGGCAAATAGGGTTAAGGAAAATCCCAAGGCTTTTTACACGTACATAAAAAGCAAGAGGGTAGCCAGGGAAAGGGTTGGTCCACTGAAGGATAGGCTAGGGAATCTATGTGTGGAGCCAGAGGAAATGGGCGAGATACTAAATGAATACTTTGCATCAGTATTCACCAAAGAGAAGGAATTGGTGGATGTTGAGTCTGGAGAAGGGTGTGTAGATAGCCTGGTTCACATTGACATCCAAAAAGACGACGTGTTGGGCGGCTTAAAAAATATTAAGGTAGATAAGCCTGATGGGATCTACCCCAGAATACTGAAGGAGGCTGGAGAGGAAATTGCTGAGGCCTTGACAGAAATCTTTGGATCCTCACTGTCTTCAGGTGATGTCCCGGAGGACTGGAGAATAGCCAATGTTGTTCCTCTGTTTAAGAAGGGTAGCAAGGATAATCCAGGGAACTACAGGCCGGTGAGCCTTACTTCAGTGGTAGGGAAATTACTGGAGAGAATTCTTCGAGACAGGATCTACTCCCATTTGGAAGCAAATGGACGTATTAGTGAGAGGCAGCATGGTTTTGTGAAGGGGAGGCCGTGTCTCACTAACTTGTTAGAGTTTTTCGAGGAGGTCACAAAGATGATTGATGCAGGTAGGGCAGTGGATGTTGTCTATATGGACTTCAGTAAGGCCTTTGACAAGGTCCCTCATGGTCGACGAGTACAAAAGGTGAAGTCACACGGGATCAGGGGTGAGCTGGCAAGGTGGATACAGAACTGGCTAGGTCATAGAGGCAGAGAGTAGCAATGGAAGGATGCTTTTCTAATTGGAGGGCTGTGACCAGTGGTGTTCCGCAGGGATCAGTGCTGGGACCTTTACTGTTTGTAGTATATGTAAATGATTTGGAGGAAAATGTAACTGGTCTGATTAGTAAGTTTGCAAACTACACAAAGGTTAGTGGAATTGCGGATAGCGATGAGGACTGTCAGAGGATACAGCAGGATTTAGATTGTTTGGAGGCTTGGGCAGAGAGATGGCAGATGGAGTTTAATCCGGACCAATGTGAGGTAATGCATTTTGGAAGGCCTAATGCAGGTTGGGAATATACAGTGAATGGTAGAACCCTCAAGAGTATTGAAAGTCAGAGAGATCTAGGAGTACAGGTCCACAGGTTACTGAAAGGGGTAACACAGGTGGAGAAGGTAGTCAAGAAGGCATACGGCATGCTTGCCTTCATTGGCCGGGGCATTGAGTATAAGAATTGGCAAGTCATGTTGCAGCTGTATAGAACCTTAGTTAGGCTACACATGGAGTATAGTGTTCAATTCTGGTCGCCACACTACCAGAAGGATGTGGAGGCTTTAGAGAGGGTGCAGAAGAGATTTACCAGAATGTTGCCTGGTATGGAGGGCATTAGCTATGAGGAGTGGTTGAATAAACTCGGTTTGTTCTCACTGGAACAACGGAGGTTGAGGGCGACCTGATAGAAGTCTACAAAATTATGAGGGGCATAGACAGAGTGGATAGTCAGAGGCTTTTCCCCGGGGTAGAGGGGTCAATTACTAGTGGGCATAGGTTTAAGGTGAGAGGGGCAAGGTTTAGAGTAGATGTACGTGGCAAGTTTTTTTACACAGAGGGTTGTGGGTGCCTGGAACTCGCTACCGGAGGAGGTGGTGAAAGCAGGGACGATAGTGACATTTAAGGGGCATCTTGACAAATACATGAATCGGATGGGAATAGAGGGATACGGACCCAGGAAGTGTAGAAGATTGTAGTTTAGTCGGGCAGCATGGTCGGCACGAGCTTGGAGGGCCGAAGGGCCTGTTCCTGTGCTGTACATTTCTTTCTTCTTTGTTCATTATGTTGACGCCCTCGGCGA
Organism: Scyliorhinus torazame; assembly: GCF_047496885.1. Lineage (NCBI taxonomy): Eukaryota > Metazoa > Chordata > Chondrichthyes > Carcharhiniformes > Scyliorhinidae > Scyliorhinus > Scyliorhinus torazame. Next base: position 96,519,465 of record NC_092713.1, read on the forward strand.
TCCTCCTCAGTGATTGAGCCACACTGTGCAGTGCCTTGGCAATGCCCACCTGTGACTGGGATAAGCTCCGCAGAAAGGGTGAAGGGACGGTTGGGGGGACACATGGAGAGTTCAGCGGGCTGCTCGCATGGAGGCAGCAAGGTACCGGGGGGGTGGGTGTGAGGCTGCGGTGGTGGTGTCAACTCACCCATGCTGCCCAATGTAGGTCATTGACCTCTTGCAGCACTGGATGCCAGTCCTCCTGTCAGGCCTCCCGAGTTGATGGCCATTGCTACTTCATCCGAAGTGGCATTGGCTGCCCTGTGGCTAACCTGTGAGACCCTCGGGGAAACACAACATCCCTCCTGGCCTCCTGGATGTAGGAGCCTCCCCAGGGCCGAGGCTCCAAACCTTGGGGCCGGGTGTCTTGGCGTCATGACTGCGAGCTGAGTGGGGTTGGCTGTGCAAGTGCTGTTTAAGTGCTGCTTAACCTTGTTAGTGGGGCGCTGGTAAGCACGGTCCTGGAAAATTGGCTGGCGAGCCTTCATTTGCGGCGTGAAGTCCATGGGGCCTCGTTAAGTGGACCAATTAATGTTGTATTGCGTTGCCAGCCTTGTCGGGCCAAGCACCGGGAAGCTCGTGGCAGTTCCCGCTTGCTACCACGTTTAGAAATCTTTCCGAAGAATCACGCCCTACGCTTCTGCAGAAATGTTTCACTTTATTCCTTCATACCATGGTCGAGCGGTCACTGGTGAATAATAATTGGTATTTGATCAAGATATTGATGAGAAAAAAGCAAAATACGGCAGAAGTGGGAAATCTGAAATAAAAACTGGAAATGCCCAGCAGGTCTGACAGCATTATTGGTCAGTCAGAGAAACAGTTTACATTTTAGGTCAATGACCTGAATACATTGTTAGGGTTGGATGATATAGGTGCAGAAAGAGGGTTGGTAACACTTGCATAGACCTGTTTGACTAAATGACGTGTTTTTGTTGTTTAAGTTTAGACTTTATTTGCACATTTTGCTGAATTAATTACAGCTCACTGGACTATGAAAGAGTGCCTACACTGTTATGTGCCAGACAAACAACAGAAACATGCACAAAAATCAATAGTTTCGAAAGGCAATGCAGCCTGTTTGCCAAAGTCTGCATGTTGTTAATTATTTATCTACCAGGACTGTCTCAGCGTCAGTGAAATCAAAATGAAGAATCAACATTATTGTTGATCTACTTGGGATATTACCTGCTGAAGTGACTTCCATTAGAATTCTGTACACCTTCAAACTCTCTGGTGGTGAATTCACAATGCTTATGTAATACTAGTTCATCAAAGCAATTCCTAGTCTGTGCTGAATTTGCTAACCTCACCTGGGGAAAGGTTGCAATATAGAGCCCAATGTCTGCTGACTATGGAAAAAGCAAAGCAGTTATCCAGAAACCCATGCACAGTATGTGTACTTTTGGACATTTGGCAATAACTAATCAATCTCAGCTGTGATGTCCCCATTACTCCATGCTTGATCTGCCTGTTGACATTCATTATCTGGATTGATTATTGAACTGAGATACCGATTGGCTGCTTGAACCATGTTTCAGCACAAGTTAGTGTATTCAGTCAGATGGGTAGAAACATTATATTAAAAATTTCCATCAATAACATTTGGCATCCCTGCTTATTTTCTTAAACTCTCTCTAGACTGCAGACCTGCAAAGCATTTTAGCAGAGGGGAGTTTTTATAAGGGCCACGAAGAATCCAGCACGAGTTTTAAGGATACCAAAATAATAACGTTTATTTACTATAACAATATATACATAACAGTAGCAGTAACTTCCCTTGCTACCTTCTCCTTCCAGCTGGTTCCTGAACTGGCCAGCTTATTTATACTAGGAGTTTCTCCGCCCCCCTCATTGGGGAAGTTTATACTCCCATAGGATTGTGGGATAGTCATTAGTCCCCAGCCAATCGTAAGTAGGCAGGTTATAACATCCCTCCCCCCCAAAGTCCAAGGAATCCACCGAAGACCCTGGCGAAGGAAGGCGTCGAACTCGTTTGGCCGCAGGCCGGACGCCATTTGCACAGGATCAGGCGGAGACCGGCGCTTCCGTGATGAACGACGCGGTTGTACATCCACGGCCTGTGGACCCGAGGATTCCCCCTCTGATGTATCCTCTATCTCCATCTCGGAGTCAGAGTCTGCTGCCTCCGTCATGTCAGCGTCTCTATCTCCATTCGGTCCCGTAACGACCTGCGCAGGCTTCGAGTGAGGCACCAGTGGAAGATTTTGAGGACTACCTTCCCTTGTCTCTGGTCTTTGCGGCTGTTGAAATGAGCTCCGGGGGCGGGGAATCTTTTGAGGGGATGATCTTCTGGACCGGACGTGGTCTACATGTTTTCGCTGGAGACGACCCTGGGCTTGCACTTGGTAAGATATAGGGCCCGTTTGGCGAAAGATTACACCAGGAACCCATTGGGCACCACCAGCAAAATTCCGCACGAATACTGGGTCACTGGGCGCAAACTGCCGAATCGGACGATGCCGAGACAATCCCTGTCCCTGCCGTTCTTGTGTGCGGCGTACTTTTGCACCAATGTCCGGGAAGACCATACTAAGGCGGGTGCGAAGTCTTCGGCCCATTAGGAGTTCTGCGGGAGCTACCCCAGTCACTGCATGGGGGGTGGTCCTGTACGTAAACAAAAAGCGAGCCAGTCTCGTGTCCATTGATCCGGAAGACTGCTTCTTTAGGCCTCTTTTGAATGTTTGCACTGCACGCTCTGCCAACCCATTTGAAGCCGGGTAGTAAGGGGCAGTGCGGATATGGCGGATGCCGTTCTTCTTTGTAAACCTAGCAAACTCCTCACTCGTGAATGGAGTGCCATTATCCGTGACCAGCACCTCGGGGAGGCCATGCGTACTAAATGATAAACACATCTTTTCAATTGTTGCGCAGGACGTTGTCCCCTGCATCTTATGCACCTCCAGCCATTTGGACTGGGCGTCAATTAGTAGAAGGAACATGGATCCCTGAAAAGGGCCTGCGAAATCTGCATGTAAGCGTGCCCAAGGCCGCCCTGGCCATTCCCAGTGATGTAGGGGCGCGGCCGGCGGAAGCTTCTGATGCTCCTGGCAAATGGAGCAGTTTTGGGCCACCTTCTCAATGTTGGTGTCGAGGCCTGGCCACCAGACATAACTCCGGGCCAACATTTTCATCTTGGTCATGCCCGGATGCCCATTGTGCAAGTCTGATAATATCAGCTCCTGGCCTTTTTCCGGGACAATCACACGCGTCCCACACAAGAGGATGCCGTCTTCCACGCTGAACTCTGACAGCTTGGAGGAAAATGCCCGCAACTCGCCTGGGAGCTGTCTATGCTGCCCACCATACAGGACTCTGTGCCGAACCTTTGACAAGACTGGCTCCGTCTGGGTCCACTCACGGGTCTGTGATGCTGTGACAGGCAAGGTGTCCATAACATTTAGGGTTGCAACCACCTCACTGGTCGTGGGGGTCGACATGGGGCCGGTCGATAAAGGCAATCGGCTCAGTGCGTCGGCATTTGCTATCTGTGTACCTGGTTTGTGCTCCAGAGAATACTCATATGCAGCAAGCAACAAAGCCCAGCGCTGGATCCGTGCAGAAGCAATGGGCGGTATTGGCTTATCCTCTCTGAAGAGTCCCAGCAGGGGCTTATGATCAGTCACGATAGTGAAATGGCGGCCGTACACATACTGGTGGAAGCGTTTCACCGCGAAAACCACTGCCAGGCCCTCCTTCTCGATCTGCGCGTACTTTTTCTCCGCTGCAGTCAATGTGCGGGAGGCGAAAGCTATCGGTCGCTCGGCCCCGTTCTCCATCTTGTGGGACAGGACAGCCCCAATACCATACGGGGATGCATCACATGTGACAAGCAAAGGCTTTCCCGGATCATAGTGGGTTAGTAACCCAGACGACGACAATTGTTGCTTTACCCGGCGGAAAGCGGTTTCTTGCGGCTGACCCCAAACCCAGGTGTGATTTTTCTTTATCAGCAGGTGCAAGGGGGCCAGCGTCGTTTCCAGATTGGGGAGGAACTTCCCGTAATAGTTTACGAGACCGAGAAAAGAACGAAGATGCGAAGTGTCAGTCGGGGTGGGGGCATGTTGAATTGCATGCACCTTCTCTGCGACGGGGTGCAGACCCTCGCGGTCCACCTGATAACCTAGGTAGACTACTTCTTTTGCCTGAAATACGCACTTTGTGTGACGTAAACGGACTCCAGCCTCCGAAAGGCGTCCAAGGACAGCCTCCAGATTTTCCAAATGCTCTTGCTCCGACGTCCCTGTAATCAACACGTCATCTAGGTAGACAGCCACACGTGGTAAACCTCTCAAAATGCCCTCCATAACACGTTGAAAAATTGCGCAGGCAGAGGATACTCCAAAGGGCAACCGTGTATATTCATACAGGCCCCGGTGTGTGTTAATTGTTACATATGGTCGGGAGGCAGGGTCCAGCTCCAACTGCAGGTAGGCGTGACTCATATCTAATTTTGTGAATGAGAGTCCACCTGCAAGTTTTGCGTAGAGATCCTCTATGCGAGGCATTGGGTATCGGTCGAGTCGGGAAACTGTATTCACTGTAAGTTTATAGTCGCCACACAAGCGAACTGTGGCATCTGGCTTCATTACTGGTACAATTGGTGCTGCCCAGTCAGCAAAAGGGACGGGCCTGATAATACCCAAACTCTCCAAACGAGTGAGCTCCCCTTCTACCTTCTCGAGCAAAGCGTAAGGCACTGGGCGCGCCCGGAAATAGCGCGGCGTGGCTCCTGGTTCAACTTGGATACGGGCTACGGCCCCTTTTATTTTTCCCCAAACCAGGCTGGAATACCTTTGGGTATCGTCCTAGCACCTCAGTCAACCCTCCAGAAACTGTTTGGAGGATGTGCTGCCATTGCAACCGCAAATGGCGCAACCAGTCCCGACCCAACAGGCTGGGCCCATGGCCACGCACTACGATAAGTGGGAAACGCCCCTCCTGGCGTCCATAGACAACAGGGGTCATTGTAGTTCCTGCAATGTCCAGTGGTTCCCCCGTATGGGTGGCCAACCTGGCCTGTGAGTCAGTTAATGTAAGGGTCTGTATACCCTGCTTGATGCGGTTGAATGTCCTCTGGGCGATCACGGAGACCGCTGCGCCAGTATCCAACTCCATCTCCAGCGGGTGGCCATTGACCCGTACTGTCACCTTAATGGGGGCCGCACGGGGAGCTGCCACACAATGCAGCTGCAGGCAGTCATCCTCCGTCTCCACGTCCTCAGGAGTGGTCGCCGCAGGTTCATCCACATGGAAGGTACGGCCTCTGGGCTGGTCCCAGTTACGGCCCCTGGGCTGGTCCCAGTTTCGGTCGGAACGACAGCGCCTCTGGCGTCCCCAGGACCGCCGTCCGCGACGGGGTCGGCGCCTACAAGTCTGACACGGACATGGCTCCTCATCCATTGCCTCTGGAGAAGGCTCCCTTCGGGGAGGAATGTCCGATGGCCACTGGCGTCGGTCCGGTCGTTGCCTCGCCCAAGGTACCGCAGGAGTGCGGGGGGACGTTTTTGGGCGGAAAGGGTTGCGCCCCAAGGCATGCACTTCCATTTCCTGTACTCCTCGCTCTGCGCTCTCTCGGGACAAGACTATTTGTATTGCCTGTTGAAAAGTCAATGTTGGCTCCGCTAACAACTTTCTCTGGGTTGCTGCATTGTTAATACCGCAAACCAAACGGTCGCGTAACATTTCTGACAAGGTCTCACCATAATCACAGTATTCCGCAATCCCGCGTAGCCTGGATAAAAAAATCGGCAAGGGATTCTCCAGGGGTCCTCTCAGCAGTATTAAACCGGTAATGCTGGACTATCGTGGACGGGGTTGGGTTAAAGTGTTGCCCCACTATATTCACAAGTTCGTCAAACGTTTTGGTGTCCGGTGCAGCTGGGTACGTAAGGCTCCTAATCACCCCAAACGTATGCGGCCCGCAGGCGGTGAGCAATATGACCACCTGGCGCTCGTTTTCAATGATATTGTTTGCCCGGAAATAGTAATGCATCCATTGTGTGTACTGGTTCCAGCTTTCCAGCGCAGCATCAAAAACATCCAAACGTCCGTACAGAGGCATGGTATAATAGAAAACAACTTTCAACATGTATCCAACAAAAATCCAGGGAGGTGGCTTCAGCAGTGCAGACAGCTATTCACTTTTACCTTCATCACCAGTTTTGTAAGGGCCACGGAGAATCCAGCACGAGTTTTACGGATACAAAATAATAACGTTTATTTACTATAACAATATATACATAACAGTAGCAGTAACTTCCCTTGCTACCTTCTCCTTCCAGCTGGTTCCTGAACTGGCCAGCTTATTTATACTAGGAGTTTCTCCGCCCCCCTCATTGGGGAAGTTCATACTCCCATAGGATTGTGGGATAGTCATTAGCCCCCAGCCAATCGTAAGTAGGCAGGTTATAACAGGAGTGACACAAAAGATTGTACAGGTATATAAATGCAGCTCTAAATCAGTCCTCCACCACACAAATGAAAACTTTCAAGACTCAACATGTTTGACATTTATATTTCATGTTAAATAGTTAACCAATTCCTTTGGTTCAGGAAGAATATTTTAGTTAACAGTTTTCTGCCATTTCTGCATGTGAAGCTCATTCTTTTTTAATTTTAATTATTTCTCACTACATAATTATATGTATCTATTTTTGAGAATTTGGTTGAGAATGACTGCAATTTCATAATAATTTGTATTTAGAAAATGCCTATAATATAGCAAAATATCCCGAGGCCCTTCATAGGGGCATTATCAAAATAGACATATCAGAGCATGCCACCAAACGTTTGATCAAAGAGGTAGGTTTTAAGGAGCGTCTTCAAGGAGGAAAGTGAGGTAGAGAGGTTTAGGGAGGGAATTCCAGAGTTTATGGCAATTGTAGTTGAACACATGCCAGTGGCTGGGTAGTTAAAATCAGAGATGCTAAAGAGGCCACAATTGGAGGAACTCATAGATCTTGTAGGGTTGGAAGAGGTTATAAAGATAGTGAAGAATGAGGTCATGGAGGGATTTGAAAACAAGGAAGACAATTTAAAGTTAAGGAATTGCTTAACCAGGAGTCAACATAGGTCACTGAGCACAGGGCTGTTGGAGGAAATCGTTGCCCGTCAGGACTCAGGCAGCAGAGTTTTGGATGACCTCAAGTTTACAGAAGGGAAATATGGTGGGAGGCCAGCCAATATCAATTTATTAGCAATCACATAGTATTGCAATTACATTGTTAACATTTGCATTGTTAAAGATAGACAGGTGATAATCATTGGTTCACATATAAAGGGACAGTTTAATTGGTTGAATCAAAATAGCATAAATAAACATGACTGCAAACGTGGGGTGTGGAATTATCAGAGTTACTCAAAATATGAGTGGGGTGTGGAAGGAATTAAGAAACTCTGTGACTCTGCTGAGCTGGCTCGAGAAGAAACCTGCTTGAGGTAGAAGACTAGCTTTAGATTCATTCTTCCACAATATGCAATTATTGGAAATAACGACCAAGTGCATTGGAATAGAGGTAACAAAGGTATAAATAAATAAGGATTTCAGCAGATAAGTAACTGAAACAGGAGCGGCGTGGTGATATCACAGAAAATATATCTTTCATTGAATGTAAAGTTGTCAACTTGTACCACAATACCGTTATTTTACTTTCGAATCTGTCACAAATGTATGTACATTTTTGTCCTTCAAGTAAAATGTTACTAAGAATTGGTCATGATGCAGGTCCACCAACTCTTCAACATTTAGTTGGAATTTACAAGTGAAATAAGTGCTCTCTTACTCTCCCATGTATAGCGACTGCATCAGTAACAGGAGGCATTTCTTTTGTTATCTGCTGAGGAAAAACTAGAGAAAGGAAAAGAGAGAAAAACGTGTATTTCTATAGCACAACCTGAGGACAATCCCAAAGCACTTTACTGCTAATGAATTATTTTTAAAATAGTCACTGTAAACAGAGTTTGAAGTATTCCACCATTCATAGCAGTAATGAAGTAACCCTATTAAAATATAAGGTCTGTAGGATAGAGGATAGTTACTGCCATTATTGTGGTGTTGGGTGCTCTGAGGTACAGACGAACCAACACGGTTGCGATTGGTACAACGCAGTTTTATTCCAACTAGTTATTTACACATCTGACTTGGTACTCAGCACGTGGTGACTGTATGAGTGTCTTGTTAATGAGGTCCTGGCCTTGTCCTGTCTCCAGATGGACTGCCCAGGAGGTGTTGTATTTCTTGTCTTGTACTGTGTCTGCTCTTGTCTGTGATTGGCTGTCGTGTTATGTGTGCTAATTGATCTGTTGGTCTGTCTATCATGATGTGTGTGTTGTGATGTGTGTTTGAATATCATGACAATTATTAATCTGGGATTATCAGGTCTGTTATCTTGCACTTAATGAATACTGAGAAAATGCAGAGAAAAAGAAAACATGCAATCAATCTTGCTGTGAAGAGAAATAACAAAAAGGAGATAGAAAATCGAGAAAGGTGAGAAAAGACAAAGTAATATAAAATGGAAAGATAGGGGGCGCAATTTTCCACTCCCACGCCGGTTGGGAGAATCGTCTGGGCTGCCAAATTTTCCCACGACGCCGGTCCGACGCCCTCCCGCGATTCTCCCAAGCAGCGAGAACGGCTCCGTCGAGTTGCGCGCTGTGCAGGCCGGAGAATCGCCCGAGACTCCCAAAATGGCGCTTCTCCGGCACCCCTATTCTCAGGCCCGGATGGGCCGAAGTCCCGATGGCGTGTCCGCAGTTCACGCCGTCGCCGTTCACACCTTTTTAAAGTTGTCAGCCAGTAGTGCTGGCTGACGCTGAGCAGGGAGGAGGTGAGCGGACTGTTCCGCAGCTCCTGGAGACCGGGTTGGCTTACCCGAGAAGGCTGTGGCCAAAGGGGGGTGTGTGGGAGAGTGTGCAGGTGGGGGGGGGGGGGGGGGTGTGGGAGAGTGTGCACGTGGGAGGGGGGGGACGAGGGAGAGTGTGCAGGTGGGAGGGGGGGGGATGAGGGAGAGTGTGCAGGTGGGAGGGGGGGGATGAGGGAGAGTGTGCAGGTGGGAGGGGGGAGATGAGGGAGAGTGTGCAGGTGGGAGGGGGGGATGAGGGAGAGTGTGCAAGTGGGAGGGGGGGATGAGGGAAAGCGTGCAGGTGGGAGGGGGGGATGAGGGAGAGTGTGCAGGTGGGAGGGGGGGTGTGGGAGAGTGTGCAGGTGGGAGGGGGGGATGAGGGAGAGTGTGCAGGTGGGAGGGGGGGATGAGGGAGAGTGTGCAGGTGGGAGGGGGGATGAGGGAGAGTGTGCAGGTGGGAGGGGGGAGATGAGGGAGAGTGTGCAGGTGGGAGGGGGGATGAGGGAGAGTGTGCAAGTGGGAGGGGGGGATGAGGGAAAGTGTGCAGGTGGGAGGGGGGGATGAGGGAAAGTGTGCAGGTGGGAGGGGGGGAATGAGGGAGAGTGTGCAGGTGGGAGATGAGGGAGAGTGTGCAGGTGGGAGATGAGGGAGAGTGTGCAGGTGGGAGGGGGGGATGAGGGAGAGTGTGCAGGTGGGAGGGGGGGGAATGAGGGAGAGTGTGCAGGTGGGATGAGGGAGAGTGTGCAGGTGGGAGGGGGAATGAGGGAGAGTGTGCAGGTGGGAGGGGGATGAGGGAGAGTGTGCAGGTGGGAAAGGGATGAGGGAGAGTGTGCAGGTGGGAGGGGGGGATGAGGGAGAGTGTGCAGGTGGGAGGGGGGGGAATGAGGGAGAGTGTGCAGGTGGGATGAGGGAGAGTGTGCAGGTGGGAGGGGGAATGAGGGAGAGTGTGCAGGTGGGAGGGGGGATGAGGGAGAGTGTGCAGGTGGGAGGGGGGGATGAGGGAGAGTGTGCAGGTGGGAGGGGGGATGAGGGAGAGTGTGCAGGTGGGAGGGGGCGATGAGGAAGAGTGTGCAGGTGGGAGGGGGGGATGAGGAAGAGTGTGCAGGTGGGAGGGGGGGATGAGGGAGAGTGTGCAGGTGGGAGGGGGGGATGCGGGAGAGTGTGCAGGTGGGAGGGGGGGATGAGGGAGAGTGTGCAGGTGGGAGGGGGGGGATGAGGGAGAGTGTGCAGGTGGGAGGGGGGGTGAGGATGAGGGAGAGTGTGCAGGTGGGAGGGGGGTGAGGGAGAGTGTGCAGGTGGGAGGGGGGCGAGGGAGATTGTGCAGGTGGGAGGGGGGGATGAGGGAGTGTGTGCAGGTGTGAGGGGGGATGAGGGCGAGTGTGCAGGTGGGGGGGGGGGATGAGGGCGAGTGTGCAGGTGGGAGGGGGGGGATGAGGGAGAGTGTGCAGGTGGGAGGGGGGATGAGGGAGTGTGTGCAGGTGGGAGGAGGGGGATGACGGAGAGTGTGCTGGTGGGAGGAGGGGGATGACGGAGAGTGTGCAGGTGGGAGGGGGGATGAGGGAGAGTGTGCAGGTGGGAGGGGGATGAGGGAGAGTGTGCAGGTGGGAGGGGGGTGAGGGAGAGTGTGGATGGTATCGTCCAACCGCGGGTGCCACAGGTCAGCCGCCCTGATATGGCAGGACGGTGACGAGGACACGGCCGCAGGTTGCGTGTGGCTGATGGGCACAGGTGAGTGGCACACTGGTGAGCAGTACGGTGTGAACTGACCGTTGGGCGCAGACAGTGACCAGATGTTAGGCTGGCTGCGTGTCTGCAGCGCGACCAGGCCACCGGGACACACAGGGATCCCATGCAACCCGGCTGGTGAGGGGTGGAAGAACCTTGGTGTAACATGTCGTCTCTCTGTCCCCACCACCCTCTTGCAGGTCACCATGTATGCCAACCAGACAGCGATGTTTACTGCTGTGGTTTGAGCCGCAGCTCTGGAGTTTGCCATTCAGCAGCGTAGAGTCGGACTGCCCACAGTTGCTGCAGATGCAGCGGTTGCCAGTGCAGCAGAGGGGATGGCCGCGGAGTGGCCCGTCGTCGACGCGCAGGCCGCAGGCGCTCAGGACCCGAATGTACAGGGGGATGCCGAGGGGAACATTGACCGCCAGACGGCGAGGAATGCAGAGGAAGTGCTTGAGGGGGAGCAGGAGGAGGAGCAGGTGGAGCACGAGGACCCACTGATGGTGGTGCCAGGGCGCCACAGGCGTCCAGCAAGGCCGAGGGTGTACCGTGACAGAATGTCGTTCGAGGCCCTAACAGACATCACATGCAGGAGGAGACTACGGTTCAGGCAGGGAGACGGTCGCACATATATGCCAGCTCGTGGCGCACCACGTGGAATGGGAGGAGGACACGCTATACCAGTCTCCGTCAAGGTGACGGTGGCCCTAAACTTTTATGCGACCGGTTCCTTCCAGGCACCGAGCGGGGACCTATCTGGGATATCACAGGCATCGGTCCACAGGTGCATCAGGGCCGTCACCGACACCCTGTACGCCATCGCGGACAGGTACATTCAATTCCCTGAGGACCGAGCACAGCAGGAAGCACGGGCACGTGGATTCGCCAAGGTGGCCGGGATACCTTGGGTGTCATCGATGGTGTGCACGTCCCCATGCGCCCACCTGCAGACAACAGGGAAGTGTTCATGAACAGAAAGGGCACATACTCCATGAACATTCAGGTGGTGTGCGACCCCCACATGAAGATCATACACGTGTGTGCAAAATACCCCGGCAGTGTGCATGACGCCTACATTCTGGCACAGTTGTTCATCCCCGCAATGTTCGACGGATGACCCCCCCCCCCCGGCTGAGGGGCTGGTTGCTGGGCGACATGGGCTATCCATTGAGGTCATGGCTGCTGATGCCAATTCGGAGGCCTCACACCAACGTGGAGAGCCTATACAACGAGGCCCATGCAGCAACCAGGGGTGTGGTGGAGCGGTGCTTCGGGCTGCTGAAGATGCGCTTCAGATGCCTGGACTGCTCCGGAGGGGCCCTGCAGTACCGGCCCGACAGGGTCGGTCGCATGGTTGTGGTCTGCTGTGCGCTGCACAACATTGCCATGCAGAGGGGAGATGACCTGGTGGAGGAGCCGGAGGGAGGACCCGACGGCACCGGAGCCAACGCAAACGAGGGGGGTGGGGAAGAGGAGGATGCGGAGGAGGAGGATGATGGGGCGCATCAGGGTGGGGGGGAGGGGCGCAGGACGCAGACACTGCCCGGCTGCTCGTTACGTCCAGGAGGCTGCGCGACAGCACCGCCGCGGACAGCGGGCACGTGACGCGTTGGTGGCCGCACGGTTCACGCACTGTGGGGGTGGGATTCGCTGAACACTGCCACTTGCACCGTCAGTCCTGCACACGGGCACCACACAGCACCCACCCCCGCACCGCGTTCACGGCAACAATTCCACATCACCTTACCACTGCGGCACTACGGGATTGCACAACACTGATGATTGGGTAAGCGGGTGTGATCAGTGCCATGCTGAATGATTGAATGATAACAGCCCGCTCTGCGATGAGCTGTGTGCTCAGATTCGCCAACCGAGGTCTGACTCATGGCTATAGCTGAACCATGCACTCCGGTGGTGACGGATATTTCACCACATGCCCGTGGGGTGGCTGGCGTCAGTGTGCCAAGGACAACGGTGACCAATTATGGGAGGCAGGGGGGGAAAGGGTCAGCACATCTGGAACAGACCTTGAACGGCTCGTATACCACTACGCCAATCGGGCACCTTCACGAGCCCCCTGGCACCGGACATAGCACACAGTCTTACAAGTCAAATTCAACAGTGAGGTTAACATAGGTGACCTACCCACTACAACTAGACTGTGCCCTGCACCCTTGCCAACTTCTTACGTGCCTAACGTCTTTGCCTTACGGGCCCTACCACTACGTCTAGGTATGTTCCCAGATGGTACAGCAGGAGTGGAGGTGGACTGCTGAGAATTACGCCCTGCGACATGGCTCCCCGTCGGCACGCGTTTCCTGGGGCGGCCCGGCTTCAATGGGCAAGGCTGCTCGGCGGGAGTGCTGCATGGCGTGGTGCCACCCTGACCTGCCCGCTCCCCACCAGATGCACCAGGGACGGAACGGGGGGAGGCCGAGTGTACCAGGACGTCCCTTGATGGAGCTACCGGGACGGGCCCCAGAACCTCCTCCTCCCTCGGGGAGCCCGGTGGCCCCCGGGCCTTACTGTGGGACAGAGATGTGCTTAGAGACATGCCCCGTCGCACCACCGACACCTGGCGCTGCCAGTCCTGGAGGCCTGCAGCGGTATCGACCACAGTCCAAATGTTCGTCGAGACGGAGCCCAGGGAGTGCCACATTCCTGCCAAGGTCTGTGCGATCTCGACCTGTGAGTGCGCAACGCCATCCATCACGTACGCCAAGCGGTCAATGTTCTCCGCGACCGACTGCTGGGAAAGTGCCATCGCTTGCTGGGACCGGGCAATGGCATGGTGAAACTCAGCCAGGGTCCCGAGAGGCTCTGTGAGATGGCTGCCTGTGAGAGAGCAGCCCTCTCCTGGGCCATGGATGACGCGTGCACGGTAAGCCCAACGCCTTGCAGAACCTGACCCATGGCCGAAACCCCTTCACCCATTGCCTCCACTACGGATGCCACCCGTGCGGTGTTGGCCTGGGTGGCTGCGATGAGCGGCACCACTCCCTGCTCCTGGATGCGGATAGACTCCTCCAGCTGCGTGTGCAGGTCCTGGAAGATGGCGCTCATCCCGTTATTTAGTCCCTGGGTGTCCACATGCATCGGTTGTCCGGGTGGGTCAATTACATCCAGGAACCCGGGAACCGTCTGGGTGGCAGCTGGTTGCTGGGCCTGGGCTGCCCTCCGACCGTCCAGCCCCTCCAAACTCCACCTGCTGTACGGGCTCGGCTGTGGGGTGCGCACCAGACAGTGACCTGGGTGCCTCATCACTTATATGCCCAACCGAGGTGGGTGTCTCTGTGATGGTGAATGGTGTGGGAGACAGCAGTGCCGCAAGCTCGAGGTCATCATCCATCAGGAAGTCTGGTGTGTACTTGTCCCCCTCATGGCCCGGCGCAAGCTCCATGCGGGCCATGTTGTCTTGACCTCCAGGTGGATCAAGCGGATGTGTGGCCGTGATGTGCGCTTCGGCATGACTGTCCACCCTGTGCCCCTCACTAATATTTGTCTCGGTGGTCTGAGCGTCCCGGTCCTGCGTCCCAGACTGAGAGGTCTGCCCTCCTGTCCGCCCGACTGCCAAGCTCTGGCGTGCGTCCCTGGGTGCAGTTGCGGTTGGCGATGTTGCGCTGTTTCCTGGGCGAGACGTCCCTGAAGGTTCGGCGGGTGGCCACGGGGAACATAAAGATTCGGGGTTCGTTAGACACGGTGGCCCGGGTGTATGGTGGTGGTGGGTGCACAGTGTGAGGGGGGAGGGGATCGGGGGTGCAGTGGCCAGAGTGTGGGGGGGAGGGGATCGGGGGTGCAGTGGCCAGAGTGTGAGGGGGAATGGGATCAGGGGTGCAGTGGCCAGAGTGTGAGGGGGGATGGGATCGGGGGTGCAGTGGCCAGAGTGTGGGGGGGAGGGGATCGGGGGTGCAGTGGCCAGAGTGTGAGGGGGAATGGGATCAGGGGTGCAGTGGCCAGAGTGTGAGGGGGGATGGGATCGGGGGTGCAGTGGCCAGAGTGTGAGGGGGGATGGGATCGGGGGTGCAGTGGCCAGAGTGTGAGGGGGGATGGGATCGGGGGTGCAGTGGCCACTACGCTGGATGGCTGGCGATGCCCACGTCTTGGGCAGAGGGTGTCCCTTCTCTGTTCCACCTCATCCACCAGGGTGTTCAGGTCCGTGTCCCGGAACCTCGGTGCGGCACTCGGGGCTCAGCCATCTCCTCTCTTCTCCTCCGGGTCCTCTGTGCGCGGATCACGCCATTTATGACGCAGCGCCGCGTCATTTGGGTGTCACGTGGTGACGACGCGGCCTTCGCGACCCCCCCCACCCAGTGTTTCTCGTGGCCCCGATCCTAGCCCATTTTCAGGCCTGAATCGGTCGGGATCGGGGCCGTTTCGCGCCATCGTGAATCTCAACGGCGTTCACGATGGCGTGGGCATTTCGGCGCGGGAGTGGAGAATCGCGCCCATGGAAAACATGACGAAAACGATAAAGACTGGAATTCTCCGGTCATCGGGATTCACTTCTCCCGCTGAAGGTGCATCCCCGCCAGCCGGTTTCATGGCAGCATGGAGTGATTTCAATGTGAAATCCAATTGACAAGCGGCGGGAAGATAGAATCTGCTGCCATGAGCAACACGTGGCGAAAAATCACATGGCTGGGAGCTGGGAGAATCCCGCCCGAAGAAAGAAGAAAAGCTAAATGAGGCTAAGGAGAAAAAGACTTAATTCATATTTCTAATACAGTAAAGATACATTGGAATACTGTGAATGGTTTTGGGCCCCTTATCTAAGGAAAGATATACTGGCATTGGAGGTAGTCCAGCGTGTTATATTATGATATTGTAATATATATATTACTCTTTTCGTCTAGCCGAGTTGTTGAAATATAGACGTAGTCTTCCAGTGATGATGAAGTAATTTAATGAGTAATATAAAATAATCTCGTGAGTTCTTTTTACTTAATACTAAACAAACAAATAACTGTAGATTAAACTAAACTATTAAATAAGATAATGCTAAATACTGATATCTATTAATTTCTTCTCTCTAGCTATCTCTCTTCTGTACTCTGCACTCGAGACACACTCTCCACTAGGAAAGAGCTGGAAAACCTTTTAATAGATCCTGACAGTGTGGCCATCTAGTACTAGCTTGACATAGTCTGATCATGTATTACTACTTACAGAGAAACTACTTACACAAGAAAATTTAAATAAGAAATGCAGTGGTGTGTATATAGAATAGCAAACCCTAGAATCATTTTAAAGTTCGGAGATTGAGTCTATTTGGTTTTCTTCTACTTCTTGTGGATGTTCTTAATTTCAATGGTGAGGTAGAAGTTTTAATGTTCTTGCTTTGATGGAGTAAAATGTTGTTGTTGTTCAACATGTTTTGAAACAGATTGATGTAAATAGAAAATGGGTGACCAAACGAGAGAACAAGAGTAGGAAGGCAATGCAGGTGTCCCCTGAGGTCATTTCTCTGCAATACAGATATACCGCTTTGGATACTGTTGAGGGAGATGGCTCACCAGGGGAAGGCAGCAGCAGCCAGGTTCATGGCACCGTGGATGGCTCTGCTGCGCAGCTGGGCAGGAAGAAAAGTGGCAGGGCTATAGTGATAGGGGACTCAATCGTAAGGGGAATAGACAGGCGGTTCTGCGGATGCAATCAAGACTCCAGGATGGTATGTTGCCTCCCTGGTGCAAGGGTCAAGAATGTCTCGGAGTGGCTGCAGGACATTCTGGGGGTGGGAGGGTGAACAGCCAACTGTCGTGGTGCACATGGGCACCAACAATATAGGTAAAAAACGGGACAAGGTCGTACAAGCTGAATTCAGGGAGTTAGGAGTTAAACTAAAAAGTAGGACATCAAAGGTTGTGATCTCAGGATTGCTACCAGTGCCACGAGCTAGTCAGTTAGGAGGTAAACTAAAAAGTAGGACATCAAAGGTTGTAATCTCAGGATTGCTACCAGTGCCACGAGCTAGTCAGAGTAGGAATGTCAGGATAGATAGGATGAATACGTGGCTCGAGAGATGGTGCAAGAGGGAGGGATTCAAATTCTTGGGGCATTGGAACCGGTTCTGGGGAGGTGGGACCAGTACAAACCGGACGGTCTGCACCTGGGCAGGACTGGAACCGATGTCCTGGGGGGGGGGGGGGGGGGGGGAGGGTGGTATTTGCTAGAGCTGTAGGGGAGGATTTAAACTAATGTGGCAGGGGGATGGGAACCGATGCAGGAAGTTGGAAGGTAGTATAACAGGGACAGAAACAAAAGGCAGTAAGGGGGAAAGTGTAAGGCAGAAAAGCCATAGTCAAAAATCCAAAAGGGCGATGGTACAAGGTACAGTGACTTGAGGGGAGCTCAGTGAATAGGACCAGGAATACTAAAAGGAATAAAACGGGAAGTAAAAACAAAAATGGTAAGCGACGTGGCAGGTTGTTACATGAAGATATGGGTTCAATGACTACGAAAATTAGGAGTAAAGTTAAGAGGAAATATAACTTAGGAGAGGTAACTGATCGAGGTGTTAAGATTTAAAACGGAGGTTAAAAAAGCCAACATAATTGTATTTTACCTGGATGCTCGTAGTATTCGGAATAAGGTAAATGAGTTGATCGCGCAAATCATGGTGAATGACCATGATTTAGTGGCCATTACTGAAACATGGTTAAAGGATGGTCACAACTGGGAGTTAAATATCCGAGGGGATCAAACTATTCGGAAGGACAGAGTGGATGGTAAGGGAGGTGGTATAGCTCTGTTATTTAAGTATGACATCCAGGCAATAGTAAGGGATGACATCGGTGCTATGGAGGATAAGGTTGAATCCGTTTGGGTGGAAATCAAGAATAGTAAGGCGAAAAAGTCACTGATAGGAGTAGTCTATAGGCCACCAAATAGTAACATTATGGTGGGGCAGGCAATAAACAAAGAAATAACGGATGCATGTAGAAATGGTACAGCAGTTATCATGGGGGATTTTAATCTACATGTCGATTGGTTTCACCAGGTCGGTCAAGGCAGCCTTGAGGAGGAGTTTATAGAATGTATCCGCGATAGTTTCCGAGAACAGTATGTAATGGAGCCTATGAGGGAACAAGCGGTCCTAGATCTGGTCCTGTGTAATGAGACAGGATTTATTAATGATCTCATAGTTGGGGATCTTTTCGGAACGAGCGATCACAATATGGTGGAATTTAAAATACTGATGGAGGGTGAGAAGGTAAAATCAAACACTAGTGTTTTGTGCTTAAACAAAGGAGATTACAATGAGATGAGAGAAGAACTAGCTAAGGTAGACTGGGAGCAAAGTCTTCATGGTGAAACAGTTGAGTAACAGTGGAGAACCTTCCAAGCGATTTTTCACAGTGCTCAGCAAAGGTTTATACCAACAAAAGGAAGGACAGTAGAAAGAGGGGAAAATCGACCATGGATATCTAAGGGAATAAAGGAGAGTATCAAATTGAAGGAAAAAGCATACAAAGTGGCAAAGATTAGTGGGAGACTAGAGGACTGGGAGATCTTTAGGGGACAACAGAAAGCTCCTAAAAAAGCTATAAAGAAGAGTAAGATAGATTATGAGAGTAAACTTGCTCAGAATATAAAAACAGATAGTAAAAGTTTCAACAAATATATAAAACAAAAAAGAGTGGCTAAGGTAAATATTGGTCCTTTATAGGATGAGAAGGGAGATTTAATAATGGGAGATGAGGAAATGGCTGAGGAGCTGAACAGTTTTTTGGGTCTGTCTTCACAGTGAAAGACACAAATAACATGCCAGTGACTGATAGAAATGAGGCTATGACAGGTGAGGACCTTGAGAAGATTGTTATCACTAAGGAGCTAGTGATGGGCAAGCTAACGGGGCTAAAGGTAGACAAGTCTCCTGGCCCTGATGGAATGCATCCCAGAGTGCTAAAAGGGATGACTAGGGAAATTGCAAATGCACTCGTGATAATTTACCAAAATTCACTAGACTCTGGAGTGGTCCCGGCGGATTGGAAATTAGCAAACGTGACACCACTGTTTAAAAAAGGAGGTAGGCAGAAAGCGGGTAATTATAGGCCAGTGAGCTTCACTTCGGTAGTAGGGAAGATGCTGGAATCTATCATCAAGGAAGAAATAGCGAGGCATCTGGATGGAAATTGTCCCATTGGGCAGACGCAGCATGGGTTCATAAAGGGCAGGTCGTGCCTAACTAATTTAGTGGAATTTTTTGAGGACATTACCAGTGCAGTAGATAATGGGGAGCCAATGGATGTGGTATATCTGGATTTCCAGAAAGCCTTTGACAAGGTGCCACACAAAAGGTTGCTGCATAAGATAAAGATGCATGGCATTAAGGGTAAAGTAGTAGCATGGATAGAGGATTGGTTAATTAATAGAAAGCAAAGAGTGGGGATTAATGGGTGTTTCTCTGGTTGGTAATCAGTAGCTAGTGGTGTCCCTCAGGAATCAGTGTTGGGCCCACAATTGTTCACAATTTACATTGATGATTTGGAGTTGGGGACCAAGGGCAATGTGTCCAAGTTTGCAGACGACACTAAGGTGAGTGGTAAAGCAAAAAGTGCAGAGGATACTGGAAGTCTGCAGAGGGATTTGGATAGGTTAAGTGAATGGAATCAGTGTTGACAAATGTGAGGTTATCCATTTTGGTAGGAATAACAGCAAAAGGGATTATTATTTAAATGATAAAATATTAAAACATGCTGCTGTGCAGAGAGACCTGGGTGTGCTAGTGCATGAGTCGCAAAAAGTTGGTTTTCAGGTGCAACAGGTGATTAAGAAGGCAAAAGGAATTTTGTCCTTCATTGCAAGAGGGATGGAGTTTAAGACTAGGGAGGTTCTGCTGCAATTGTATAAGGTGTTAGTGAGGCCACACCTGGAGTATTGTGTTCAGTTTTGGTCTCCTTACTTGAGAAAGGACGTACTGGCACTGGAGGGTGTGCAGAGGAGATTCACTAGGTTAATCCCAGAGCTGAAGGGGTTGGATTACGAGGAGAGGTTGACTAGACCGGGACTGTACTCGTTGGAATTTAGAAGGATGAGGGGGGATCTTATAGAAACATATAAAATTATGAAGGGAATAGATAGGATAAATGCAGTCAGGTTGTTTCCACTGGTGGGTGAAAGCAGAACTCGGGGGCATAGCCTCAAAATGGAACTTCTTCATCCAAAGGGTTGTGAATCTATGGAATTCCTTGCCCAGTGAAGCAGTAGAAGCTCCTTCATTAAATGTTTTTAAGATAAAGGTAGATAGTTTTTTGAAGAATAAAGGGATTAAGGGTTGTGGTGTTCGGGCCGGAAAGTGGAGCTGAGTCCACAAAAGATCAGCCATGATCTCATTGAATGGCGGAGCAGGCTTGAGGGGCCAGTTGGCCTACTCCTGCTCCTAGTTCTTATGTTAAATCAAGATCAGGACTGGTGTGTGAACCTTAAACTTATAGAAGATCACGACGATTTATTCCGATTAATACATCATCAAAAGTTTTTACCAGATATGATCTAGGTGATACCTGTCTAAGAACATGAACAGTGTCTGCCCAACCTCCTTCAGGAAGTATGATGCGAACAGTATCAAGAGGTTTCAGATTCTTGGCATGTTGATCATAGTACTGTTTCTGTTTTTTACGTTGGTGATGAAGTTTTTGCACAACATCATGTTGATCAGGATCAGTAATCGGCAGTTGAGGTAATGTCCTAATGTTTCTATTGCGCAACATTTGTGCTGGAGATAATCCTGTGGTCAAAGGTGATGATCTGTAAGTTAACAAGACTAAGTAGAAATCAGACGGAGTGTCTCTGGCTTTACGAAATAACTGCTTGATAATATGAACGCCTTTCTCAACCTTTCAGTTAGATGGCGGGAAATGAGGGCTTGAGGTGATATATCTGAAATTGTATATCTTTGAAAATTCTATCCATTCCCAGCTGGTAAAACACGGACCATTATCAGACATTATGGTTTGAAGTATTCCATGTCTTGCAAAGATGTCTTTGCTTGCTTTAATAACAGTTGTGGGTGTGAGATGATTAAGTTTCATGACTTCTGGAAAATGTGAATAATAGTCAATGACTAAAATGTATTCTTTGATTCTTTGCCATATGAATGAAAAAGGTCGATGCCTACTTTCACCCATGGTGACAAGGTGATGTCATGCTGCTGCAATTTTTCTTTTCATAATCAATTCTGAGATGTCTTGATTAATACCTGGCCAATAAATAGCTTGCCTCACTCTTCGTTTACATTTCTCGATGCCTAGATGACCTTCGTAAAGTTTGCTTAGCATTTCTGACTTCAGACTCTCTGGAATGACGATTTTGTCACAGTAGAATTCCATCTAATACTGTCAGTTCAGACTGTATACTCTGGTATTGTGGACAGTGACCTTTCGGCCATCCATTCTGCAAGTGATGGATTACTCTGGTCAAAGTGGCATTCTTCTGTGTCTCATCATGTATCTGTTGAAGTTTGTGATTGGACGCAGGAAGTAATTCTCTAAACAGTTGTAGATGAGCATCAATATCATTGATTGATTCTGTTGGTGTGATTTCCGTGTCAATTAATCTGGACAGAGTGTCTGCTATGATTAACTCTTTACCTGGAGTATAGATAAGGTTAAAATCATATCTACGCAATTTCATCAGAAGACTTTGTCGTCCAGGTGTCATCTCATTAAAATCCTTGTCAATAATGTTAACAAGTGGACGATGGTCTGTTTCCACAGTAAATTTTGATAAGCCATATACATAATCATGAAATTTTGTAATTCCAGTAACAAGTCCAGTACACTCCTTCTCAATCTGGGCGTACCTGCACTCAGTTGAGGTCATTTATCTGGATGCGTAGGCTATGGGAACCCAGTTGTTGTGGATGTCCTGCTGTAACAAAACGGCACCAATGCCATTCTGACGGGCATCAATCGAACTTTTAGGCGGTTTAGTCGGGTTGAAAAATGTCAAGCTTGGTGCCTGGATCCGCTGTTGTTTAAGATCTATTTTTCATTGTGACGCTGAGTCCATTCACAATCAGTGTTTTTCTTGATGAGCTGACGTAATGCAGTAGTTCTGGTTGAAAGATTTGATATGGATTTTCCTAGGAAATTCACAAACCCTAGAAAGCGCAAAACAGCTTTCTTATCTTTTGGTTGCTGCATTGTTTTAATGGCTTGAATTTTATCATTGTCAGGTTTGATACCATGAACTGTTATGTTGTCATCAAGAAATTTCAGTGATGAGGTGGCAAACATGCACTTCGATTGGTTGAGTTTTAAACCATAATGATGTATCCTCTCGAAGACTTTTCTTAGCCGTATCATGTGTTCTTCTGCTGTCGTAGACCAGATGATCATGTCAGCAATATAAACACGAACACCTTCAATGTTCCATTATACGATGAAATATTTCTGATGCAGAAATAATACCGAAGGGCATTCTATTGAAACAATACCACCCAAAAGATGTGTTGAAAGTGCAGAGGAGCTTGCTTGAGTCATCAAGCTGCATCTGCCAAAATCCTTGTGAGGCATCTAATTTGGTGAATATTTTGGCATTGCCCATTTCTGAGGTGATTTCCTCTTTTACGTATTGGGTAATGCTCTCGACGAATATTTCTGTTGTCTTTAGGATCCATGCATATCCTTATGTCACCAGATGTTTTTTCCCACACAGACTAGGGAGCCCACCCAATCTGTTGGTTGTGTCACTTTTGATCTTATTCCTTGTGATTGCAGTCTTAGGAGTTCAGCTTCAAATCTTTCTCTGAGAGGTGCTGGTACTCGTCTCGGTGGATGTATTACTGGTTTGGCATTTTTTTAAAGAAGATTTTTATATTGGTATGGCAGAGTGCCCATGCCATGAAAAACATCAGGGTTTTCTTTCAATAATTGTTGGATGTCACTTTTTATTGTAGATGTCTCATAAGTATTTAGGAAGATTCTCTGAATTAGCTGTAAATCTTTACATGCCTGCATACCCAATAGCGAAGGTCATCCACTATTTCAATTTGTGAATGGCCCTGTTGCTGGCATTTGCAACATGATTTGATTTCCATTGTAATCTTTCAGTGAACATTCCGCAGGTACTATGTTGTAGTCACCTGGGATAGTAGACAGGTGGGAGCAGCATGGTTGCATAATGGTTAGCACTGTGGCTTCACAGCACCAGGGTCCCAGGTTCGATTCCCTGCTGGGTCACTGTCTGTGCGGAGTCTGCAGGTTCTCCCCGTGTCTGCCTGGGTTTCATCCGGGTGCTTCGGATTCCTCCCACAGTCCAAAGATATGCAGGTTAGGTAGATTGGCCATGCTAAATTGCCCTTAAGTGTCCAAAAAGGTTAGGAGGGGTTATTGGGTTAAGGGGATAGGGTTGAAGTGAGGGCTTAAGTGGGTCGGTGCAGACTCGATGGGCCAAATGGCCTCCTTCTGCACTGTATGTTCCATGTCTATGTCTGGACAATTCTTTGGAGTTCATTAGATTTGCTGAATCACCTGTATCTAACTTAAATGTTATTGGACAATTGTTGATACATACTGTTGTCATCCACTCATTACTAACAATGTTGATTTGTTGATTCTTTGTTGCTTGAAGAGTTTTCTTAGTTGCGTGAAGAGCTTTGTTTGTTGCTTGAAGATCTGTCTTCTTTGCTTGAAGATCTGTCTTCGTTGATGCTTCAATCACTCCGACAAAGACATTTTCCAATGAGAAAATTTCATCATCTTGGGAAAAATCTTGCAGTGAATTGACTTTTTCATCCTTTTGAACTGCTCACACGTTGTAATTCTTTTTGTGTGTAAGAGGGAGTAAATGTGCTGAAGACTGGCACTGAGAAGCATAATGATTCATCTTTGAACATCTCAAACAGCGTTTTCCAAAAGCTGGGCAGTTTCCCTTTAAATGGGCATGGCCACATCTGTGAAACACATCATGCTGTCGCCGTGACGCATCAGTGACGTTCGCGCATGCGCAGACCTCTTTTGCGGAGTCTCTCATTTCTGTGTGAAGTGCGCATGTCCGGAGTTGGAAAATACGTGCGCAAGATGGCTGCTTCTTGAACGGGCTTCTGTGCTGCCTGTGACACCATTTTTATTTTCTCAGCTTCGTGGTGGACTTTCGCGCCTTTTTCTTTTGGATAAAACTTCAAGTATTGACTTTTACTTTCTTCGCTGGAGATGCATTTTTCAACAGCAATTTTTAACGTAAGATCATTTTGACATAATAAGGCTTCTCTTAAAGATTCATCTGTCATACCACAGACGATTTGATCTCTCACAAGAGAGTCATGCGGATCAACAGAATTACAGGTCTGAGCGAGGAGTTTTAGATCAGTTATGAAGTTGTGAACAGATTCTCACTCGCTTATGAAATCTAAATCGCTCCAAAATGTTATTTGTTTGCGTTCTGCAGCGATCATCGAATTTAGCTATTACATGTTCAAATTTATCTTTGCCTACAGCAAAAATAAATGAGTTGTAGTCACTAGCTTCCAGATAAAGCTGGAATTGTTGCTTAAACAGTCTCCAATTAAGGTTACCGGTTGTCTTCAAATGTCTGGGAGCCTACACTTGACCCATCGAAAATCGATCCGTAGTCAAGGATTCAGTTTCTGCGATGACTTCACCAGTCGAATAGTCAGTATCGGAACTTTATCTTCTTTGTTTGAATTTACTTGCTAGTCATTCTTAAAGCTTATTCTGACCCGGTACCATGTTATATTACGATATTGTAATATATATATTACTCTTTTTGTCGAGACGAGTTGCAGTCTTCCAGTGATGACAAAGTAATTTTATGAGTAATATAAAATAATCTTGTGAGTTCTTTTTACTTAATACTAAACAAACAAATAACTGTAGATTAAACTATTAAATAAGATAATGCTAAATACTGATATCTATTAACTTCTTCTCTCCAGCTATCTCTCTTCTGTACTCTCTGCACTCCAGGCACACTCTCCACTAGGAAAGAGCGGGAAAACCTTTTTGTAGGTCCTGACAGTGTGGCCATCTAGTGTTCAGTTGCCTGTACTCGCTTAACATAGTCTGACCATGTATTACTACATACAGAGATCACTGCACAGAGGAGTTTCACACGGTTGATCCCAGGTATGGAGGGATTTTCTTCGGAGGAGAGGTTGAGTAGAACATACAGTGCAGAAGGAGGCCATTCGGCCCATCGAGTCTGCACCGACCCACTTAAGCCATCACTTCCACCCTATCCCCATAACCCAATAACCCCTCCTAACCTTTTTTGGTCACTAAGGGCAATTTATCATGGCCTTTCCACCTAACCTATATGTCTTTGGACTGTGGGTGGAAACCGGAGCACCCGGAGGAAACCCACGCAGACACGGGGAGAATGTGCAGACTCCGCACAGACAGTGACCCAGCAGGGAATCGAACCTGGGACCCTGGTGATATGTAGCCACAGTGCTATCCACTTGTGCTACTGTGCTGCCCACAATAGGTTGGGACTGTACTCATTAAAGTTTAGGAGAATGACTGGCGACCTTATTGAGACATATAGGATTCGCAGGCGGCTTGACAGGATAAATGTTGAGAGTTTGTTCCCTCTTATAAGAGAGCCTATGACCAGATGGCAGAACTCCGGAGTAAGAGGTCGCCCATTTATGACCAGATATTAGAAGGAATTTCTTCACTCAGAGGGTAGTAAATCTGTGGAACACTTACCGCAGTGGGATGTCGAGGCTAGTTTAAGTATGTTCAAGGCTGAGAGACACAGATTTTTAATCAGTAAGTGAATCAAGGGTTATGGGGGTTATGGGGGTAAGGCGGGAAAGTGGAGTTGAGGATTATAATATCAGATCAATCATGAGCTCATTGATTGGCAGAGAAGACTTGATGGGCTGAATGGCCTGCTCCTGCTCCTACATCTTATGGTATATGTGCACTATGAGCTGAATTTTCATAGTGATTCAAGAGGCAATTTAGATGAGTCACGGGCGGGATTCTCCGTCCAGTGACGCCGGAATCGCGAAACACGATTGGACGGAGAACTGCCCATGAGCCGAAAATTGTAGCCGGTGCTGGGCGCCCGACTGCCATGCTCCGAAGCCTTGATAGTGGCATCAATGCATTCTACTCCGCACGTACAGTAAATGCCGATGGCATATCATTAATGGGCCCGACCCAGTATTCTCTGGGGCCTCCGCAATGCTCCGAGTTTCACTTGTGTTTTCAAAAATCGGGAAACAGATGGCGTGGCTGCTGAGGGAGAGAGCAGGTAGGTCATGTTCTCAGATATGCGACCATGGGCCGCCAGTCCTGCCGCTAGCATGCCTTGCTGGCGAAGGGACATCTGTCAGGGCTGGGGGGCTGTAGTGGGGGGTGACGGGTTGACCAGGCGATGGGTGTGGTGATCCCTGAGACTGGGATGGTGTCCGGGCACAGACCATCATTGCCGCGGCTTGCAGGGAAGCCACCTTGCTGTGCACCCCTCTGATGCCCACCATGGCCCGTGGTTTGTGCAGAGAGATACCGGCCGTATGGATGCACCCACTCCTAACCCCTCCCTCCACCCCACCAACCGCCTCTCCCACCCACACTGGACACTAGTTGCTGGTGGGGCATCACAAAGCCCACCCAAGGGGATGCCCATGGAAGCCTGCGCTCGCCTGAGGTCTCCGAGGCAAAGGAGATGAATCCCAAAGCCTTAGGTACTTTTGGAATCTGCACTTAGAGTGAGACTAGCTGTCTCGCTTTAATATGCAGATTTGCCAAAAAGTGATCCTGCCCACAATGGGCGGGATTTACATCGCAATGTCCTGCGAGACCGCATTGGATCTCGAGAGGCATTGCGAGTCGGGCAGATCTGAAATGGAGAATCCGGTCCCACGTTTTTACTCTCTACTGTTATGAAGTTAGATCTGTGCATACAAGTGTGATTACACTGGGCACATCTCATGGGTTTATCTATCTGCCCAGTGTGACTTTAAAAAGAAAGACTGAAAATAATTTAGGTTAAATCGATCATTAAAACCTGAATTCTGGCCCAGAACGCGAACAGAATTTATTTTCACTTTAAAAGATCACCTTTTTTAATCAAAGCTTTGCATCTTTTCAATTTATACAATCGGTTATATCTATCCTTGATGGTGTGAAGCCACTGTATCCAAACAATTTCTGATGGTTAAAGGTGCTTCTTCCAGCAGTTACCAAGGAATGCATTTCTGCTGGTCCAACTTTAACCGAAGAATTGCTCAGTTCCCTCAAGCACTCATAAATCAGCAAACCCCAATTAAAGCTGGTGACAAATTAGGTTATTGTTTTAGTCATATTGATCTTTCTGATGCATTGCCTCCACTCTTAAGGTTGCATCACAACTGAAAACATCAAATCTGTCCAATGTTAACAGTTCTGAATGCTATGAAGTTACCAACCTACTTACATTTCGCTTGCAATTGACGAATTCCTAGACATAGACTTTGGTGACAATTCATAATCGCTGTCTGAGCGATAGAGAAAGGATTCTCGTCGTTGGTTGTGGCTTGGGAAATTAGTGTGCAATATAAGTCCTGATCCAGGGCTGACCTGAGGATCCAATGGACTCCGGCATGGAGAGGGACCATTCTCAACATCAAAACTATTAGAAAACACACACAAAAAAGACTTTATTGACACATGTTTTTATATATTTTAAAAGGTTAATTGTTAACAATGAATCTATCATATTATATGTAGTTTTTTAGTTGTTTTGCTTGAACCACAAATCATTTAACACCATGCAGCATGGTTTGCTTGGTAGGTGCCCTGATTTTAGGCCTCTGACAATGGAACTTTGCATTTGCCACCAGGAAGTGCATGAAAGGAGCCAAACACCAAATCCAGCTATTAAACACAAGAACTGTACAGTTATAAAAATCAATTACTTAAAATTTACCATTTGTAATGCAGGTATCATGGTAAGTAATTGGAAAAGCTGTAAGAGAACTTGTAACGATTAAGAGAGTGCATCAGGTTTCATTAAGCAACCAAAAGATACTAGAACTATTAGATCAATTGTTGGTATGGTTAGAAAATACTTAAAAGTCTTTGGCGGCACAGTGACACAGTGGTTAGCACTGCTGCCTCACTGTGCCTGGGTTTAATTCCAGCCTCGGACAACTGTCTGTGTGGAGTTTGCATTTTCTCACAGTGGCTGCGTGGTTTCCTCGGATGCTCTGGTTTCCCCCCACAGCTCAAAACTGTACAGGTTGGGTGCATTGGCCATGCTAAATTGCTCCTTAATACAGGTTAGGTTACGGGGGTGGGGCAGTCCTGGGTGGAGTGCTATTTCGGAGGGTTGGTGCAGACACAATGGGCCAAATGGCCTCCTTCTGCACCGTAGAGATTCTATGGCTTGGAACAACAATAAAAAGTGAAGTCTTACTTGGAGGTTCCTGAGATGAGAAAAATATATGCTGGATTGTCTACTTAAATCTACACTCTTGAAATATTCAGCAATCGGAAGAAATATCCTAAGCAATAGGGCATGGTGGAGAAATTTTCTGCATTTGAATGAGAACATGCAGCCATAGGCTCCAGAAGAAATGTGAATCAACAACTGGTGCTCATATAACACCTTTTGAAGCATTAAAATATCGCAAGGAGCTTCACAGACATTTTAAAAGAAAATATGACTCCAAGTTGCGTAATGGAATAATGAGGAAAGTGAGGTAGGGGGCTGAGTGTTTTAGAAAGTAAGCATCGGGCCCAAGCAGCTGAAGGCATGGCCACACTAACAGTGGAACGATTAATATCAGGGGTGTTCAAGAGGCCAGAATTAGAAGGACACAGATATCTAGGAGGACTGTGAGACTGGATGAGATTAATGAGATAGTGAGGGATGAGATCTTGGATGAATTTGTCAACCAGGATGATCATTTGAAAATTACCCAGGATCAAAACAACTTAATGGGCCTTGGAAAATACTTTCACAAAAAACAAAGCTTGGATCCACATATAGAGCAAGTAAACAGTAAAACATCTGAAATAACTGAGAACCCAGAAAGAAATTAGGTCAATAAATTTTAGAAACCTTCTAAAACAGATGGATAACATCATATTAAAAGGAACTAAACATGTCTGTCCTGTTTGGGGTCAAAAATGTAACATACTTAGTAAAATGAACCATTTCTCAATCAAATGCACGAAGTCCAGCAAGTGGATCAAGACACCCAGTGGTTCTAATTTGGAGTTGAAGTTACTTGTTACAAAGGTGAAAAATACATTCCCAAGTTTTTGCATTTGTGGAAGGCCAACACATTAATGATTATACTCACAGAAAAGTCAGATTTAAGCTAGACTGTTATAGTACCCTCAGTTTTTGATCTGTAAATGAATACCCAAGATAGTTAGGTGATCCTAATGGCCAAGAGCTTCAGGATTCTAACAACTCACTGCTTATGTTCAATAAAACTGCAATAAAAATCATTGAATAAACTCCCAGGAACGATGAAGAACAGTCATGACCTACTAACATTGTCAAGATAAGGTAGATCTGTGAACATAGAACAGTACAGCACAGTACAGGCCCTTCAGCCCACGATGTTGTGCTGACCATTTATCCTAATCTAAGATCAACCTAACCTACACCCCTTCAATTTACTGCGCTCCATGTGCCTGTCTAAGAGTCGCTTAAATGTCCCTAATGACTCTGACTCCACCACCTCTGCTGGCAATGCATTCCACACACCCACCACTCTCTGTGTAAAGAACCTACCTCTGACATCTCCCTGAGACCTTCCTCCAATCACCTTAAAATTATGTCCCCTTGTGACAGCCATTTCCACCCTGGGGAAAAGTCTCTGGCTGTCCACTCTATCCATGCCTCTCATCACCTTGTACACCTCTATCAAGTTACCTCTCTGCCTTCTACGATCCAGTGAGAAAAGCCCGAGCTCCCTCAGCCTTTCTTCATAAGACATGCCCTCCAGTCCAGGCAGCATCCTGGTAAATCTCCTCTGTACCCTCTCCAAAACATCCACATACTTCCTATAATGAGGCGACCAGAACTGGACACAATATTCCAAGTGTGGTCTAACTAGGGTTTTATAAAGCTGCAGCGAAACCTTGCGGCTCTTAAACTCAATCCCCCTGTTAATGAAAGCCAATACACCATACACCTTCTTAACAACCCTATCAACCTGGGTGGCAACTTTGAGGGATCTATGTACGTGGACCCCAAGATCCCTCTGTTCCTCCACACGTCCAAGAATCCTGTCTTTAACCCTGTATTCAGCATTCAAATTCGACCTTCCAAAATTAATCACTTCACATTTATCAAGGTTGAACTCCATCTGCCACTTCTCAGCCCAGCTCTGCATCCTGTCAATGCCCTGTTGTAACGTGTAACAACCCTCAACACTATCTACAACTCCCCCAACCTTCGTGTCATCAGCAAACTTACTAACCCACCCTTCCACTTCCTCATCCAAGTCATTTATAAAAACCACAAAGAGCAGAGGTCCCAGAACAGATCCTTGTGGGACACCACTGGTCACCGACCTCCAGACGGAATACTTTCCATCCACTACCACTCGCTGTCTTCTTTTGGCCAGCCAATTCTGTATCCAGACAGCCAAATTTCCCTGTATCCCATGCCCCCTAACTTTCTGAATGAGCCTACCATTGGGAACCTTATCAAATGCCTTCCTGAAATCCATAAATGCCTTACTGAAATCCATATACACACTGCCCGACATTCATCAATGTGTCTCGTCACATCCTCAAAAGAATTCAATGAGGCTTGTGAGGCATGACCTGCCTCTTACAAAGCCATGCTGACTATCTTTAATCAAACTATGTTTTTCTAAATAATCATAAATCCTATCTCTCAGAATCCTTTCCAAAATGATGTTCACCACAGACGTAAGACTGATGGGTCTGTAATTCCCAGGGATTTCCCTATTCCCTTTCTTGAACAGGGGAACAACATTTGCCTCCCTCCAATCATCCGGTACGACTCCAGTGGAGATTGAGAACGCAAAGATCATCGCCAACGGCGCAGCAAACTCATCCCTCGCTTCCCATAGTAACCTTGGGTTATATCCAGTCTGGCCCAGGGGACTTATCTATCCTGATGCTTTTCAAAATTTCAAGCACATCCTCCTCCTTAATATCAACCTGTTTGAGTCTGTTAACCTGGTTCACACTGTTCTTACAAGCAACAAGGTCCCTCTCTCTCGTGAATACTGAAGCAAAATATTCATTTAGGGCCACCCCCATCTCCTCAGACTCTAGGCATAAGTTCCCTCCACTGTCCCTGATCGGCCCTACTCTCACTCTGATCATCATCTTATTTCTCACAAGTGTAGAATGTGTTGGGGTTTTCCCTAATCCTTCCCGCCAGGACTTTTTATGCCCCCTTCTAGCTCTCCTCAGTCCATTTTTGAGTTCCTTCCTGGCTACTTTGTAACTTTCTAGAGCCGAGTCAGATCCTTGCTTCCTCAACCTTACGTAAGCTTCCTTCTTCCTCTTGACTAGAAGCTCCACTTCTCTTGTCATCCAAGGCTCCTTCACCTTACCATTCCTTCCGTGTCTTTGTGGGACAAAACTATCCAGCACTCGCAGCAAGTGCTCCTTAAACAACCCCCACATTACTGTTGTGCATTTCCCCAAAAACAATTGTTCCCACTTTATGCTCCTCAGCTCCTGTCTGTTAGCAGTATAATTTCCCCTCCCACAATTAAATACCTTCCCATACTGTCTGTTCCTATCCCTCTCCATGACTATGTTAAAGATGAAGGAGTTGTGGTCACTGTCACTGAAATGCTTTCCCACAGAGACATCTGACACCTGGGAGTAGTAGGTACGGATGATATTCACAACATACAATGTGTAACAGTGAATCACAAGATTATTATAATAGATGATTCATTAAAATGCTAAATTATTCCAACTGAAGAAATTACTCAAATGGTTGGTTAATGGGGCTTTGTTGGTTTATGGTCAAGTATTCTGAGGGAAATGAAGGAAGAAATTTAGTGATTCAATAAAATGCTGTGGTCAGGAAAATGATGCCAGGGAGCTAACTGAAGAGTGTAAAATGTGGCATCCTTGTCCAAAGGAGACAGGGATAGCCCAACGTTGGCTGGTTAACATTACTTTTGTTTCTGATAATTCACGCAGGAGTGGTTTTGACTTCCTGTGACTGGCACCAAGTAGATAGAGCATACCTAAATTATATTTCCACGTACATCTCTGGTGTGCCTCCAGCACAGATCTAATCCTTAGGAGGGCCTTGATCTGTAATTACAAATACAGCTGCTCCTGCAGAACTCGAGATGCTGGGCTGGCAGTTGAGCGTGTACTCTAACTGTTGGAATAACAACAGATATAAAACAAAGCTGAACCTAGGTCTTACTTTGCATTGCTGTTGGTCTTCTCAGAACCTCCAAACTAGGAGGAGAGGCAGCCTTCCAATTCCTGAATGAAAATGAGGCAGGAGTACTGAGAACTCCCTTTGGCTTGAGTCTGAGAACTCCCACTAACAGATTCAAAAACCGCTTCTTCCCCGCTATTATCAGACTCCTGAATGACCCTCTTATGGACTGAACTGATCTCTCTCCGCATCTTCTCTACTGGTGTGCTACTGCTGTAGCACTATACTCTGTATGCTTCACCCAAATGTCTTCTGTATGCTTCACCCAGATGTCTGTCTATGGAGTATTTACATTATTTCCTATGTTTGTTCATGTATGGAACGGTCTACCTGGACTGTACACTGAACAATACTTTTCACTGTACCTCCGTACACTTGATAACAAATCTAAATCTGGTGACACATTTCAATGCTTGCCCTTCGCCTGCATCTGTTGCAGAGGCAAGTGTTCTGCAAGGGCAATATAAAGATGCAAAGGCTGCCTCTGTCTCCACTTGCTTGTGTCTGGGAATTGAGGATTGGCAAACACAATAGGTAGGAGAATGAGTCTCTAGAATCTCTAATGCAGAATTAAATTCTTTAAAGCTAGAGAAACATAAGTTAATCTGCTTGCTTTAGATTGTAGATTTCTCATCAATGCATTATTAGTCTAATAATGTAATCACAACTCATGAACATAGAATTATCCATGGTTTGGTGTCAGGTTGTCTTTTATAATGCTCCTGTGAAGTGCATTACTACATTAAAGTCTTTATACAAATGCTATGTTGTTTTAGTGTAGCCTATGGCGATATGCATGTACACATCAAATCAGTACAACCTTCGACCAGCAGGTGGGGTTTATTATAATAATCTTTATTGTCACAAGTAGGCTTACATTAACACTGCAATGAACTTACTGTGAAAAGTCCCTAGTCATCACAATCCGGCACCTGTTCGGGTACACAGAGGGAGAATTCAGAATGTCCAAGTTACCTAACAGCACGTCTTTCGGGACTTGTGGGAGGAAACCAGAGCACCCGGCGGAAACCCACGTAGACACCGGGAGAACGTGCTGACTCCGCACAGACAGTGATGCAAGCCAGGGATCTAACCTGGGACCCTGGCGCTGTGAAGCAGCAGTGCTACCCACTATGCTATGTGCTGCATGTTAGAGATCTATCATGTGACTCAAGACACCCACCAGTTGGTAGTAAGTCACATAATAAGACAGTCACACTCAAGAGTAACTCCAGGAGAATTCACTGAATTCATTTTGTAGCCATCGACTATTATAGATTGTTAGTTATCTTTCCACATGTTTGTTAACAAATCATCATCATAGTTAACTATATGTTCTGTTAAACAACTATATGTTCTGTGTACATCATTACAATGGTTGTATCACAGAACACAACATGGTACCAGGAGTGGAGAACACTAAAAGATAACAACAGAGAAAACGGGGCAAAATAGGCTGAAGAATAAAAGGAGAAGATTCTTCCGCCAACCTGATGAACTACGGCCATCTGCAACTCAATGTGACA
This sequence comes from Scyliorhinus torazame, assembly GCF_047496885.1. NCBI lineage: Eukaryota > Metazoa > Chordata > Chondrichthyes > Carcharhiniformes > Scyliorhinidae > Scyliorhinus > Scyliorhinus torazame. The sequence continues at coordinate 96,552,988 of NC_092713.1, forward strand.
AACGACTGAAGTTAGAAATGGAAGATTTGAAGGCACCCCACCAGCTTAAAGTCTTGTGTAACATAGATAAAAATTAGGGTGTGTTCAAGCAGCTATTTCAACTCTATGTTGAAGCCCCTGGCCTGCAGGCACAGCCTGATGAGAGGTGTATCGCGTTGCTCACGGTTGCAGGTCCTCAAGCACTAAAAATATACAGTAACTTTGCCTTCAACAGCGAAGATGAAAGCAAAAGCTTTGATGCAGGAATACAATACTTTGATCGGCATTGCTCTCCAACGACAAATTGAAACATTTGAACGTTATATATTTTGTACGTGTATCTAAAAAGCAGGCAAATCTGTTGATTCTTTTGTTACCGACTTGCGGTTGAAGACGCAGTCGTGCAATTTTAGTACTCTAAACGCGTCGATGATCCGTGACCAGATAGTGTTCGGCCTATCAAATGACAAAAGTACCTGAGAGGTTATTGAGGGAAGTGGACCTGAAATTAGAAAAGGCTATCAAGGTCTGCCATGCAAGTGAGCTAGCTGCACAGCATATTAGATCACTCAGCCTGCAATATTTTGCCGCCAATCAGGAAGAAGACGGTAGCGCCATCAGCACTGTGACGCACTCGAAAAAGAAATGTGATTCAATGCAGGTGGCCATTTTGAGATGCCGGCCGGATCCGCCATTTTGTGACAGCAATGCGGCAATCGACATTTGCCACGACGATGTCCTGCACTTGGAAAGATCTGTTACAAGTGAGGCAGAACGGGTCACTTCGCCAAGCGATGTCCCTCACGTCCAACAGTTGACCAATTAGTGTGGATAATGAGATATGCATCGACGGCCTGGCTGCTATGAACATGATTTTGACGGAGAATACGAAGAGTCCGACCTGCTAAAGCGGCAAATGTTTCCTCACCATTTGCAGCCACAGTGATGCGGATGCGAAGACCATAGAGGATAGATGGATGATTCCGCTGATAGTTAATGGCACAATAATCATATGCAAGCTCGACACGGTTGTGAGGGCCAATCTGATGACTTTGTCAGCATTGAAATGTCTGAAAATCAAACCGAAAATGGTCCGCAGAACAATGCTGCCGAAGGACTATAATGGTCATCAAATCACAACATTAGGAGCATGTAAGCTCGCAGTAACTGTCAAGTACAGAACGTGCATGATCACATTTTCCATGGTGGAGACAGAGCGCGAATCACTCATAGGAGTGGACGCGTGTGAAGAGCCTGGGCTCATTAACAGGGTGTACACTTCAGAAAGCATGGTAGCCCGCCAACTTGCATCCATCGAATCCATCCTAAAGGATTTTCTAGAGATATTTCAAGGCTTTGTCACTCTGCCTGTTACATACCGCATCCAGTTGAAGGAGACTGCGAAGCCAGTCATGCACGCGCCGATGCGTGTACCTGCTCCACTGAAGGACAAACTGAAGGCCGAGTTACACTGGATGGTGGCTTTAGGAGTCACCAGGCGCATAGAGGAACCGACCGACTGGGTTAATTCTATGTTGTGTAAAGGTGACCTGAGGATATGCATGGACCCCAAAGACCTGAACCTTAACATCAAAAGGGAGCAATACCCAATTCCAAAGAGGGAAGAAATAACGTGCAAGATGGCTGGAGAGACGTGTTTCAGCAAGTTGGATGTGTCACAAGGCTTCTGGCAGCTCAAGATGGACAAAACGTGTGCACTTTCAACACCCCCTTCGGGCGCTACTGCTTCCTGAGAATGCCGTTAAGCATAATTTCGGAGTCTGAAACTTTCCATCGTGCCATGGAGCACATAGTTGAAGGATTACCAGCCGTTTATGTCGATGATCTCATAATCTGGGGGTCCACCCGTGAGGAGCACGACAGAAGGCTTCTCAGAGTCTTACAATGGGTGAGGAAAAATGGCCTCAAATCAGTGTTGACATCATCACTTTTTTAGGGGGCAGGCTCTTGGCACAAGGCGTGCAGCCAGATACCGAAAAGATAAAGGCCATTCTGACGATGCCATGTCCAACAGACAAGAAAGGCATCTTGCACATCAATTTTGTTGGCAAGTTTATTCCCACCTGGCCTCCAAAACCCCCCCATCAATTTTGTTGGCAAGTTTATTCCCACCTGGCCTCCAAAACCCCCCCAACTACAAGACTTGATAAAAAGAACAAAAGAGTTTCAATGGTCTCCCAAGCATGGAACAGAAGTGGCAAACATTGCGTATCTCGCTGACTACAGCGCCAGTCCTTACATTCTTTGACCCAGCTAAAAAGACAAAAATTACAACCGACGCGTCTCAGGATGACCTAGGAGCGGTATTGCTGTAGCAGGGTGCAGACGACAGCTGGCTGCCAGTGACATATGCTGCAGTATGATCATAACTATCAGCAATACAAGGGTTACTCTAGTACCATGAATAGCCACTAGAGGGAGCTGCAGATACTACTATATAAAGCAGTGATGTATTCTGTATTCTAAAAGGAATAAGCGTCGAAACCCAGTTTAGTAATGTAAATAAAATCATAGCTTTTTTTAAGTAAAAGCTATATAGGGCAGCACGGTGGTGCAGTGGTTAGCACTGGGACTGCGGCACTGAGGATCCGGATTTGAATCCCGGCTCTGGGTCACTGGCCGTGTGGAGTTTGCACATTCTCCCCATGTCTGCGTGGATTTCATCCCCACAACACAAAACATGTGCAGGGTAGGTGAATTGGCCACGTTAAATTGCCCCTTAATTGGAAAAATAATAATTGGGTATTCTAAATTTATTTTTAAAAAGTAAAAGCTATGTGGTCTTTGTGGAACAGTACGCAATCTATCCTAAATAAATAACACAAACCAGGAGTACCAGGAGTCTATTCCTTGAATGAAACAGTAATTATATTAGTGTAGAATAGCATTGGAGATTGAAGAAACCAATCCAGAAGCTACATCTCATGAAAAATCCACAGTAAAGACTGATCTGAAGATGGAAGGTCTCAAGAAGCCTGACCACTTCAAGACACATGGTAAACTATGCCAGAACTGGGCTTTCTTTAAGCAACAGTTCAAAGTCTTTATTTCAGCCTTTGCACTAGAAAATACATCAGACCAGATAGCTCTCCTACTAAATTTGGCTGGACCGCAAGCATTGGTGTTATTCAATTCGGTTGAATTCAGAGGACAAAAATAAATACAGCATGGTGCTACAGAGATGTCCGACTGTGGAAAAAATTCTATGAGCGCTACACGTTAAACAAACGGCTGAAGTTCAGGGAAGAGTTGATAGATTCAGAAGTCACAGATCTTAATCTCCGAGCGCAGTCCAGTAATTTTGCCTCCGGCTCCGAGTTTATGCTGCGAGATAAAGTTGTGTTCGGAATAAACGGAGAACGCGTGCGCGAGAAAAAATTCAGAAAACTAGGTGTTGTCGATTGATGACGCTATAAATATGTGTAAAGCCAGCGAGCAGCAGCCAGCAAATATGTTGAATTCATCGCGAAGGAAAAGAGCGTGAAATTGCTAAACGTGGCTGGCGCCATTAATGCTGAGCAAAGAAAACTGCGTACAATGAAGAATCCAAAGCGTTGAGAAAAAATCCACAATCACAGACGATAGAGAGGATTGCTCACCTTCTGCATTGTCAGATACCTTCATGATAGAAGCCATTACCAAGATTGATTTATTGGATCGGGAAGAAAGCCCAATAAACACACTCTTAAAGATAATAAAGAAGTGGACGGTCTCACTTGAAATAAATGGTGAATTGATCCCATTCAAGATTGATACAGGAACGCACGCAAATACTATAAGACCATAAGACATAGGAGCGGAAGTAAGGCCATTCAGCCCATCGAGTCCACTCCACCATTCAATCATGGCTGATTTCAACTCCATTTACCCACTCTCTCTCCATAGCCCTTAATTCCTCGAGAAATCAAGAATTTATCAACTTCTGTCTTAAAGACACTCAACGTCCCGGCCTCCACCGCCCTCTGTGGCAATGAATTCCACAGACCCACCACTCTCTGGCTGAAGAAATTTCTCCTCATCTCTGTTCTAAAGTGACTCCCTTTTATTCTAAGGCTGTGCCCCCGGGTCCTAGTCTCCCCTGCTAATGGAAACAACTTCCCTACATCCACCCTATCTAAGCCATTCATTATCTTGTAAGTTTCTATTAGATCTCCCCTCAACCTCCTAAACTCCAATGAATATAATCCCAGGATCCTCAGATGTTCATCGTATGTTAGGCCTACCATTCCTGGGATCATCCGTGTGAATCTCCGCTGGACCCGCTCCAGTGCCAGTATGTCCTTCCTGAGGTGTGGGGCCCAAAATTGCTCACAGTATTCTAAATGGGGCCTAACTAATGCTTTATAAAGCTTCAGAAGTACATTCCTGCTTTTATATTCCAAGCCTCTTGAGATGAATGACAACATTGCATTTGCTTTCTTAATTACGGACTCAACCTGCAAGTTTACCTTTAGAGAATCCTGGACTAGGACTCCCAAGTCCCTTTGCACTTCAGCATTATGAATTTTGTCACCGTTTAGAAAATAGTCCATGCCTCTATTCTTTTTTCCAAAGTGCAAGACCTCGCACTTGCCCACGTTGAATTTCATCAGCCATTTCTTGGACCACTCTCCTAAACTGTCTAAATCTTTCTGCAGCCTCCCCACCTCCTCCATACTACCTGCCCCTCCACCTATCTTTGTATCATCGGCAAACTTAGTCAGAATTCCCCCAGTCCCATCGTTTAGATCGTTAATATATAAAGAGAACAGCTGTGGCCCCAACACTGAACCCTGCGGGACACCACTCGTCACCGGTTGCCATTCCGAAAAATAACCTTTTATCCCAACTCTCTGCCTTCTGCCTGACAGCCAATCGTCAATCCATGTTAGTACCTTGCCTCGAATACCATGGGCCCTTATTTTACTCGGCAGTCTCCCGTGAGGCACCTTATCAAAGGCCTTTTGGAAGTCAAGATAGATAACATCCATTGGCTCTCCTTGGTCTAACCTATTTGTTATCTCTTCAAAGAACTCTAACAGGTTTGTCAGGCACGACCTCCCCTTACTAAATCCATGCTGACTTGTCCTAATCTGACCCTGCACTTCCAAGAATTTAGAAATCTCATCCTTAACAATGGATTCTAGAATCTTGCCAACAACCGAGGTTAGGCTAATTGGCCTATAATTTTCCATCTTTTTCCTTGTTCCCTTCTTGAACAGGGGGGTTTTCCAATCCTCTGGGACTTTCCCTGACTCCAGTGACTTTTGAAAGATCATAACTAACGCCTCCACTATTTACTCTAGGATGTAGTCCATCTGGGCCCGGAGATTTATCAATTTTTAGACCTCTTAGTTTCTCTAGCACTTTCTCCTTCGTGATGGCTACCATATTCAACTCTGTCCCCTGACTCTCCGGAATTGTTGGGATATTACTCATGTCTTCTACTGTGAAGACTGACGCAAAGTACTTATTTAGTTCCTCAGCTATTTCCTTGTCTCCCATCACAAAATTACCAAAATACTATCATGTTCCAATCTTTAAAACAAGCAATCAGAAAGCCTCGGATAAAGCTGTCCATCTGTGAACTCCAAGATTACAATGGTAAACATGATAGCGACAAAGGCGTCATGCTGTCTCATCGTGAAGAATGGGAAATTAGAGTTACCCATTGACTTTGAGGTCGTAGAGGGTCAGAAATCTTCATTGATTGGCGTTGCTGCTTGTGAAAGATTGCAGCTAGTGGAAAGGATTCACTCAACTGGTACTTCAGATGACACAGTGAAGAGTCCAGGGAAGACCTAGGTGATGTGAACGACCTCTCTGAAGTTCATACTGATGATGGCACACCAGAAAACAAAGCTTCGACTGATGCTAAAACATCAGAAAACACAGCTTTGACTGATGCTGAAACATCCAAAAACACCGCTTCGACTGATGCTGAAAGATCAGAAAACACCGCTTCGACTGATGCTGAAAGATCAGAAAACACCGCTTCGACTGATGCTGAAACATCAGAACCTGAATTACTTCAAATAGTGGAATCGCAAGCGCGTTTAATTGCAGATTACAGACCATAAAAGCTGAAACTGAAAAAGACTTGATGCTCCAGAAGGTAAAACAATACCTCCGAGAAGGATATAAGAGATGATCTGACTACGATTGATGGTGTCTGGCTAAAAGGAGACAGGATAGTGATACCTGCCAGTTTATGTCTAGGGATTATGTAGCAGATTCACAACGGTCATGAAGACATTGAGAAGTGTTGTAGGGGAGCCATAAAATCGGTGTGATTGGCTTGGAATAAACGGAGATCGATCAGTATATCCGACTTGTCAGATGCATCAACCTGCACAGAGCAAGGAAACTATGCAACAGATGGAAATTATCCATGGAACAAGATGGGCATGGATCTATTTCATTTACAGGGTCATGACTTGACTATTACTCCAACTTTCCAGAGATGATGTTGTTAAAACATTCGACTGCCAGATCAGTGATAAAGGCAACAAAATCGATTTTTGCACGTCATGGTATTCCGCTTTCCGTTGTCCCTGACAATGGTCTGTGTTTCTTGAGTTGGGAATGGACACAGTTTGCAGAGCAATAAAACTTTAACCATTTGATGTCTGGCCCACATTATCCACAGTCTAATGGGAAAGCAGATCGAGGGGTCGAGATAATTAAGAGATTGTTCCGAAAGGCAAGTGAAGATGGCAAGACATGTCATTAACGCTGTTAGCTCACCGAGCAGCACCATTATCGAAGGGTCTCTCTCCTGCACAAATGTTGATGGGCAGAAGACTACGAACCACTTTACCACATATCATCAGTCCAGAAACTGATAACGAGAAGATCAGTCAAATAATCACTAAGACAAAGAAGAAGCAACAAGAGAACTAATAACCATAATCGCTTATTGTCACAAGTAGGCTTCAATGAAGTTACTGTGAAAAGCCCCTAGTCGCCACATTCCGGCGCCTGTTCGGGGAGGCCGATACGGGAATTGAACCCGCGCTGCTAGCCTCCACTGTGCTACAATAGACATACAAAGCCTTTAGCTGAGCTTCGCAAAGGTGACTTTGTGAGAATTCAAGATCCAGAAGGTGGTTGACCAACTCTTGCAAAATGTCTAAAACAGGTAGCACCCTGGTCCTACTTAGTGCAAACAGACCGAGGAGCGCTGTTCAGAAGGAACAGACGAGCATTACTATGTGTCAAGCACAAGGTTTAATCTCAACATGAACAAGTTGTTCCATGAACAAAACTCGATTCTCAAATTTGCTGATGACCCCACCGTAGTGGGCCGGATTTCAAACAATGATGAGACCGAGTACAGGAATGAGATAGAGAATCTGGTGAACTGGTGCAACGACAAAATCTCTCCCTCAATGACACCAAAACAAAGGAGATTGTCATTGACCTCAGGAAAGGTAGAGGAGAACATGCCCCTGTTTACATCAATGGGAACGAAGTAGAAAGGGTTGAGAGCTTCAAGTTTTTAGGTGTCCAGATTACAACCTGGCTTGGTCTCCCCATGCCGACAATATAGTTAAGAAAGCCCACCAACGACCCTACTTTCTCAGAAGACTAAGGAAATTTGGCAAGTCAGCTACGACTCTCTCCAACATTTACAAATGCACCATTGAAAGCATTCTCTCTGGTTGTATCACAACTTGGTATGGTTCCTGCTCTGCCCGAGACTGCAGGAAACTACAAAACGTTGTGAATGTAGCCCACTCCATCACGCAAATCAGCCTACCATCCACTGACGCTATCTAATAAAACACGCTGCCTCGGAAAGGCAACCAACATAATTAAGGATCCGATGCACCCTGGACATATACTCTTCCACCTTCTTCCGTCTGGAAAAAGATACAAAAGTTTGAGGTCACGTACCAACCGATTCAGGAACAGCTTCTTCCCTACTGCCATCAGACTGTTGATGCTAGACCTTGGGGGAGGAGTGTAAGCAGGAGACAGCTAGTGAAGGTCATCAGAGCAGTTAATGTGAGCAGGTTAAATTATTGTTCTAGCAGTGAGTGAAATAGCAGTAGGTGAGTGTAGTTCGATGTTATTGAACAATTCTGTACTCTAAAAGGACTAAGTATCAAAATCCAGTTTAGTAGTGTAAATAAAATCATAGCTTTGTTGAAGTAAAAGCTATACTGTGATCTTTGTCCATCCATTCTAAATAAATTTTGTGGTCTTTGCAATCCATCCTAAATAAGCAACACATAGAACATCACATACGCCTCCAGAGCGATGTCCGAAACATAGCACAGGTATGCGCAAATTGAAAAAGAATGCCTTGGGTTTGTCACGGGTTTGGAAACATTCCATGACTACATGTATGAGTTCCGACGTTTCTGGTAGAGACTGACCATAGGCCAATTGTATCCATTGTGCAGAAGAATTTGTGCCAAATGCCACCGAGAATCCAGCGCATGATGATGAAGCTCCAGCGCTATGGTTTTGACCTCATCTATACACCAGGCAAGTACCTGACAGCCACTGATGCGCTGTTCCTGAATCGGTTGGTACGTGACCTCAAACTTTTGTATCTTTTTCCAGACGGAAGAAGGTGGGATCCTTAATTATGTTGGTTGCCTTTCCGAGGCAGCGGGAATTATTTATAGAATCAATGGATTGTAGACTGGTTTGCGTGATGGACTGGGCTACATTCACGACGTTTTGTAGTTTCCTGCCGTCTCGAGCCGCGGGCATCAAAGAGGTACACCTGGTTGAAGAGGATGTGCAACTCGTTGCTGCCAGTATCCGATGAGAAGTCGCGCCCAATAAAGGCAGAAACAGCCAAGGACGTAGTCCTACAAAAGGTAATCAAATGTCTCCGAAACAGATGGCCAAAGGGTTCCTGCTCACGTTACTACAATGTGCAGTCAGAATTGAGTGAGACAAATGCCCTTCTTCTGCAAAAGCACAGGATTGTGATTTCACACTCCTTGAGGCCGCTCATGCTCAAGAAGCTCCATGCAGGGTACCTGGGCATTGAGAAGTGCAGGGCCAGGGATCAACCTTTTTGGCCAGGCATCACCCAAGACATTGCAAGCATGGTCGACCATGTGACACGTGTCAGAAATTTCACTGCAAGTAAAGCAAAGAGCCGATGCATGTGAGTGAAATCATCGCAAGACCATGGCAGAGGTGGGCATGGATCTTTTTCCACTTCAATGGGAAAGACTACCTTTTAGTTATTGATTACTTCTCAAATTATCCGAAGGTAGAACTGAAGGCGAACTCGACTGCTCAATGTGTCATACAACAATGTAAAGTGATTTTTGCCCAGCATGGCATACAAAGCACTGTTATGTCTGACAATGGTCCTTGTTTCAAAATTTATGAGTGGACTGAATTTGCCCGTCACTATGATTTTAGGCACAGCACCTCGAGTCCTCTATAGCACAGTCAAACGGAAATGCAGAAGAGGGTGTGCACATTGTAAAACAGCTGCTAAAGAAGGCCATTGATAGCTCGGAAGACGTCTATCTGGCACTTCTAAGTTATAGTTCAGCGCCACTTGTCAATGGGCTATCACCAGCATAGCTGCTAATAAATTGACAGCTGCAAACGACCCTGCCTTCTATTGCAACTCACTCTGTGGATCGAGGACTGGAGCGGAAACTGATTCTTCAAAAGAGGTGGCAGAATTGGTTCTACGACAGAAATAATTTGAATAATCTTTTTTGTCACAAGTAGGCTTACATTAACACTGCAATGAAGTTACTGTGAAAAGCCCCCAGTCGCCACATTCCGGCGCCTGTTCGGGTACACTGAGGGAGAATTACTTAACAGCACATCTTTCGGGACTTGTGGGAGGAAACCGGAGCACCCGGTGGAAATCCACACAGACATGGGGAGAGCATGCTGACTCCACACAGATAGTGACTCAAGCCGGGAATCGAACCTGGGACCCTGGAGCTGTGAAGCAACAGTGCTACCCACTGTGCTGCCCTTCCAGTCACCGCATCCAGGTGATATGGTCAGACTTGAGGATGCAAATGGAAATAGATGATCAAGGTTCACAAAGATATTGCAACAGGCAGGTCCACATTCATTTTTGGTTCTTACTGAGGAGGTTCAGTCTTGCGAAGGAACCAAAGAGTGCCGTTGAAAGTGCAAAGTCCTTTAGTGTTGAGTCCAGCAGAAGAGCTGGTATGTAATCCCAAAACACTTGGAAGAGGACGCCGACCACCCAACCGAGCCAGCGATCAGAGAAGCATCCACAGCAGTGAATACGGAACAAGCAGGAATACCAACAACAAACGAAGGTGGAACACCATCACCGATTCAGCCATCACTCAGGAGATCAACCAGATTAAGTCGTCAACCTGACAGACTGAACTTGTAATAAACTGTGTACAATATATGTTTAAAGTTATCATGCATATCAGGTTGTTTAAGAACAGTCACATTTGTAAATATTAATACTTCCAAAGGGAGGGGGACTCTGGTGATATGCATGTACACATCAATGAATATAGTTGTCTACCTGTGCACATAGTTATCGGTACGACCTCCGACCAGCAGGTGGCATTAATCTAATATGTGACTCGAGACACCCATGAGTTGGTAGTAAGTCTCAAAAGAAGATAGTCACACTTCGAGTAACTCCAGGAGAATTCACTGAATTCATTTTGTAGCCATCGTCTGTATTATAGTTTGTTAGTTATCTTTCCACGTGTTTAATACATTATCTTTTATAGTTAAACAACTATATGTTCTGTGTGCATCATTACAACGGTTATATCTCAGAACACAACATAGCCCTGTCTTGCAGGTCTGGCCAATCCCATTGTGCCAGATGCATCGCAGGAGAGGCCCAAAACGGGATTCACTTCAGGCGCCAAACTGATCACGTTTAACCCGACTCGCTACGTCTGATGCGATCAAGATCGCATCCAGCAAATGATATTTAAATGAGACACTTATCTAAATGTACGCAGTCCGTTTGAGGCCACATAGTCTCAGAAATCACAGGTCGCACCGGTGAGGCCTCACTCAGGCGCAGATTAATACTGGTCTCTACAAAGGGAGACCAGGTGTGATGGCCATGCCGGGGAGCTCAGAGGCCATGAGAGTCGCCCCGGGTGGTTGGGAACAGGGCAGGGAAGTGCCTTGGCAGTGTCAACCTGGCACCCTGATAGTGCTGACCTAGCACCTTGGCAGGGGCCAGGCACAGTGCCTGGGTGCCACATAGGCAGTGATAGGGTGCCAGATTAGCACTACCAAGGGCCGGGGCCTGAGGTGGGCCATGCCTATGAAAGGGGGGTTGATGTTGGGTATGAAGGATGGTGGGGGGTGAAAGAGGGCATGAAGTGGGGTGTTGAAGGGTGGAGGGTCCTCAGTGACCCCGTAGTGGGGTTTGCTCATTTGGGAAGGGGGGGGGCGACAAGGATGGATGGGTGTGGTGCTGGGTCATCTACACACCTGGGTGATTGGGGGTGGGGGGTGTAGTTTGCCCCTCTGGGGTTGAGGGTGTTGTCCATGTCTGTAGGGGTCTGCGAGGTCCATTGTGGTGGACCTTCAACCTCATTTCGGGATTGGGGACTCGATCTAGCCGGTGATTTTGGTTCCCCACTGAAGAAAAAAAATTCTAAGCATGGGATTTACCGATGAGAAACTCCTCAAGCTCAAACAAAATGGCTAAGCATAGGTGAATACTGGTCTGGATCGCACCAAAGTTCCGGTGCAAATCACTTGCCCAAGGTGACACTTTGGGTGCGATTCAGTGGCCTTATTGCGCTAGTGCGAGAGCACGACGAGGCCGGTGAATAGTGGAAGAGGCCAAAAACGGCAATCTTGCCGGCCGCTGAACCATTTGCGGTGCAACTGGTCCCTCCTGTCGGCACAATCTTGCCGTAACTTGGCAAGAAACCAATAATCACCACTTATGCCCTATTTCCATACAATTAACGGGAGCCCCCTCATATCCAATGGCCTCCCGTGATCCAGCAGCCTCCCAGTAAATGGTCACCATGGAGCCGATTAGTACACCTTTTTTAAAAGTGTAAACCTGGCGGAATGGCTGCTGCAGGGACCCGATGAGGTGAGCAGCCATCTTTGCTCACAGGCAATGAGACGAGGGGCGCTGGGCTTGCTGCCCTGTGCTCGGAGGGGGTGGGGGGGCAACCGGGGGGGGGGCAGTCCACCCTCTGCTGCGGGGGTGTCCGTCATGGGGTGGAAGTGTCGGAGCTGGGGGGGCTGTGGTAGAGGATGTGTTCCATTGGGGGAGGCAACCATGCACGGCTCTGCCATGCCAACCCCTGGATCTTGTATACCCATTTCGGGGGGCAACTCTAAGCCCTCCCTGTCTGCCCCACTGGCCACCCATAACCCCACTGACCGGGGAGACCTCTGGCTACGCAGCTGAAGGCTATTGCAAATAGGGACTTGCCAATCGTAGTTAAGTGAGCACTTCAACCATCCCAAGTAGATTCCTATGGGGGGTGCACCATTTAGAATGTGGGGGTTATTGCCTAGCATCCAATCCGACCGTGATGCCAAAATGCTGTGCCTGAACACTGTGGGAGACAACAGCACGGACGTAGTCGCAGCAGCCAAGATTCAAACTCCATGGGGATGGACCCCAGCCCCGGAGGGTGGGTGAGTGCAACGGGGCGGGGACCAGTGCCCGGTCCAGGTAATGCTATGTGCTGAAGTCAGGGGTACCGGCTCTGGGGTCAGGTAAGCAGGCCCTCCCGCTTCATGTGCATGGGCATGGTGTTCCGGCTGTGCGGGAGGGATGATCAATGGGGGAATGGAGGGTCTCTAGGTGGAAGACATCGCTGTTTGTCAGTCTCTCACCCTCTCCAATTCTTTACAGATATTGAACGGTATGTACAGTATTTTGGACCCGGCGGAACATACCCTAGTGCTGCTGGCAGGCCAGGCGGTCAGGCGCCGGAGACAGCAGCAGCATTGACAGAGGCTTGAGGCGACAGCCCATGTGCTGGACACCACCCACCATCCTGAGGGCCCGACCGCCCATCAGTCCAGGGTGAGACCCAGAAGGGGAGGCCTGCGACGGCCCATGGTGTACAAGCATCGCTGTTGTTTTGAGAAAATTACAGACCGCAGAGGCAGGAGGCTTCACCTCAACAAGGAGATGGTGCGGTACCTGTGCCTTGTCCTTGCGGACTTGGCACCACATGGAGGAAGAGGACACCTGCTCTCCGTGGCCATAAAGGTCATCGCGGCCCTGAACATTGCCTCGGGGTCATTCCAGGGCTTGAGCGGGAACCTGTTTGGCATCTCTCAGGCTACAGCCTACAGGTGCATCTGACCAGTCACAGATGCCCTGTTTGCCCGGGCAGAGAATTGTATAAACGTTGACATGGACCAAGCCCAACAAGATACACAGGCAGCGGGATTCACTGCCATCGGAGGGATGCTCCAGGTCCAGGGGATGATAGACTTCACACATGTTGCCTTGCGCTCACTGGGCCACCTGGGAGTGCCCTAAATCAACAGGAAGCAGTTCGACTACCTGAATACCCAGCTCGTGTGCGACTATCACCTTAGGATCATGCTCGTGTGTGCACGCTTGCCAGGGAGTGTGCATGACAGCTACATCCTGGGGCTGTCAGACATCCCTGGCCTCTTTGAGGACTATCCCAGAATGGCTGGCTGGTTCTTGGAGGATAAGGGGTATGTGCTGATGCCAGTAAGGAGGCTGGAGACCGATGAGGAGACTGCTCAAAATTCAGTTCCAATGCTTCGACCACCCTGCAGAACACCCCCTGGAGGGAAAGCCGCTTTGTGGTGGTCTGCTGTGTCCTCCACAACCTGGCACAGCAACGGGATGACGTGCTGGAGGATGAGGAACATGTGGCCATGTCTGAGGAGGAGGACGAGGATGATAGGAAGGCGCCGGACCAGCAGAGGCTGGAGGACAAATCCTGGAAGGAATAAGAGGACCAACTGGAGGCTGCAGGACTGGCAGCAGCGACGAGGGTCCGTCGAGCCCGGAGGGCCAGGGATGACCTCATATTCGCTGTGTCGGCACTATCAGCAGGTCACTGGCGAGAGTAGGGGGTGATGATAACCTGCAGCGAGCCAAGCCCTGATGGTTCTCCATCTACGCCATAGTCTGACCTCTGCCTGTCTGCTGAGTACTCGCTCGCACCCATCACCTGCACAAAGCATGACCCCCATGCCTGGGAGATGGGGCAAGGGTTCAGAGGTTGGCCCGTATTGTGGAAGAATGTAATAGAGGCATCATACTATTTGAGGTGAAGGGTTTTTAATATTTCACACAAGTGTCCGACATTACTCCACTCTCCCAATGGTGCCGTCCCACTCTCCATCACCCTCTGACCACCTCTTACCCCTCTACCTACCTCCCTTCCCCAGTGACCTCATTGATCCTCGATGATCCTTCTTGCTCTGCCGCTGCGTGTAGATATTTTCCCAGGATGCACATCTGGGGCGAAATTCTCCGGAAACGGCTCGATGTCCGCCGACTGGCGCCCAAAACGGCGCCAATCAGATGGGCATCGCGCCGCCCCAAAGGTGCGGAATGCTCCGCATCTTTGGGGGCCGAGCCCCAACCTTAAGGGGCTAGGCCGGCGCCGGAGGAATTTCCGCCCCGCCAGCTGGCGGAAAAGGCCTTTGGTGCCCCGCCAGCTGGCGCGGAAATGACATCTCCGGGCGGCGCATGCGCAGGAGCGTCAGCGGCCGCTGACAGTTTCCCACGCATGCGCAGTGGAGGGAGTCTCTTCCGCCTCCGCCATGGTGGAGACCGTGGCGGAGGCGGAAGGGAAAGAGTGCCCCCATGGCACAGGCCCGCCCGCGGATCGGTGGGCCCCGATCGCGGGCCAGGCCACCGTGGGGGCACCCCCCCGGGGCCAGATCGCCCCGCGCCCCCCCCCCCCTCCCCAGGACCCCGGAGCCCGCCCACGCCACCTTGTCCCGCCATTCAAAAGGTGGTTTATTCCACACCGGCGGGACAGGCAATTTAGCGGCAGGACTTCGGCCCATCCGGGCCCGAGATTCCAGCGGGGGGGGGCCCGCACCCGCCGAATATCCAGTGCCGGAGACTTCGGCAACCAGCGGGGGCGGGATTCATGCCAGCCCCCGGCGATTCTCCGACCCAGCGGGGGGTCGGAGAATGACGCCCCAGGTGTGAAAGCGGCCTGCTGCTTACCATGTCCTCTGGCCTTCGATGGGGACTCTAGGGCCGGAGGGCCCTGGCACACTTGGGCCTTGGGCGGCACAGGCACAGCACTTAAGCCATTAGGTGCTCGGGCTCCAACTATTTAGAACTAATGTTGAAGACTTGGATGCAGGGATAGAAGGTACTATAGCCAAATGAGGACACTAATATAGATGGAATGTTCAGTTGCTATGCGGAAATAAGACATTTACAAATGGATATGTTAGGTGAGCGGGCCAAAATTTGACAGATGGAATTTATTGTGGATAACTGTGAGGTTATACATTTTCGTAAGAAAAATAGAAAGGCAAACTATTATCGAAAATTGAGAAAAACTTCAGAGTTGTTTGGTTCAGAGGGATCTGCGTGTCCTTGTGCATGAAGCGCAGAAAATTAGTACACAGGTAAGAAGGAACACAAATGGATTTTTGGCATTTATGGCTAAAGGATTCGAGTGTAAAAGTAGGGAACTGTTGCTGTAACTGTACAAGGCATTGGTAAGACTGCACTTGGAGTACTGTGTACAGTTTTGGTCCCCTTATTCGAGGAAGGATGCAGTTGCACATATTTACACTCCCCCACCCCCTATACTCCATTGGTTGCTGGCTACGAACAGATCTTGGGAAAAGTTGGTAAAGTGTGGAAACCCTCTTCCGACCCCTGGAAGGCAAATTTTATTTTCTCCAGCTTGAGAAATTCCGCCACATCAGTCAGCCAGTCTGCAGCTTTGGCTGGTGCTTCCGATCGCCAGCTGAGCAGGATTCTCCGGCGAGCGATCAGGGAAGCAAAGGCTAGGACATCGGTCCCCCCCCCCCCCCCCCCCCCGCCCCCATAAAGACGTCTGGTTGATCTGAGACCCCCGAAGACCACCACATTTGGGCATGGCTCCACCCTCACGACCACAACCCTGGACATATCTTCAAAGAAAGTCGTCCAGTACCCGACAGGTCTGGGGCAGGTCCAGAACATGTGGGTGTGGTTGGCCAGACCGCCCTGGAACCGTTCACATTTGTTCTCCACCTCTGGAAAGTACCTATTCATTTGGGTTCCGGTTCGGTGCACTTTGTGCACCACCTTTAGCTGCGTTAGGCTCAGCCTTGAGCATGTGGAGTTTGCCCTGTGCAGTGCTTCGAACCAGAGTCATCCCCCTATTCTATCCTTAATTCTCACACCCATTTTTCCTTTGAATCATCCAGGGGGGAGTGTACCTCCTCCAACAGTCGCCCGTACAGGTGCCTGCAGTTTCCCTTCACTTGATCGATGGCATCCAGCAGTTCCTCGATTCGTGAATGTCCTGGCATTTGGGGGTACGTCATTGTTTCCTTACGGAGGAAGTTTTTGACCTGTATGTATCTTAGTTCATTTCCTTTTGGTAATTGGAACCTCTCTGCGTGTTCCTCCAGGGTAGCTACTCTGTCTTCTGTGTACATGTCCCCAACCGTCAGTGTCCCCTCGTCCTGTCTCGACCTTTTGAAGATGGCATCGATTATTGCGGGCGTAAACCTGTGGTTGTTGTAGACGGGGGCCATAGTGGACAGACCGAAGTGTTGTCTCATCTGGTACCACACCCGGAGCATGACTACCACCACTGGGTTTCTTGAGTACTTGGTCAGGGGAGATGGGGATTCAGTTGTGACTAGGGCTCGAGGGATGTCCCAATGCAGGAACTCTCGTCCACCTTCACTCATTCTCCTTCTGGTTCCTTCACCCATCCCCTCAATCTTTCTGCTGTTTCCACCCAGTGGTAGATCAGTAGGTTTGGGAAGACCAGGCCTCCCATGTTTCTTTTCCTTTGTAGGACCTATTTTTGGATCCTCGGGTTTCCCCCCCCCCACACACAAACGTAATGACCAGTTTGTCTACCGTTTTGAAGGATGTAGATCGGGAGGCATCTGAACAGGAAGAAGAATCTGCTCAGTGCGTTCATTTTGATCGTCTGTATTCTCCCTGTGAGGGAGAGTAGGAGTGGGCCTCACCTCTGCAGATCCCTTTTGACTTCCTCTACTAGACTCGTCAGGTTCCATTTGTGGATCCATGTCCAGTCATGGGTTAATTGGATCCCTAGGTAGCGGAATTTGGTCTGGGCTTGTTTGGGGCTGGTTTAGCACACTGGGCTAAATAGCTGGTTTTCAAAGCATACCAAGGCAGGCCAGCAACACGGTTCAATTCCCGCACCAGCCTCCCCAAACAGGTGCCGGAATGTGGCAACTAGGGGCGTTTCACAGTAACTTCATTTGAAGCCTACTTGTGACAATAAGCAATTTTCAGTTCATTGTTTGAACGGCAGTCCCTCCAGCTCTGTTCCTACCCACTGTGGGTTCACCAGGAAGATCTCATTTTTGCTCCGGTTGATTTTATAGCCCAAAAAGGCACCAAACCCCTTTTTAGGAGTTTTATTATCCCTTCCATGCTGACCTCGGTCTTTCTCTCCCGGCTCTTATTGTCTATGCCGTATTTTAGTCTCCTATGGTTTCAACTTGGCATGTGCCTTACTGGTGGTGGTGTTGGAGGAGGACGAGTTTTCTTTTCTGATTTAGCAGGCTATTTTGGGTTCAAAGTACCTAAATTCAAGTTTTCAGGAAGAGGGTCACCTTTCGTGCGTCCGCTTAGCACATCCCTGTCACCTGAAGTCCCGAGGTCCTGATTCCTGTGTGTCAGAATGTGCTGGGCTAGGCCAGGTCAGGTGCTGTGGTCGGTATTCTGATGCCCCTTGAAGCTTGAGATGTCCCTTCTCAAAGGCACTTCACTCGGGACATCCTGAGAGGCTGGGTTTTGCTTCCTCTGTGCACGGGTACCTGGAATTGAGCAGAGTCCTGTACTTCAGTTGATGTCCTGTTGCCCCCCCTGGGGGTCGGGGCGCTTTCTTGTTTGAATGAGCAGCTTGTTCTCTTCTTAATGGGTGATGGGGGTGCGTTGGAGGAATACAGACCCATGGTGGGGTCCTGATCCTTTGTTATCCTGTGATCCACTCCGGGTAGTTCTCGTTCTCCTTCCTTTTTGTTTTTTTAGGTATTGACAACACTGATCATAATCCGAACATGTTACTGCTAGCTCTCTCTGTATCAATGAGGAAACGATTGCAAAGATGTATGGATAGGAGCGAAAGCAACAGGGTAGTTGTTATGGGGGACTTTAACTTTCCAAATATTGACTGGAAACGCTATAGTTCGAGTATTTTAGATGGGTCTGTTTTTGTCCAATGTGTGCAGGAGAATTTCCTGACACAATATGTAGATAGGCCAACGAGAGGGGAGGCCATATTGGATTTGGTACTGCATAATGAACCAGGACAGGTGTTAGATTTGGAGGTAGGTGAGCACTTTGGTGATAGTGACCACAATTTGATTACGTTTACTTTAGTGATGGAAAGGGATAGGTATATACCGCAGGGCAAGAGTTATATCTGGGAGAAAGGCAATTATGATGCGATGAGGCAAGACTCAGGATGCATCGGATGGAGAGGAAAACTGCAGGGAATGGGCACAATGGAAATGTGGATCTTGTTCAAGGAACAGCTACTGCGTGTCCTTGATAAGTATGTACCTGTCAGGCAGGGAGGAAGTGGTCGAGCAAGGGAACCGTGGTTTACTAAAGCAGTCAAAACACTTGTCAAGAGGAAGTAGGAGGCTTATGTAAAGATGAGATATGAAGGTTCAGTTAGGGCGCTCGAGAGTTACAAGTTAGCTAGGAAGGACCTAAAGAGAGAGCTACGAAGGGCCAGGAGGGGACATGAGAAGTCTTTGGCAGGTAGGATCAAGGATAACCCTAAGGCTTTCTATAGATATGTCAGGAATAAAAGAATGACTAGGGTAAGAGTAGGGCCAGTCAAGGACAGTAGTGGGAAGTTGTGCTTGGAGTCCGAGGAGATAGGAGAGGTGCTAAATGAATATTTTTCGTCAGTATTCACACAGGAAAAAGACAATGTTGTCGAGGAGAATACTGAGATTCAGGCTACTAGACTAGTAGGGCTTGAGGTTCATAAGGAGGAGGTGTTAGCAATTCTGGAAAGTGTGAAAATAGATAAGTCCCCTGGGCTGGATGGGATTTATCCTAGGATTCTCTGGGAAGCTAGGGAGGAGATTGTTGAGCCTTTGGCTTTGATCTTTAAGTCATCTTTGTCTACAGGAATAGTGCCAGAAGACTGGAGGATAGCAAATGTTGTCCCCTTGTTCAAAAAGGGGAGCAGAGACAACCCCGGTAACTATAGACCAG
This sequence comes from Scyliorhinus torazame, assembly GCF_047496885.1. Taxonomy (NCBI): domain Eukaryota; kingdom Metazoa; phylum Chordata; class Chondrichthyes; order Carcharhiniformes; family Scyliorhinidae; genus Scyliorhinus; species Scyliorhinus torazame. The sequence continues at coordinate 96,572,354 of NC_092713.1, forward strand.
TGAGCCTTACTTCTGTTGTGGGAAAAATCTTGGAAAGGTTAATGAGAGATAGGATGTATAATCACCTGGAAAGGAATAATTTGATTAGAGATAGTCAACACGATTTTGTGAATGGTAGGTCGTGCCTCACAAACCTTTATTGAGTTCTTTGAGAAGGTGACCAAACAGGTGGATGAGGGTAAAGCAGTTGATGTGGTGTATATGGATTTCAGTAAAGCGTTTGATAAGGGGCAAAATTCTGCGGTATCGGCGCGATGTCCGCCGACTGGCGCCCAAAACAGCGTAAATCAGTCGGGCATCGCGCCGCCCCAAAGGTGCGGAATGCTCCGCATCTTGGGGGGCTGAGCCCCAACCTTAAGGAGCTAGGCCCGCGCCGGACTAATTTCCGCCCCGCCAGCTGGCGGAAAAGTCCTTTGGTGCCCCGCCAGCTGGCGCAGAAATGACATCTCCGGGCGGCGCATGCGCGGGAGCGTTAGCGGCCGCTGACGGCATTCCCGCGCAAGCGCAGTGGAGGGAGTCTCTTCCGCCTCCGCCATGGTGTGGAGACCGTGGCGAAGGCGGAAGGAAAAGAGTGCCCCCATGGCACAGGCCCGCCCGCGGATCGGTGGGCCCCGATCGCGGGCCAGGCCACCGTGGGGGCACCCCCTGGGGCCAGATCGCCCCGCGCCCCACCCAGGACCCCGGAGCACGCCTGCGCCGCCATGTCCCACTGGTAAGGTAAGTGGTTTAATCTACGCCGGTGGGACAGGCATTTTAGCAGCGGGACTTCGGCCCATCCGGGCTGGAGAATTGCGGGAGGGGGACCCGCCAGCCGGCGCGGCGCAATTCCCGCCCCCGCCGAATATCCGGTGCCGGAGAATTCGGCAACCGGCGGGGGCGGGATTCACGCCAGCCCCCGGCGATTCTCCGACCCGGTGGGGGTCGGAGAATCTCACCCAAGGTTCCCCACGGTAGGCTACTGCAGAAAATACGGAGGCATGGGATTCAGGGTGATTTAGCAGTTTGGATCAGAAATTGGATAGCTGGAAGAAGTCAAAGGGTGGTGGTTGATGGGAAATGTTCAGACTGGAGTCCAGTTACTAGTGGTGTACCACAAGGATCTGTTTTGGGGCCACTGCTGTTTGTTATTTTTATAAATGACCTGGAGGAGGGCATAGAAGGATGGGTGAGTAAATTTGCAGATGACACTAAAGTCGGTGGAGTTGTGGACAGTGCGGAAGCATGTTACAAGTTACAGAGGGACATAGATAAGCTGCAGCGCTGGACTGAGAGGTAGCAAATAGAGTTTAATGCAGAAAAGTGTGATGTGATTCATTTTGGAAGGAATAACAGGAAGACAGAGTACTGGGCTAATGGTAAGATTCTTGGCAGTGTGGATGAGCAGAGAGATCTCGGTGTCCATGTACATAGATCCCTGAAAGTTGCCACCCAGGTTGAGAGGGTTGTTAAGAAGGCGTACGGTGTGTTAGCTTTTATTGGTAGAGGGATTGAGTTTCAGAGCCATGAGGTCATGTTGCAGCTGTACAAAACTCTGGTGCGGCCGCATTTGGAGTATTGCGTGCAATTCTGGTCGCCGCATTATAGGAAGGATGTGGAAGCATTGGAAAGGGTGCAGAGGAGATTTACCAGAATGTTGCCTGGTATGGAGGGAAGATCTTATGAGGAAAGGCTGAGGAACTTGAGGCTGTTTTCGTTAGAGAGAAGAAGGTTGAGAGGTGACTTAATTGAGGCATACAAGATGATCAGAGGATTGGATAGGGTGGACAGTGAGAGCCTTTTTCCTCGGACGGTGATGTCTAGCACGAGGGGACATAGCTTTAAATTGAGGGGAGATAGATATAGGACAGATGTCAGAGGTAGGTTCTTTACTCAGAGAGTAGTAAGGGTGTGGAATGCCCTACCTGCAACAGTAGTGGACTCGCCAACGCCAAGGGCATTCAAATGGTCATTTAGATAGATATATGGACGATAAGGGAATAGTGTAGATGGGCTGAGTGGTTTCACAGGTCGGCACAACATCGAGGGCCGAAGGGCCTGTACTGCGCTGTAATGTTCTATGTTCTAAATGTATGGAATGATGGTGGCTCTGTGCTGGGCCTGAGATTGTGTTGTGTAATACATATGCAACATCCTTTTGGAGTTGGGGGTTCTCATGTTTTTTCATTGTACGTTTCCCTTTTTTTAGGGGTGGGTATAAAGAATCCATGTGATTGGTTCTACATGGGTACAAATGGGTCTGGTATCCGAGGAGGGGAGGTTGTGGTCTGTCATTGGGGTGTCTCTGGCATTGCTGGAGCGGAGGGAGATATGTATTGGTACATGCCCGAATATGATATGAAAAATGCATCCTGAACTTTCATGGCAATTACGAGCATTCGCTGCATGGGACGGTGTACCTTATTTTACCATGTTTTCCTGGTCATATCCTGTTTATCCCTTGTGGCTTAGAGATGCATCAAATTATGCCTGATGATTGTATCAAACTAGTTATACTACTGTCCTCCTGTCTGTATTCATGGATTTGGAGTCTTTTCTTTTGCGTGCTGTGCTGCATCATTCTTGTGGTTTTGTTAAGTTGCTTATTAAAATGTAAAACCTCAATAAATATACTGTTCTTTTAAATGAAGCACATTACTGTTCTTACTGACCAGTGCTAAGTGGGTATCTTAATTTATGGTTGTAATGAAAAAGTCAATCTGTTTATATCAAAAGCATTTAACAATACCCTCAAATGTAATCATTGCCCACTTTGAACCATGGGTAATGCTCTAATCAAACTGGGGAAATGTGGGTTTTGGTATAATGTACTGATAAATTATTTCACTGACCAGTCAAATCCATTTCAAAGACCCAGATAAGACCACAAGAGTAGAATTCGGCCATTCGGTCCATTGAGTCTGCTCTGCCATTCAAAAATGGCTGATATGTTTCTCATCCCAATTCTCCTGCCTTCTCCCCATAATCCCTGATCCCCTTATTAATCAAGAAACTATCTATCTCTGCCTAAAGACACTCTGTGATTTGATCTCCACCGCCTTCTGTGGCAAAGAGTTCCACAGATTCACACCTGGCTGAAGAAATTCCTCCTCATTGCAGTTTTAAAGAATTGTCCCTTCAGTCTGAGGCTGTGGCCTCGGGTTACAGTTTTTCCTACTAGTGGAAACAGCCTCTCCACGTCCACTCTATCTAGGCCTCTCAGTATCCTGTAAGTTTCAATAAGAGCCCCCCCCCCCCCCATCCTTCTGAACTCCATAGAGTACAGACCCAGAGTCCTCAACTGCTTCTCATATGACAAGCTCTTCATTCTAGGGATCATTCTTGTGAACCGCCTCTGGACCGTTTCCAAGGCCGGGACATCCTTCCTTAGATATGGGGCACAAAGCTTCTCACAATACATATGGTCTGACCAAAGCCGTATATAGATTAAGGGCAGCATGGTAGCATAGTGGTTAGCACAGTTGCTTCACAGCTCCAGGGTCCCAGGTTCGATTCCTGGCTTGGGTCACTGTCTGTGTGGAGTCTGCATGTTCTCCCCATGTTTGCGTGGGTTTCCACCGGATGTTCCGGTTTCCTCCCACAGTTCAAAGATGTGCGGGTTAGGTGGATTGGTTATGCTAAATTGCCCTTAATGTCCAAAAAGGTTGGGTGGGGATGCTGGGTTGCGGGGATAGGGTGGAGGTGTGGGCTTGGGTACGGTGCTCTTTCAAGGGGCCGGTGCAGACTCGATGGAGCGTCAGATCAAGCCCGAGATGATGTGCAATGCCTTTTCTTGTCAGCTTGGATCTTGCATGTTTCGCTTGTGGAGACAATGACTTAGCTTCAATTTGAATCTGAATTTATTTTTGGAGCAAGCACACTGCGCATTGAACATAGAACATTCAGTGCAGAAGAAGGCCATTCGGTCCATCGAATCTGCACCGACCCACTTAAGCCCTCACTTCCACCCTACCCCCGTAACCCAATACCCTTCCTGACCCTTTTGGTAACGAAGGGCAATTTATCATGGCCAATCCACCTAACCTGCACATCTTTGGACTGTGGGGGGAAACCGGAGCACCTGGAGGAAACCCATGGAGACATGGGGAGAACTTGTAGGCTCTGCACAGACAGTGACCTAGCGAGGAATCGAACCTGGGACCCCGGCGCTGTGAAGCCACAGCGCTAGCCACTTGTGCTGCCCATAAAGTTGGGTTGCAACTTTAAGGATGGGATTTTTAAAAAAAATTAAATAGATGGATTGGGGTTGGGTGAGATAAAAGTTGTAAAAATCTCAAACCTGACCTGAACTTGCCTTCTTCCAGGTTTAGAGAGGGAGCACAGGAGGCAGACAGCAGTAGTCTGATGTGATACTTGTTTTAAAAGGAATCCAGTTTATTTATTTACAGTAGTATAGACAGTTTCTTCCTCACTATAATCACTATATCCTCACTATAGCCTTGTTACCAGAAAAATCATTCAGAACTGAGGGAAGGATAGAAGACGTAAGCCAATTGTCAATAGTCTGATGAAGGGTCTACATTTAAAATGTTATCTGTCTCTTCACCGATATCAAGAAACCTGTGCAGTGTTTCTTTCACTTTGTTCATAATTTATAAAACTTTGGGTGTGATCTCCCGGCCTCGTTATGCTCCCGCTCAAGCGAAACAAGGCCAGTGAATAGTGGGAGAGGCAAAAACAAGAACCGCGGCAGGCGTTGGCGATGCAACTGACCCGCTCCCGTAGGCAAAATCGGGATCTCGCTGTAGTGTGGCGAGAAACCATTTATCACCACTTGAGCCCCATTTCCATACAATTAACGAGGGCCATCCATTATCCAATGGCCTCCTGTCATTCAGCGACGTCGCCAGAAAGTCTTCACGCTGGCGCCGATTAGTACTCCTTTTTAAAAACGTGAACCTGGCGGAAGGGCTTCTGTGGGGAGCGGAGGAGGGGAGTAGACATCTTTCCTCACAGGCGAAGAGCCCAGGGACACTGGGCTTCCTGCTCCTATGCTCGGCGGGGGATGGGGAACCCTCATCTGGGGGTGGGGTAACCCTCCGCAGGGGTGGGCCGCCATGGGAGGGTGGGGGTGCGCTGGGGGGGGGGGCGGCAGTGCAACTGGGGGGTAACCGCTTGCTGCACCACCATGCCAACCCCTGGATTGTGTGCACCCTTTCCTGGGGTAACCCCTGTCCGTATGCCCCACCAACCACCCATAATCCCACCGACTGACGAGGCCTCTGGCCGTGCAGCTGAAGGCTATTGCGAATAGAGAATCGGCAAACGTGGGTAGATGAGCACTTCACACAACCCAGGTTTATTCTCGTGGGTGGGCGAGTCATGTACATGTGGGAGTCATTGCCTAGCATCCCAATCACATCTTGATGCCTGGACACTGCCAGAACACTGCGGGAGGCAACACAACACAAATAGCAGCTAACATCCGAACACCCCAGGGTTGGGCCACAGCTCCGGGGGATATGCCCACGGCCGGAGCGTGGGTGAGTGCCTCGGGGAGGGGACCTACACCAGTCCGGTTGACAGCGGGTGCCCGGGTTACACGGTCCGACGCCCGGTGAGGGGGGCCCACTGCGGCTGTGTGTGTGTGGGCAGGGCGTTCTAGGTAGGGGCGAAGGAGCCACTGCTCTTTGTTAGTCTCACACCCTCTCCCACTTCTTTAGAGATATTGAAACTATGGTAGGGATTTTGGAAGCAGAGGTTGTCCGAGTGGTGCTGGTGCTACGCGATGCGGCCAGATGCCGGAGAACGTGGCAGCAGCAGCGCCTGCACGTTCCTTACCCTGCCCCACATCCTGAGGACCCAGCCGCCCATCAGGCGGGAGGGACTCAGAGAGGGAATCCCGCGATGGCCCAGGCTGTACAGGCGCCTCTGGTCCTTTGAACAAATGGCAGTGTGGGCTGCAGGAGGCTCGGCCTTAACAGGGAAACAGTACTGATGCACTATCAATTACGATGAGACGAGAGTCGAGAGTAATCGAGGCTTTATTACACAGAAATGTGTGGCCTCCTACAGCTGCTGCCGAAATGGCTGCAGGTCGGAGAGCACACACATTTATACTCCGCCTACTGGGCGGAGCCAGCAGGCAGGGGTCTACCCCCGTACCTGTCGTACAGAGAGGGGCCTTACCATAATACCCTCGTATGCAGTGCAGTATATACAATATAATACAACAGTGGTGACTACCACAAGTACAGTACCAGTACCATATCCTCACGGACTTGGCACCACATGGAGGAGGAGAACAGCCGCTCCCGGTGGCCATCAAGGTCAAGCAACCCTGAACTTTTACGCCACATGATCATTCCAGGGCTTGGGCAGGGACCTGTGTGGCATATTGCAGGCCACAGTCGACAGATACAGCCGAAATGGCATGAATGCCCTGTGTGCCCAGGTGGAAAACTACATCGTGTTTGACATGGACCAAGCCGAGCAAGTTGCCTGGGCAGCAGGCTTCTCCGCCATCGCCGGGATGCCCGAGATCCAGGGGGCTATAGATTTTATGCATGTTGCCTTGTGCTCACTGGACCATCTGGGAGTGCCCTATATCAATCGAAAGGGGTTCCAGTCCCTCAACATTTAACTCCTCTGTGACCACCAGATGAAGATAATGCACGTGTGTGCCCGCTTCCTGGGGAGCATCCACGGCAGCGACATCCTTGGGCAATCGGTCATCCCTGCCCTCTTCAAGGAGAACCCCAGGAGGGGCGGCTGACGCACAACACCAGTACGGAGGCTGGAGATCGAAGCAGAGACCTGATACAACGAGGCCCATGCGGTTCATTGGACTCCTCAAGATGCAGTTCTGATGCCTCGACCTCTCCGGAGGTGCCCTCCAGTACACTGCCCGGAGGGTCGCCCGCATTGTTGTGGTCCGCTATGTCCCCCACAACCTCACACAGCAATGGGGCGATGAGCTGAGGTTGTTGACGAGGACCATATGGCCACCTCTGAGGAGGAGGATGAGGACGAGGAGTAGGATGATGACGAAGATGATGAGGAAGGGCGGACCAGCAGGGGCTGGAGGACGACGCCGGGGATGGACCTGAAGCCCAGCTGGGGGCTGCACGGCAGGCGGCAGCGGTGATGGTCCTGCAAGCCTGTAGGGTCAAAGAGGCCCTCAAATTGGCCCGATTTCCCTAGATCATGGCCTGGTCCGTCGCATCCTTCTCCACCCACCACCCCTATTTCCCACCCTCTCAGGGTATGTGTCACATCACTCCAGGGTGCTGGGACTGTGTTGGCACTGTCAGCGGGTCACTGTCGAGGGCAGGGGGGTGTAATGATAACCTGCAGAGAGCTAGGGCAGCTGCTCCTCAATCTATGCCATAGTCTGATCCCTGCCCTTCTGCTGAGTGCTCGCTCACACCCATCACCTGCACACAGTGATGCATTGTGGAAGAAAGCGACAGAGGCTTTCTACTGGTTGTGCACAAGGGTATTTTTTTTCTATACTGGTCCCCATTCTCCCGATGGTGCTGCACCCCCATCCCCAAACCTTCACCCTCCCCACAACCCCTCACCCCTTCCGTCCCCCTTCCCCCTTCCATAATACTCAGTGCCTGGCCCTCCTGGCTCTACCAGTACGCCTAAGTGTCTCCCCATGGATGCACATCTTAAGGTGGGGGCAGCCAACTGCTTACCTCATCCCGTGGCTTTCGATGCCCCTGGCGACCGTCCTCTGGGGGCTCTGGTGCCTGTGGGCCCCGATTCACCTGTCAATGGCACATGCACATCCGTGCCGTCCTGTCCCGTATGCTGAACCCGAGTCGCAACCTCATCAGAGGGGTGGAACTCTGGAGAGCTGATGGCCACCGTCGCCACCCATGGGATGGTTTTGGGTTGGCACTCAGTGCCCCCTCCTCCCGGTCGGTACCCATAGGGCTCTGGGGGCCGCCTTGGAATGGAGGAGCAGCTGGTTCGAGCCCTGGCTGCCCTTGCATTATCTGGCCCTGCCAGCCCTGGGGACTCCCCAATGTCGATGCTCTTGGCGGTGCTACTCAGTGACAGGAACACATCCCGCAGTGACCGGGCCACATTCTGCTGTGCCTGAGCAATGCCCACCTGCGACTGGGACAAGCTCCGCAGTGCCTCGACCATTCCCATCTGAGAGCGGGACATGTCTCGCAGAACCTCATCAAGGTCGGCCTAGTACTGGGTGACATCTCCCAACTAGTCAGACATTCTGCCGAGACCCTCAGCCATGGCCGTCACCGACTGGGCACCTTCACTAATGGTGCTGACGGCGTGCAACAGGCGCTTCACTTCTGTCGCCACACCAGCAGTGTTGGCCTTGGTGCCGCTCATTGCCGGCCCCATTTCCTCTGGAAATCCTCCAAGCTGCTATGGATCTGCTGGAGTGACGCTAACAGCTCCCTCTGAATGTCCTGGCCACTCCCTAATGTCTCCACCAGCTCCGCGTAACCCTATTCCAGAGGCTCATCATCAGGCTGGGACCCAGCTGGGTCCTGGGATCCAGCAGACCTCCGACTGCTGTCTTGCCTGGGCATTCCTGCCTCCTGCCGGTGTAGGTCATTGACCTTCGTCCGACACTGGAGGCTAGTCCTCCTGGTCACACTGCCCGAGCGACTGCTGCTGCCTCCTTGTCCCAGGCAGCACTTGCTGGCTTGTGGACCTCCAGGGGAACAGGACATCCCTCCTGGCGTCCACCGTTTCCAGGAGCCTCCCCAGGTCAGCATCTCCGAATCTTGGGGCAGGTCTCCTCGGCTCGATTGTTGTGAGCTCGTTGGGGTTGGCTGAGCAAGTGCAGCTCAACATTGTTAGCAGGAAGGCTGGTGAGTGCGGTCCCGGCGAATCAGCTGGTGAGCCGTCATTTGGGGCGCGAAGCCTGTGAGGCCTCGTTAAGTGGACCAATTAATGTTGAATAGTGTTGCCGGCCTTGCTGGGCTAAATGCCAGGAAACTCGGTAATTCCCGTTCGCTTTCACACTAAGAAATTTTTTCGGAGAATCGTGCCCTTTCTCTTGTCAGACGGGAAGACAGATTCAATTAAATTTTAAGAAAAATATAAGTTAAGAATGCAGCAAGATTCTTGCTAATAATGTTTGAGTAGATACTGATAAATTGTTTCTGCTAATTAGCTGAGATTTAAAAAAAAAAAATAAGTTGAAGATATTCCCAAAATAATTGAAGTGGGGGGTCAGAAAAAACTCTTTAGCACCACACAGGAATATGAAAGTCTCCATTACAAGGTCACTGATTGCCATGCTTGGCTCACAGTTGGACTGGTTGCACACTGGAGGGGGCACAGGAGCGTATCATGGCGGGCTGGAAAGGTGCACACCTACTCCTTCTGATCCACAAGCTGTGTCTTTTCTCCAAAGCTGTCCACATCTAATTGAGCAGTTGGGTTTCCTGAATCTTGACAACATTGCCAGAGTTAAACCTATAAGAAAGGCTCTATGTGAGGCAACCAGTCTTATCATTATAAATAGCCAACCCTGCCTCCTGTGAGTGAGTTGGTTGTCTGTGCCTCCTGTACTACCTCTCTAAACTGTAGTCAGGTTCGAGTTGGGTTTGAGATTTTAAAAATATCTCACTCAAGACGAACTCACCCATTTTTTTAACATTTGACAATGAAACTTGTGTGAAACTTGTCCAGAGCCTATACCCAACCTTCTCTCCCAGCTCACTGCCTTTACAAAAGATTCTTCTCCTGAAATGAAAAATGGTCTGACAAGTCCTGTTTTTTATGAAGACACTGTCACTCCCAAAACACTTTAAAAAATGTGCGTGAAAAATATTCTGGCTGAAAACATTCACTTTTTATCAGAAATTTAAGGTGTATTAGTTAATTATAACAGGTCATTCCCCTAAACACTTTGAAAAATGTGCGTGAAAAACTTGTTGGCTACAAACATTCATTCTCTTCATCTGGACTTTAAGGTGTATTAGTTAATTATAACAGGCCATTAACCTCTTCGAGGAACTTATTCATTTTGGCAGGTTGGACACATAGAAACATAGAAAAGATAGGAGCAGGAGGAGGCCATTTGGCTCTTCAAGCCCACTCTGCCATTCATTATGATCATGGCTGAACATCCAACTCAATAGCCTAATCCCGCTTTCCCCCATATCCTTCAATCACCTTCGCTCTAAGTGCTATATCGAACTGCCTCTTGAAACCATACAATGTTTTGGACTCAACTACGTCCTGTGGTAACGAATTCCACAGGCTCACCACTCTCTGGGTGAAGAAATTTCTCCTCATCTCCTCTGTCCTAAATGGTCGACCCCATATCCTCAGACTGTGCTCTCTAGTTCTGGGCACACCAATCATCGGGAACATCCTTCCTGCAACAACCCTGTCCAGTCCTGTTAGAATTTTATAGATTTCTATGAGATTCCCCGCCCCCCTCATTCTTCAGAACTCCAGCGAATACAATCCTAACCGATTCAATGTCTCCTCATTCATCAGTCGTGTTATCCCAGGAATCAGTCTGGTAAACCTTCGCTGCACTCCCTCAATAGCCAGACCAAAACTACATACAACATTCCAAGTGTGGTCTTACCAAGGTCCTGTATAATTGCAGCAAGATATCCCTACTCCTGTACTCGAATCCTCTCGCAATGAAAGCCAGCATACCTTTGCCTTCTTTGCCACCTGCATGCTTACCTTCAGTGACTGGTGTACAAGGACACCCAGGTCTTGTTGCACATTCCCCTCTCCTAATTTATGGCCATTCAGATAATCGTCTGCCTTCTTGTTTTTGCTGCCAAAAGGTTCTGATAATCTTTAAAATAAATCTGATGAAATGTCACCAGCCTGAAACATTCAGTGGAATACTCTGATCCCGCCAGCAGCAGGAAGCTTGGTGTGCAGGCGGGAATTTAACTTGCCATGAGACTACAAATCAGTTTCTCGAGGATGGGATGAACTTTAGCAGCTATGTCCTTGCGAATTTAAAGTCAGGTTGAGATTCATGACGAACAATGTCAGGAAATCTTTTGCATGCATTAGCATGTTTTGTGTGCTCATTTTGTCTGGCCAGCTCGCCAGACTTAAATTTCCTCTCCAAATTAAGTTCCCCACCAGCGAGAAATTAGAATATCCACTTTTTTGACTGCACATAAATGGTGTGCACCTGGCGAGGTAGACTTATTCCACAATGAACTGTCACTGCATTTTGGGGAGTGTCTGTATATGCCAACTGATGCTTGGCAGTGTCAGTGCAACATGTACAGAGGATGACCAAGAAAGCGAGGAAGAGTTAGTGGGGAGAGGTTGGAACCATAGCTAGGCTAAGGTGGAAGGGGTAGTGCAGGTTGCCCAATTGCTCTTAAAATGAGATACAAGACGCCACCACCAGCAGCACCAATCTCGCCCTCTAGGGCCATCTCTCTCCCACAATCCTTGCCCAAAACACCCCACTCTCTTACCCAGCCAGAAGATCCTTAGACCAACAAGAAAGGCATTCCCTCCATCACACATACCCGAGCATTCCCTCATTGCATTCCCTCATTGCCTCCCCTCCTCCCAAGTCTACTCCTTCCCTGGATAGCCTCCCCCTTCCGTGGACAATCTCCTTATTCCCTGTACAACCTCTCCCAACATTCTCTTTCGTCCCCAAACCTACCCCCACGTCACCTGAAAATCTTCTCCTTCCCTGTACTTCCTCACCTCCCCCCACCACCTGCCCCCTGCCCCAAACAGTCTATTCCTTCCCCAGACAGCCTCAGTCCCTTCTGCAGATTCTCTTCCATCCCTGGTCAGCCTTCCCTCTTCTACCTTTCACCTGCCTCCCATGTCCAACCTCCACTACACCATTCACCCCCCTTCCCCAGCCTCCCATATCGAGCCTCTGCTCCACCCTACCACCTACCCACCCTTCCACTCTTAGCCTACATCCAGTGTCCAGCCTTTGTGCAGCTTGTCCTAACAGCACCTGATATTAGTCAAGTTATGAGTGGTCCCCAAGAAGGCAAAAGATGCGTCTACTCACCTCAAAAGTTGGAGAAGACATTGAGCTCACCAGGTGCATGCCACTTTATATACAGTCATAAAAATGAACATTCTAATTTCTGGCTGGTGAGGAATTTAATTTGAAGGGGTCCCTAATTCCGGTGAGGTGGCCTCACAATTTTCATCATGAAACTCAATCCATCTTTAAGGTCCGGAGAATGAAATTCCTCATGTCCTTCCAGACTTTGGGAATTGGTTGTTGGCCTGACGCCAAATTAAGTTCCTCTGCCCACCAAGTCTCATGCAGCTGGCAGGTCTGGAAAATTCTGCCCATTTTTTGATGGTAAATTGCATTTCCACTGTTTAAAAATTAGGGGCGAGATTCTCTGATTCTGAGACTAAGTTCTGACGCCAGCGTGGGAACGGTGGCATTTTACGTCTGGTGGGGGGCTATCAAGCATGCAGCGTAGAGTACCCGGCTCTAGCTGTAGATACAGCCAGAGAATTGCCGGGTCCGTGGCCGTGAATGTGCACGGTGGCAGCCAGCTGCGGCCGCGCCATGCAACATGGCACCGGACGCACATGGACCCAGTCTGCCAAACAGTGACCCCCTTTGGTCAGGCTCGCCACCCCTGGACCATCCTCCTCCAGTGTCCCCAGCCCCTGCCAAAGTCCCCCCCCGCCCGCAGATCGGCTCGCCCCCGATTGTGGTGGCGCTGGACTTGGGTCCACAGCCGCCATGCCGAGTTCCCAGAAATAAATAACATGAGTGACCGATGCCGTCGGGAACTCGGCCCATCGGGAGCGGAGCATCAGGGGAGGGCCTCAGGTAATGTCCTGAGGCCGTCCCAACGGTGTGCGGGGAACTCCTAGAGTACACATTTTTGGAGGGGGAGGAGCATCGCATACTCGGCACCAACGTGGATTCTCTGGCCGATCGTGATTTCGGCGTCGGAAACCAGAGAATCCTGTCCCAGTTTTTTTTCCAATTCCATTACTTTGGTATTTGTCTTACTTATGACTACCTCAATATTTATCTTGATCCCTATTATGCCACAATTGCCTCAATGTTTCCCAAAGTTTCCTTCTCTATTCTGGTTCATTTTCCATTGCCAGATCTATCAGTGTTCCATCCCTTAGGCTTTTGCCGTACTAGCTAGGATATTTTGAATGGTGGGGTTTCCCGACTCGCTATCCAAAGATTCAGCGGGCACACTGCTTGCCCTGCAGCCTTAATATGCTCCACTGAATTAATTGGTTGTGGACAGGACTTCTGCACCTCACAACAGAGAGCTGCCAGTCAATCTGATTGGCCAGCAGCTCTCAAGTCCTTGCAGCGCCAGAATCTGCAGTGGACAGGAATGGGTCTGCATGCAATCCCTGGAGTCCCAGGATCCACAGAGATAAATCTTGGGGATTGCAGGATGGGTGGATAGTGAGGGTTTGGGAAAGAGGCTGGGAGGGGTTGATGGGTAGAGGTCCTGTTGTTACAAGACCTTTGGGGTGGTACATAAGAACTAGGAGCAGGAGTAGGCCATCTGGCCCCTCGAGCCTGCTCCGCCATTCAATGATATCATGGCTGATCTTTTGTGGACTCAGCTCCACTTTCCGGCCCGAACCCCATAACCCTTAATCCCTTTATTCTTCAAAAAACTATCTATCTTTATCTTAAAAACATTTAATGAAGGAGCCTCTACTGCTTCACTGGGCAAGGAATTCCATAGATTCACAACCCTTTGGGTGAAGAAGTTCCTCCTAAACTCAGACCTAAATCTACTTCCCCTTATTTTGAGGCTATGCCCCCTAGTTCTGCTTTTACCCGCCAGTGGAAACAACCTGCCCGCATCTATCCTATCTATTCCCTTCATAATCTTATATGTTTCTATAAGATCCCCCCTCATCCTTCTAAATTCCAACGAGTACAGTCCCAGTCTACTCAACCTCTCCTCGTAATCCAACCCCTTCAGCTCTGGGATTAACCTAGTGAATCTCCTCTGCACACCCTCCAGTGCCAGTGCGTCCTTTCTCAAGTAAGGAGACCAAAACTGAACACAATACTCCAGGTGTGGCCTCACTAACACCTTATACAATTGCAGCATAACCTCCCTAGTCTTAAACTCCATCCCTCTAGCAATGAAGGACAAAATTCCATTTGCCTTCTTAATCACCTGTTGCACCTGAAAACCAACTTTCTGCGACTCATGCACTAGCATAATAATCCCTTTTGCTGTTATTCCTACCAAAATGGATAACCTCACATTTGTCAACATTGTATTCCATCTGCCAGACCCTAGCCCATTCACTTAGCCTATCCAAATCCCTCTGCAGACTTCCAGTATCCTCTGCACTTTTTGCTTTACCACTTATCTTAGTGTCGTCTGCAAACTTGGACACATTGCCCTTGGTCCCCAACTCCAAATCATCTATCTAAAGTAAATGTACGGTGGCATAGTGGTTAGCACTGCTGCCTCACATGCATCTGGACCCAGGTTCAATTTGGCCTTGTGTGACTGTCTGTGCAGAGTTTGTACTTTCTCCCTGTGTCTGCGTGGATTTTCTCCGGTTGCTCTGGTTTCCTCCAACAGTCCAAAGATATGCAGTTTAGGTGGATTGGCCATGATAAAATTGCCCCTGAGTGTCCAGGGATGTACAGGTTAGGTGGGGTGATGGGGATAGGGTGGGGGAGTGGGCCTATTTCATTCAGAGGCTCGGTGCAGACTCGATGGGCTGAAGGGCCTCCCCTTATGCACTGTAGAGATTCTATGATTCTAAAATAGGGGGATGCGCACCCAAATTTAAAGGGGGGCTTTTGATGGAGGTGTCCCTCCAACCGTTCCCGCTCGAGGCAGAAATCCAAATATTTTCGGGCTCCCCCATTCCAGGAACTCCTCCCACCAGCACCAAATTTGAAGCTGGTGGGAAATGTCCCGAAAGTGGTCAATAATTGGCCACTTAAGAGCTTCAATTTGGGCAAAGGTGGGCAGTCCGTCTGAGGACTAGCCCGCCCCAGCATAAAACTGCAGAGAGATCAGGGTGGGCGGGAACCCAGCAGGAAACCCATCCAAGAAATTTTACGTGAACAAACCTGCCAGTCAGGAGCATAAAGTTCAGGGCACTGAATAAGGGCTCCCCACACATCTCCTTGCAAATATTTTTTGGGGGGTGGTGGTGGGGAGATGTAAAATCCTCCATGATTATTGTACTCGGTCTTTTAAATATTTTATGTTTTTTCTGAGATATTTCTTCCTCCAGCATCTTTTCATTATGAAGTGTCTATACTAGCATGATCAATCTATTCTTATCTTCTATTTCAATCGTATCAATCCTGTTTCTAAACTGCTTTGTTTTTTTTTTCATGTGAGCATCTCTAGCTGGGCCAGCATTCCTTGCCCTGGTTTGGCAGATAAGAGCCAATGGCATAGCTGTGGGATCTTGAGTCACATGTAGACCAGACCAAGCAGGATGGTAGATTTCCTTCCCTAAAGTTAGTGAACTAAATGGGTTTTTTTGACAATGGTTCCATGGTCATTATTGGACATTTAATTCCAGATATTTTTGACTGATTTCGAATGTTACCATCTGCCATGGTGGCATTCGAACTCTGGATCTTCAGAACATTATCCCTGGGTCTCTGGATTACTAGTCCAGTGACAATATCACTACACCATTGCTTTTCCTCAGACATTCCTCCACACAAAGCTAGTCGTGGCTGGATACCAAGGTGGGGCTTTGCCAGGCCCAGTGAGGCAGGCCGTGACAAGGATGATGGAGAGGTGATGGAGGGCCATGATAGGGAGAATGGAGTGTGGAGACAAGCTGGGTGGCCATAACTGTTTGGGGTTGGGGAGTTCCTTTTGTCATGGGATGCCCGAACAAAAGGCCACCTCACCACCAGCCTGCCGTCAAACCAACTGGGTTTACCTTGAGAGAGAAAGAGAGCCCTTATGTGGGCAGAGAGAAGGCAAAGTGTAAAATTTCAGATTATGTTTTGGTTATCCCTGCCAAATCAAAATCCATGCTACAGATAATTGCCTCCAGTTCTCCTGTTTTGTTTTGGTGCTGTGAACATTCCTTTCAGGGAGTTTAATTCTTCCTTTTTATTGCTTTTCAAGTTTAAAGTCTTACCACCAGCTAGGATTGCTAACCATCCCTAAATGGGCGGAGTCTCCTGGAATCAACATTAATCTCCCGCTGGCCAAATGGGAGATTTTAAACCACAACATCAGTGGTGAATGAAACAGCGGGCAGACCAGACTTGCCAAAGCAAAGGTTTTTTTCTCTCATCTGAGTTTGTTAGGTCTTCGCCATCTGTAATACAGGTAGCTGACACTGCAGGTGAGCAGGTTGGGAGGTCTGCAACTGCGCCCTGAGTGTTGGCCAAAAAATTAGACACTCCAGCTGGCTACGGTTATAACAGAACTCCGGGCCAGGACTTTTAACTGATCATGGAGCAGCTGGAACTGGGAGTCTACTCATGGGATCGTCCTTAACCTAGGACAGTCCAAAACCAGCAGAGGGGCTTATCAGAATTATGTGCACTTGTGTTGCTTCTTGAGGCGAAGAGATATTTTGGACAGAGATGATCCCCTGGGAATGTGTTGGTATTTTTAAGTGTTCCCAGGCCTGCCCCCACCATGCTGCCGGCTTTCCATGACGTCACCTCTGCCAAGGTCTTCTGGAATGTACTCCACTAGAGTTGGAAACTCTATCAACACCCCTATTTATCTTTTCCAGCACGACTCTGGTCCTACTGGAGTTCAGCTGAACCACTCCCAGGATATTTATCAGTGTCCCACGAAATGAAAATCCCTTTCCCACACCAGTCATTGCACTATGAATTCTTCTTCCTGATCTGCCTAATCTTATGTCAAATATTATGTGGTTCAAGTGGCAATCCCATGATTATCACCCTTGAGATTCTGTTTTTTTTAAACACAACTTTTGGTTATCTGTCCCAATATCTCCTTATGTGACTTGATGTCAGAATGTATTTGATAAGCTGTGACGCTTTGGGATGTTTTACTTTATTAAAGGTGCTTTACAAACATGTTCTGTTATTGTTGATTGGATTCTGATTACTAATCAGTGACCCCTGCTGGAAAATATGTGTTCATGAAGATCAGGTGACTGGTTTTGATGTCCTTCATGGTCAAATAGCTTACTGTCACCCACAGTCACTCACACATTAAAACGATCAGCTGCAGCAGGTAACAAACAGTGACTGGTACCAATGGAACTGAATTGCAACAACTGAACTGCCATAAGAGTAAGCGAAGTAATTTTTTGCAATTGCAACAACTAAGGATAAAATAAAGCTTATCAAGTATTGACATTTAAAGTACACAAAGGCACAGTGCACTACTGAATATAAAATGTATCAAAATAGGTTCAAACATCTGGGGTAGTTTTTAAACCTCGATATCCTCTAAATCTCAATGTTGATCATAGTGCTAAACCAGCTCTTCCAGTAAAAACAGACAGGAAATGTCACATAACTAGCATTGCCACATGCGCCAAGAGTTAGGAAGTACAAATGGCCAACATAACAGCTCAGAGCACCGGAACGATGACTAAAATAATTGCAAGAGAAAATACATGCAAAATTAAAAGCAACTGTGCCATTTCTTGCCTGTTAACACCGTTTTAATGAACAAATGAACATGATATGTGCCACAATCATGGAATGTTAACAAAAATATCATTTGATATGACTTTGACATGTATATGAAGTCACCCTCTCTAGTAATGTAGTGAAGGTGATATCCCATGGATTAAGGCTTTATTGGAATAAAGAGAAATTGCAAACAAATTTGTGAATGTCTTTCTTGTCAAGACATTGCTTATCACAATTTCACTTTCTACAGTATGGATTCTGTAGTGAATTGCACATATACTGGATGGAATCAATTTTGTTTCACAGCCAAGATTAAGGTGCTCGCAGGTGAGACTTCCATTGCACTATTTGATATACCGAAGTTCTTTTAAGTACAAACCTGAACATGCTCGGTCACGTACTTTTCAGTCAAGTAAGATTGGAAGGTCTGTGCTTGTCACATCAATTATATTAAAAAACCTTCAACCATATTCACAAGCTGCAGCAGTTTAATTGAAGTGAACAAAATTGTTCTGAATTTAACAGTTGTTTAAAGGCATGAAATAATTTGATGCAGAAAGAACCATCCGAATACCAACCTGATTATTGTGGACAGACGAGCTCGCTTAATATCCTCCTCACTGAAGGAAAAGTGAACTTTATTGGGACGCTTTACAGGAACGTCGCAAGGAGAATGAAGAATCATTGTTGTAAACAGTATTTGCCCCACATGTCAGTAGTGTGTAATCTGGTTATACTGAAATACATACGCACAAAAAGTTTCTTAGCAAATCCTGTTACTGTGAACTGAAAAGGAAAGGAATGTGCATGTCCAAAATCCTGAAGTGGAGTTTTCTTTTGGAATGGACTGACATTTGGACATACTGTATAACAGGAATTGCTTGAGCTGATTTCCAGCAAGTCAGACTACATTACTGGGCTGTAATGTGCTCAAAATGGAATTGGTAGACTTACTGCCCCATTAATACTGACCGTCTGGCTGTTGCCATTTCATAGGGACTTTCTCCTGATTGGCAGGAGTAGATGTAAGTTGTCGGCCTCCTGATTATGCAATTAGTAGTTCTGTGATTATCATAGGATCATAGAATTTAGAGTGCAGAAGTAGGCCATTCGGCCCATCGAGTCTGCACCGGCCATGAAAAGATCACCCTACCTAAGCCCACGTATCCACCCTATCCCTGTAACCCAGTAACCCCATCTAACCTTTTTGGACACTAAGGGTAATTTAGCATAGCCAATCCACCGAACCTGTGGGAGGAAACCGGTGCACCCAGAGGAAACCGGTGCACCCAGAGGAAACCCACACAGACACGGGGAGAACGTGCAGACTCCACACAGTGACCCAAGGCGGGAGTCGAACCTGGGACCCTGGAGCTGTGAAGCAACTGTGCTAACCACTGCGCTCTTGTGCTGCCGATTAGATTATGACTCCGATGGTAATTGGGTATCAGGGGCATTTATTCCTAAAAGGATAGCTTTTCCAAACAGTCAAGTAGTTTCTTTATTCAAAATCATCTCACGACTCACTTTGCCCATCATAAGGGCTTTGATAAGTCTTCAAGGAAACTTCCTTTAAAGGCACCTTCACCTCTCATCATTGTGACATGCATGACTTCATATGAGGCAGGTTTCCATGAGATTCACTGGCTTATAACATTGTCTTCCTTCTGTCCAAAGGGAAAGAAATGGTGATACCAGTGCCAGAGAAGGACAACTAGTGATGCTACCCAACACTGTGGACACTGAATATTAAAGAGGAGGCAGAGGTCTAAAATAATGGCTATGAAATGCCCATTGTTTCAATACAGTTTGGTCTCCTGTGTTTTCAATACAAACTTACAAAGAAGTGTGTCACCTACCAAAGAGATAAAGGCCAGAAAATTAGCATTCAGTGCTCATGCCTCAAGCAGGCATTTGTTCCTTTGCATATGTAAATAAGGGACTTTAATTCTAGCCACGGTTATTGCAAACCTGCTCTGCAATCAGTGATCCACCCTGATCCGACCTGTGCTGTACCTGGCAGGAAGATCTCTAATAGGACTTGGCTATGTGCAGGACAGGATGGTGGACACCTGCCTATGGGCAGCACAATAGCACAAGGGCGGCATGGTAGCACAGAGACGGCACGGTAGCAGAGGGGTTAGCACAGTTGCTTCACAGCTCCAGGGTCCCAGGTTCGATTCCCGACTTGGGTCACTGTCCGTGTGGAGTCTGCACGTTCTCCCCGTGTCTGCATGGGTTTTCCTCCGGGTGCTCCAGTTTCCTCCCACAGTCCAAAGATGTGCAGGTTAGGTGGATTGGTCATGCTAAATTTCCCGTAGTGTCCAAAAAAAGGTTGGGTGGGGTTACTGGGTTACCGGGATGGGGTGGAGGTATGGGCTTCGGT
The DNA here is from genome assembly GCF_047496885.1 of Scyliorhinus torazame. Classification (NCBI taxonomy): domain Eukaryota; kingdom Metazoa; phylum Chordata; class Chondrichthyes; order Carcharhiniformes; family Scyliorhinidae; genus Scyliorhinus; species Scyliorhinus torazame. The sequence continues at coordinate 96,592,273 of NC_092713.1, forward strand.
GGGGTGCTCTTTCCAAGGGCCGGTGCAGACTCGATGGGCCAAATGGCCTCCTTCTGCACTGTAAATTCTATGATTCTATGATCAGCCTGCACCAGGAGAAGGCGTTTTGCAGAATATTGCACACCCACATGATGGATATGCACTCCAAAATGGGGTTTGGGGAGAGAATCCACAATAGGATCGAACTGCTCTGCACAAAAATCAGTTGCACAGTTTCAATCAATGAGTGGGAATCGGAAAGCTTTCAGATCAAATCTGGAGTCAGGCAGGGCTCATCTGACCAGTTTGTGTGTTGTGTAGAACCTTTTGTCATGTCCAGCAGGAACGATTTGGGAATAAGAGGAGTGACAATCCCTGGCAGTGGAGGCACTCCGGTCAAAGCCTCCCTTTTCATAGATGGTGTTGCCATCTTCTGCTTGGATCTGATGTCGGCATGCAGGCTACTGAACGTCTGTGACCACTTGCGAGCCAAGGTAAACGGTGGCAAGAGAGAGGTCATATTCTTTGGGAACTGGGCTCACTGATCCTTTGTTTCCTTTACCGTCAGGTCAGATTACCTGAAGGTGCTGGGGATATGGTTCAGAGTGGTTGGGGCGTGTGTCAAAAACCAGGAGGAGCATATTGCCAAGGTGAAGCAGAAACTGGGTATGTGGGAGAGATGCTTCCTCTCCATTAGGCGGCACGGTGGCACAGTAGCTAGCACTGCTGCCTCGCAGCTCCAGGGACCTGGGTTTAATTACTGTGAATGCCTGTGTTGAGTTTGCACGTTCTCCCTGTGTCTACGTGATTTCATTTGGGTGCTCAGGTTTCCTCCCACAGTCCAAAGAATTGCAGGTTAGGAGGAGTGGTCATGTTAAAATTGCCCCTTAGTGTCCAAAAGGATAGGTGGGGTTACTGGGTTAAGAGGGTGGGATGGATATGTGGGCTTAAATAGGGTGCTCTTTCTAAGGGCTGGTGCAGACTTGATAGGCCGAATGGCCTCCTTTTGCACAGTAAATTGTTTGATTCTATGAATCTGGTCATCAGAACAACAAAGAACAAAGAACAAAGAAATGTACAGCACAGGAACAGGCCCTTCGGCCCTCCAAGCCCGTGCCGACCATGCTGCCCGACTAAACTACAATCTTCTACACTTCCTGGGACCGTATCCCTCTATTCCCATCCTATTCATGTATTTGTCAAGATGCCCCTTAAATGTCAGTATCGTCCCTGCTTCCACCACCTCCTCCGGTAGCGAGTTCCAGGCACCCACTACCCACTGCGTAAAAAACTTGCCTCGTACATCTACTCTAAACCTTGCCCCTCTCACCTTAAACCTATGCCCCCTAGTAATTGACCCCTCTACCCTGGGGAAAAGCCTCTGACTATCCACTCTGTCTATGCCCCTCATAATTTTGTATACCTCTATCAGGTCTCCCCTCAACCTCCTTCGTTCCAGTGAGAACAAACCGAGTTTATTCAACCGCTCCTCATAGCTAAAGGTACTCTTGGCATTGCTGTACGTGGCGCAGGTGTGACCCATACCCAGATCCTGCTTTGCAGCAGTCACCTGAGCCATCTTCAAGTTCATCTGGAGATCAAGAATGGATCATGTACAAAGGGACACCATGTAAAAATCTCTGGATAAGGAAGGGAGATATGTACCCAACATCACCCTCATCCTGATGGTCACATTTATGTGCATCTGCATCAAGCTGTGCGAAGATGTTTGGTACACAAACACCAAATGTCACCACATACTGAGGTTCTATCTGTCCTCGGTGTTGCGAAGGATGGGTCTAGCCACATTGCTGCAGAATGCTCCTAGCTTTACCGTGCCGTATCACCTGTGCCTTGTGGAAAAGTTTGTTCAGAGAAACATCTGTGACTCCAAGTCCATCAAGAAGTGGTCTGCACATAATGTCCTCGAAGCCCTAAGGGAAAAGGAGATGGTAGATCCTGTCGGATGGTTCCCTGAGTAGACTATCAGAGTCATTTGGCAGAATACCTCACAACCAGATCTTTCAAACAAGCACAAAGACCTAGCTTGGTTGGTTGTGAGAAGGGCCCTCCCCACCAGATCCTTCATGCATACCTGAAGACTCTGCGCCACCACACTCTGCCCTTGAAGGAGCTGCGGGAAGAAAGAGACCATTGCATACTTCCATGTGGAATTTTCCTTTCCAATGACTGTCTGGAGAGAGATGTAGTGATATTTGTTGAGGTTCATCCTGAGCAACTTTGTGATGCAGGACTGTGTGCTCTACCGGCTAATCCCAGGAATGCACACCGAGACAAATATCAAATGCTGCTGAATGATCATCAGTTTGATGAAAGATGCCCTTTGGTTAGCCCAAAACCTGTTGATCTTCCAGTGCAAAGAATTGTTCTTGACTGAGTGTTGCAGACTGGCACATTCCAAGGGAATGCTGAGAGACGAACTCAAGCTTGGCGCAGCCGCTGCCAAGGCGCAATGGGGAACGGTCACTGTGTAAGGCCTTTCAGTGAATGTACACCGAGGGGCTGGTAACCATGTAAAACCTCTCAGGCTGTGTGCTTAATCCTAACCATACATAACTGTATTGAAGCACCGCAGGGTACAACATGACCGATGTATACAGTTTGAACTGAGTTGTACTCTCTGAAATGAAAATATTGAAATGTTCTCATTACTGAATTGAAGCACCTCAAGAGCGCATCTTGATCTCTGGAGAAAATGTGAATATAATTGCTCTTTCCTGCTATGACAATTTGAAATGTTTTGTCATGTTTCTTTCAGATATTTTATGAATAAAGTATATTTTTGTAAAAAGAATAAACAAATAGGGGATCTTGTAAGGTTTTCGGGCAATTCGGCCCTTTTGGAAAAACTCAGAGACTGTAAACTGACTTTTCAGCCAAGAGAACAGAACCAGTTTTCCCAGCAGGCTTGGTCCGCTGAGCTGAGTAGGGACATAAGTACATAAATATTTACAAACACCCCACTAGGAGCTACAAGGAAGAAGGAGCCAGACAACAAGATAACATCAAAACACAGACAAAGGGGCACGGGAATACACAGGAGGCTTGCATGCAAGCAGGACAATGGGATGGTCATAGCCCCATGCAAATGTAAATGACCTGGCCTCCACCAGAGCAGAATCCAATCAACACCCCATCAACATAGCAGCTATCTCCGGAGCAGATGGAAGTCTTTGAAAATCTTCAAGGGAGCTCAACCTCGTTATCTCAAAAAAAACAGACTGGAGGCGGACCTAGGGGAGGTACTCCCATCTCGACAGGTCTGACCGGCTCAAAGGGGGCAGGACCAGCGGGAACTTTAAAACCTTACCTTTTTCAATATAAAAGGGGCTGTGTTTTCGATTGGGGGGCTTTTCGTTCTTGGCTCGACCTCTGCACCCCTGACTTGACCTCTGCAGCCTGTGACCGTAAGTATCCTGCAGCAGCTTGCGAAACTCCCTTGACTTTAATAGTGGTTGAGGCTTTGGGGAAGGGAACTTGTTTTGTGCCTTGTGCTATTGCTAAAAACTGTGTAATCATAAGAATTTTCGTTGTGTCCGATATATTACTTTTGAATAGACTTAGTTTGTATTAGAGCATAAGATTTTATTGTATTTTCTTCTGTTGATGATTTTGACCTGGGTTTTGCAATAAACCTTGATTTGATGATAATTGGAGTCGTTTAAATTCTTCAATCTTTCACCAGCGATCTCTGACCAAGTCATTGTTAAAATACTCCTCACCTTAATTCCGGGTTCAAGAATCGAGGGTCATCTTGAGCGATTCACTCAGGACAGACTGCTGGTTAGGAAATAAACAGCAGTGTCCTATTCTCTCTCTTGGGAAAGCTACTCTAGTGGAGTAGGAACCGGGTGGGTGTTGTACCACCGGCAAGAGAGAGAGTCACCTGGGTATTGGTAGGGGTCTGGAGATCTGTGTGATATAAGTCTCAGGCTGTCGGTTAGGAATAAACGGCAGGCTTGAATCAGTGCTCTCTTCAGTGGAAGTGTCCCAGTGCGACATCCCCTGGCCTCTGAAGTTTCAGTGCCAGCTGGAGAGAGACACACACAGATATTCAAACCCCAGATATCGGCCCAGTAGTGGAGTAGCGGAGATGGCACCCTCTACAATGGCGACCGCGGCAGGACCCCGGTGGTTTGGAGTATGTGACTTGGCAGAGGGGGTGAGGGAACGAAGCAAAATGGAGGAGAGAATATCCTCATATTTGTGGCAAAAGGTCAACCTCACCAAACCTTGGGTCTCAGAATTGATCAATGCGGAGCAACCGGTAATGGCAGCGGCTGCATGGACAGAAAGCAAGGCGCACAAAAGGCACTTGGAGAAGGCAGTTTGGCTGGTTTGCCTGTCCGAGCAGGTAGTCAAGACAGAGGATAGGGTCGAAGAGTTAGAGCAGGAGTTGAGAGAAGTGAGGGCCAGCGCAGGGGACAGCGCTAGCGCAGCGGAACGACTGCGGGAAGAAATGGCAGAAATTAAACAGGACAGCGCGAGTGTAGCGGAACGACTGCGGGAAGAAATGGCAGAAATGAAACAGGAAAGCGAGTCTAACCGGTGTGAGAAGGACTATCTCCACTGCCAGATAGTGGAGGGTAAAGAAAAGGAACGGAGGCTCCAGGAACTCTATGCTCGGAGTACAGAGCAGTGTAGGAAGCTGGAGGGGAAGTTCCGGGACATCCAGGCAGCATACCGAGTGGCTCGCGAGGAAGTAGGGGACTGTGCCCATGGGCCGTGCCAGGCACGAATAACGGAGTTGGAGGAGGCCTTGTCCAGGTTCAGGGGACAGATACACCTGGTAGGTCCAGGGGGGTTCCCTAGGGGCAAGGTGCTCCTCGCAGCGGATGATTCCCCAAAGGCCAAGGGGAATAGACCGCCTCCTGAGGCACCGGGATTGTGTCCGGGCCGGCAGGGGGGGATCGGACTGCACGTTCAGGGGCAAGTCCAAGGGGGGTCGGCAGGGTACCCCCAGCTGGCGGCGTGTCCGCCTGGTTTCGTATGTGGGTCCCCATGGGATGGGGACAGACCGCTGCCTGGGATGCCGGTGATGGGGCCGGGTCAGCAGGTAGGGTTTGGACCGCCCGGTCAGGGGCAGGTCCAAGGGGGGTCAGTGGTGTATCCCCAGATAGCGGCGTCTCCTATATGGGTAGTTAGCCCGGGGACAGGGGGGCTACCCAACGAGGCAGGAGAGCTGGACAGTGGGGAGGAGGAGCAGGAACCCCAGGTAGGGCAGATGTGCCCTGTCAGGCAAAGGAGGTATGGTCCCCCGGCGGGGATGGCAAATAGGGGACCGGTTGAGGGCGACATTATCGTTCCTCATGGGGCATCCGCGCTCAGGGGGATGGTGGCCCACGTTCCCAGACTAACTCCAAAGGGGGATCCGTCGCTGCATTTTATGGAGGTGGAACAGGCAGCCAACATCAATGACTGCGACGAAGGGGAGCAAATAAAGATGCTCCTGATAACCCTAGATGCCCAGCTATGCAGGACAGTGACCTCTGGGAATGGGGGAAGACCTGACACCTGGGCGGCAGCACAGACTGCTGTTCTGGAGGCAATGGGCTTGAATCTGGGGAGCCCTTTCATGAGGGTGGGGGAAACCAAGCAGCAACCAGGGGAATCTCCCACTATGTTCGCAGACAGGCTGTGGACTGTCTATGTGGAGGCGTGTGGGGCTCCCGCGGATAGGCAGAATTTAGATGAGAGAACAGCCCACTGGCTGAAGACCCTCGTAGCTAACTGTCTCCCTCACGTTAGGGCAAAGGCCGAACACTGGTTCGACCCGCAGAGTCCGGACCTTAATGAGGCAGAGGTCCTTAGGAAACTCACCCTTGCATATCGTAATGGGGAGAGGGGTGAGGACAAGCCCCTTAAGGGTAGGGTGCATGAAATCGCGCCAGCAGCCCCTAAGAGAGAGTGGAAGCATGAGGGCACCCGGACCTCCGACGAGAAACCGGTATGCTACGGGTGTGGGAAGGCCGGGCATTTCAAGAGGGAATGTAAAAACCCTAGCAAGCAGGAGAGGGCTCCCGCAGTAGAGAGTCAGACCCCGGCGGTAGGAGCAGCTGCCCCGGGAACCATCGAGATAAGTAAAATTTTAGCCCTTTTGCAAGGCTCAGGACAGGTGGCAATGGCAACGGGCCAGGGCCTGCCCGCACCCACACCACAAGAACCCGTATGACTACCCAGGGAGCAGCCTCAGGAAAAAGGGAGCGCAGGGGTAGTTCTAGCCCCAGACCCTGGTCCGGTCCAGGTGCAGGGTCCCATTCTGGAGGCTGCCTCAGGGGCTATTTGCAGTTTAAATCCCTTAAGGTGGGACCCATGCGAACGCCACATCAGTCAATTTAAATTGTTCCACCCCATAAGGACAAAAAAGAGCAAGGTGGGGGGAAGACGGGGGGTGGTAGTGGAGAAACCCCCCGTAGAATTAACGACGGTGGGGGAGGTCCCTGACTCCACGGTCACACAACCGGTGACAAGGTGCTGTCCCGAAGGGGCAGTCCCAAAGAGACCGACAGTGCTGCAAGCACCCAGCCCAGGGACAGTAACGATTCCCAAGCCCTTACCTGTGGGTCAGGTGGCCTGCCTTAGTATAGAGGCTAAGGAGGCGGAGGAAGTGGAGGTATCACCTTGGGTTTGGGAACCAGTCAGGGGACGAAGGAGCAATCGGGTCTCCAAGCCCCCTCTAAGATGGTCCCCATCACACCTCCCAATAACCTGGTCCCGCAGTAAGGGGGCCCGAGTAGAAGGGAACGCTGAGGGATCCCCGAACCCGGTTGGGGAAGGAGAGGCAAGGGGCAGCCCGAACCCCCGGGAGGGGACGGTCTGGCCCGAGCCGTTGGACCAAACAGGTGAACTGCCCCAGTTTAGTGGGGCACAGTTTTAATTTGGCCACCCGGAGACGGGTGGCATTGTATATAGCATTTCCCCCCCTGTTAGTTCTAATTAGTGTTTAGTTGTGTGTGAAGTATTTAGGATCGTGGGAACACAGAAGCGCCTGGTGCAATGGTAAAATGATGAAGCACCAGGCACTAGGACCCTGGTGCAGCCGGGCTGTAAACACAGAATCACAGACAGGCTGCGGCAACTTCAAAGCGGGAGCTGCTGCTGCCGCCGGATTGCGGCAGGCACTAGGACCCTGGGGAGCCGGGCTGTGGACACAGAGATGGAGACTCAGTCGAGACGGAAGAATCTGCGGATTCTGGGCCTCCCGGAGGGGCTGGAGGGGCCGGACGTGGAGGCCTATGTGGTCACCATGTTGAACTTGCTGATGGGAGCGGGGTCCTTCCAGGGGCCGCTGGAGCTGGAAGGGGCCCATAGATTGCTGGCGAGGAGGCCCAAGGCTAATGAGCCTCCGTGGGCGGTGCTGGTGCGGTTTCATCAGTTCGCTGATCGGGAGTGTGTGCTCAGGTGGGCCAAGAAGGAGAGGAGCAGCAGGTGGAATAACGTGGAGGTTCCAATATACCAGGACTGGAGTGCAGAGGTGGCGAAGAGGAGGGCCGGGTACAATCGAGCGAAGGCGGTGCTACACAGGAAGGGGGTGAAGTTTGGCATGTTGCAGCCGGCGCGACTGTGGGTCACCTACAAGGACCGGCACCATTATTTTGAGTCTCCGGAGGAGGTGTGGGCCTTTGTTCAGGCCGAGAAGTTGGACACAGATTGAGGGTCGGGATGGGCGTTTGGGGATTGCGGTTGATATGTTACTTTTTGAGGGGGGGGGTCCTTTGCTCTTGGTTTCTTTTTTTTTTGTGTTTTTCTCTTTCTGGTTGGTGAGGGTGGTAAGGGCGGGTTGGGCACTGTTTTGGTTGGTTGGTCAGGGGGACCCTTGGAGGGGGGTAAGCAAATGGAACAGGGGTGGATGGCCGGCGGTGAGATGGGGCCCCGCGGGGGAGGGGAAGGCCCGAGTCGGGGGTGAGGGGACTGGGCCTGTAAAAGGAGCTGCGGCAGAGGTGGCGGGGCCGGGTAGGTGGAAAGCGTGGGCTTTTTCCCGCGCTGAAGACTGGAGGGGGCGGGGCTGGGGCGGGGAAGCGAGGGTTGTTTTCCGCGCTGAGGATGGAAGGGGGAGGGGGAGAGCCTGTGGATGGGGAACGGAAGAGGAGGGTGTGTCACACAATGGGAGGAGTCGAAGGAGAGGCGGGAGTGGCCGGGGTCAGCAGGAGTAAGCTGACTTGAGGAAGTGCAATGGGGGAGTAAAACAGCTAGGATGGGTCCTAGCCGGGGGGGGGGGGGGGGGGGGGGGGGGGAATCGAGTTGCTGCTGCTATGGTCAAAGGGGAGCTGGAGCAAGTGGGGGGGTCGAGACGGGGGTCTGCCGCCGTGAGGAACGGGCCGGGCGTGGGGTGCGGGCGTGTGGCTGGCTGAGGAGGGGTCATGGATAGTTGGCGGGGGGGGGGGGGGGGGGGGGGGGGGGGCGGGTAACCCCCTGATCCGGCTGATAACCTGGAATGTAAGGGGACTGAATTGGCCAGTCAAGCGGGCCCGCGTGTTCGCGCACCTGAAGTGGCTGAAGGCGGATGTGGTTAAGCTCCAGAAGACACACCTGAAGGTGGCAGATCAGGTAAGATTGAGGAAACGGTGGGGTAGGTCAGGTGTTTCATTCGGGGCTGGATGCCAAAAATCGAGGGGTGGCGATCTTGGTGGGAAAGAAGGTGTCATTCGAGGCGTCGAGCATTGTGGCAGACAATGGCGGTAGGTACGTAATGGTAAGTGGTAAGCTGCAGGGAGAGAGGGTGGTACTGGTCAATGTGTATGCCCCGAATTGGGACAATGTGGGTTTTATGCGGTGCATGCTGGGTCAGATCCCAGACTTGGAAGTGGGGGGCCTGATAATGGGGGGGAGACTTAACACGGTGCTGGATCCGGCACTGGATCGCTCCAGGTCTAGGATGGGTAGGAAGCCGACGGCGGCTAGAATGCTGAGGGGGTTTATGGACCAGATGGGGGGGGTGGACCCTTGGAGATTTGCAAGGCCGGGGGCGAGGGAATTTTCATTCTTCTCACATGTCCATAAGGCTTATTCCCGAATCGACTTTTTTATTTAGAGCAGGGCGCTGATAGCGAGAGTAGAGGATACCGGGTACTCGGCGATAGTCATTTCGGACCACGCCCCACATTGGGTGTACTTAGAGCTGGGGGAGGAGAGGGATCAGCGCCCATTGTGGCGCTTGGAGGAGGGGCTGTTGGCGGACGAGGAGGTGAGCGAGCGGGTCCGAGGAAGTATAGAGAGGTACCTGGAGGCCAACGATAACGTGGAGGACCGAGTAGGGATGGTGTGGGAGGCGCTGAAGGCGGTGGTTAGGGGAGAGCTGATCTCCGTTAGGGCCCACAAGGAGAGGAGGGAGCGGGGGAGAGGGAGAGGCTGGTGGGGGAGATGGTGAGGGTAGACAGGAGGTCTGCGGAGGTGTCCGAGGAAGGATTGTTGAGGAACAGGCGCAGCCTCCAGGCCGAATTCGACCTGGTGACCACCAGGAAGGCGGAGATGCAGTGGAAGAAGGCCCAGGGAGCGATTTACGAGTATGGGGAAAAGGCAAGCCGGATGCTAGCGCATCAACTTCGGAAGCGGGACACAGCTAGGGAGATAAGGGGAGTTAAGGACAGGGGAGGGAGTGTGGTGCGGAGTGGGGTTGGCATTAATGGGGTCTTCAGGGACTTCTATGAGGAATTGTACCGGTTCGAGCCCCCCACTGGAGGAGGGAGGGATGGGCCACTTCCTGGACCAATTGAGGTTTCCGAAGGTGAAGGAGGGACTGGTGCCGGGATTGGGGGGCACTGATTGGGCTGGAGGAGCTGACCAAAGGGAGAGGAAGCATGCAGGCGGGGAAGGCACCAGGGCCGGACGGTTTCCCGGTCGAATTCTCTGAAAGATAAATGGACCTGTTGGGCCCGTTGCTAGTTAGGACTTCAATGAGCCAAGGGGGGGGGCTTTGCCCCCGACGATGTCCCAGGCACTGATCTCCTTGATCCTGACGCGGGACAAGGATCCCCTGAAGTGTGGGTCTTACAGGCCGATTTCGTTGTAAACGCAGATGCCAAGGTGCTGACGAAGGTCTTAGCCATGACGATTGAGGATTGTGTGCCGCGGATCATCCACGAAGACCAGGCGGGGTTCGTGAAGGGGAGGCAGTTGAACGCGAATGTGCGGAGGCTTTTGAACGTTATCATGATGCCGGCGAGGGAGGGGGAGGCGGAGATAGTGGTGGCGATGGACGCTGAGAAAGCCTTCGATAGGGTAGAGTGGGGGTACCTGTGGGAGGTGCTGAAGAGGTTTGGGTTTGGGGAGGGGTTTGTCAGGTGGGTTAAGCTGTTGTATGAGGTCCCGATGGCAAGTGTGGCCACAAACAGGAGGAGGTCCGAGTACTTTCGGTTGCACCGAGGGACGAGGCAGGGGTGTCCCCTGCCCCCCTGCTCTTCGCACTGGCGATTGAACCCCTGGCTATGGCACTGAGGGAATCAAGGAACTGGAGGGGGTTGGTGAGGGGTGGGGAGGGGCATAGGGTGTCGCTCTATGCAGATGACTTGCTGCTATATGTGGTGGACCCGGTGGGGGAAATGCCGGAGGTAATGAGGATCCTTAGGGAATTCGGGGATTTCTCGGGGTACAAGCTCAACATGGGGAAGAGCGAGCTGTTCGTGGTTCACCCAGGGGACCAGGAGAGGGGGACTGGCGAGCTCCCATTAAAAAGGGTGGAGAGGAGCTTCAGGTATTTGGGGGTCCAGGTGACCAGGAGCTGGGGGACCCTGCATAGGCTTAATTTTACAAGGCTGGTGGAGCAAATGGAGGAGGATTTCAAGAGGTGGGACGCGTTGCCGCTGTCCTTGGCGGGTAGGGTGCAGTCAGTCAAAATGACGGTACTCCCAAGGTTTTTGTTCCTGTTCCAGTGCCTGCCCGTGTTTATCCCGAAGGCCTTTTTTAGGCGGGTCAACAGGAGTATAATGGGGTTTGTGTGGGCGCGAGGGACTCCGAGGGTGAGGAAGGTGTTCCTGGAGCGGAGTAGAGATAGGGGGGGGGCTGGCGCTGCCCAACCTCTGTGGGTACTACTGGGCCGCCAATGCGACGATGCAGCGCAAGTGGATGACGGTGGATGAGGGGGCTGCACGGGAGTGGTTGGAGACGGCGTCTTGTGTGGATACGAGTCTGGGGGCGCTGGCAACGGCGCCGCTGCCGTTTCCTCCAAGGAGGTATACCACGAGCCCGGTGGTGGCGGCTGCCCTCAAAATCTGGGGGCATTGGAGGCGGCACAGTGGGGAAGCTGGGGCCTCGGTGTGGACCCCAATACGGGGAAACCACCTGTTCGTCCCAGGGAGAACAGATGGAGGGTTTTTGGGGTGGCACAGGGCAGGGATATGAAGGTTGGGGGACTTGTTTGTGGATGGGAAGTTCGCGAGCCTGGGTGATCTGGAGAAGTACGGGCTCCCCCCCGGGGAACACCTTCAGGTGCTTACAGGTAAGGGCGTTTGACAGGCGGCAGGTGGTGGAATTCCCGCGGCTGCTGCCACACACAGTACAGGACAGGGTGCTCTCGGGGGGGGGTGGGCGGGAGTGTGGGGAAGATCTCGTAAACTTACCAGGTGATGCAGGAGGAGGTGGAGGCCTAGGTGGTGGAGATGAAATGTAAGTGGGAGGAGGAGTTGGAGAGGAGATTGAGGAAGGGACGTGGGCAGATGCCCTAGGGAGGGTGGACTCTTCCTCATCGTGCGCGAGGCTCTGCCTCATACATTTTAAAGTGCTGCACAGGGCACACATGACTGCGACAAGGATGAGCCGATTTTTTTGGGGTAAGGACAGGTGTGTTAGGTGCTCAGGGAGCCCAGCAAATCACACCCATACGTTCTGGGCGTGCCCAGCACTGGAGGAATTTTGGAAGGGCGTAGCGAGGACGGTGTCGAGGGTGGTAGGATCCAGGGTCAAACCGGGCTGGGGGCTCGCAATATTTGGGGTCGCAGAGGAGCCGGGAGTGCAGGAGGCGAAAGAGGCTGGTATTCTGGCATTTGCGTCCCTGGTAGCCCGGCGAAGGATTCTTCTTCAGTGGGAGGATGCGAGGCCCCCAAGCGTGGAATCCTGGATCAACGATATGGCGGGGTTTATTAAGTTGGAGAGGGTGAAATTCGCCTTGAGAGGGTCGGTACAAGGGTTCTTTAGGCGGGTGGCAACCGTTCTTAGACTTCCTGGCAGAACGGTAGACATTGGTCAATGGCAGCAGCAACTCGGGGGGGGGGGGGGGGGGGGGCACTAAAATTTTGACCTGGGGGGGGGGCACTCAAATTTTGACTGATGCCAGCCAGTCCGGCATTGGGGCGGTACTCCTACAGCGGGATGACACTGCGTCATGGGCCCCGGTCGCCTCGCGGGCCATGACCCCCACAGAACAGCGCTAGGCGCAGATCGAAAAGGAGTGCCTGGGTTTGCGAACCGGAATAGACCAGTTCCATGACTACGTGTATAGTCTCCCCCAGTTTACCGTTGAGAATGACCATCGCCCCCTGGTCAGGATCATAAATAAGGACCTGAACGAGATGACCCCTCTCCTCCAGCGCATACTACTTAAACTCAGGAGGTATGACTTCCAACTGGTCTACACCCTGGGAAAGGACCTTATGATTGCGGATGCCCTATCTAGAGCAGTGAGCACACCGCCCGATTCGGAGGGGTTCGTCTGTCAGGTCGAAGCGCAGGTGGCCTTCACATCGGCAAATCTGCCAGCTGACGACTCCAGTCTGGCCCGTATTCGCCGGGAGACTGCGGCTGACCTCCTTCTACAACGGGTGATGCGCCACATGACGGGAGGGTGGCTCAAAGGACAGTGCCCGCAGTTATACAATGTCCGAGATGACTTGGCCATCATTGATGGTGTCCTTCTAAAGCTGGACTGAATTGTGATTCCGCACAGCATGCACAAGCTGGTCCTCGACCAACTACACGAAGGCCATCTTGGGGTCGAGAAGTGCAGATGGAGAGCCCAAGAGGCGGTATACTGGCTGGGCATCAGTAATGACATTGCCAATATGGTGCTCAACTGCCCCACCTGCCAAAGGTTTCAACCGGCGCAACCTCCTGAGACGCTTCAGCCCCATGAGCTGGTGACATCCCCCTGGGCGAAGGTGGGTGTGGACCTTTTTCACGCGCTTGGCAGGGACTATGTAATCGTCATTGATTACTTTTCCAACTATCCAGAGGTCATACGCCTGCACGATTTGACACTGTCCGCTGTCATAAGGGCCTGCAAAGACACCTTCGCTCGCCACGGCATTCCGATGACTGTCATGTCGGACAATGGGACCTGTTTTGCCAGCTAGGAATGGTCGTCCTTTGCTGCTTCGTATGGCTTCACACACATGACGTCCAGCCCTCTGCATCCCCAGTCCAATGGAAAGGCGGAGAAGGGCGTTCACATCATCAAGCGGCTCCTCTGCAAGGCTGCTGCTGCTGGATCGGATTTCTGCCTAGCCCTGCTGACCTATCGCTCGGCCCCACTAGCCACTGGCCTCTCACCAGCCCAGCTGTTGATGGGTCGCACCCTCAGGACCACTGTGCCATCCATTCTGGTACCCACAACCAACCATGCTCCGGTACTACACAGAATGCAACAGCAGCGCGTTCGCCAGAAGAGGGCATGTGACACATGGGCAACTGATCTTCCCGCCCTGGCGCCTGGAGACGACGTCCGCATCCACCTACCAGAAGGTGGCTGGTCAGCACCTGCCGAAGTTCTCTGACGCGTGGCTCCCCACTCGTTCCTGGTTCGGATACCTGATGGATCCATTCGTAGGCGCAATCGCCGGGCTCTTCGCCTACTTCAACGCTCGCTACGGGAACTTACACCGACACCGCGCCCTCCTGTTGTTCCTGATATCGACTTCGTGGAGCTTCCTGCCACCATGCCCCTTCCGTCGTCGCCCGTGGCCAGGCCATTCCTCAGCCGGTGGATCCAGACCCACCCTTGAGGCGGTCAACCCGAATTCGTCGCCCACCTACTAGACTGGACTTATGAGCCTGTTTGTACATTGAACTCATAATACCACTGTGTTAATATGTTTCTGTTCTTCCTTGTCGTTACAGGAGTTCGTTTTGTCGTTCAACATTTCCCCGTTCTTTGTTTATGGTACAACCTCGTTGTTATGTCGCACCCGACATCGCCCCTTGTATATAGTTTAGCCCCATGTACATGCTGGAGATATTGCACACACACACATTTAGCTGCACTCAGTACACATCTCTATTAATAACCACATAGGCACATGTTCTTGTAAAAAAAGGGGGATGTCATGATATTCAGGTAAACATCATAGCACAAACATACATACTGATGGACAGATCAACGGACCAATCAACACACACACAACACCACAGCCAATCACAGGCAAGAGCATACACAGTACAAAACAGGGAATACGACACTTCCTGGGCATTCCAGCAGGGGACAGCTCAGGGCACAGAGCTCATAGCAAGCCACTCAGACATCCACCATGTGCTGAGTGCCACTACAAGATAGTATTAGGAATAGGTCCACAGATTCTAGGGTTATGATCGAACCTCAGTAACCAGTTTACCACTGTAAATAAATGTTAGTAATAAAACTGAGTTGTACCATTCGCAACTGTGTTGGTTCGTCTGTGTAGCAGAGTACCCAACACATCATGCAACATGCTCAGTGTCACACATAGCCCGCATTGGAAAACTGGGCTCACATCTGTTCATTACTCAGCCAAGACACACAAGGACATTGGCCGACAGCCGCAAAACTCCAGGACTATTAGAGAAGCTTCTGCAGAAGATGCGGGGAGCAGTTACGAGAATGCTGTACCCACAACCGAAAGATACACCAAAGGCAAGTCTGCCAGAATCGTCAGTATGCATACTGTCCAGGCCAGAAGCCAAACCTACCTCAGACCCGAGCTCTGCAAGTCCACCAACCTGAACAGGATGAACTAATGTAGTTGAAGTGCATCACCACAGTCAATGTTGCTCCTATCAAAATTAATCTCTGGTTCAACGGTCACCCTGTGAAAATGGAAGTGGGCATAGGAGCCACTGTCTCCATTATAGGGGAACAGACCTTTAAGTGCCTCCCGGCCGGCATCATGTCCCTGTGCCACAATAACCACCAACAAAGAACCAAAGAACACCTGGCAAACTTGGAGGAGGTACTGCGATGAATATTGGATGCAGTCCTACAATGATTCTTGGATCACATCTCAAGTGCGAAAAATGCATGTTTCAGGCGGGCGAGGCGACATACCTTGGTTACTGCGTCGACAAAGATGGCCTGCACTCGGAGGACAAACTGAAGACCATAGAAGGGGCACTGACCCCGCAGTACATGACAGGATTAAAGTCATTCCCACGCCTCCTCAATTATTATGGGAAATTTATCCCTAACCTGGCCACCTTACTGGCATCCCTACATGCATTGTTAAAGAAAAATCAGAAGTGGTTGTGGCAGACACCACAGGACGAGGCATTCATGAATGTGATGCAACAGTTGCTGTCATCCAACACCTTACACACTACGACCGCTCAAGGCCGCTGATCCTAATGTGTGTTGCCTCTCCTTACGGTGCAGGGAGGTCCTTTCCCATCAGTGGGATGATGGCATTGTGTGACCAATTGCCTCTGCGTTGCAAACCCTGCCAGATGTAGAGACACGCCATGTACAAATCGAAAAAGCGGGTCTGGCCATTATTTTTAGAATAAATAAATTCCATCCGTATGCCTAAGGCTGACACTTTATGATTTGCACAAACCATAAACTCCTGTCGGACTTTTTAAGGAGGACAAGGCGATCCCATTCGTATTCAGCGCTGGGTACTCCACTTGGCGGCACACAAATGCTCCTTCGAGCACTGCCTGGGAACGCACCCAGCCAATGCTGATACCCTGAGCAGCTTACTGTTTCCCAGAAGATCACACACCATGCTACCCCCCCCCCCCCCCCAATGCCCCTGTCAGCAAGAATGGAAGTGATCATCATAACTTTGAATTTTATGGATACCCTGTCTGTATCCACCAGGCAGATCCAGACATGGACCAAGAGGGACCCTACGCTGGTGAAACTACTTCATGTGATTCTAAGCAGTGGAATCCAAGGACACCCTACAGAGGACCTGAAGCCCTTACACCAAGAATTCAGCGTGGAAAATAGCATAATCGTTTGGGTTACCCAAGTGGATGTCCCTCACCCTGGCCAGTGCCCGATCTTGAAGGATCTCCTCAGTGGTCATCCTGGAGATTCCAAGATGAAGATGCACACAAGGAACTATATGAAACAGTGACAGTCATGTCAGCAGAATCAGAAGCTCCCACCGTTGGCCTTGCTAAACCCATGGGAATGATCAGGGAGGCCTTGGGTACAGGTACACGTGGACTTCGTCGGGCCTTTTATGGGGTCAATGATTTTGATCTTGGTCGGCGCCTGTTCTGAATGGATGGATATACTTGAATGTCCTTCATGACTTCCAGCGCCACTATAGAAAATCCCTGACAATCATTTTGCACTCATGGGATATCGGAGGTCGTCGTGTCCGACAACAGGACCCCCTTCACCAGAGGAGAATTCCAGGCATTCGTAACATCCAATGGGATAAAGGATATTTGGACGGTGCCCTACCACCCGTCTTCTGATAGCTTGCCTGAGTGGGAAGTCCAACAATTTAAAAATGGGATGAAGACAACTGGCTCGCTCGACACCAAACTGGCTCGGTTTCTTTTCAAGTATAGTGTCACACCACATGTGATGACCGGGGTTGCGCCAGCGGAATTGCTGTTGGGCCGACCCCTCCAGACTAGACTCAGTCTACTTTTTCTCCAGGGCAATGCTTTGACCAATCAGATTCATCTTGCCATCCAATCAGTCCCTTTTCTCCTGTAATATAAATTGTGGTGATCATTTGAATGTTTGTGGATGGGGTTTTGCTTTGTGCTGGATATTGTCATGTTTCTTGAGTGTTGTTGAAGCTTCAATCATTCAGGCAGGTGGAGCATTTTCCATCACAGTCCTGACTTGTACCTTATAAATTATAGACAGGCTTTGGGGAGTCAGGGGGTGAGTTACTTGCTAAAAGATTCCTAACCTCGAATCTGTCCTTGAAGCCACAGTATTTACATGGTTGGTCCAGCTCAGTTTCTGGTCAATGGTAAGCACCAGGATGTTGATTGGAGGGGATTGATTCAATGATGGTAATGCCACTAAATGTCAAGGGGTGATAGTCAGATTCTCTCTTGTTGCAGATGGCCATTGTCTGGCACTTGTGTGGCCCAAACATTACTTTCCACTTGTCAACCCAAGTCTGGATATTGTCCAGGAATTGCTAAATTTGGACATGAACTGCTTCAGTATCTGAAGAGTTGCAAATGGTGCTGAAAATTGTGCAGTCATCAGCAAACATTCCCACTTCTGACCTTATGATGGAAGGAAGGTCTTTGATGAAGTAGCTGAAGATGGTTGGAGCTAAGTCACTACCCTGAGGAATTCCTGCAGTGATGTCCTGGAATTGAGATGATTGACCTCCAACTACTACAACTATCTTCCTTTAGGCTAGGTATGACTCCAACCAGCATAATTTTCTCCCTGATTGCTATGGACCCCATATTTGCTAGGGCTCTTCAATGCCTCGTTCAAATGTTGCTTTGATGTCAAGGGCAGTAACTGTCACCTCACCTTTGATGTTCAACTTTTTTGCCAATGTCTGAACCAAGGCCATAATGAGGTCAAGAGCTAAGTGGGCTGTGTGGAACCCAAAATGAGCATCAGTGAGCAGGTTATTGCTTAGCAAGTGCAGCTTCATTGATGACCCCTTCCACGATTCTACTGATGATCGACAATAGTCTAAGGAGGGGTAATTGGCCAGGTTGCATTTGTCCTGATTTTTATGTACAGGACATAGCAGGACAATTTTTCACATTGCTGTGTAGATGCCACTGTTGTACTGGAACACTTTGGCTTGGGATATGGCAAAATTCTGGAGCACAAGTCTTCAGTATATTCCGATACCTGTTTTTCACAGGGTTAGCTTTATTGTTTCTCCACAGTGAAATGTTAAGCCTTTGATGACAGCATATCTAGAAATCCTGCATTTAAAGAATGACTCTTGCAATTTAGATACTAGTTTGACTGCAAATATTTTGCAAACCTCTGCTAGTTACATAGTACAGCACAGTAACAGGCAATTTGGCTCAATCAGTCCATGCCAGTGATTATGCTCCCTTCGCATCTCCTGTCAGATTTCCTGACCTAATGCTATCAATATAATTATCTCCTCCCTTCTGCCTCACATGCTTATCTAGCCTCCCCTCTGGTAACAAGTTCCATTCTCTCACTAGTTTCTGGGTAAAGAAGGTTGGTCCGATTTCCCTACTTGGTTTCTTGGTGACTATGATATAGTGATGTATTTAGTTTTTCTCTTCCCCACAAGTGGAAAAGCTCTATCAAAACCTGTCATAATTGTGAAGACCTCAATTAGGTTATCCTTCAGCCTTCACTTTTTAAGAGAAAAGAGACCTAGCCTGTTCATTCTTTCAGATAGGTATGATTTTACATTCCTTGTACCATCATTGTAGCACCCTATCCATTGCCACTACGTCTTTTTTTATAATATGGCAACCCGAATTGTACACCGCACTGCAAGTGGGGTCTAACCAAAGTTTCACTAAAGTTTAGCATAACTTCTCTACATTTAACTTCTGTCTCTCGAGAAATAAAATCTAGTGCTTTGTTTGCTTTCTTACAGCCTCAATAGTCTACATCTCCCTGGCAACTATCTGAAGCTGAACCAAACTGTTTGCAACATTGGGAGTCTTTTCTGACCTCAATATGAGCTCCTTAGCACATATTCATGCCATCTCTAAGATAATCTATTTCCACCTCCCAACATTGTCTGATTTGGTCCATGCCTCAACTCAGCTGCTGATATATCCTGTAACAGACTGTAAGGAGCTGGTAGGAGGTTTTGGTTTACGGTGACTTTGAGAATCACAGGGAATGCATGATTCCCTGGCCCAGGAGACAAAGGTTACATAAGAACATAAGAACTAGGAGCAGGAGTAGGCCATCTAGCCCCTCAAACCTGCTCCACCATTCAATGAGATCATGGCTGATCTTTTGTGGACTCAGCTCCACTTTCCAGCCCAAACACAATAACCCTTAATCCCTTTATTCTTCAAAAAACTATCTATCTTTACCTTAAAAACATTCAATAAAGGAGCCTCCACTGCTTCACTGGGCAAGGAATTCCATAGATTCACAACCCTTTGGGTGAAGAAGTTCCTCCTAAACTCAGTCCTAAATCTACTTCCCCTTATTTTGAGGCTATGCCCCCTAGATCTGCTTTCACCCGCCAGTGGAAACAACCTGCCCGCATCTATCCTGTCTATTCCCTTCATAATCTTATATGTTTCTATAAGATCCCCCCTCATCCTTCTAAATTCCAACGAGTACAGTCCCAGTCTACTCAACCTCTCCTCGTAATCCAACCCCTTCAGCTCTGGGATTAACCTAATGAATCTCCTCTGCACACCCTCCAGTGCCAGTACGTCCTTTCTGAAGTAAGGAGACCAAAACTGAACACAATACTCCAGATGTGGCCTCACTAACACCTTATACAATTGCAGCAGAACCTCCCTAGTCTTAAACTCCATCCCTCTAGCAATGAAGGACAAAATTCCATTTGCCTTCTTAATCACCTGTTGCACCTGAAAACCAACTTTCTGCGACTCATGCACGAGCACACCCAGGTCTCTCTGCACAGCAACATGTTTTAATATTTTATCATTTAAATAATAATCCCTTTTGCTGTTATTCCTACCAAAATGGATAACCTCACATTTGTCAACATTGTATTCCATCTGCCAGACCCTAGCCCATTCACTTAGCCTATCCAAATCCCTCTGCAGACTTCCAGTATCCTCTGCACTTTTTGCTTTACCACTTATCTTAGTGTCATCTGCAAACTTGGACACATTGCCCTTGGTCCCCAACTCCAAATCATCTATGTAAATTGTGAACAGTTGTGGGCCCAACACTGATCCCTGAGGGACACCACTAGCTACTGATTGCCAACCAGAGAAACACCCATTAATCCCCACTCTTTGCTTTCTATTAATTAACCAATCCTCTATCCATGCTACTACTTTCCCCTTAATGCCATGCATCTTTATCTTATGCAACAACCTTTTGTGCGGCACCTTGTCAAAGGCTTTCTGGAAATCCAGATATACCACATCCATTGGCTCCCCGTTATCTACCGCACTGTTAATGTCCTCAAAAGATTCCACTAAATTAGTTAGGCACGACCTGCCCTTTATGAACCCATGCTGCGTCTGTCCAATGGGACAATTTCCATCCAGATGCCTCGCTATTTCTTCCTTGATGATAGATTCCAGCATCTTCCCTACTACCGAAGTTAAGCTCACTGGCCTATAATTACCCGCTTTCTGCCTACCTCCTTTTTAAACAGTGGTGTCACGTTTGCTAATTTCCAATCCGCCGGGACCACCCCAGAGTTCAGTGAATTTTGGTAAATTATCACTAGTGCATTTGCAATTTCCTTAGCCATCTCTTTTAGCACTCTGGGATGCATTCCATCAGGTCCAGGAGACTTGTCTACCTTTAGCCCCATTAGCTTGCCCATCACTACCTCCTTGGTGATAACAATCCTCTCAAGGTCCTCACCTGTCATAGCCTCATTTCCATCAGTCACTGGCATGTTATTTGTGTCTTCCACTGTGAAGACCGACCCAAAAAACCTGTTCAGTTCCTCAGCCATTTCCTCATCTCCCATTATTAAATCTCCCTTCTCATCCTCTAAAGGACCAATATTTACCTTAGCCACTCTTTTTTTGTTTTATGTATTTGTAGAAACTTTTACTATCTGTTTTTATATTCTGAGCAAGTTTACTCTCATAATCTATCTTACTCTTCTTTATAGCTTTTTTAGGAGCTTTCTGTTGCCCCCTAAAGATTTCCCAGTCCTCTAGTCTCCCACTGATCTTTGCTACTTTGTATGTTTTTTCCTTCAATTTGATACTCTCCCTTATTTCCTTAGATATCCACGGTCGATTTTCCCTCTTTTTACCGTCCTTCCTTTTTGTCGGTATAAACCTTTGCTGAGCACTGTGAAAAATCACTTGGAAGGTTCTCCACTGTTCCTCAACTGTTTCACTATAAAGTCTTTGCTCCCAGTCTACCTTAGCTAGTTCTTCTCTCATCCCATTGTAATCTCCTTTGTTTAAGCACAAAACACTAGTGCTTGATTTTACCTTCTCACCCTCCATCTCTATTTTAAATTCCACCATATTGTGATCGCTCCTTCCGAGAGTATCCCTAACTATGAGATCCTGAATCAATCCTGTCTCATTACACAGGACCAGATCTAGGACCGCTTGTTCCCTCGTAGGTTCCATTACATACTGTTCTAGGAAACTATTGTGGATACATTCTATAAACTCCTCCTCAAGGCTGCCTTGACCGACCTGGTTAAACCAATCAACATGTAGATTAAAATCCCCCATGATAACTGCTGTACCATTTCTACATGCATCTGTTATTTCTTTGTTTATTGCCTGCCCCACCATAATGTTACTATTTGGTGGCCTATAGATTACTCCTATCAGTGACTTTTTCGCCTTACTATTCCTGATTTCCACCCAAATGGATTCAACCTTATCCTCCATAGCACCGATGTCATCCCTTACTGTTGCCCGGATGTCATCCTTAAATAACAGAGCTACACCACCTCCCTTACCATCCACTCTGTCCTTCCGAAAAGTTTGATACCCTCGGATATTTAACTCCCAGTCGTGACCATCCTTTAACCATGTTTCAGTAATGGCCAATAAATCATAGTCATTCACGATGATTTGCGCCATCAACTCATTTACCTTATTCTGAATACTACGAGCATCCAGGTAAAGTACACTTATGTTGGCTTTTTTACCTCTGTTCTGAATCTTAACACCTCTCCTAAATTATATTTCCTCTTAACCTTTCTCCTAATTTTCCTTGTCGTCGAACCCATATCTTCCTGTACCAACCTGCCGCGTCGCTTACCATTAATGTTTTCACTTCCCGTTTTATTTCTTTTAGTATTTCTGGTCCTATTCACTGAGCTCCCCTCAGTCACTGCACCTTGTACTGTCGCCCTTTTTGATTTTTGACTATGGCTTCTCTGCCTTACACTTTCCCCCTTACTGCCTTTTATTTCTGTCCCTGTTTTACTACCTTCCAACTTCCTGCATCGGATCCCATCCCCCTGCCACATTAGTTTAAACTCTCCCCAACAGCTCGAGCAAACACCCCCCCTAGGACATCGGTTCCAGTCCTGCCCAGGTGCAGACCGTCCGGTTTGTACTGGTCCCACCACCCCAGAACCGGTTCCAATGTCCCAGGAATTTGAATCCCTCCCTCTTGCACCATCTCTCGAGCCACGTATTCATCCTCTCTATCCTGACATTCCTACTCTGACTAGCTCGTGGCACTGGTAGCAATCCTGAGATTACTACCTTTGAGGTCCTACTTTTTAGTTTAACTCCTAGCTCCCTAAATTACCTATGTGCACCATGACAGCTGGCTGTTCACCCTCCCCCCCCAGAATGTCCTGCAGCCGCTCCGAGACATCCTTGACCCTTGCACCAGGGAGGCAACATACCATCCTGGAGTCTTGATTGCGTCTGCAGAACCGCCTGTCTATTCCCCTTACAATTGAGTCCCCTATCACTATAGCCCTGCCATTCTTCTTCCTGCCCAGCTGCGCAGCAGAGCCAGCCATGGTGCCATGAACCTGGCTGCTGCTGCCTTCCCCTGGTGAGCCATCTCCCTCAACAGTATCCAAAGCGGTATATCTGTTTTGCAGGGAGATGACCGCAGAGGACACCTGCACTGCCTTCCTATTCTTTTGGTCACCCATTTACTATCTCCCTCAGTACCCTTCACCTGCGGTGTGACCAACTCGCTAAACGTGCTATCCACTACGTCCTCAGCATCGCGGATGCTCCAAAGTGAGTCCATCCGCAGCTCCAGAGCCATCAAGCGGTCTAACAGGAGCTGCAACTGGACACACTTCTTGCACGTGAAGGAGCCAGGGACAGTGGACGTGTCCCTGAGCTCCCACATTGCACACGAGGAGCATGACACGGGTCTGAGATCTCCTGCCATGTCTTAAACCTTCGGTTAACTTCAACAATTACAATTTCCCCCAAACAAATTTAAATAAATAAATAAACAACGAAGAAAAAATAAATAAATATACCAATGAAAAGAAACAGAAAAACAGAAACACTACTTACCAGTCACAAAAAGCACTTCCTCCCCACCCTGCTTCGAATTCCCACCTAGATTCAAATTCCCAAACTCACTCTTTGCTGCCTCACTCTAGCTGTGTCTTCTCTGGCTCACTGGGAGAACTCACTGGGAGTGAGTTTACAAGTGGCTCTTTTTAAACTGTCCTGAATTGACTCCCCTCCCCCACCTGCTTTTTGATCAAAGTGACTGACACTTAACTGCCAACCAGTTATGTGAGTGGGTGGGGCAGCCCTTGTTCACCTACACTGCACAATACTAGCTTAATTTAATTTAAACTCCTGAAATTTAAAAGGAGCTGCCTTACTAATTCAATTCAATTCAATTCAATTCCCACCTAGATTCAAATTCCCAAACTCACTCTTTGCTGCCTCACTCTGGCTGTCTTCTCTCTGGCTCACTGGGAGAACTGGGAGGTTGCAGAGGTCTGCAAAAGCCAGGCTGGAGAAACGCCACCTTGTCCTGCACTGCTCCTCAAACAGTTTGGAAATGAAGGGACTCTTAGCCTGTGCTGTTCTGATCAGCTCAGCAGCAGCTGCTGGGGATGACTGTAAGGACGGCTTCTGTACCTTGTACCTTCATCTGAAATAAACTGGCAATTATAGCAAGTCATAATAAGCAGAAAAATCCTACTGAAGATGAAAAGGCAAAGAAAATATGCAAGAAGTAATCTGGCAGTTGGAAATTCTCTTGACAAAACAAACAGAAAGAAAAGATTGAATAGGCTGCTGAGCTGCAGAAGAGAAGGCCCTTTCAATGCAGTGTCAGTCGCTCTCTCATATCAATCCCATCAGCTTTTTACTGGCATGTCTGAAACTGGACAAGGATTCTCTGATTTTGGCAGGTAGGATTAACATCAAGCCTTTGGATTGTGATTGGAAGGGGCGTTTTGAGGCAGAAATACCAAGGTGAAGGTAGCTGTGAAATAAAACTTTGGGATAATTAGTTTAAGTGTGAATTTTCCTATATTGTCAGTTATGGCTCAAAGATAATTCTGAATCTATTATTGTTGATTCAAGTCCCACCCCAGAGACTTGAGTACATAATCTAGGCTAATGCACCAGTGAAGAACAGAGAGAGTGCTATCTTTCAGATACAAGGTCCTACCTTTCCTCATTGAGCTATTTTGAAGATGAACAGGGGAGCTCTCCTTAATCGATTAGTTATCCATTGACCAACCACATAAAATAGATTATGTGCTGATTATTTCCATGTTTTTTGTAAAACCTTGCTATGTGCAGATTGCATTTTCTACATTGTAAATATGACAACACTTCAGAAATACTTCCATTGGTTGCAAAATGATTTGGCACGCACAAGTTGTGAAAGGCACTATATAAATGTAAGTATTTCTTTCCATTGGTTTCAATATGTTAAATATATGCTTAAAAACACTGCAAGTGTCAACTTGTTAGTTTAATGAGTAATCACATAGTTACTCAAATACATTCCAGGCATAGATTTTGTTTGCTTCAACACCTTTATCCACGTAGCTCGACAGAGGCACAATGGAATTTTCCCATTCTATCAAAAAGTGGGTGCGACTTTAAATGTCAGACACCCATAATAGGCTTTAGAAGTTATTTCACTGTAAGGCATGTAGTTCAATAATAAATTCCATCAGGGTTGCACTCTTTAAATAGCATATTACTTGATGGCAAAGGTGACAGCTACATAATGGCATTAACTTCTCATGTTTTGAATATATATTTGAAGACTGTCATTTAACTCACTTCGTTACTGCCCAATGCAGAATTAAAGACACAAAGATTCTGATACTTTGATTCACAATGACCCTTTTAAGGTCATTCAATGAGTCACAAACATTTGAGACATGTGCGTATTGGATAAATGTTAATCCCGCTGCAGGAGCAGTTTATTTGAGATCATCGTAGCCGCACAAACAGGTTAAGAAATTCTCATAAGGAAAAAGGTCTGAATTCATGTGACTGTCATGTTAAGCACACTGAAATAACACGGGCTGCAACTGGATGCAGCTATAACTGAAAGATACTCCAGACCTTTGAAGTTAGTTCAATTTGATTTACTGAATCTGTCACACAGTTAGCTCAGTTCTCTGTGAGTTCGACTCTCTAACCTAAGTGTAATTACTCTGTCTGACTGAACCAGACTAGCTCTTAGCCACATGCTGTAGGTTTTATGTGATATGTACATCTGACTCACTCTGTAGATGTCCCCAGTGGAAAAAGGTGGAGTGTGAGTGCCTCATGCCTTTTACAGTGGGAAACCACCCCCAAGTGTTCTGCCTGCTGATTGGTTATGTCCTGTTCTCTGTGTTCATTAGCTGCCTGTCTGTATCTCATTATGTGCATGTCTGCATATCATGACATCTCCCCTTTTGAAATGTTTTTCTGTAGCATATGTGAAAGTATTTACATGTGTAGGCCGAAAAACTAACTTATTTACAGACAATGGCAGATGGGAACATATGGACATGTGAAAACAGGTGTCTAATGTGCGAAAACAGAACATAGCAAACAAAACAAATGTTCATAAGTCCAGACTCTGGGCATTGCGACTGATCCTGGTCGACTGCTGGAGAGGTGGTGGTGGGGACGATGGCGCCTTGATAGGCGGGATTGAAGCCTGACTGGTGGCCTCGTGGTTCGAGGTATCAGGAGGTGGCACAATAACAGATGGAAACAAAGAAGAATGTGGTTGCGGGCAGGCAACTGTGTGCAGTGCCGTTTGTTCCGCCGCACAACAGAGCCATCAGCCATACGCACAACAGACGATCGAGGAGCAGCCTATCGAACAACAACAGCTGGAGCTGACCAGCCTCCATCAGGTAGCTTGATCCGAACAATCCACCGGGGATAGCACAGGCAAATCGGTGGCATGAGCATTATAGCCCTGCTTTAGCTGGTCCCTGAGTTTCTGCACCTTCTGCAGCACCTGGAGGTGATCCAGGTCAGGCAAGTGTATGGCTGGAAGAGTCGTCCGCAGGTCCCTGTTCATCAGGAGTTGAGCCGGTGACATGCCGGTCGACAGAGGGGTTGCCCTATACGCAAGCAGCGCAAGGTTGACGTCAGAAGCAGAATCCGCGGCCTTGCAGATGAGCTGCTTCACTATGTGCACCCCTTTCTCAACCTTCCCATTGGGCTGCTGGTAATGTGGGCTGGAAGTGACGTGATGAAACTGATATAACTGGGCAAATCTTTGACTCTTGGCTGCTGAAGCAAGGACCGTTGTCACTCATGACATTGAGTGGAGCCTGGAGAACGTCTCCTTACAGGCCTTGATGACGGTCTTGGATGTGAGGTCCGAGAGCTTCACGACTTCTGGGTAGTTGGAAAAACAATCAATGATTAACACATAATCATGACCATTGGCGTGAAAGAGGCCAATGCCCACCTTGGACCACGGGAGGTCACGATTTCATGCTGCTGAAGTGTCTCCTTGCTCTGTGCTGGCTGGAAGCGTTGACAGGTTGGACAGTTGAGGACCATATTTGAGATGTCCTGACTAATCCCAGGCCAGTAGACAGCTTGCCTGGCTCTGCACCTGCACTTCTCGACACCCAGATGTCCCTCGTGGATTTGCAGGAGCACCAAGCTCTGGAGACTGAGTGGAATGACAATGCGGTCCAGCTTGAGGAGGATACCATCAACCATCATCAGGTCGTCCTTCACATTGAAGAATTTAAGGCACTGCCCTTTTTGCCAGCCATTGGCGAGGTGGCGCATGACACGCTGCAGAAGAGGGTCTTTCGCTGTCTCGTCGCGAATGCGGATCACCTTTTCATCCGACGCCGGGAGGTTGCTGGCCCACAGCTGCACCTGTGATTCAATCTGTTGGACGAATGCCGGCGGGTCAGCAGGCAAGGTTATGGAGCGGGACAAGGCATCCGCAATAATACGCTCCTTGCCAGGCGAGTACAGGAGTTCAAAGTCGTACCTTCTGAGTCTGAGGAGGATGCGCTGCAGCCGGGGCGTCATGTCGTTCAGGTCCTTGTGGATAATGTGGACCAGAGGCCTGTGGTCCGTCTCGACGGTGAACGTCGGCAGGCCGTAGACATAATCGTGGAACTTGAGAATTCCAGTGAGAAGGCCCAGGCATTCCTTTTCAATTTGGGCGTACCGCGGGTGTCATCGCCCATGATGCGTAGGCAACCGGTGCCCAGGATGAGGTGTCATCGCGCTGGAGCAACATCGCGCCAATGCTGTCCTGGCTCGCATCTGTCGAGATTTTTGTTTCCCTGTCAGGGTCAAAAAATGCCAATACAGGTGCAGTGGTGAGCTTGGCTTTCAGCTCCAACCACTCCGCTTGATGAGCTGCCTGCCACTCAAAGGCAGTAGACTTTTTCACCAGGTGTCTGAGGGCCGTAGTGTGTGAGGCCAGGTTTGGGATAAACTTACCCAAAAAGTTTACCATGCCTAGGAAGCGCAGCATCGCCTTCTTGTCTTCAGGGGTCTTCATGGCTTCAATGGCCTTGACCTTGTCTGTGTCCGGGCGCACACCCTGCTGAGATATCTGGTCACCTAAGAACTTAAGTGTCGACATGCCAAAGCGACACTTGGCCCTGTTCAGCTTGAGGCCATTGGCATGGACACGGCGGAACACCTGCTGAAGACGAGAGATGTGCTCTTTTGGGTTACCATATGATAACGTTGTCCACATACACACGAACCCCTTCAATGCCCTCCATCATCTGCTCCATGATTCTATGGAAGATCTCCGAGGCCGAGACAATGCTGAATGGCATACGATTATAGCAGTACCTGCCAAACGGTGTGGTGAAGGTGCAGAGCCTTCTGCTGGACTCATCCAGCTGGATTTGCCAGAATCCATGTGACGCATCTAACTTTGTGAAAAACCAAGTATGTGTGCCATCTCACTTGTGAGTTCCTCCCGCTTTGGGATGGGGTAGTGTTCCTGCATTATATTCTGGTTGAGATCCTTGGGATCAATGCAGATGCGCAGCTCCCCCGAAGGCTTTTTTACATATACCATCGAGCTGACCCAGTCAGTCGGTTCTGTAACTTTGGAGATGATGCCCTGGTCCTGTAGATCCTTTAGCTGCACCTTCAGGAGCTCCTTCAGTGGAGCGGGGACCCGGCATGGTGCGTGGACCACAGGCGTGGCAACAGGCCGTAGCAGGATCTTGTACCGATATGGCAGAGTGCCCATCCCGTCAAACACATCCAGATACTGAGCGAGGATGACGTCAATGCCGGCTTGAAGATCCACGTTGGGGGAGGTCATTGTGTAGACCCGCTGCACAAGGTTTAGCTGCTTGCATGCATGTGCGCCGAGCAGGGAGGCCCTGTCTGGCTTGACGATTTCAAACCTTAGCCTTGCGTGAATGCTCCTGTTGGAGAAGAGCAGATGGCAGGATCCCAGTGCTGTGATGGCATTGCCGTTATAATCCAGGCGCTGGCAGGCTGCTGGAAGGAGCTTGGGTGGCTTCTTGATGTGGTTGAAATCTGCCTGTGAAAAGAGATTGGCAGAAGCACCAGTGTCCAGCTTGAACTGGATAGAGCATTGATTTACTTGCATCACCGCACGCCATTCGTCCGCAGAATCCACAGTGAGGATGGGCAGGCTTCATGATGATGTCGGTGAGGCATGTTCACGTGTGGTAATGATGCCCACATGGTAGGGGGACTCCAGGCAATCGTCCTCTGGATCCGTTGTATTGTCAGGATCAGAATCCTGTAAACCTTGTTGGACACTCCGAACATGCCTGCGTTGGAATTGGGAGCGCTGGCCCTTGACTGGTGGTGCAGACCTGCAGAAGGCTGCATAGTGTCCAGGCTTTGCGCAATTTAAACATCGCCTGCCTCTTGCAGGGCAGTGTTTCTTTAAGTGGGCGGTGTGGCAGTTCGGGCACGTCATGATGTTGTTACGCTCCGTGCATCGTCGCACATGCGCAGTGCGGTCGGCAGACGTTCGCACCTGCGCAGTGTGGTGATCGGCCGCTTCGTTATCCCATTCGCATCGCGCATGCGTGGGGCCCTGGGAAGAACGCGCAAAATGGCCGTTTTCATCAATGCTGAGGCGCTGCATCCGGGCGATGGCCTGCACACTCTCTGCTCGTGGGAGGCAAGTTTCTCATTTTCAGCTGATTTGTATTTGGAATACTGATTTTTGCCGTGCTCATGCACTGTTCATGTTTCAATCGTGACTGACATGGTCATATGCTTGATTTTTAAAAGATGCTCTCTCAGGATCAGAGTGAACTCCAAAAACGATTTGGTCTCTGATCATGGAGTCAGCAATATCACCAAAGTTGCAGGACAGCGCTAGTAGATGGAGATTATTTAAGAAGGAGTTGAAAGATTCGTCTTTACCTTGTAGGCATTGTTGGAATATATAGCGCTTGAAGATTTCATTGGTGTCCACTTCACAACGGCTATCAAACTTGCCTGAAACTTTGTCCTGTCCTGGCCTTCGGTGAAGTTAAACGAGTTGAAGAGTTGGATGGCTTTATCCCCCGCAGTTGAGAGGAGAAGCGCGATCTTTCTTGCATCAGATGCACCCTCGAGGTTTGAGGCTTCGATGTACAGCAGAAACCTTTGCTTGAGAGTCCACCAGTTGACACTGAGATTGCCGGAGGTCCGCAGCTGTTGAGGAGCCTGGATCTTCTCCATGGTGCCGGGATACATTTGCTGGTCGTCACAGAACAGATTGAGGTAAACCACCTAGGGATAGCAGTCTTCTGGTACCGTTCATCACAGAACAGATTGAGGTAAACCACCTAGGGATAGCAGACTTCTGGTACCATGTCGTGTTTAGCACACTGAGATAACACGGGCTGCAACTGGGTGCAGCTATAACCGAAAGATACTCCAGACCTTTTAAGTTAGTTCAATTTGATTTATTGAACTTGTCACACAGTTAGCTCAGTTTTCTGTGAGTTCGACTCTCTAACCTAAGTGTGATTATTCTGTCTGACTGAACCAGACTAGCTCTTAGCCACGTGCTGTAGGTTTTATGTGATATGTACACCTGACTCACTCTGTAGATGTCCCCAGTGGAAAGAGGCGGAGTGTGTGTGCCTCGTGCGTTTTACAGTGGGAAACCACCCCCAAGTGTTCTGCCTGCTGATTGGTTATGTCCTGTTCTCTGTGTTCATTAGCTGCCTGTCTGTATTTCATTATGTGCATGTCTGCATATCATGACAGTGATAATATACAATATGACGCACTGA
Source organism: Scyliorhinus torazame (assembly GCF_047496885.1). Taxonomy (NCBI): domain Eukaryota; kingdom Metazoa; phylum Chordata; class Chondrichthyes; order Carcharhiniformes; family Scyliorhinidae; genus Scyliorhinus; species Scyliorhinus torazame. The sequence continues at coordinate 96,622,725 of NC_092713.1, forward strand.
GGAATCAGCATGTGTTTGGAAAATACTCCATAATTGCAATAGACTTCAATAGTAATAATGTCAGAAAGTTGAGCCCAAAAGCTCAGCAACATGAAACAAAAGGGTGTAACAATTAGATTCAGGAAAATGTGAGGGTGAAAAGCTAAAGAAGCTGGATTTATTTCCTTTGGAAAAGAGAATCCATCAAGATGATTTAATTAAAGTTTCCAAGATAGTAAGGAGGAACGATAAGGCTGATCCCCAGACAATGCTCACTATAAGGAAGGGCACAAATGTAATGAGACACAAATCAAAATCTAGAATTAAGACGAGAAATCCCTGGATGGCATTGGGCAATTTTCTGACTTCACTGTCCCCACTAAGGGTTATCAGAAATTCAACATTCATTATGCATGATGTAATGACCATTTAAAAAGTAATGGTCAGAAGTACTGCACCAAGCTTGCGTAAATTTTTGATGTTTGTACTTGAATGATGAGAACCCTTTGAAATCAGGATATTAATACAAAATTACATTTTATACACAAATATATGAAGCAGTCACTTGCAGGAATAGGACTTGAATATTGCTGAAAAGTGAGACATGTTGCTGAAGTTTTTCATTTTGCACTCATCAGAACAAATGCAAGAATGTCAAATTTCAAATAATTACAACAGGGGGAAAGGGTGCTGATTGGCTGGCAAGACAAATCTGATTGATCATAGTATTGCCATTGAGAAAGCAACGGGGAAAAATGGGGCTGGATTTTCCGGCTCCAAACCCTATGTTTCTGGGCAACGCACCATTTGCTGGTGGCGGATTCTCTGTTCCCCCTGCTGTCAAAGGGAATTATCATTGAGATCACCCCATGCCGTTGGGAAACCAGCGGGCAGGACCAGAGAATCCCACCTGCAGCGAACGGCCAGAGAATTCCGGCAATAGGTTCCCCAAGCTCCCAGGTAATCCAAATAAGGTGCAAGGTTTGAATATATTTAGTTTGTTTGCAGAGAAGTGGTCCCTGCTTATGAGTGTACGTATTGGTTGTTAGTGTATTCGTGCACGCAGGATTGTTCAGCAAATGCTACCTAATCACAATATCTCCAATTTAGGATAATTAGTCGAACTTGTAACATGGCTTATTTACATTTGCTCTAAATGATCAACTGGAAAATTCTAGCCATCTTCTTTTAATTAGCCTCAGTAAGTAACATACACATCACACAAGTGTGATGATTATCCATTAGGGTAACACAGTCAGGCAATGACCATCTCCAACAAGAGAGAATCTTACCATCACCCCTTAACATTCAATGACATTAGCGTTACTGAATCTCCCACTTTCAACATCCTGGAGGGTTACCATTAACCAGAAAATTAACTGAACCAACCATATAAACACTGTGACTACAAGAGCAGGTCAGAAGTTAGGAATCCTGTGGTGAGTATCGCAACTCCTGACTCCCCAAAGTATGCCCACCATTTACAAGGCACTAATTATGAGTGTAATGGAATAGCCTCCACCTGCCTGGATGCGTGCAGCTCCAACAACATTCAAGAAACTTGACACCATCTAGGACAAAGCAACCCATTTGATTGGAACCCCAGCCACAAACATTCGCTCCCTCCATCATAGACGCACAGTAGCAGAACTGTGTACCATCTACAAGGTGGACTGCAGGAGGTCACCAAGGCTCCTTAGACATTCCAAACCCATGGCCACTGCTATCTAGAAGGACAAGGGCAACAGACACATGGGAACACCACCACCTGGAAGTTCTCCTCCAAGCCACTCACCTCCCTAACTCAGAAATATATCATTATCCTTTCATTGTCGCTGGATCAAAATCCTGGAACTCCCTCCCTAACTGCATTGTGAGTGCACATGGACTGCAGTGCTTCAAGAATGTTGCTCGCCACCACCTTCTCAGTGGTAATTAGGGATAAGCAATTAATGTTGGCCTAGTCTGCGATGCCCAGATCCCATGAGTGAATTTAAAAAAGGTTCTTAACAAACCTTGATAGCTGCTAGATAGCCCTGCGCACTGCATTCCTCTACCCTCCATGCGCAAATTGGCCCAGGGCAAGACGGAGCTGGGGAACTGGCATGCCAGTCAACAGTGTTACATTTTGTGCCTGCCTGCTTCCAATTCCAGCCCTAGTAGGGGATAAATGTTCAGCCCCTATTCTGTGAATAGTGCACCTGTAACCTCCATAATGAAATAATAATAAGTCCTCAATTAAATATTGCACGTCTCGATCACAGTCTGGGACAAATCTGATTCATAGAAGTTGAGGTATTGTACTGGTTATTGATAGGATAGCTGACATTCTGAACAAAGTATGCAATTCTCTCTGCAGTCTCCTGCATTGCTCCTTCAACTGTATTATTTTGAGGAAAAGCAACTTTCTGTTTCACTGTTCTTTGGATCATGCACGTATGTGCCCACTTTCCAGGGAGTATGCATGACAGCTATATCTTGGGACAGTCGGAGATCCCCGGCGTCTTCGAGGGACACCCCAGGGTAACTGGCTGGCACTCGGGAGAAGGGGTACCCACTAAGGTCCTGGCTAATGACACCAGTATGGAGGCCAGTGACCGATGCGGAGACCTGACATAATGAGGCTCATGTGGCCACTTGGCCTGTCATTGAGCGGCACATCGGACTGCTGATAATGCGGTCCCGATGCCTCGACCGCTCTGGTAGTGCTCTACCGTACACCCACCGGAGGGATGTCCAATCTGTGGTGCTCTGCTGTGCCCTCCACAACCTGGCACAGCAGCGGGGTGATGTGCGAGAGGTGGACGAGGAAGAACATGCGGCCTGGTCTGAGGATGATGAGGAGTAGTAGCCGGACTAGGAGGGGCTGGAGGACGATCCCGGGAAGGCCCCAGGGGAGCAGCCGGAGGACGGAGGACAGGTGGCGGCAAGGGTCTGGTATGCCCAGAGGGCCAGAGAGGCTCTCATCCTCACTAGCTTGTCATAGGACGTGGCTGTGTCTGTCATCTTACACCCTCCATACTTCCCACCCACCGTTTCCCCCCCCTCTCAATTCACCTCTCCCTCCCGTCCAACCATTCCCTCACCCGCGCACCCATTCCCCCCCTCCCTGCGCCCCAGTCGGCCTGTTCCACTTTCCAGAGTCTGTATAAGATCACTCCAGGGTGATAGGCTTGTGTCAGCACTGTCAGCGGGTCAACCTACAAGGCAGGAGAGTGATGATAACTCACTGTGAGCTGAGCTCTGGTGCTCCTCAATTTATGCCATAGTCTGACTCCTGTCTGTCTGCTGACGAGCAGTCACACCCATCACCTGCACATGGTATGTCTCAGCAGGGGACCGGCCCAGATCTAGGACCACTGTGTCCCGGGGGCTAGGGCTGGGGAAGGGTGTAGGGCACGGGGGCGGGAGAGGGGGAGGGGGAGGGGTGAGGGGTGCAGGCCACCTGCAATGCAGAATAATACGACAGAGGTGTCACATGTCTTAGGTGTAACGTGTTTTAATGGTGTACAATTGTGCCCAGACTGTCCTAGCTACCGATGGTTCCCCACCCCCACCCCCAGTGCCCTCTCTGTGATCCTCAAATTGCTTAGCCCTCCTTACTCTGCTGTTACGTCAAGATCTGTTCCCAGAATGCAAAATATTGGCAGATGGAATACAATATAGGAAATGTGAACTCACCCACTTTGGCAGGAAGAATGGGGATAGCAGTATATTATTTAAGTGGCGAAAGACTGCAGGACTCTGCGGGTATCTAGATGTCCTGGTACATGAATCCTTTGGCATTAGTGTGCAAGTACAACAAGTGATTCGGAAGCAAATTGACTATTGTCGTTCATTGCCAGGGAAATGGACTTTTAAAGTAGTGATGTTTTACTACAATTGTACAGGGAATAGATATGGGGCGGGATTCTCTGTCTCACTGGTGCGGTTTGCCCCCAGGATTCTCCACCTCGCTAGCTGGCCAATGGGGTTTCTGATTGTGGGCAGCCCAACGCCATTGGGAAACCCCCCGATAGTGGAGAAACCAGCCCAAGACCTGTGTATAGTTTTAGTCTCCTTACTTGAGAAAGGATATAATAGCGTTAGAAGCAGCTCAGAGATGGTTCACTCGACTAATTAAAGGTGTTATCTTACGAGGAGAGGTTGGACAGGTTGGGCCTGTATCCATTAGAATAATGACTTGTGATCTTATTGAAACACATTGGATCCTGAGAGAAATTGAATGGTTGGATGTTGAGAGTATGTTTCCCCTTATGGGAAAGATTGGAACTAGGAGTTACAGTTTGTGGTAGTCACTGTTTGTATAATACGTGTATTAGAGGTAATACAGTAAAGCTCCTGTGCTACAGGTATGGGGGTAGATCCCTGCCCGCTGGCTCCGCCCAGTAGTTGGAGTATAAATGTGGGTGCTCACAGAGCTGCTGCCATTTCGGTAACAGCTACAGAAGGCAACACATCTCTGCTTAATAAAGCCACGATTACTCTCTACTCTCGTCTCGTCGTAATTGATAGTGCATCACAGTTTTAAAATAATGGGTCTCCCATTTAAGACAGAGAATCGGAGAAATGATGTTTCTCAGAAGGGCACTGGTCTGTAGAATTCTCTTGCCCAGAGAGCAATGGAGTCTGGGTCATTGTATATTTTTAAGGTTGATTTAGATAGGTTCTTGATTGATAAGGGATTCAAAGGGTATAGGGGGTAGGCATGAAATTGGACCCGAGGCCACAATGAATCAGCCATGATCTTATCAAATGGTAGCACAAACAAGAGGTGCGAAATGGCCTACTCCTGCTCCTAATTCAAATGTTCATATGTTCTTCTTCAAATTTTTGTTTGAAGCAGTTTAGTAGCTTTCGTTAGTTTTCTAGGTTGACATCACAGGTGTGGAATGGTCATTAGGCTTATGAATTGGACGCAGAGCTGTCAACACCTCGGAACCAAAACTTGTCCTCAAGACGATATAGGCAGGCTGGTCAGATGAGCTGGTCAGTGGCAAATGGAATTCAATCCGGATAAGTGTGAGGTGATGCACTTGGGCGGGACAAATAAAGCAAGGGAATACATGAAAAATGATAGGACCCTGAGAAGCACAGAGGATCACAGGGATCTGGATGTGCATGTATACCGGTCCCTTAAGGTAGTAGAGCAGGTGAATACAGTGATTAAGAAGGCATATGGTATACTTACCTTTATTAGCCGAGGCATAGATTTTAAGAGCAGGGAGGTTATGCTGGAACTGTATAAAACTTTGGTTAGGCCACAGCTAAGAGTACTGTGGGCAGTTCTGGAATCCACATTCTAGGAGGGATGTGATAGCACTGGAAAGGATGCAGAGGAAATTTCCCAGGATGTTGCCTGGGCTGGAGAGTGTCATTTGTGGAGAGGTTGGATAGACTTGAATTGTTTTACTTGGAGCAGAGGAGACTGAGGGGGCTATGATTGAGATCTATACAATTATGAGGGGCATAGATAGGGTAGACATGAACAAACCTTTCCACTTGTTGGAGGGGTCAATGAACAGGGAGCATAGATTCAAGGTAAGGGGCAGGAGGTTTAGAGGAGATGTGAGGAAAATCTTTTTTACCCAGACGGTAGTTGGAGTTTGGAATTCGCTGCCTGAAAGGGTGGTAGAGGCAGAGACCTTCATAACACTTAAGGAGTATTTAGATGTGCTCTTACTCTTTCTGCAGGAGATGCATCTCTGCGTGAAGGACCAGGTTAGGTTGAAAAAGGGATGGACGGTCAGGTATTTCACTCGGGGTTTAATTTGAAGTCGCAGAGGTGAGGTCGCCATCTTGATGAGCAAGAAAACAGGATTTGTAAGTGCGAATTGTGTTCTAGAGTCGAGGGTGGACAGGTCAGGTCGAGCCCCAGTCAATGGGAAGAATACGGATGGAGCTGAGAGGTTCATGGAAAAGATGGGCATGGTGGACCTGTGGCATTTTAAAAACCCAATAGGGAGGGAGTACTCCTTTTTCCCACATGTTTACTGACCATACTTGAGAATCGACTTTTACATGTTAAGCCATGAGGTGTTGGCAGGAGTGGAGGGTGCAGGGTGCAGAGTACACGAGGATAGTAATTTCGGACCATGCGCCCCACTGGCTTAGATCGGGATGAGAGCAGAGGCCGGATTGGAGGCTTGATTCGGGGTTGTTGGCAGATAGAGGGTTCTGTGATAAGGTGCGGTCGGTGATTAAAGATTATGTAGAGTTGACCCAGAACGGGGAGGTGTCGACAGCCACATTTTGGGAGTTACTGAAGACGGTGGTCTGAGGGAAGATTATCCTGTTTAAGGCAGATGAGGATAGGAAAAGGGGGGAGGAGTACAAGCATTTACTGAACGAGATAGTCGAAGTAGACTGGGAGTATTCGAGGGCACCCACCACGGATGGATTAGCGAGAAGGAAAAGGCTACAGGGACAAATTGATAGGTTGACGACATGGAGGGCAGCTGTGTAGGACAAGGGGGCTGCTGTTCAAATATAGGGAGAATGCAAGTCAAATGTTGCCACATCAGTTACGGAGGCAGGCCGTGTCCAGGGAAATATTGAACATACGGACAGACACAGGGGAGGTGGCGTAGGAGCCAGGGAAAATAAATACTATAAGGAACTGTACAGGGTGGACTTAGGGGTGAAGAAGGGGACATGGGGCAGTTTTTTGATGGGCTGGAGTTCCTGCAGCTGGAGGAAGATAAGAGGCAGATGCTAGAGGAGCCTTTGGGGCTGTGGGAGGTGACAGGAATAGGGGTATGAAGTCGGAAAAGGCCCCGGGGCCGGATGGTTACCCGGCGGAATTTTATAAGGAGTTTGCGAAGGAACTGGTGCCGCATCTGTTGGAAATGTTCAGCGATGCGCTGGAGAAGGGGGTGCTGCCGGAGACGATGACGCAGGCGACAATCACATTGATACCAAAGAAGGGGAAGGACCCGTTAGAATGTGGTCATACAGGCCAAAATCGCTGCTAAATACAGATGTAAAAGTGCTGGCTAGTTTGGTAGCAGGAAGGATGGAAGGTTGTGTCCCGGGGGTGGTCACGGAGGAACAGACAAGCTTCGTAAAGGGCAGACAGCTCTCTCGTAATATAAGGCGGCTGTTAAATGTGATTATGACCCCAATGGGAGGACGGGTACCGGAGATGGTGGTGTCCATGGACGCGGAGAAGGCATTTGACTGGGGTGGAGTCACGGTACCTGTTCGAGGTCTTGGGAAGGTTCAGGTTTGGGCCAAGGTTTGTGGGTGGGTGCGTCTGTTATATGTGGCACTGGTGGTGAGCGTCCGGACAAACGATATGAGTTTGTGAAGCTTCGGATTGCAGAGGGGAACAAGGCAGGGGTGCCTGCTGTCGCGGCTGCTCTTCGCACTAATAATAATACTCAGAATTTACAGTGCAGTAGGAGGCCATTCGACCCATCGAGTCTGCACCGGCCCTTGGAAAGAGCACCCTACCTAAGCCCACACCTCCACCCTGTCATAATATACACCAGTGTATTATGGTGCAGACACACACACACACACACACACACACACACACACACACTGATGGACATGCAGTGGGACCAATCAGCATACACAACACCGCAGCCAATCACCAGTGAGAGCACACGCACTATAAAGACAGGGGACAGGAGAGTTCCCGCTCATTCTAGTAGCAGCCAGCTCGAAGCACAGAGCTCACAGCCTGCAACACAGACATTCACCATGTGCTGAGTGCATCACCTGGTTAGGACTAGTCAAGGGTCAACGGTTAAAGCTAGTATTGCATTTACTCACAGTTCAAGTATGTTAATATAGTTAATCTTATAATAAAATAGAGTTGCACCACTTCCAGTGTTGGTGACCTGTTTGTAATCCAGAACACCCAACACATCACAGCCTATCCCCACACTTCCACCCTATCCCCGTAACGCCACAGTACCTTTTTTGAACACTAAGGGCAATTTTGCATAGCCAATCCACCTATCCCTGCACATCTTTGGACTGTGGGAGGAAATCGGAGCACCCGGAGGAAACCCACGCACACACGGGGAGAAAGTGACCCAAGCCGGGAATCGAACATGGGACCCTGGAGCTGTGAAGCCATTGTGCTAACCACTATGCTACGTGCTGCCCAATAATAATAATCTTTATTGTCACAAGTAGGCTTACATTAACACTGCAATGAAGTTACTGTGAAAATAGAGGCAATAGATCCTCTGGCAATGGGCCTCAGGGGATCGGCAGAGTGGCATGGGATTACGAGGGGGAGTAGGGAGCATCGGGTGTCGCTATGTGCGGACGACCTGTTATTTTACGTGTCGGACTCTCTGGAGAGAATGGGAGGGTTATGGGCCTATAAGTGAGGTTTGGGGCGTTCTCAGCATCCAAGGTGAAAGCAGGGAAAAGTGAAGTATACCCGATAAATGAATTGGGTCGGAGAGCCAACCTAGGTGGGGCTACCATTTAAAGTAGCCAGAGATAGGTTCAGATATCTGGGGATCCATATAGCGGGAGAGTGGGCGAAGTTGCATAAATGGAATTTAACAAAGCTGGTGGAGGACATTAGGGAGGATCTTAAGAGGTGGGACATGCTGCAACTGACTCTGGCAAGGAGGGTTCAAGTGGCGAAGATGAATATCCTGCTAAGGTTCCTATTCATATTCCAGACGCTTCACGATTTTTGTAAAAAAGGTCCTTTTCTGGAAGCTGTATTGGATTTTTTCAGAGTTTGTGTGGGCAGGGAAAGTGCCAAGGGTAAAGAGGGCTGTTACAGAGACAGAAGGGGAGGTTGGCGCTGCCAAACCTGCTGCATTATTATTGGGCGGCGAATGTGGAGAAGATGAATTGGTGGTGGGAAGGAGAGGGGGCAGAATCGGTTCAGGTGGAGGAATAATCTTGCAGGGGGTCCAGTCTGAGGGCTATGGTGATGGCGGCGTTGCCACTGGCATCAAGGAGATATATGGAGAACTCAGTGGTGCAATCCACAGTGAAGGTGTGGAATCAGTTGAGGAGGCATTTTAGGATGGAGGTGATGTCAGTGTTAACGCCGTCGTGAGAAAACCACGGATTTGCACCGGGGAGGGGGTGGGGGAGGTGCGGGGAACAGACAGTATATATAGGAAGTGGAGAGGAGTGGGACTGGTCAGGGTGAGGGATCTGTACCTGGAAGAAGGCTTTGCTAGTACAGAGGAACTGAAGGAGAGGGTAGAGCTCCCAAGAGGAAGTGAGTTTAGATACATGCAGGTAAGGGAGCTTTGCACGGAAGGTCTGGAAAGAGTTCCCCAAGCTACTGAAGTATGCCCTGCTGGAGTGACTGCTGCTCCCGGGTGTGGAAGGGGAGGGCAGGATTGGAGACATATATGGATAGCTGGAAGAGTAGAGAGGCGAGAAGGTGGTGAAGAATAAGGAGAAGTTGGGGAGGAGCTGGGAGGTGAGCTAAACTGGGGAGTGTTGAGCGAGGCGCTACGTAGGGTAAACGCGACCTTCTCGTGCGTGAGGATCAGCCTGACACAATTCAAGGTACATAGCGTGCATGTGACGCAGGCGTGAATGAGTGGGTTCTTCCAGGGAGTGGCAGATGAGTCCCAGGTTCAATTCCAGCTTGGGTCACTGTCTGTGCGGAGTCTGCACATCCTCCCCGTGTGTGCGTGGGTTTCCTCCGGGTGCTCCGGTTTCATCCCACAGTCCAAAGATGTGCAGGTTAGGTGGATTGGCCATGATAAATTGCCCTTAGTGTCCAAAATTGCCCTTAGTGTTGGGTGGGGTTACTGGGTTATGGGGTTACTGGGTTATGGGGATAGGGTGGCGGTGTTGACCTTGGGTAGAGTGCTCTTTCTAAGAGCCGGTGCAGACTCGATGGGCCGAATGGCCTCCTTCTGCACTGTAAATTGTAAATTCTATGAGGGTGAGGAGAGTGGGCTGGGACCAGCAAACCACACGCATATGTTCTGGGGCTGCGAGAAGTTGGAGAGACACTGGGCGGGAGTGTTCACGACACTAACACAGATCATGGGGGAGGAGGTTGGGCCGGACCCTGTGGTGGCAATATTCGGGATATCGGAGAAGCTGGAGTTGATGGAGAGGAGAAAAGCCGATGACGTGGCTTTCGCCTCTCTGGTTGCCCGGCGAAGGATCTATTTGGAATGGCGGTTGGCACGCCGCCAGGGGTGGCGGCCTGGCTAGGACAATTAATTGACTTTCTCTGCCTGGAAAAGATTAAATACAAATTGAGGGGTGGGTGAATTGGACATTCCGAATTCTCCCTTCGTGTACCCGAACAGGCGCCCGACTGTGGCGACTAGGAGATTTTAACAGTAATTTCATTGCAATGTTAATGTAAGCCTAATTGTGATAATAATAAAGATTATTATTATATGGAGTTCAGCGGAGGGCTTCGAGGCAAGGTGGGGGATGTTCGTGTCCATGTTTGAGGAGTTGTTCGTCACAGGGAAAGAGGTGGTGAAAATGGGGAAACAATTGTACAAACTGTAAAATTGTGTGGTGGGGCATATATTCCTTGGACTGTGTATGTTTGTAACCTTTTGAATAAGTTTGGAATAAAATACATTTAAAAAAAAGATGTGCACTTACAATCCCATGGCATTCAAGGCTATGGGCCAAGTGCGAGTAAATGGGATTAGAATGATTAGGTGGTTGTTTTTGACCGGCGCAGACGCGATGGCCAAAAGGGCTTTTTCTGTGCTGTATGATTCTATGACTCTATGATCTTAGGAGAGGAGAAAATCCTAGAGAGAACTGGAGTAAGAAACATTTTGAAAAGATATGGGTGAAACACTCCAGGTGTTTATCTGAGTATTCACACAGCTGTAAAGTAGCTGCATCCCTATTTAAAGCTATGCACATTGTTTCTACTATTATCTATGTACTTGTTACCAGTCAGAACATTTTTCATTGTTACGAAGAAATACATTTTCCTATAATAAATCAGTTCAATTATAGAATTATTACATTGTGAGGAAAAGATCTTTATAATAACCTTCTGAGCTCTTATGCAGGATTCTCCGTTTCTGAGACTAAGTGTTGATGCCAACGCAGAATTTGTGGGTCTCCACAACAGCAAAATCCATGCTACACCTGGACCGATTCCATTACTGTAGGGGCTAGCATCGGCACCACGTGGAACACAATCGATTCCAGTTAAAAGTGGTGTGGGATTCAACGGGTCCGTAATTGACATTCGGGAGGCTGACAGGTTGCAGCCGCACTTACACATTACACTCCCTACACACACTTATCCCAACTCCATACAGCTGATGGGTTGGCTAGGCCAGAGGACACCCAAGGGGCTGGCCTTGAGTGGGTGGGGGGGGGCACACACACCTTTAAGGCCCGTGGCTCAAAGTTCACAGTGGACTGTTAGCGGTGTGCGCAGCTGCATGGCTGCCTTGCTGGCTGCGGCAATGGTATTCCATGTCCGTCCACCCCGACCCCACAGCCCACCTCCTGGCCACCCCCCACTACTACCCCCAGCCCTGGCAGAAGCCCCCCAGCGAGCGGCACAATTGTCAGCAAACTTTGGCGATGTTGGATACTTTCCATACACCCTCTCTCTCCCTCAGCAGCCACCATGCCACACACCGCCCACACCTATCCTCCACCCCCGAAAAGAACCAGCTCATCCTCGGGACCATCATGTGGCAGAGAATTAGATATTAATCGTTTTGAGTACCATTGCTGTTTTTGATATATATTAATCACCTCAACTTGAGAAGACAACGCATAAGTCAGCAGATGACAAAAACTCAGAAATATAGTAAACCATGAGGAGGATAGTAGCAGACTATAGAGGTCTTTTTCAGACAGGTGAATGGGCAGTCAGACCACAACGTTGGTTTGGTGGATTGGCAATGCTAAATTGCCCCTCAGTGACTAAGGATGTGTAGGTTAACTGGGGTATGGGGATAGGTTGGGGTGTGGGCCCAGGAAGAGTGCTCTTTCAGAGGTTCAGTGCAGACCTGATGAGCCGAATGACCTCCTTCTGCACTGTGGGGATTCTCTGATATGCAATTTAACATAGAGCAGTATGAAGTGATGCATTTTGGCAGAAAGTAAGAGGAGAGGCGGTATAAACTAAATGTTACAATTATAAAGGGAGCGGAGGAACTAAACATCTGGGAGTGTGCATGCGTCAATCTTTGAAAGTGAGAGGAAAAGTTGAGATGATCGTTACAAAATATAACAGGATTCTTGACTTTATTGTGGTATATAGTTGGGAGGGAGTCGCCCTGGGAGTCCTCAACGTTGACTCTAGTCCCATGGCATTAGGTTAAATATGGGCAAAGAAACTTCCTGCTGATAGCCATGTACACCCCGCCCTCTTCAGCTGATGAATCAGTACTCGTCCATGTTGAGGAAGAACTGAGAGTGATAAGGCACTTTGGGTGGGGGACTTCAATGTCCATCACCAAGAATGGCTCCATAGCATCATAATAGATCGAGCTGGCTGAATCCTAAAGGACATAGCTGCGAGATTGGGTCTGTGGCAGGTGGTGAGGGAACCAAAAAGAGGGAAAAGCACACTTGACCTCATCTTCACCAACTTTCCTGCCACTGATGTATCTATTCATGGCACTACCTGCAGAGTGATTACCGCACAATCCAAGAGAAGAAGTCCCGCCTTCACATTGAGGATACCATCGATCGTGTTGGTGGCACTACCACTGTGCTAAGTAGGATAGATTTCAAATAAATTTAGCAACTCAAGACTGGGCAACCATGAGGTGCTGTAGGCCATCAGCAGAAACAGGATTGAACTCAATCACAACCTCATGGTCGAGCATGTCCCCACTCAAACATTACCACCGAGCTAGGGGATCAACTCTAGTTTAGTGAAGAGTGCAGGAGGACATGCCTGGAATAACACCAGGCATACCTGAAAATGAGGTGCCCACCTAGTGAAGCTACAACACAGGACTACATGTGTGCCAAACAGCACAGACAGCAAACGATAGACAGAGCTAAGCGATTCCATAATTATAGAATCATAGTGCAGAAGGAAGCCATTTGGTCCATTGGGTCTGCACTGACACTCCAAAAGAGCACCCTACCAAAGCCCTATTCCTGTAACCCCTCCTAAGCTTTGCATGCTTAAGGGCAATTTAGTATGGCCAATCCACCTAACCTGCACATCTTTGGACAAATAGATTAGATCTAAGCTTTGTAGTCCTGCCACATCCAGTCGTGAATGGTGGTGAACAATTAAGCAATTCATTAGAGGAGGTGGCTTCACGGATACCCCCATTCTTAATGATGGAGGAGCCCAGCATGTAAGTGCAAAAGATATGGCTGAAGCATTTGCAACAATTTTCAGCCAGAGGTGCCAAGTAGATGATCCATTGCTACCTTGTCTGGAAGTTCTTAGCATCATTGATGCCAGTCTTCAGCCACTTCAACTCACTCGGCATATTAAGAAACAGCTGAAGGCACTGGATACTGCAAAGGCTATGTGCCCGGACAATACAACTGAAGACCTGTGCTCCAGGGGTTTCTCCGTCCCAGCCAAAAAGTGTTCCAATACAGCTATAACACTGGCATCTGCATGGCAATGTGGAAAATTGCCCGGTTATGTCCTGTACTCAACAAGCAGGACAAATCCAACACGGCCAACCTCCCCCCCTCACCCCCAACCCCCACCCCGCCATCCCAATCAGGCTACCGATGATCATCAGTAAAGCAATGGAAGGGGATATCAACAGTGCCATCAAGCGGCACTTGCTTAGCGATAATCTCTCCCTGATGCTCAGTTTAGGATACACCAGGGCCACTCAGCATCTGACCTAATTACAGCCTTGGTTGAAACATGGACAAAAAAGCTGGACTCCAGAGGTGAGGTGAAAGTGATTGCCCTTGAGGGGAAAATTTCTGCTGGTTGGAGTCATACCTAGCACAAAGGAAGATGATTGTGGTTGTTGGAGGTCAATCATCTTAGCTCCAGGACATCACTGCAGAAGCTCCTCAAGTTAATGTCCAAGGCCCAACCATCTTTAGCTGTTTCATTAATGAGCTTTTTTCCATCATAAGGTCAGCAGTGGGGATGTTTCCTGATGTTTGCACAATGTTCAGCACCATTCGTGATTCCTCAGATACTGAGTAGTCCATGTCCAAAAGGAGCAAGACCTGGACAGTGTCCAGCCTTGGGCTGACAAGTAGCAAACAAAATTCATGCTATGCAAGTGCCAGGCAATGACCACCTCCAACAAGAGAGAATCTAACCATCGCCCCATGACATTCAATGGCATTACCATTGCTGAATCCCCCACTATCAACATCCTGCTGCTTATCATTGACCAGAAGCTTAACTGGACTAGTCATATAAATACTGTGGACACAAGAACAGGTCAGCGGCTAGGAATCCTGTGGCAATCATCCTGATTTGCCAAAGCCATCTACAAGACAGAAGTCAAGAGTGTGATGGAATACTTTCCATTTGCCTCGATGAGTGCAGCTCCAACAACACTCAAGAAGCTTGACATTATCCAGGGCAGAGCAATCCTGCTTGATTGGCACCCCATCCATTTCCTCCACCACTGATGCACAATAGCAGTAATGTGTACCATCTACAAGATACACAGCAGGAACACATCAAGGCCCCTAAGACTGCACCTTCCAAACCCACAACCACTGCCATCTGGAAGGACAAGGGCAGCAGGCACATGGGAACATCACCACCTAGAAGTTCCCCTCCATCCCATTTAACATCTTGACTTGGAAATACAGCACTGTTCCTTCATTGTTGCTGGGTCAAAATTCTAACACTTCTTCCCTAACAGCACTGTGGGTGTGCCTATACCACATGGTCTGCAATGGTTCAAGAGGGCAGTTCACCAGCATCTTCTCAAGGGCAATTCGGGATGGGCAATATATCCTGGCCTAGACAGCAATACCCATCAATGAGTAAAAAAAGCAGATGAATAGAGTAGAAGCAAGAAATTAATGCTAAAATTTTATAAATGAGTGGTTAGGCCCCAGCTGGATTTAATGGGGTTCCGGGGGCTTACCCGCGCCCACACCCTGGCGGAAAAGTCAGGGTGAGTTTTCCACCATCATGGCATCTTGCCCTTTCGAGATTTAACATTCATGGGGCATTAATTGGGTTAAGGTAGAACATCCCCTCCCATTTGAGCAGAGGTTGTGCCTTTGAGAGCTGACAGCCAATTAAATGGCTAGCAGCTTTCTGGTCCCAGCAGTGCCACCAGGAGTGGTGACCACAACTTGTGACTTTAACAAGGAAATCCGCTGACCTCAGGCACAACTGCACAAAGCCGACCTTTGCATGGCCCCCTTAAACAAGCCTGAATTGGTTGCTATGAGACTCTCATGCGCCGCTGACTTTCAAATGATGATAGGGTGTAATTACAAGTAGTTTTGATATAATGAGTATTCATGGTATGCAAATGTTTAACAAGCAGGATCTCGCCACAAGACAGTAGGGGCCTGATACACCACAAGTATGCCACAGAGTTCATTTCTAAATTTGAACCTGCTGTCGGGAAAGCAAAATTTCAGCTCCCGCCTATTAAGTTGCCATGTTTCCCTCTTCTGCATGCCACATAAAATCCCCTCATTGGTATGGGCCTCACCAGCCACTGGTTAAATCCACTTCAGGGCCTCAATTTGTCCATGGGCATGGGCAGGCCACCCAACAGCTAAAGAAATTTGGCATGTCTGCATCGACTCTCATAAACTTCTACAGATGTGCGATAGAGAACATCTTATCCAGCTGCATCACAGCTTGGTAAGGCAACTGCTAGGCCCAAGATCGCAAGAAACTGCAGAATGTGGTGAACTGAGCCCAGCGCATCTGACAAGCTTGCCACCCCCACATTGATTCTGTATACATCTCCCGCTGCCTCAGGAAAGCAGACAGCATTGTCAGTGACCCCTCCCACCCAGGCTTTGCCTTCTTCCAGACCCTTCCATCAGGCAGAAGGTACAAAAGTCTGAAGACCCGCACATCCAGACATAGAAACAGCTTCTTCCCCACAGCAACAAGACTCCTCAACGACTCCCCCTCAGACTGATCTGTTCCCTGTAAGAACACTATTCACGACTCCCTATGCTGCTCTTGCTCATGTATTTGCTTTGTTTGGCCCCTTGTTCCGCACTGTAACCAATCACTGTTTGTTAATGTACCATTTGTCAATGTTCTCTGTTGATTATTCTCTTTGTCTACTATGTACATACTGTGTACGTTCCCTCGGCCACAGAAAAATACTCTTCACTGTACTTCGGTACATGTGACAATAAATCAAATCAATCAATGACGTCGATGAGGTTTGAATATTCAGTGAGGGAGGATCATATCACGGGGCTCACAATTATAGGTAAATGTAATAAAATCAGGTTCTCTCTTTCGGAGGATGTAAACCTTGTTAAATCACTGGCAAGGGGTGTGGAAAATTGTGCAATGGGATCTCACCCATGAGAATCTCGTTTCACGATCCTCGCAAGATTTTGCACCCACATCGCCGTTTGTGTTGACGGGAGACACGGGCGCAAAATCACCTCCTACATATCTAAAAATATCACAGTGCAAAGGCCAAAGAGAGTGGTAATGCGAAGAACAAAAGACGTGTCCACACAAGGCATGAGTGGCTATGGAGCAACCACCTGAATGCAGCATATAGGGATAAAGAAAGAAATGAGGCAAGACCGGCCCAGCTAAAAGAAAATAGGATAAGATGGAGGTAGAAGTTATCCGAAATTCTTGAACTGAATGTTGTTGGGGTTTTTTCTTCTTTTTTAAAAATAAATTAGGTGTACCCAATTCATTTTTTCCAATTAAGGGGCAATGTAGCGTGGCCAATCCACCTACCCTGCACATCTTTTGGGTTGTGGGGGCGAAACCCACGTAACCACGGGGAGAATTGCAAACTCCACACAGACAGTGACCCAGAGCAGGGATCGAACCTGGGACCTCGGCGCCATGATTGAACTCAATGTTGAGTCTAAAAAGCTGTAGAATGCTGAGTTGAGGGATGAGGTGCTGTTTCTTGAGCTTCATATTTACACTGTAGCGGCCATGGACAGGAAGATCAGTGTGGGAGCAAGGTGGAGCATTAAAATGACAAGTGACAGAAAGCTCCAGGTGGACTGAATGGCAAAGTGCTCATCCAGACTGCATTTGGTTACCCAAGCGTAGAATAGACTGCATAGTGAGCAGTGAATACAATATGTTAAATTGAAACATGTACAAGTAAATTATTTTTTCACTTGGAAGAACTGTTAAGGACCTTTTAATAATAATAATAATAATTGCTTATTGTCACAAGTAGGCTTCAATGAAGGTACTGTGAAAAGCCCCTAGTCGCCACATTCCGCCGCCTGTTGGGGGAGGCTGGTACGGGAATTGAACCCGCGCTGCTGGCCTTGTTCTGCGTTACAAGCCAGCTGTTTAGCCCACTGTGCTAAACCAGTCCCTAATGGGCCTTTTAATGGTTAGAAGGGAGGATATAAAAGGACAGGTTTTGCATTTCCTGCGCGTGCACGGAAAGATGCCTTTGGAAAGGGAGGCAGAATTGAGGGTGAGTGAGGAGTGGGCCAGAATGCTGAAACGGGAGGGAAGGGGAGGTCTGTTTAGTGGTGGCATCACACTGGAGCTGGTTAAAATGGCAGTTGAATACGGACGCTGGTGGGACAGAAGGTGAGGACATGGGAAACCTATCATGGTTCAGTGTTGGAGCGGAAGGGTTGAGAGCAGAAGTGTATGGAATAGATCAGAGACAAGGTGGAGGGCCTAGTCAGCCACACTGGGTGAGCATCCTCAGCTGAGGAAAACGACAGACAAATTGGAAGCAGTGGTGGAAGGTTGCATCGTCTAAGACAAATATCGCGGAGACAGAAAAAATGAGAGAATGGAATAGAATACTTATGGGAAGCAGAGCATGAGGAAATGTAGGCAAGGTAGTTGTGGATACCCATGGGCTTGTCGAAAATATTAGTTGAGAGCCTATCCCCAGAAATAGAGACAAAGAAGATCAGGAAGGGAAGAGTCAGAGATGGAACATGTGAAGATGAGTGAAGGGCAGAAATTGGAAACAGTCAATGAAATTTTACAGTTCATCATGAGAGCAGGAAGCAGCAGCAATATAGTCATCAATGATGAGGGAGGTCTGTATAGGACTGTAAAAAGGAGTGTTTGACAAAAGCCACAAAAAAAAGCAGGCAGTTAGGTCCCATGCAGGACCTTAAGCAACACCTTTTATTTGGAGGAAGTGAGTGTAGTTGAAAGGGAATTTGTTCAGGGTCAGGCAGATAAGGGTGGTGGTGAATGAGGATTGTTTGGGCCTCTATAATTTGGTTCCAACTCCATCTACAAGTTTGCTGATGACATGACCATAATGGGTCGGATCTCGAACAACGATGAGTCAGAGTACAGGAGGGAGATAGAGAACCTAGTGGTGTGGTGTAATGATAACAATCTCTCCCTCAATGTCAGCAATACTAAGGAGCTGATCATTGATTTCAGGAAGCAATGAATCATACACACCCCTGTCTGCATTAATGGTGCCAAGGTGGAGATGGTTGACAGCTTCAAATTCCTCGGTGTGCACATCACCAAAAGTCTATCCTGGTCCACCAACGTTGACGCTATGACTAAGAAATTTCCTCAGGAAACTAAGGAAATTCAGCATGTCCACATTGACTCTTACCAATTTTTACAGATGCACCACAGAAAGCATCCTATCTGGCTGCATCATAGCCTGGTATGACAACTGCTCGGCCCAAGGTGGTAAGAAACTACAGAGAGACGTGAACAAAGCCCAGTCCATCACGCAAAACCGTCTCCAATCCATTGACTCTGTCTACACGTCCCACTGCCTTGGGAACACAGCAGCATAATTAAGGACCCCTCCCACCCGGGTTATTCTCTCCTCCAACTTTTTCCATCAGGCAGGATACATAAAGGTTTGAGAACACACATTAACAGGTTCAAAAACAGCTTTTTCCCCGTTGTTACCAGACTCCTAAATGGCCCTGTAATGATCTGAACCGATCTATCCACACATCTTCTCCACATCTTCTCCACAGAGTAAGACTGCACTCTGCATGCTTCACCCAATGCCTGTGTCTATGTATTTACATTGTGTATTTATGAATGTCCTGGGCAGGATTCTCCGTTCCATCGCACCCGTTTCCTGGTGCGGCGTGCCCCTGCTGGCACGTGGGATCTGCTGTCCTGGCAGCCGGCCAATGGGGTTTCCCATTGTGGGCACCCCACGCCATTGGGAAATCTGTGGGCATGAGTGCGCAGCCGGCAAAGCGGAGGATGTCGCTAACTGAGAATCCAGCTCCCTATGTTTTTTCATGTATGGAATGATCTGTTTGGACTGTATGGAGAACATACTTCTCACTATACCTCAGTACATGTGACAATAAATCAAATCCAATCAATCAATCTATTCGAGGAAGCAGCAGAAAACTCTCAGATTGTCCCAGTAGAGGATGGAGGAGTAGAAGGATTGGAACCCCATGGTGAAGAGGAAATGGTTAGGGCCAGGAAACTGGAAACATTTGAAATAACTTAATGAATCAGAAAAGTCAAGGAAGTAGGTGGAAAGAGACTGTAAAAGGGGAATTTTGCAAGGGGCAATGGAAGGAGTCCACATCGAGTTGTAGAGAAAAACAAAACTTATTTTATTTAACACATTAACTACTATCTACATCTCTAGTAGGTACTACTGTACCTACTACTGGTACTAATGTAGTCGGTGCCTGACTGGCTGACTCTATTCATACCAAGGCACATGAACTTAATCAAGAGTCCCCCTTATCGGGGGAGCTTGTATTCTTCAAGCTCCACGGGGTAGTGGACCATCCTTATCCCATGCGGGTTAAACAGAGAGAAAAAATGGCGTTGAAGCAAGAAGAAATAACTTAAGTTATGCAGAAACAGGTGGAAATAATGGCTGGGATTTAGCGGCCGCACTAGCCACGGGAGAAAATCCCGCAATGGCTGTTAAATCTCACGAGAGATCCAAATTGGGATTTGCTCCAGTGAGATCTCGTTTGGGATCTTTGCCAGCCCCCACCCTCTGATTACGAGATCAGGTTCACACACAGGTAGGGCGTGAGCCCGATTAGTGCATTCTATAATAAATTTGAATCTCATTACTGGACTTAACGCCTAACCAGACTTACTAGCTACCACATGGTGTTTGCACTGGCCAGCTCACTAACTCTGACTGTCTCAGAGGCTGGGTCCCGAGAGCGGGAAAACTGGTGCCCTCTGGCTTTATAGTGGTCGTGTCCTGTCTGGTGATTAGCAGCTCTGTTCTGTGTGCTTACTGGTCATCCTGTGTGTCAATCACTGCCTGTCTGCACTCCATTGTATACATAGATGTATATTATGACACTGCCCAGGCTGACATGGCCGCCAGGCCATCTCAGTTGGCGTTGCAAAGGTGCTTTCAAGGTCCCGTAACTATTATTAATTTTCTTGAATGTGCTGCCCATCAGGAAGCCACGGGCAGCTGAGCCAACCCTGAACCATTTTCAATAAGGGCAGTTCGGTTTCAGGATTGTGGTCTGAAACTGAGGTGGGGGGGGGGGGGGGGGGGTAGGGGTCGGTCAGCCAAGAGGAGGGTAATCTGAGAGGGAGGGCTGTCAGTGGAGGAGGAGAGTCAATCCGGGAGGGGGTAGTGCGTCAGTACAGGAGGGAGGAACGTCTGTCTTGGATGGGGTGGGGGGGGTCAGTCCGGGTGGGAGAAGGGATCTGTCTGGGGGGACGGTGTTGCAGTCTGGGAGTGGGGAGGTGTGGTCAATCTGGGACGGAAGGGTGTCATTCCAGGAATGAGCTCAGCCCAGAGAGGGACGCCAGTCGGTGGTGGGAGTGGACTAGGCCACACCACGAGGGGCAGTCGGGATGGGTCGGGCCAGGGGTTCAGGTGAGTTCGGGGAGGGGAGGTGGAGTGTCGATCAGGTGTGGGGTTAGTGTGTTAGGTCCCGTAGGATGTTGTGTTTGTGAAGGGTGACCCTCTCCCACGGGATCTTCCTAGAGGGAGTCCCAGTGCATGATAGAGGTACCCCATAAATATAACATTGGGGAAACTGGATTATGGGCCATTGTGTGTCGGATTTCCTGGTATCGCTCCTAGAAGTCGCTTTTTAAAAAAACTTTGAACATGTCGTCTAGTTCTCCCGACGGAAGAGAATTAGGGTATTCTGGGTTAATTTTTCTCTACTCTTAATCTTTTATAAAGATCATTTGTTACACATTTTCCCTCTACGGTAACAAGCCCCAGTTATTCTTCATAATTTATGCCTCCAACACTGAGGAACAAGCCGAGTGCAACCTTTCTGCAGGATCTGTAGTGTTTTAATGTCTCTCTTATTTTTTTGTGACTGGAACTGAAAACATGGTCTAGTAGAGCACTACATGGGGCGCGATCTTCCGGCCTCTTACACTCATGCTCCAGCGTAAAAAGGCCGGTGAATAGTGGGAGAAGCCAATAACGAGATCCATGCCGGGCGCCAAACAGTTTGCGATGCAGCCGGCCCACTCCCGTAGGCGAAATTGGGATATCGCGTAGCTTGGAGAGAAACCAATTATCACCACTTACGCCCCATTTCCATACAATCAATGAGAGTGACCCCATCCAACGGCCTCCCGGCATTCAGCGGCCTCCTCAGCAAGTGCTCATGCTGGTGCCAATTAGTACTCCTTTTGAAAAACGTGAACCTGGCGGAGTAATGGGGAGCTGAGGAGGGAAGTAGCCATCTTTGCTCCTAGGCAAAGAGCCTGGGTGTGCTGGGTTTGCCACCCCAATGCTCGGTGGGCGGTGGGGAACCCTCCGCAGGGGTGAGCCGCCATGGGAGGGTAGGTGGGGGAAGCGCTGGGGTGCAACTGGGGGAGCAATCACTCACGGCACCACCATGCCAACCCCTGGATCCCAACCTCATTCCAGCAGCAACCCTTGTCCCTGCCCGTCTTGTAGCCAGTTAAAATGGCTAACTCCCGATTTAGAATGGCTAACTCCTGATTTAAAATGGCGAACGGCAAAGGCTGCTGGGAAAGTCAGCCAACAGGACACAAACAAGCAGCTGCGGGTTGAGTGTGTATTTACCTCTGGAAAGGCCAGACAAGATCGATACCGGCAACCATCAGCATAACAAAACACCAGCCATCTGCATAGTAATGAGCAATCCCCGGGAACAATGAGCAACATTTAGATACATAAAGCCAACCCAGACTCGTCGGCGCCAGCAGAAGCCTACACAAAGGGAGGTGAACGACCACCTCAAGACTTCCCATCGATCAAGGAATCGCTCCAGCATTGGAGAAAATCGAACCAAGTGATTGGGACAAAGTCCAATCACTTGGGACCAGGTGCAGGGTCCGCCCCGAAAGGCGGGAAGCCACTGGGGACTATAAGAAGAGAGGCCAAGTTCAAATCGGCCCTCTGCTTCTCTTCTGGACCGGGTCACTCAGCAACGCGAACCAACCCTTGACAGTGACCGGTCCAGCCGTCGCTGATATCTAGTAAGTCTTACTTCAACGCTCGCTACGAGATAGGTGCTCCTAGCTACCAATCTGTACCAACTTCGAATCCCGCAGGCTCAGAACCCGAACGAAAGGCCATTCGTTTCCCTGACCTGGTGGGCCAGTTCCAAGTTAAGTATTGGACTGTTAGTCGTAGAAGTAGCTTAGAAGTAGAATTTATGCATGAGAAGTGATTACTGTGTATAATAAATGTGCTTTGATTTAAATCTTACTAAGCGGTGTATTGGATTATTGATCATTACTCGGACTTGAACCACGTGGCGGTATCAGAAAGATACCTGGTGACTCAAGAGCAAAGGTGATAAAACAGAGCAATTAAACAAAGGCAAAAGTTAGCAACAGTCTGCCCCACCGGTCACCCATAATCCTCACCGACCACCGAGGACTCTGGCTGCGCGGCTGAAGGCTATCGTTAATAGGGAATTGGCAATCGTAGTCAAGGGAGTATTTGACACATGCCAAGTGGATTCCTGTGGGTAGGTGGGCCATGTAGCATGTGGGAGTCATTGCCTAACATTCTAATCGCACCCTGATGCCTGGACACTATGCTTGAACACGGCGGGAGGCAACACCACACACGCAGCAGCCAACATCTGAACACCAAGGGTATGGGACATAGCTCCGGGCCCATGTCTACGGCCGGAGGCTAGATATGCGCCACGGGGAGGGGTGGGGGTTTACTGGAGAGATGGGCAAAGGATCCGGGAGTTAGCCCGCATTGTGGAAGAAAGTGACAGAAGCATCATAATGGCTGTGCAAAAAGTTGTTTGAAGGGCTGTAAAATACCACCTTCCCGATAGTGCCCCGATTCACCTGTCGGCGGCGCATGCACAGCCATATCGCCCTGTCCGATGTGCTGCCTGCGAGACGCGGCCTCGTTCGAGGAGTGAAACTCGGAGAGGGGCTGGTGGACACCGTTGCTACTCCTTGGGCGGGACAGGGTTGGCACCCAGAGCCCCCTCCTCCCGATCGGTGCCCATAGGGCCCAGGGTTCACCTTGCGATGGAGGGTCAGCTAGTTTGAGCGCTGGCTGCCCCTGCATCGTCTGGCTCTGCCGGCCCTGGCGGTCACCAATGGTCCGCATCATGGTGTTGACGCTCTCAGCAATGCTTCTCAGTGACTGGGACATGCTCTGCAGTGCCTCAGCCATGCCCACCGACTTGGACAGACTCCACAGAGCCTCAGCCATGCCCATCTGAGAGGGGGACATGTCTCGCAGAACCTCATCAAGGTTAGCCTGGTACTGGGTGACATTCCCCCAGCGAATCAGACATTCTGCCGAGAACCTCAGCCATGGCCGTCACCGACTGCACAATGCCTTGGACACCTTCAGTCAGGATGCCGATGTCGGCACCAGGTTCTCCATGACAGTCGCCACCCTAGCAGTGTTGGCCTCGGTGCCACGCTTTGCCGGCACCATCTCCTGCACCCGTAGCCTCTGGGACACCTCCAAGCGGCTGTGGATCTGCTGGAATGACGCTGACATCACCCTCTGAATGTCCTGGCCGCTCCCTATTGTCTCCATCAGCACAGGGTAACCCACTTCCAGAGGCTCAACATCAGATGGGGACCCAGCTGAGTCACGACTCTTTGAACATTTGTGACCAGAAATTTCATTGATTGATTCGTGCTGTCCTGTGAGCATATGGCCAGAAGCATGAGATCAGTGCCAGCGAGATCTGTATACGGAGAGGCAAAGAGATTTCATCAGCAAAACCTGAACAGTTGACTTATTTTCTGTCTCTCAGTCTCCACGTCTTCTATGGAGCTCCTTTGGTGATTCTCAACTGTCTTACCCAAATCTTCAGTTTTGGTGCCTTTTTCAGACTTGCAAACTTGTTTAAAGTTGATTTTTGGAGATTTTGGGGTCCTTCACTGCTTCACCATGATGTGTGTTCGCTGTGACTGGCTAACGAATGGTTGCAGAGACATAGATATGCCTGAACCATAACTGATTTAATGAATGATGTACAAGATTACAGGTATTACTTAGTCCTAGCCATTTTTCCTTTTAGATTCCTCGTCCTGTGATTCTCTCGTACATCATGCGGGTGGCACTGTTACTACAGTCCCCCACATAAACTCTTTCAACCCTTAACCCTGAACATCCTAACACTATTTGAAGCTATGGTGGTATCATTAAGACAAAAAGCGAGAGGAAATCCCTTCTGACACTGCCAGCTGTGACCCCCGCCTCTGGGAGTCTGCCATTTGGTGTTCACATGCTACATTGTAGTACCAGCACTAAAAAACATTCTAAAAAATCAAAATGAACTTGAAATTTCACAGTTTCACCAGCAGGTGGCAGGATCCAACAGTTTTATTGACTTCTCTTCTGTATACACAGAATATACATTCTGTATATTCTGAATAATGAACTATAAGACCCTGAGGGTTTGGCAACAAAGCAGTGGTGCTTGTGGGTGTTACAAGGGTACAAAATGCATTAATGGAAACTGGCAAGATTACAGTAAATATTACCTCACTGAAGGAAAATGGTTGTTGCACAGGACCTGGACCAACTTGTGAATGCAGTTTGGTGAGGTTAATGGGAATAGAGCTAGCAGTGCTCAGATGTAAAGACCAAATAAAACACCTTTGGTTTTGCAGATGTTAGAGAGTACTCTGCAACATTATTGTTACTCTTCAACCTAGCCTGCAGTTTTAGTGTTCAATCTAGTTGGAACTTTATTACTACTTTCTCTGTTCTTTACATCAGGCTTCACAACAGTTCCTGAAAGACAAGTTTGGTTGCACACTATGGGGGACAAGATGGTAGTCATAGAGGCAAAGAACAAAGAAAAGTACAGAACAGGAACAGGCTCTTCGGCCTCGGCTCTCCAAGCCTGTGCCGATCATGATGCCCTAACTAAAAACAAAACCTTCTGCCCTTAATCGGACCATATCCCTCTATTTCCTGTCTATTCATGCACTATCCAGATGCCTCTTAAATGTTGCTAATGTACCTGCTTCCACCACATCCTCTGGTAGCAGATTCCAGGCACCCATCACTCACTGTGTGAAAAACTTACCGCATACATCTCCCTTAAACTTTCCCCCTCTCACCTTGAACCTGTGCCCTCTTGTAATTGCCACTTCCACCCTTGGAAAAAGCCCCTGACTATCCACCCTGTCTATGCCTCTCATAATTTTGTAGACCTTTATCAGATCTCCCCTCAGCCTCCATCTTTCCAATGAAAACAATCCTAGTTTATTCAACCTCTCCTCATAGCCAACACCCTCGAGACCAGGCAAATCCTGGTGAACCTTCTTTGCACTCTCTCCAAAGCTTCCACGTCCTTCTGATAATGTGGTGGCCAAAACTGCATGCAATACTCCAAATGTAACCGAACCAAGGTTTTATACAGTTGCAACATGATTTCTCAACTCCTGTACTCAATGCCCTGGCTGATGAAGGCAAGCATGCCATATGCCTTCTTAATCACCTTGGCACCTGCCACTTTTAGGGAACTGTAGACCTGCATGCCCAGAATCCTCTGTATGTTAATGTTCCTAAGGGTTCTGCCATTTACAGTACAATTCATACCTAGATTTGATCCTCCAAAATGCATCACCTCACATTTGTCCGGATTAAACTCCATCTGCCATTTCTGTGCCCAAGTCTCCAATCTATCTAAAGCCTGTTGTATCCTCTGCCAATCCTCGGTACGATCAGCAACTCTGCCAATCTTTGTGTCATCCGCAAGCTTACTAATCTGACCACCCACATTTTCCTCCAGATCATTTATATATACTACAGAGATTCCAGCACTGATCCCTGCGGAACACCACTAGCTACAGACCTCCATTCTGAAAAACACCCTTCCACCGCTACTTTGTCTTCTATAACCAAACTAGTTATGTATCCATCTAGCTAGCCCACTCTGAATCCCATGTGATTTTAATTTTTGTACCAGTCTGCCATGTGGGACCTTGTCAAATGCCTTACATCCACAACCCTTCCCTCATCAATTTTCTTCTCTTCAAAAAACTCAAGTTGGTGAGACATGACCTTCCCCGTACAAAACCATGCTGCCAGTCACTAACTAGTCCATTTTTCTCCAAATGTGCATATATCCTGTCCCCCAGTATCTTTTCCAAAAGCTTCCCCATCACTGATGTTAGGCTCCACCGATGTCAAGCTTCCCCACCATTGATGTCATCCCGAGCTGTCCCAGTACACAAGGCAAAAAGTTTATCAGGACTTTACAAAAGATGTTAATCAACATGATGGGGCTAGAAGAGGATATTTGTGTTGTTTGATGCATTTGAGCCTTGGAGTCACACTGAACCAGAAATTTACGATAGGCAATACTGAAAAACTACTAAAACAACCTAATTTAAAAGGAAATGTACTGTAGCATTTTTAGGGTTTTATTCTGAATCTTCTTTTAAGATTTTGACATGTTCTCTCACCAAGGAATAAGTTGGTCCTGGACAAAATTGTTTCTTTTTGGCTGGCTGTTATTCAGCTGTTTAATTGTGGAGAGGAAGAATAATGAAATAGGCATGATCGCTTTGTCATATTGTCACACAACTATGAAATTTCTTTAAGGCTCAAAAAATGTAACTTTACATCAAGGTTCAGTCCTTTCTATGTGAATAGCAATCATTTTATACCCAGAAATGATCTTGAACAGGAATTTTTCTGATCACAACTTGGATGTAAGGTTGTCTGTTATAAAAATTAAACACATTACCCAAGATGATGAAAATTATGCACTTATTGAAAACCACTTATCTGCTAAATGAGGAACCGGCAATAAAAGACAATTGAAAAATACAAAAAATAAATAATTCACGTTTTGTTTTCCAAAATTACATTGATAGAGGCTGAACAAATAGTAACTTACCTTGGCAAAATTTAACCTATTTCAAATTTATGTGAATGGCTTACCAATTCAGCTTCAATTCCCAGAAATGTTGCAATTACTTACCAATCTTGGTCCACAGGTCATAGAGGTTTACAGCATGAAAACAGGCCCTTCGGGCCAACTTGTCCATGCCGCCCAGTTTTTACCACTAAGTTGCCCGCATTTGGCCCTTAACCCTCTATACCCAGCTTTCCCATATAACTGTCTAAATGCTTTTTAAAAGACAAAATTGTACCCGCCTCTACTACTGCCTTGGACAGTTCGTCCCAGACACTCACCACCCTCTGTGTGAAAGAACGACCTCTCTGGACCCTTTTGTACCTCTCCCCTCTTACCTCAAACCCATGCCCTCTAGTTTTAGACTCCTCTACCTTTGGGAAAAGATGTTGACTATCTACTTTACCTGTGCCCCTCAATATTTTATAGACCTCGATAAGTTCACCCCTAAGTCTTCTACGCTCTAGGGAATAAAGTCCCAGTCTATCCAACCTCTCGTATTACTGGAGTAGTAATAGAGAAGTCCAGCTAATGCTGTGGGACATGGGTTCAACTTCTCCCATGGAAGCTGGTGGAATTTAAATTCAATTAACAAACCTAGAATATAAAACTAGCCTCAGTAATGGTGACCATGACAACTATCAGCGATTACTTTTAAAAACCCATCCTGTTCACAAATTACCTTGAGGGAAGGTAACCTGCCATCCCTTCCTTTGCCATGTGCTATATTCTGGGATTGGCTTTTCGTCTATGCTCATATGGAAAACACAGTCAAACATGTGTTTTTTAAAATTTCATTAATATCCATTTTACCCTATTGATATTCTGTGCACCTTCACAGGAGGCTAAGAGATTTGGAGGACCAAGGCTTTGACAGCAAAGGAGGATCCAAAGATTGATTGAGAAATATTATTATTATTGGGGTCGTTTATGAGTGTGGATGGGTCGTGTAGGGGGTTGGGGTTAAAGGTGTTAGTGATGGCCTCACTGCGGTTTTCTCCGGGGGAAATATTCAGCGAGTCCAGTGGTGGTCTCCACATTGAAGATATGAGGCGGGATTCTCCGATATCGGCATGATGTCCGCCAACCGGCGCCAAAAACGGCGTGAATCAGTCCGGCATCGCGCCGCCCCAAAGGTGCGGAAGTCTCCGCATCTTGAGCGGCCGAGCCCTCACCTTGAGGGGCTAGGCCCGAGCCGGACTGATTTCCGCTCCCACGGCACAGGCCCGCCCGCGGATCAGTGGGCCCCCGGGGCCAGATCGCCCCGCGCCCCCCCCCCCCAGGCGTCCCAAAGGTGGTTCAATCCACGCCGGCTGGCGTGGGTTGACAGCGGCGGGACTTCGGCCCATCGCGGGCCGGAGAATCGCCGGGGGGGGGCCGCCAACCGGCGCGGCGCGATTCCCGTCCCCGCCGAATATCCGGTGCCGGAGAATTCGGCAACCGGCGGGGGCGGGATTCACGCCAGCCCCCGGCGATTCTCCGACCCGGCGGGGGGTCGGAGAATCCCGCCCATGGAATCAGTTTCAGCAACACTTTAAATGGGAGGCAGTATTGAAGCTGGTGCTGATTTGTGTGAACCGTTTGTTTGAGCCGGTGAGGCTGGATGCTAGGTTTAGGGGGTGTGAGGAGAAGGGAGTGGAAGGGGATTTGTTTTTAGAAGGGCGATTTGCGTATGGAGGAGTTGTCGGAGAAATTTGGGCTTTCACAGGCGAGTGGTTTTCGGTGCCTGCAGGTTCGCAACTTTGCCAAAAAGGTCTTCCCAACATTTCCTGTGGTGCCTCCTTCATTATTGTTGGAGAGGGTTTTGTTGCTGACAGGGACAGAGGAGGGGAGCACGTTGGGGATTTAGGGCAGAATTATGGCAGAAGATGCAATATCTGTGGAGAGGATGAAGGCTAAGTGGGAGGAGGAGTTGGGGTCGGAGATGAAGGATGGGCAACACTCTGCGTAGGGTGAATGCAACATTGCCATGTGCGAGGCTAGCATTGATACAGTTGAAGGTAGTGCATAGAACCCTTTGACCAATGCCAGGAGGAGCAGGTTATTTGTGGGTGTAGAGGATGAGTGAGCGATGTGGGAAAGGCCCGGCTAATCATGTGCACATATTCTGGTCGTGTCCTAAGCTCGTGGGGTTCTGGGTCTCCTTCTTTAGCACCATGTCGGCGATTCTATAAATTGAACTGAAGCATTGTCCCTTAGGGACCATATTTAGGATGTCGGACCTGGCAGAGCTACAGATGCTGCACGGCGGGGCAGATGTCTTGGACTTTGTCGAGCAGATGTCTTGGACTTCGAAGGTGGGTGCTGCTGGGGTGGAGGTCAGCTTCTCCACCCAGTGTCTCAGTATAGCTGGAGGATCTTATGGAATGATTATGTCTCAAGAAAGTTAAGTATACTGTGAGGTGGGCAATTGAGGGATTCTACCGGAGATGCAGCTGTTTATTCTGTACTTTAAAGAGCTGGTCGCTGGTAGTGATTATGTGGGGGGAGGCATTTATTTCTGTTGGGGATCGTGCCGTACGGGGGTTGGGGGAGGGTTTCGGGAGGTTTCTTCATTTGTTTTGTGTCATTGTTTTTATGTAAAATTTAAAAAAAGTGAATAAGAATAATTTCCAACAAGAGGATTGATTAAGGAGGGGAAAATAGAGTGCAAGAGTTAGCTTGTGGGGAACATAAAACTAACCGTGGTTTCTACTGGTATGTGAAGAGAAAAATATTGGTGAAGAGGGCAGCACGGTAGCATTGTGGATAGCACAATTGCTTCACAGCTCCAGGGTCCCAGGTTCGATTCCGGCTTGGGTCACTCTCTGTGCGGAGTCTGCACGTCCTCCCCATGTGTGCGTGGGTTTCCTCCGGGTGCTCCGGTTTCCTCCCACAGTCCAAAGATGTGCAGGGTAGGTGGATTGGCCATGATAAATTGCCCTTAGTGTCCAAAATTGCCCTTAGTGTTGGGTGGGGTTACTGGGTTATGGGGATAGGGTGGAGGTGTTGACCTTGGGTAGGGTGCTCTTTCCAAGAGCCGGTGCAGACTCAATGGGACGAATGGCCTCCTTCTGCACTGTAAATTCTATAACAATCT
Source organism: Scyliorhinus torazame (assembly GCF_047496885.1). Lineage (NCBI taxonomy): Eukaryota > Metazoa > Chordata > Chondrichthyes > Carcharhiniformes > Scyliorhinidae > Scyliorhinus > Scyliorhinus torazame. The sequence goes on from NC_092713.1 coordinate 96,653,161, forward strand.
ATGATAATCTATGACATGTAGGCCCTTACAGTCAGAAACAGGGGAATTTATAAAACGGAACAAAAAAAATGGCTGACCAGCTAAATATATCCTTTGGTTCTGTCATCACAAATGCAATACCAGAAATGTTGGGGGGTCACAGGGTTGAGCGCGAGGAGGGACTGAAGGAATCAGTATTAGTAGAGAAATGGTACTGGGGAAATTGGTGGGATTGAAGGCCGATAAATCCCCAGAGCCTATAACCTACATCCCAGAGTACGTAAGGAAGTGGCAGATGCAGCATATTGTTGATAAATGTGAGGTTATCCCCTTTGGTAGCAAATAACGGAAGGCAAATCATTAACTAAGTGGCTATAAATTAAGAGATGGAAATGTGCAACGAGACCCGGGTGTCCTCGTACACCAGTCGGTGAAGGTAAGCATGCAGCTACAGCAGGCGGTAAAGAAAGAAAATGGTATGCTGGCCTTCATAGCAAGAGGATTCAAGTACAGGAGCAGCGATGACTTGCTGCAATTATAAGGACTTTGGTGAGGAATATTGTTTGCAGTTTTGGTCTCCTTATCTGAGGAGGGATGTTCTTGCTATAGAGGGAGTGCAGAGAAGATTTACCAGAGTGATTCCCGAGATGGTGGGACTGACGTATGAGGAGATATCGAGTTGGTTAGGATTATATTCGCTGAAGTTGAGAAGAATGAGGAGGCAATCTCATAGAACCTATAAGATCTTAACAGGACTAGACAGGGTAGATGAGGGTAGATTCAGGAAGGATGTTCCCGTTGGTGGGGGTGTCCAGAACTAGGAGTCATAGTCTAAAGATATGGATGATGTGGAGATGCCGGCGTTGGACTGGGGTGAGCATAAGAAGTCTTACAACACCAGGTTTGTTTCGTATCAATAGCTTTCGGAGCACTGCTCCTCCCTCAGGTGAATGAAGAGGTGGGTTCCAGAAACATATATATAGACAAAGTCAAAGATGCAATACGATACTTTAATGCAAGTCTTTGCAGGTAATTACGTCTACAGGTCCAGACGGAGCAACTGGAGAGAGGGATAATCACAAATTAAAGAGGTGTGAATTGTCTCAAGCCAGGAAGTTGGTAGGATTTCACAAGCCCAGGCCAGATGGTAGGGGGTGAATGTAATGTGACATGAATCCAAGGTCCTGGTTGAGGCCATACTCATGTGTGCGGAACTTGGCTATAAGTTTCTGCTTGCCGATTTCATAGGTACGTTGACTATGCTTGCAAAGAAAAGAGTGCAGGAAAAGAGGTGGGGGGAAGGAAAAATTGCCTTCTTTGGCATCCCATAATCTCATTACAGATCAATATCCAGGCTTTTTGCAAGGACTTCAAAACAGTCTGAATTATCCAGAGGACATGGGAGTATTTAAGGATGAAGGTGAAAGGCTTCAAAGCCTAAAAGTTAGGTGTAACCAAGTTTTGAGATTTTCTTTCGCTATTTAGCTTCGGAAAGATTTTAGGTTAATTTTTAGTAATGATGCAGCTATTATTCAGTACATGAGGAGTGAACTCTATGCAACCAAGTGTGGAGTCAATCTATTCGCCAGCACCAGGTGAGTAATTAATAGAATGTGGTTCTCGACCACCAGATGAACTTGAGACAGTTCAGTTTGTTAGCTTTTTAAGAAATTTTTCATAAGTCAATACAACCCGAAACAATCAAACAGAAAAAAAAGGCAAAACATCACAATCAAAAAAAGGGTAAACAACACACAACCCCTAATGAACTTAAATGCAAAAACTAACCTAAACCCCCAAACAACTGATGGTGACTAACTCCTTAAAAAAGGGAATAAATGGTTGCCATCTTAGATATGACCTCTCCACCAACCCTGTGAAGGTGAACTTGACAGTCTCCAAATGCAGAAATGACATTCACTCACTCAGCCAAGCAGAGGCACTGGGCAGAGCGGGAGACCTCCAATCAAGCAATATTCACCTCCGGGCTATCAACGAGGCAAAGGCAAGGACATCCGGCTTCACCCCAAACTGTATAACCGGCTAATCCAACACCCCAAATATGGCCACCAGCAGACACGGATTCAAATCTATATGGAGTATCTCCGACATGGTGTTAAAGAATGAAGCCCAGAAGCCTATAAGTTTAGGGCAGGGCCAGAACATATGCGTATGGTTAGTTAGCCCAAGAGAACAGCGCTCACACCTATTCCCAACACAGTCCAATCTCAGATTCAAGGCACACAATTCAGGTCGCCATCTATAATAAGTTGCTGCGAGTCTAAATTGGGGAGGGAGACTAGCAGGGAATTCATAAAATTTGTATCTCCCATTTGGGGCATAAATATTAATCATGACAACCGGGATGTGTTATATTACTTGTTTGTAATATGTCGTTACTCTTTGCTTTACTTCCAGAATGGCCTGATGGTTAGATTTCAATGAAACTACCAATCTTCAATTCAAAGCAAAATAGGTTTAATGAATAACAAATTAAACATTAATGATGAAATGACTTTGTTCACTCTTCCAGAACTATCACTGATGATAAAGTAAATCAGAACAAGTATTAACTAGATTTAACGAAAAGTATTAACTATGCTATAACTCTCTCTCTAACTGCTGTCAAGTCATTCCTGGTTCGAAGAGGACCAAGATCCTTTTAGATTACATGTTTATACATTAATCTAGTGCTGCCATCCAGTGGTTGTCTTACACTATGACATAGTCGTTAACTCTTTATATACCAGCATATATCCATATCACTACAGGGTGCTCACCAGGGACCACAGACAATAACATATCGACCATTAGGGTCGGCTACAATCTTAAGAGGTGGAAAATAGAACCATTTTATTAATTAGAATTGTCGCACCCCTGGCCCTACCTTCGAAACCCGAATGAAAAACTTGCCCTGCCCACCCTTTGCACAGCCTAATTTGATCGCTGAATCATAAACGAGTCTCTTGCAAAAACACCACATCGGAGTTTAAACTCTTGAGATGAGCAAATGCCTTTGATCTTTTCACGAGGCCATTCAAACCCCTAACACTCTAGGTGACCAAACAAAATGGAGGTCTCCCACCCTACTCCTCTATCCAGAGTCAACCATTTCCACCAAGAGAAATTAACAAAGTGATACTTAAAAGGTAAAGTAAAAACATTCACCCAAAAGACTGGACAAAGGAAAATCAACAAGCACCATCAGCGAATTACCCACACCCCCTCCCCCACACCCCTCCCCCCAATGACATCGGCATTGAATACGACCACACCCAAGTACAAATACAAACAGGAGCGAGGCAAACAAAAACTTACCCTCATATAAAAGCCTACATTTAACAAACCCAAACAAAACAAGAATTCTAAGCTCATTATCTCAAAATAAACTACTATTATGAGCTGCAGCGAAGCCTCTAAAATCACTCTTGTTAACTAACTCCCTAGATCGCAGGAGGGCTCCCAACTGGAGAAAGAGAAAAATAGATACAAACAACAAAATACCAAAACCCCATTTAACTTGCGCACCAAAAGGAAGCTATATATTAATAATGAAAAGAATCTGACATGGTCTAAAACACCAATTCTAATCAAGAACTACAAGAACTCAACCCCAACAAGAACAAGAAAAAACATGAAACCCCAACAATTTAACAATACAACATGGTCGCTCGACAGGACCAAAAACCAATTACAACGTGCCCAACTTGTGTCTTTTAACAAAAGTGTCAACCTCTCCTGCAATGTGGAAGAAATCTTTTCCCTCAAAGGTTACTCTGAGATGAGCCGGGTAGACCAACCCGAATCGAACTCCACTCATATACATGGCGGTCTTGAATGCGGCCATTGAAAGCGGCCCGTTTCTGTGCTAACTCCGCACGCATGTCCTGATAGAACCTGATACAGTGGCCTTCCTACTTTAAAGTTGCGGTGTTCCTTTGCCCATTGCAAAACTTCTTCTTTACTGTAAAACTGTGGAACCTCACTATCACCGCACGCGGTGGATCTTCACAATGAGGTCTTGGCCGAAATGTGTGATGGGCTCAGTCAAATTTAAGAGGGGGTGTGAATCCACCCTCACCAACCATTTTGCAGAACATGCCCAAGAAGTTTTCTCCAGTGCTGCTCGAATAGGGGCAGAGGCCTCTTCAACTGATTTTTTTGAGGTCTTCCGACACAATTTATCGTACTTTTCAAATTCTTTTGCCAAGGTATTAGAAAGAATCTTGGCTGTTGGTGGAGTGGGCAGAGAATCAGAAACCGGCTCTGCCATTTTACTTGCCATTAAGCTCCGAGAGGCTTCAGACTCCGTCAACGAATTTCTGCTCCCAGCTTTCTTTCCCCTGGTTTTTTGGGGCATTTCAATCATAAAAGTTATTCTGATAACTACATAGGTTTCCATCGAAAAAATGCTCTGTGGCACCAATAAAAGGGGCTAAACATACAGTACTCCAGCAGGAACCACCCTATGCACATCTTCCCCCTATGTTACACCCCCTGAGGTCCATTAGCAAGACAGGTGGGCGGGATTCTCCGCAATCGGCGCGATGTCCGCCGACCAGCGCCAAAAATGGCACGAGTCAGTCCGGCATCGCGCCACCCCAAAGGTGCGGAAGTCTCCGCACCTTGAGGGGCCGAGCCCTCACCTTGAGGGGCTGGGCCCGCGCCGGACTGCTTTCTGCCCCGCCAGCTGGCGGAAAAGGCCTTTGGTGCCCCGCCTGCTGGCGCGGAAATGACTTTGCCGTGCAGCGCATGCGCGGGAGCGTCAGCAGGCGCTCACAGCATCCCCGCGCATGCGCAGTGGAGGGGGTCTCTTCCGCCTCCGCCATAGTGGAGACCATGGTGAAGGCGGAAGGAAAAGAGTGCCCCCACAGCACAGGCCCGCCCGCGGATCGGTGAGCCCCGATCGCGGGCCAGGCCACCGTGGGGCACCCCCCAGGGCCAGATCACCCCGCAACCCCCCCAGGACCCCGGAGCCCGCCCACGCCACCTTGTCCCGCCGGTAAGAGAGGTGGTTTGATTCTCGCTGGCGGGACAGGCATTCCTGAGGCGGAATTCTCCGCAATCGGCGCGATGTCCGCCGACCGCCACCAAAACGGCTTGAATCAGGCCGGCATCGCGCCGCCCCAAAGGTGCGGAATCCTCCGCATCTTGAGCGGCCGAGCCCTAACCTTGAGGGGCTAGGCTCGCGCCAAACTGATATCCGCCCAGCCAGCTGGCGGGAAAGGCCTTTGGTGCCCTGCCAGCTGGTGCAAAACTGACTTTACCGGGCGGCACATGCGCGGGAGCATCAGCGGCCGCTCATGGCATCCCCGCGCATGCGCAGTGGAGGGGGTCTCTTCCGCCTCCGCCATGGTGGAGACCGTGGCGAAGGCGGAAGGAAAAGAGTGCCCCCACGGCACAGGCCCGCCCGTGGATCAGTGGGCCCCGATCGCGGGCCAGGCCACCGTGGGGGCACCCCCTGGGGCCAGATCGCCCCGCGCCCCCCCAGGACCCCGGAGCCCGCCCGCGCTGCCTTGTCCCGCTGGTAAGAGAGGTGGTTTAATCCACGCCGGCGGGACAGGCATTCCAGCAGCGGGACTTCTGCCCATCCGCGCCGGAGAATCGCCGGCGGGGGGCCCGCCAACCGGCGAGGCGCCATTCCTGCCCCCGCCGAATATCCGGAGCCGGAGAATTCGGCAACCGGCGGGGGCGGGATTCACGCCAGCCCCCGGCGATTCTCCGACCCGGCAGGGGGTCAGAGAATCCCGCCCCAGCAGCGGGACTTCGGCCCATCGCGGGCCGGAGAATTGCCGGGGGGGCCCAGCCAACCGGCGGGATTCCAACCCCCGCCGAATATCCGGTGCCGGAGAATTCAGCAACCGGCAGGGGCGGGATTCACGCCAGCCCCGGCGATTCTCTGACCCGGCGGAGGGTCGGAGAATCCCGCCCAGGAAGTAGAACAAAATAGTTTCAAGTGACTGAACTCCGCAAGAATTTAAGCTGAACAGACCTGTTAAGGTACCATATTGGTGGGTGGGGGACAGGGAGGAACATACTTGTTTTGAGTTAAACTCAAATCTCAACACAAAACCCTGTGGGAGGGATCAGGGGCGAAATTCTCGCCCAACGGCGCGATGTCCGCCGACTGGCGCCAAACACGGCGCCAATCAGACGGGCATCGCGCCGGCCCAAAGCTGCAGAATGCTCCGCATCTTTGGCGGCCTAGCCCCAACATTGAGGGGCTAGGCCGACGCCGGAGGGATTTCCGCCCCGCCAGTTGGTGGAAATGGCGTTTGTTGCCCCGCCAGCTGGAGCGGAAATGCAGCGCATGCGCGGGAGCGTCAGCGGCCGCTGACAGTTTCCCGGCGCATGCGCGGGAGTGTCAGCGGCCGCTGTCAGTTTCCCGCGCATGCGCAGTGGGGAGAGTCTCTTCCGCCTCCGCCATGGTGGAGGCCGTGGCGGAGGCGGAAGGGAAAGAGTGCCCCCACGGCACAGGCCCGCCCGTGGATCGGTGGGCCCCAATCGCGGGCCAGGCCACCGTGGGGGCACCCCCCGGGGTCAGATCGCCCCGCGCCCCCCCCCAGGACCCCGGAGCCTGCCCACGCCGCCTGGTCCCGCCGGTAAATACCAGGTATGATTTACGCCGGCGGGACAGGCAATTTCTGGACGGGACTTCGGCCCATCCGGGCCGGAGAATCCAGCGGGTGGTCCCGCCAACCGGCGCGGCCCGATTCCCGCCCCCGCCCAATCTCCGGTACCGGAGACTTCGGCGGGGGCGGGATTCACGGCGGCCTACGGCCATTCTCCGACCCGGCGGGGGGTCAGAGAATGACGCCCCTGAAGTCTTTGGTTTACACTCTATCTGGCAAGAAAATCATGCTGAAGTAATTTTAAGTGGCATGAAAACAGAAAATGCGGGAATACACAGCACGTCTGATCGTACCTGTACTAATACAAGCAGAGTTAACATTTCAGGTCATGAAATTTCATCAGAACTGTTAATTGTCTCCCTCTCCACAGATGCTGCCTAACCTAGTCCAGTATTTTGTTTTTATTAAATGAGTGCCATACTATCCGATTTTCTGTGCCCACAGGAAATCAAGGAGTGGTATATTAAAAATCCTGCTTGTTATATTTTTCCTGTCAACTCTTTTAACTATAAATATCTATGTTCCCAATTCTAATGGAAATTATCGATGTAAAACAAACCAGGCTGTAATTGCACGTTTCACCCAGTACTGTCACTGTAGTGCCACCAATGGCAGGAGAGGGACGTTACGGTGTGACAAACAATTTCATTATAAATGTGGACTGCAAACATACAATAGAAATATATAACTGAGAACAAAATATAAGACCTTTCGATCTTTCGCTCCATGGGCAGGGTGTGACATGCTCTGTGCTTTCATTGGCCCGATTTCAGGCCTGGGTATTTTAATTCCAAGTCTTTCATTATAAATTGTTAGTGGGCATTCAACCAGCTGGAGGCCACATGCTGATACCAAGAAAATCTCAGTGGTAGGAAGGTAACTGTGATGAACGGTTACTGTATTACTGTACCCTTATCATCATGTAAGGTGATGTCCCCTTTAAGTCTGGGCTTGGAACCCTGGGGGACTCCGCCTCTGGCTCTGACCACCTGGGAGTCGTATATAAGGGGCCGCCTTGTGGGCGGCACCCAGTTAGTACCCATCTCGGCACCAGGCTAGTTCTTAGCTTATTAAAGCCTTCTTTACCGTTTACTCTCTAAGCGTCGTTATTGAGGGTACAACAGTAAGTTTCAGAGAAGGGGATTCAGAGTGTTCTTGTGGAAGGCAATATTTTGCCTGATAGAGTATTTCTGCACATCTGGCCCCAGAAAGTAAAGATTTCAAGTTACATCTTTGTCCTTCTGGCTTGCTTCAACCTGCCAAGAAAGTTAAGCAGCCAATTCTACATCAGCAGAGCTGCCATCATGAAGCCTGGATAGCAATGATCAAAGGCCCCTGAGTAGTGATAAAGCCCTGATCAAAGAGGCTTGGAATGTAATGTCAGGCTTCACAGTGCAGTATCTACTATTAGTCCTGCAGCTATGATTGATCTTTAGCTGCAGTTGGTAGTTGCATCTGAGGAGGAATATCCTGAACAGTTGTAAGCGTTCAGCACAACATACTTTGGATGCACTGCACTCATTGGGAACTTATATCTCAGAGGAAACCTACCCTGTACTTGAATAGCACTTATGGTTTACCAAGAGAGAAGGAAGCCTCACCTGTCCAGGGTGGGTACCAGAGCAATAGGTCGGAAGGTGAAAAAATTGAGGGAGTACGAGGGAATAGGGCCAGTTTGGCTCTGAGGAAGAGCAGAGAGGGAGATGTTGCTGAAAACAGCAGGACTGGTGGCCTGAAGTGCATATGTTTTAATGCAAGAAGTATAACAGGTAAGGCAGATGAACTTAGAGCTTGGATTAGTACTTGGAACTATGATGTTGTTGCCATTACAGAGACCTGGTTGAGGAAAGGACAGGATTGGCAGCTAAACGTTCCAGGATTTGGGGGCAGCACGGTAGCATAGTGGTTAGCACAACTGCTTCACAGCTCCAGGGTCCCAGGTTAGATTCCCGGCTTGGGTCACTGTCTGTGTGGAGTCTGCACGTTCCCCCGAGTGTGCATGGGTTTCCTCCGGGTGCTCCGGTTTCCTCCCACAATCCAAAGATGTGCGGGATAGGTGGATTGGCCATGCTAAATTGCCCTTAGTGTCCAAAATTGCCCTTGGGTGGGATTACTGGGTTTGGGGGATGGGGTGGAGGTGTGGGCTTGGGTAGGGTGCTCTTTCAAGGAGCCGGTACAGACTCAATGGGTTAAATGGCCTCCTTCTGCACTGTAAATTTTATGAAACTAGATGTTTTAGGAGGGATAGAGGGGGATGTAAAAGGGGTGGAGGAGTTGCGTTACTGGTTAGTGAGAATATCACAGCTATACTGTGGAAGGACACCTCAGAGGGCAGGGAGGCTATATGGGCAGAGTTCAGGAATAAGAAGGGTGCAGTCACCATGTTGGGTGTTTACTACAGAACACCCAACAGCCAGCGGGAGATAAGAGGAGCAAATAGGTAGACAGATCTTTGAAAGGAGTAAAAGCAACAGGGTTGTTGTGATGGGAGACTTTAACTTCCTCAATATTGACTGGGACTTACATAGTGCTAGGGGCTTGAACGGGGCAGAGTTTGTAAGGAGCATCCAGGAGGGCTTCTTAAAACAATATGTAGATAGTCCAACTAGGAAGGGGCTGTACTGGACCTGGTATTGGGGAATGAGCCCGGCCAGGTGGTAGAAGTTTCAGTAGGGGAACATTTCGGGAACAGTGACCACAATTCAGTAAGTTTTAAAGTGCTGGTGGACAAGGATAAGTGTGGTCCCAGGGTGAATGTGCTAAATTGGAGGAAGACTAATTATAACAATATTAGGCGGGAACTGAAGAACCTAGATTGGGGGTGGATGTTTGACGGCAAATCAACATCTGACATGTGGGAGGCTTTCAAATGTCAGTTGAAAGGAATTCAGGACCGGCATGTTCCTGTGAGGAAGAAAGACAAATATGGCAAATTTCGGGAACCTTGGATAATGAGAGATATTGTAGGCCTCGTCAAAAAGAAAAAGGAGGCATTTGTCAGGGCTAGACGGCTGGAAACAGACGAAGCCTGTGTGGAATATAGTAGGAAGGAACTTAAGCAAGGAATCTGGAGGACTAAAAGGGGTCACGAAAGGTCATTGGCAAATAGGGTTAAGGAAAATCCGAAGGCTTTTTACACGTATATAAAAAGCAAGAGGGTAGCCAGGGAAAGGGTTGGCCCACTGAAGGACAGGGGAGGGAATCTATGTGTGGAGCCAGAGGAAATGGGCAAGGTACTAAATAAATACTTTGCATCAGTATTCAACAAAGAGAAGGAATTGGTGGATGTTGAGTCTGGAGAAGGGTGTGTAGATAGCCTGGGTCACATTGAGATCAAAACCGAGGAGGTGTTAGGCGTCTTGGAAAATATTAAGGTGGATAATTCCCCAGGCCCAGAATACTGAAGGAGGCAAGAGAGGAATTGCTAAGGCCTTGACAGAAATCTTTGGATCCTCACTGTCTTCAGGAGGACTGAAGAAGAGCCAATGTTGTTCCTTTGTTTAAGAAGGGTAGCAAGGATAACCCAGGGAACTACAGGCCGGTGAGCCTTATGTCAGTGGTAGGGAAATAAAAGACAGAATTCTTTGAGACAGGATCTACTCCCATTTGGAAACAAGTGGCCATATTAGCGAGAGGCAGCATGGTTTGTGAAGGGAGGACATGTCTCACTAACTTGATAGAGTTTTTCGAGAACGTCACAAAGATGATTGATGCAGGTGGTGCAGTGGATGTTGTCTATATGGACTTCAGTAAGGCCTTTGCCAAGGACCCTCATGGCAGACTGGTACAAAAGGTGAAGTCACATGGGATCAGAGGTGAGCTGGTAAGATGGATACAGAACTGGCTAGGTCATAGAATGCAGAGGATAGCAATGGAAGAGTGCTTTTCTGATTGGAGGGCTGTGATTGGTGGTGTTCCACAGGAATCAGTGCTGGGACCTTTGCTGTTCGTGGTATATATAATTGATTTGGAAGAAAATGTAACTGGTCTGATTAGTAAGTTTGCGGACGACACAAAGGTTGGTGGAATTGTGGATAGCGATGAGGACTGTCGGAGGATACAGCAGAATTTGGATCGTTTGGAGACTTGGGCGGAGAGTTGGCAGATGGAGTTTAATCCGGACAAATGTGAGGTAATGCATTTTGGATGGTCTAATGCAGGTAGGGATTATGCAGTGAATGGTCAACCCTCAAGAGTATTGACAGTCAGACAGATCTAGGTGTGCAGGTCCACAGGTCACTGAAAGTAGAAACACAGGTGGAGAAGGTAGTCAAGAAGGCATACGGCATGCTTGCCTTCATTGGCCGGGGCATTGAGTATAAAAATTGGCAAGTCATGTTGCAGCTGTATAGAACCTTAGTTAGGCCACACTTGGAGTATAGTTTTCAATTCTGGTCGCCACACTACCAGAAGGATGTGGAGAGGGTGCAGAAGAGATTTATCAGGATGTTGCCTGGTATGGAGGGCATTAGCTTTGAGGAGAGGTTGAATAAACTCGGTTTGTTCTCACTGGAATGACGGAGGTTGAGGGGCGACCTGATAGAGGTCTGCAAAATTATGAGGGGCATAGACAGAGTGAATAGTCAGAGGCTTTTCCCAGGGTAGAGGGGGCAATTACTAGGAGGCATAGGTTTAAGGTGCGAGGGGCAAGGTTTAGAGGAGATGTACGAGGCAAGTTTTTTTTACACAGAGGGTAGTGGGTGCCTGGAACTCCATGCTGGAGGAGGTGGTGGAAGCAGGGACGATAGTGATGTTTAAGGGGCGTCTTGACAAATACATGAATAGGATGGGAATAGAGGGATCGGACCCCGGAAGTGTAGAAGATTTTAGTTTAGATGGGCTGCATGGTCGACGCAGGCTTGGAGGGCCGAAAGGCCTGTCGTGTGCTGTACTTTTCTTTGTTCTTTGTTCTGTTTCACCCAAAGAAATTATACCATTCAAACAAACTATTAGAAATGTTTAAAACTCATTTGTGTACCATTATAAGCACAAAGAAACCTAACAATTCATTCAGGTGTATTAACCCTAATCCAGACTGCCTCCAGTTGTGATATAATATGGCTATTCTGCCATTCTTTTCTTCATATTTTCTTGCTGCTCTGTGGTATACTCGGGGTTGAAATTAATCTGGGCCAATCCATGTCCAGAGCCAGAGATGTACTGACAGGTCAACAGGCTGGCTCTGAACTGAGACATTCCAATCATGACTGTGTTAGACAGGGTCAGAGGAGTACGGAAAGCCTTGTACCTCTTTTCCTTTTGTCCGTAATCAGTGCGGTCTTTAGAGAGGAAGATCTGTGTATATTTTAGCCCCTAGAGAATGTAGTTAACTTGAACGATAGCAGTGAACTTTTGTGGGTTTAAATAAAGAGAATTATTTATTAATGCATTCACACCAAAAGTTTAAAAGCTACATCACTCATGCACCCACACACTTAAGAAGGATACAGTTAAAGAGAATAGTGCGCTTTTACAAGTTATAAACAAAAAATTAGTTATAGGGGGCAATTCTCCAATATGGAGCCCAAGTGTTCGCGCCGTATTGAATGCCATCGCGTTTCACGACGGCGCGAACCAGACCCGGGTATGACAGATTCTGGCCCCCACAGGGGGCCAGCACAGCGCTGGAGCGGTTCATGCCGCTCCAGCCTCCTTTCCAGGTGTCAAATGGGCATCGCGCCAACCTGCGCATGCGCAGCTGGGCCGCGCCAACCTGCACATGCGCGGGGGACTTCCTCTGCGTGCCGGCCCCGACTCAAGATGGCGTTGATGTTCAGGGCCCGGCCGCGCCAGAAAGTAGGCCCGGGGTGGAGAGGCCAGCCCGCCGATCAGTGGGCCCCGATCGCGGGCCAGACCCCATCGGTGCCCCCCCCCCCCCCCACCCACAGGCCGCCCTCCCCGACCGTTCGCGCAGAGTTCACGCCGGCAGCAACCAGGGGTGAATGGCGCCGGCGGGACTCTGTCGTATGGGCGCAGCACCAAACGTGCCGGCGCAAATTGTGCCGATTTTCCACACCTCGGAGAATCACACGCCGGAGTTCGGGGCGTCGTGGCGCGGTTGCGGCGATTCATAGTCTTTTGACAGTGCACAACTTGAGTACTGCTGAAAAAAAGCTTTTAGTCTTGCACTCATCAAGACACTTTGCAAGAATACCAATGTAAGGAGTAACAGCAAATTTATGCTCACTGGAGTGCAGATTGGTGGGCAAGTGGACACTGATTGGTAGATTCTTTACAATGGAGAATGCAGCAGTTGATGGTGGCTGACAGTTAACTGCCATCAAGCATTTTTTGAAATTTAAAACAGACAGCTCAACTCCGATTGGTCAAGGTATTGCCCTGAGGAATGAATCAGCAAATGGCTATCACTTGTTTTGCTTAATTGAAACAGACATGCTGCATGTCCATGTTCTTTCTGTCTGCCAAGAACAGGATCCTGTGTATTAATATATGTAGCTTCCAATAGATAAAATGTGCCACATTGCAATCCTGACTGACAATCTTAAATTGGTTTTCAGCGTAATTCTTAGCTCACTGAAAATGATTTAGCAAATCTTGTCCAATCGTAGAATCACATTTACTGTGTTTTGAGTTTTGTAAGCATGGGCTTATTGGATATGGTATGTACCTTGCCCATGCCAATAGCAGCAGGAACATGCTGTTTGATACAATCCCCCAATCTGTAGGATGTAAAACCTACATACCTAGCATCACACTGGCACTGAAATTCATACACCGCACTATTTATTGGTGTGATAGGCAGAATGTCTTTTTTGGCTTGATAGCAACAACCTGTTAGTGGCAAATTCCACTTGTGTTGCTACTGCATATTGACAGCGTGGAACAGCGAGCTTCACCTGTTGCTCAGATGATGTCTTGCATCCAGAGTAATCTGAGATAGGCATATCAGTGACGGGCTTAATAATAATAATCTTGGTCAGGTACACAGAGGGAGAATTCAGAATGTCCAAATTACCTAACAGCATGTCTTTCGGGACTATCGGGAGGAAACCGGAGCACCCGGAGGAAACCCACTCAGACACAGGGAGCATATGCAGACGCCGTACAGACAGTGACCTGTAGCCACGTAAAATGGCTGATTCCCGATTAGAATGGTCAAACCCCGATTTAAAATGGCAAACGAAAGAGGCTGATGGGAAAATCAGCCAACAGGACTCAAACGGACAGCTGCAGGTAAAACAGTGTATTCGCCTCTGGGGAAGTCAGTCCAGACCGATACCTGCAGCCATCAACATCACAACAACCCAGCCATCTGCATTTTAATCAGCCATCCCCATGAACAATTGCTACAAATTAGCAATTGAAAGCCGACCCAGACCTTCCGGCGCCAGCAGGGGCTGACACAAAGAAAGGTAAACGACCAACCCCCGATCAAGGAATCGCTCCATTATTGGAGCATATTGAACCAAGTGATTGGGACCAAGTCCAATCACTTGGAACCAGGTACGAGGTCCGCCCCGGGAGTCGGGAAGCCCCTGGGGACTATAAGAATAGGGGCCAAGTTCAAATCGACCCTTCTCTTCCTGCTCGCAACCTTCGAGACCCGTCTACAAGAAAACTGTAAGTCTTACTCCAGAGATCGCTACCAGATAGGCGCTCCTGACTATCGACTTGTACCAGCTTTTGAATCTCGCAGGCCAGAACCAATTCGAAAGACCATTCGTTTCCCTGACCTGGTGGGCCATTTCCAAAGTTAAGTATTGGCCTTTAGTGGTAAGTAGTAGTCTAGAAGTAGGATTATTGTATAAGTTATATTTGCTGTACATAGCGTTGATTTAACTCTTACTAAGCGGTGTGTTGCATTATTAATCATTACTTAATCGGAGTCGAATTGCCACTCTGCTCTTAGTTCTTTTGATCAAATTTTGATCCTATCTCGCCTGATCTTCTGACTGAAGTTGGGTGAGATCCAAGCAGTGCAGTATGTCCCCAGGGCCGAGTGGTGAGCACAGCTCAGGCAGACGTAAGGAGGCTACACCCCTTTTTTATGGACTGCTGAAAGGGGGAGGGGGGGTTGGAGGTGAGACATGTGGGGCATTGGTGTGGGTCTGTACAATAGTTATCCAGAAGACAGAAATGATTTTATTTCTTCTAACCTTTTCTGGGTAACTATTGATGTAATACAGTCAGAACCCATACAAAGGTTTGAGATTTAAACCACACTTCCAGCTGTTTTGCAGCGCAGGCCAAGGGAAGAGTAGGGGCGGGGGTGTGGGCTGGTTCCCCTATTTTTTGGGACATCCCCCAGTTATACTGCCCTGGAGCGCGAACATTATGATCCATTATCTCAGGCGGATCCAGTCACATGCCCAATACTGCTATTGTCCACCCTGAATGATTTAAATCTAAACGCCATTGTTGTGCAATGGAGAAAGATGATATATCTTCACACCTACATGTGGTTAACTGGTTTTCTGTAGTTCTCTTTTGTTAACCTGGTGACAAGTCTGGTAGCCCTTTAAATTTGAGTTTGAAGTAATCCACTGAAAGCAACGACAGATGAACTCCACATAAGGGTTCAATCGAGGCATGTCCATTCAAGGGGGAGGCCCTCAATCAGGATGACTTAATTAGGAAATTACCTTGGAGTACTCTGTGTTGAATTTTCAGAAGTCACCTGACCCTTGGTAGTGATCTTAATAGCCTTGTTTGTGTCCATTTTCAAAAACAGACCTTAAGTTTCCATAGGAATACAGTTCCTGTTTGATGTTCTGAATAGGGCATGCCTTCACTGGTCATAACAGCTGCATATTGAGTTGTGAATGCTGACAACTCACCCATTTCAGCACATTATTACAGGCCAATTACCTTGCCAACAGGAGCCCAAAATAGGTGTGAGGAGCAAAACTTTGATGGAAGGGGTGGGATGCTGTGGTAGTGTAATCATGGCTAACAGCTAGTTCCTAGGCTAAATCCATCCACAGTGAAGCGGACCTGTGAACAAGGGCAACGCAAGGCAGATCTTCCTCTTTTGTTGTGCTTGACACAAATAATAACGTGGGCATTGAGGCAAATCAGGGGCGGGATTCTCCGATCCCCCGCCGGGTCGGAGAATCGCCGGGGGCTGGCGTGAATCCCACCCCCGCCGGTTGCCGAATTCTCCGGCACAGGATATTCGGCGGGGGCGGGAATCGCGCCGCGCCGGATGGCGGCCCCCCCCCCCCCGGCGATTCTCCGGCCCACATGGGCCGAAGTCCCGCTGCTGGAATGCCTGTCCCGCCGGCGTGGATTAAACCACCTACCTTACCGGCGGGTCAAGACGGCACGGGCGGGCTCCAGGGTCCTGGGGGGGGCGCGGCGCGATCTGGCCCCGGGGGGTGTCCCCACGGTAGCCTGGCCCACAATCGGGCTGATTTGCGCCGTTTTTGGCGCCGGTCGGCGGACATCGCGCCGATTGCGGAGAATTCCGCCCCAGGTGTGGAGAACTGCATACCTGTAATAAAGTCCATTGATTTTTGCTCCACTTCAAGTAACGAATGGAATATTAGAAATGGGATCCTTCACACCTAAATTTCTTCCTTGCGCTTTGCCACAGCAATTATTTAGAATGGAAAAAAAACAGCCTGACTGTATCTAACTTGTTGCGAAACCTATTGGCTACTTTGATAATTGTTTTCTCAGTCACATTGGGCTGGATTATCCGGCTGCGTCCGCCCGGCGACCGGAGAATCCCGCCCGAGGTCAATGGAGTTTTTCACATTGTATGCGGCTCGCCCGTGGTGTTCTTGTGGCGGGCGGGGTGGGAGAATCCAGCCTATTGTCTTTAATTATGACCCATGTTGGAATGTTTTGACAATATTATGTGTGTTCATGGTTATTTTTTTCATAGTGTCAACATGATGCAATATTATTGATGCACGATCAAATGCACAAAGACTAAGGTTGGGTACAACTGTGGCTTTATTGCAGTCAGATGCGTGGCCTCCTGCTGCAGCTGGCGAAATGGCAGCTAAATGGAGGACACGCATATTTATACTCATCCTACTGGGCGGAGCCAGCCGGCAGGGGCTACTAGCGAACCTGTAGTACTGGTCCTACCTTATATCCCCTAATACAGGTGGACAATGGTTCACCACATTCACCCCCTGTTAGAAATGAGTCCGGCGGGGGAGGTGTGGAACTATATACAGTGTTGAACATTATTTACAGTGTCGTAGAAACAACATAAAGAGAGAGAAAAAAAATGTGTCCATTTTGAAGGTCCAGTTAAAGGTTCAATCTATCTGGAGCCTTGACGTTCTGCTGGGAGCGGCGTAACGGTGGCGGCGATGGTGGTGCTGGCCTGCTGTTAGATGACTCCGGGAGCATGCCGAAATCTTCATCGTCCTCTTGCGTGGGCAGGGGAAGGAGGGATGGGCCTGGTGGGGACAATGATGGAAGCGCCAGGGAAGGGGAGGATGGCGCCGGGGCGGGGGAGGAACCTGACGGTGCCAGGTCCCTGAGGGAGACCATATCTTGGCAGCCGTCGGGGTACGCAACGTAGGTATACTGGGGGTTGGCATGGAGCAAGAGTGCCCTATCTACCAACGGGTCCGCCTTGTGGAGTTGCTCGTGCCTATGGAGCAGGACCGGTCCTGGAGCTGCGAGCCAAGTCGGGAGCGACACCCCGGATGTGGACTTACTGGAGAAGGTAAAAAGATGTTCATGGGGTGTGTTATTCATAGCGGTGCACAGTAGTGACCGGATGGAGTGCAGTGCATCAGGGAGGACCTCCTGCCAGCGAGAGGCTGGAAGGTTCCTGGACCGTAGGGCCAGCTGGATGGCCCTCCAAACCGTCCCGTTCTCCCTTTCTACCTGCCTGTTTCCCCGGGGGTTGTAGCTGGTCATTCTGCTGGAGGCGATACCCCTGCTGAGCAGGAACAGACGCAGCTCATCACTCATGAACGAGGATCCCCTGTCACTGTGGATGTAGGCGGGGAAACCGAACAGAGCGAAGATTGTGTTGAGGGACTTGATGACGGTGTTGGACGTCATATCCGGGCATGGGATGGCGAAGGGGATCCTGGAGTACTCATCGACCACTCTGAGAATATATGTGTTACAGTCAGTGGAGGGGAGGGGCCCTTTGAAATCCACGCTGAGGCGTTCAAAGGGGCGGGAGGCCTTCACCAGGCACGCACGGTCCGGCCGGTAGATGTGCGGCTTGCACTCCGCACAGACCTGGCAGTCCCTGGTGACTGTCCGTACCTCCTCGACGGAGTAGGGCAGGTTGTGAGCGTTGATGAGATGGTACAGTCGTTTGACCCCCGGGTGACAAAGGCTGTCGAGTAGGGCCCGGAGTTGGTCTACTTGTGCGCTGGCACATGTACCTCGGGAGAGGGGGTCTGGGGGCTCGTTGAGCTTGGGCGATACAAAATCTCGTAATTATAGGTGGAGAGCTCGATTCTCCACCGTAAGATTTTATCGTTTTTGATCTTGCCCCGCTGCGTGTTGTTGAACATGAAGGCTACCGACCGTTGGTCAGTGAGGAGAGTGAATCTCCTGCCGTCCAGGTAATGCCTCCAATGCCGCACAGCTTCAACGATAGCCTGGGCCTCTTTTTCGACGGATGAGTGCCAAATTTCTGAGACATGAAGGGTGCGGGAAAAGAACGCCACGGGTCTGCCTGCCTGATTGAGGGTAGCGGCAATGACGACATCTGATGCGTCGCTTTCTACTTGAAAGGGCAGTGACTCGTCTACTGCGTGCATCCCTGCATTGGTTATATCAGCTCCGATACGGGCGAAGGCCTGTTGTGCCTCGGCCGTGAGGGGGAACTGGGTGGACTGTATGAGTGGGCGGGCCTTGTCCGCATAGTTTGGGACCAACTGAGCGTAGTACGAAAAGGACCCCAGGCAGTGTTTAAAGGCCTTGGGGCAGTGAGGGAGGGGAAGCTCCATGAGGGGCGCATGCGGTCGGGATCGGGCCCCAGAACTCCATTCTGGAACACATAGCCGAGGATGGCTAAGCGGGTCGTGTTGAACACACACTTCTTTTTGTTATAAGTAAGATTGAGGAGAGTGGCGGTGCGGAGAAATTTAGCGAGGTTGGCATCGTGGTCCTGCTGATCATGGCCACAGATGGTGGCATTGTCTAGGTATGGGAACGTGGCCCGCAAACCGTACCAGTCGACCATTCGGTCCATCTCCCTTTGGAAAACCGAGAACCCATTAGTGATGCCAAAGGGAACCCTAAGAAAATGGTAGAGACGACCGTCCGCCTCGAAGGTAGTGTATGGGTGGTTGGATTTACGGATGGGAAGCTGGTGGTAGGCGGATTTTAGGTCAATCATTGAGGAGACCCGGTACTGCGCAATCTGATTGACCATATCAGGTTTACATAAGAACATAAGAACTAGGAGCAGGAGTAGGCCATCTGGCCCCTCGAGCCTGCTCCACCATTCAATGAGATCATGGCTGATCTTTTGTGGACTCAGCTCCACTTTCCGGCTCGAACACCAGAACCCTTAATCCCTTTATTCTTCAAAAAACTATCTATCTTTATCTTAAAAACATTTAATGAAGGAGCCTCTACTGCTTCACTGGGCAAGGAATTCCATAGATTCACAACCCTTTGGGTGAAGAAGTTCCTCCTAAACTCAGTCCTAAATCTACTTCCCCTTATTTTGAGGCTATGCCCCCTAGTTCTGCTTTCACCCGCCAGTGGAAACAACCTGCCCGCATCTATCCTATCTATTCCCTTCATAATCTTATATGTTTCTCTAAGATCCCCCGTCATCCTTCTAAATTCCAACGAGTACAGTCCCAGTCTACTCAACCTCTCCTCGTAATCCAACCCCTTCAGCTCTGGGATTAACCTAGTGAATCTCCTCTGCACACCCTCCAGTGCCAGTACGTCCTTTCTCAAGTAAAGAGACCAAAACTGAACACAATACTCCAGGTGTGGCCTCACTAACACCTTATACAATTGCAGCAGAACCTCCCTAGTCTTAAACTCCATCCCTCTAGCAATGAAGGACAAAATTCCATTTGCCTTCTTAATCACCTTTTGCACCTGAAAACCAACTTTTTGCGACTCATGCACTAGCACACCCAGGTCTCTCTGCACAGCAGCATGTTTTAATATTTTATCATTTAAATAATAATCCCTTTTGCTGTTATTCCTACCAAAATGGATAACCTCACATTTGTCAACATTGTATTCCATCTGCCAGACCCTAGTCCATTCACTTAGCCTATCCAAATCCCTCTGCAGACTTCCAGTATCCTCTGCACTTTTTGCTTTACCAATTATCTTAGTGTCGCCTGCAAACTTGGACACATTGCCCTTGGTCCCCAACTCCAAATCATCTATGTAAATTGTGAACAGTTGTGGGCCCAACACTGATCCCTGAGGGACACCACTAGCTACTGATTGCCAACCAGAGAAACACCCATTAATCCCCACTCTTTGCTTTCTATTAATTAACCAATCCTCTATCCATGCTACTACTTTCCCCTTAATGCCATGCATCTTTATCTTATGCAACAACCTTTTGTGTGGCACCTTGTTAAAGGCTTTCTGGAAATCCAGATATACCACATCCATTGGCTCCCCGTTATCTACCGCACTGTTAATGTCCTCAAAAAATTCCACTAAATTAGTTAGGCACGACCTGCCCTTTATGAACCCATGCTGCGTCTGTCCAATGGGACAATTTCCATCCAGATGCCTCGCTATTTCTTCCTTGATGATAGATTCCAGCATCTTCCCTACTACCGAAGTTAAGCTCACTGGCCTATAATTACCCGCTTTCTGCCTACCTCCTTTTTTAAACAGTGGTGTCACGTTTGCTAATTTCCAATCCGCCGGGACCACCCCAGAGTCTAGTGAATTTTGGTAAAATATCACTAGTTTGCATGAAGTGGGTACGCGTCAAGCTGCTTGTACCGATTGATTGTCTGGCTGTAGTCCACGACCATTCGGTGTTTCTCCCCAGTTTTAACGACTACCACTTGGGCTCTCCAGGGGCTGTTGCTGGCCTTGATGACACCCTCCCGAAGCAGCCGCTGGACCTCGGACCTGATGAAGGTCTTGTCCTGGGTGCTGTACCGTCTGCTCCTGGTGTCAACGGGCTTGCAATCTGAAGTAAGATTGGCATAGAGGGAGGGGGGAGTCGACCTTTAGGGTCGTGAGGCCGCACACAGTGAGGGGTGGAAGGGGCCCGCCGAATTTGAGGGTGAGGCTCTGGAGATTGCACTGAAAATCCAGGCCTAGCAATAGTGCAGCGCAGAGGTTAGGAAGGACGTAGAGGTGAAAGCCGCTGAACTCTACGCCCTGGACTGTGAGAGTGACTGTGCAGAACCCTCGGATCGGGACAGAGTAGGACCCGGAGGCCAGGGAGATCCGTTGATTGGCGGGGAGGACCGCGGGGGAGCAGCGCCTTACCGTATCCGGGTGTATGAAGCTTTTGGTGCTCCCGGAGTCCAGCAGGCAAGAGGTCATGTGGCCATTGATTTTCACCGTTGTCGAAGCAGTGGCCAGGTTGTGTGGACGAGACTGGTCCAGCGTCATCGAGGTGAGCTGCGGGTGATCATCACTGGTTTCAGACGAAGAGCGTTGGGGGCCCAGGTCGTGGAAGGTCGTTGGCGTCCATGCCCCATGGGGAAGGCAAGATGGCGGCGACTGGAGATCCTGCGGGGAACAAATGGCGGCGCCCATGTTGCGGGGGCGGGACAAAATGGTGGCACCCATGGGACGCACGTTGGTGGAGCAGGACAAAATGGTGGTGCCCATGGGCCGCACGTGGACTGAGGGGGAGAAGATGGCGGCACCCACTGGCCACGCGTGGCTCAGGGAGGTGAAGATGGCGGCGCCCACTGGCCGCGCGTGGTCCGTGGGGGTGAAGAGAGCAGCGCCCATTGTGCATTTGGCAGGGGGGAGGGTGCGATAGCGGGAACTGCGCGGGCCTGGCACAGGGCGGCAAAGTGGTCCTTTTTGCCGCAAACCTTGCAGATGGTGGCGCGGGCCGGGCAGCGTGGCGAGGGTGGTTCTGCTGACTGCAGAAATAGCATCGGGGACCCCCGGGGTGCGCGGTTTTGCATGTGGCGCAGGCGTATTGGCTAGGCAGGGCCCCAGCTGAGGCGGTCGTTTGCAGGGTCCAGGAGGGATAGGAGAGGTGGGCCGCGTGGCTGGAGGGGTAGGCCTGAACATTACGGGAGGCGACCATCATGGAGCGCGCTAATTTTTTGGTCTCCACTTGGTCGAGTGAGGCCCCTTCCAGTAATTGTTGTGTTGGATTAGGTCCGACCCAATCCCCGTTACAAAAGCATCGTGCATGAGGAGATTAGAATGTTCGGCGGCCGTAACGGCCTGACAGTCACAGTCCCGGACGAGTGGGATTACGGCCTGCCAGAAGTCTTCTATGGACTCACCAGGGAGTTGAGAGCGAGTGGTGAGTACGTGCCTGGCGAAGAGTGTGTTCGCTTTCTGCGCGTAGTTCTCTTTGAGGAGTGCCATGGCATCCACATAAGTCGGGGCGTCCTGGATCAGCGGGAACACGCTTGAGCTCAACCTGGAAAACAGGACCTGTATCTTCTGAGCCTCCGTCGGTGGGGTGGTCGCTGAGTCAATGTAGGCCTCGAAATAAGCTAGCCAGCGATTAAAGTCTTTTCTGGCATCAGTCGATTGCGGATTCAGCTGCAGGCGATCTGGTTTAATACGGCTGCCCATCCTGTAGAAAAGCTGACTGCAATAAAGTGATGCACGATCAATTGCACAAAGACTAAGGTTGGGTACAACTGTTTTTCACATTGTATGCGGCTCGCCCGTGGTGTTCTTGTGGCGGGCGGGGTGGGAGAATCCAGCCTATTGTCTTTAATTATGACCCATGTTGGAATGTTTTGACAATATTATGTGTGTTCATGGTTATTTTTTTCATAGTGTCAACATGATGCAATATTATTGATGCACGATCAAATGCACAAAGACTAAGGTTGGGTACAACTGTGGCTTTATTGCAGTCAGATGCGTGGCCTCCTGCTGCAGCTGGCGAAATGGCAGCTAAATGGAGGACACGCATATTTATACTCATCCTACTGGGCGGAGCCAGCCGGCAGGGGCTACCGGCGAACCTGTAGTACAGGTCCTACCTTACATCCCCTAATACAGGTGTACAGTGGTTCACCACAATTATGTTATGATTTCTTTGGAGACTGATAACATTTATAAAGAAGTTCAAATGTTCAGATGATAGGTGAAAGAATGACATGTCATGATTTCATGTTTTATGTTTATTGTAATAAATTACTATAAATACTATTCACTAAACACTATCTTTGTAGGCAACCTATACTTTAAACCACAGAACAAGATCTCCCCCCACCCCACCTTTCTTATTTTTAGCCCTACCAAAACAAAAGAGTTCTCAGGTATACTTCCAACTGTCCTTTAAGGAGATTTTCAATTTTCTTACAATCAATCAATGTGATTCTTAGCTTGGACGGTTATTCCTGTTCTTTTCTTTTCTCAGTCTGGTACGCTCAATCTTCGAGTCTTTCCTTTGCTGGAGATGCTCCCTCTAACCCAAGTTAGGCGACTGTTCCAGCCTTGTTCTAACTGCCCATGAATTTGCTCTTTTCAATCCAAGGGCCCGCTTCCAACTGCACGCCTGTACAATGAACCATAGAGACATTTTTTGGCCTCCAGCTGCTTCCACCCCCCTGACCAGGCAGACTCAAGACACTGTCTGTGATATTCAGTGACATTCTAATAAAGCCAATAACCTGATGTTTACAATGGCTTCCCCTACTTCCTTCCTCATGGTGTGAATCATATGGGCCTTGTCTCAAGGTAGAAATGTTAATTTGCTTCTCTTGAGAGCCCAATTCTTTTTCATCTTGGCATTAAATGGACAGTTTAAAGCACAACCATTTACACCCTGATGAAAACTCTGAGTCTCCACAGTTTGCACACAGCTGCTGCCATTGTCTCCAAATGTAAATCATTTGCACCTTCTCCCCAGAAGGTCCTTCTTTAGAACTGGTCAAATGATCGGCTTCATTTTTTAACCTTAAATTTACAGTCAGTTTAAAGTACCAAAACATAAAAATCTTATAAACCTCATAATTGTAACAATTATGACATCAATACATGGACATTATCTAAAATATTGTGGCCATTCTGTATAATATGACAATTCTGTATCACAGGGCATTCGGTTTGCATGAATACCAGCTGAAAACAACATAATTAAATACAGGACAGCTGCACAGTTAGGAATTGCTCTTTCAATCTCATGTTGTAATATGCTGTGGAGATGCCGGCGTTGGACTGGGGTGAGCACAGTAAGAAGTCTTACAACACCTGACATTCACCTGAGGAAGGAGCAGTGCTCTGAAAGCTAATGTTTGAAACAAACCTGTTGGACTTTAACCTGGTGTTGTAAGACTTCTTACTATGTTGTAATATAATAGCAGTCTTAGGTGACTAAAGCATCAGGAGGCTTGTGTGATGGATAAACATTTGCATAGACCTATGACAATCAATGGCCTGGTTTTGTGCTGTCAAGTTATATATGCAAACTATAAGAATGCATTTAGTTCCAAAAGAAATTAAGAATAAGACAGACTGTTACCCTATGTTTTAAACTATCTTCCCATCTTTGGTATCTGGACTGAAATTATGCTGAGGCTTGTGGCATGAAAGTGTCCTTGCTAAGTGGATTACATTGATAATCTTATTAAAAGATTTTTTTTTTTAAAGTACAATCACTTCTGAGGTTATGGCTAAGTACCACAGTTGCAGCCAGACTGAAAATTACCACCCTACATTCAATCCATTTTGTATTTAACTGGGAAACAACCGGTGTTAACATTTGATGTTTAAAAAAAAGAACAGCGTTCAATTTTTCAGCACTGGAAATTTATTGTTTTATTCCCTCATCAGATGTGAGTGTTGTAGGGAAGGTCAGCATTTATTGCCCATCCCTAATTACCTTTCAGAAGGAGTGGTGTGCCGCCTCCTTGGTGATATGCCATCAATTAAGAGGGAAAACGCAGAGTGAATTAACTATGACGTTAATTGACTTACAACAGAGCTGGCAGCGTGCCCCAGAATGAGGCAGTGTGAAAGGTCGGCAGCTTATATGCCCAGGCCCTAGGGGGAGGAGCCACGGGCAGAGCCAAAACCGTACAATATGTAATATAGTGGCAATACTGTACAACACGTAATACTGTGGCAGCAGAATACAACACAGTGGTTTCACCACATTCACCCCCTGTTTTTAAAAAAAAGTCCAGCGGGGGTGAAACAAACAAGTTGCGTCAGAGATTGAGTATGACAGGGGCTTTGATTGTCTGCCGTGACCGCCTCAGTCCCGGCAGTGGTGTGAGTATCAAAGTCGGCTGAAGCGTTGAGGCCTGCGTGTCCGGGAGCAAGACAGCTTCTGTGTTCTCAGGCGGGTGGGCAGCAACGGGGGAAGGGGGTATAGGGTCGGGTAGAGTAGTAGTGGAGAGGGGCGAAATAGAGTCGGGAGCGCCGGTGACAGTCGCTGGGGAACCTGCGGGTGCCAAATCCCAAAGGGAGACTGTGTCCTCCCGCCCGGCATGGTGAGCCACGTAGGCGTACTGGGGATTCGCATGGAGGAGAAGGACCCTTTCTACCAGAGGATCCGACTTATGAGTCTTCACATGTTCTCGGAGGAGGCCGGGCCCTGGAACCATCAGCCAGGTCGGGAGCGAGACCCCCGAGGTGGACCTTCTGGGGAAGGCAAAATCCTCTCGTAGGGGGTCACATTAGTAGCGGGGCAGAGAAGTGACCGGATGGATTGGAGCGCACTGGGAAGGACCTCCTGCCAGCGGGGGACTGGGAGACCTCTAGACCATAGGGCAAGAAGGACAGCCTTCCAGACCGTCACGTTCTCCCTCTCCACCTGTCCGTTCCCCCGGGGATTGTAGCTGGTAGTCTTGCTTGAGGCGATGCCCTTGCTAAGCAGGAACTGACGCAGCTCATGACTCATGAAGCAGAAACCCCGATCACTATGGATGTAAGTGGGGAAACCGAACAAGGTGAAGACACTGCTCAGGGCCTTGATGACTGTGGCAGAGGTCGTGTCTGGGCATGGGAAGGCGAAAGGGAAACGTGAGTACTCGTCAAGGATGTTGAGGAAGTACACGTTACGGTCAGTGGAGGGGAGGGGCCCTTTGAAATCAATGCTGAGGCGTTCAAAGAGGCGTGAGGCCTTTACCAGGCGTGCTCTGTCTGGCCGATAGAAGTGTGGTTTGCACTCCGCGCAGACCTGGCAGTCCCTGGTCATGGTCCTGACCTTCTCGATGGAGTAAGGCAGGTTGCGGGCCTTGATATAATGGAAAAGCCGGGTGACCCCCCGGGTGACAGAGGTCATTATGGAGGGCCCGCAGTCGGTCTACTTGTGCGCTGGGAAAGGGCATCTGGGGGCTCATTAAGCTTCCCAGGACGATACTGGATATCATAGTTGTAGGTGGAGAGTTCGATCCTCCACCTCAATATCTTATCGTTCTTGATCTTGCCCCGCTCTGTGTCACTGAACATGAAGGCAACCGACCGTTGGTCAGCGAGGAGAGTGAATTGCCTGCCGGCCAGGTAATGCCAAAAATATCGCACAGCTTCGACAATGGCTTGGGCTTCCTTTTCGACGGAGGAGTGCCGAATCTCGGAGGCATGGAGGGTATGGGAGAAGAAAGCCACGGGCCTTCCTGCCTGGTTGAGGGGAGCGGCCAGGGCAAAGTCAGACGCATCGCTCTCTACCTGGAACAGGATGGATTCGTCCACAGCGTGCATCGCAGCTTCGGCAATATCCGCCTTGATGCGGTCGTAGGCCACACGAGCCTCAGCCGTCAGGGGAAAAACAGTGGATTTGATGAGTGGGTGGGCCTTGTCCGCATAATTGGGGACCCACTGGGCATAGTACGAAAAGAACCCCAGGCATCTCTTCAGGGCCTTGGGGCAGTGGGGGAGGGGGAGTTTCAGGAGGGGGCACATGCGGTCAGGGTCGGGCCCTCGGACTCCGTTTTCCACGACGTAGCCAAGGATGGCTAGTCGGGTTGTGCGGAAAACGCATTTCCTCTTATTATATGTCAGATTAAGGAGCTGGGCAGCGTGGATGAATTTCTTGAGGGCAGCGTTGTGGTCCTGGTGATCATGGCCGCAGATGGTGACATTATCTAGATACGAGAACATGGCCCGCAGCCCGTACTGGTCAACCATTCGGTCCATCGCTCGCTGGAAGACCGAGACCCCATTGGTGACGCCGAAGGGAACCTGGAGAAAGTGGTAGAGGTGCCCAGCTGCCTCGAAGGCAGTGTACTGGCGGTCCTCCGGGCGGATAGGGAGCTGGTGGTACGCGGACTTCAGGTCCACGGTGGAGAAGACCCGGTACTGCGCAATCTGATTGACCATGTCAGATAGGCGGGGAAGGGGGTACGCATCGAGCAGCGTGTACCGGTTCATGGTCTGACTGTAGGCGATGACCATCCGATGCTTCTCCCCAGTCTTGACGACCACCACCTGAGATCTCTAGGGGCTGTTACTGGCCTCTATGATCCCTTCCCGCAGGAGCCGCTGAACCTCCGACCTGATGAAGGTCATGTCCCGAGCACCGTATCGTCTGCTCTTAGTGGCGACGGGCTTACAGTCTGGGGTGAGGTTGGCGAAGAGCGAGGGAGGGGTGACCTTAAGGATCAAGAGGCTACAGACGGTGAGTGGGGGCAAGGGTCCATCGAACTTCAGGGTGATACTCTGGAGGTTGCACTGGAAGTCGAGACCCAGAAGAAGTTCCATGCAGAGGTGTGGGAGTGACGAATGTGATATAAAATAGTTACTTTAGAGATATTAGTTACTGTAATGTAGAGATAGGCCAGTCTCATTCTGGTGAGTTCACAGACAAAGGATTTCAGACCGCCTGGCAAAGCAAGGAGGAGCTGTGTCCATCAAAGGAGGAGAAAAGGATGCTGGGTAATAAGGGGGCCAGAGGAAGGGATGAGAAGTGAGCCAATCAGAATGTATGACCAGGTCAGGAGGGGTATAGGATGACCTATGGGAATCGTGTATGTGAAACTTGATGCCATTTGTGTTAATAGTAGAGATCTCTTTGTCCTACAGACTCACTTGATTCCAGAGGTGTACGAAGCAAGGTGTGCTTTGTACTTGCTGTGAATTGAGAAAGACTTGCGAGTCAAATAAAATAACTAATGCTGTACCTGCAAATCCATCTCGACTTTTATTGAGGCCAGACTGACAGGTAAAGAAATTTGGGATT
Source organism: Scyliorhinus torazame (assembly GCF_047496885.1). Classification (NCBI taxonomy): domain Eukaryota; kingdom Metazoa; phylum Chordata; class Chondrichthyes; order Carcharhiniformes; family Scyliorhinidae; genus Scyliorhinus; species Scyliorhinus torazame. The sequence continues at coordinate 96,681,007 of NC_092713.1, forward strand.
TGTCAGGAGGACGTAGAGCTTAAAATTTTTGAAATCTACGTCCCGTACCGTGAGAGTCACGACACAGTACCCATGGATTTGCACGGTATGCGACCCAGAGGCCAGGCAGATTCTCTGGGCTGCGTGTAAAATGGGAAGGGAGTAGCGCCATACCGTGTCCAGGTGTATGAAGCTGTCTGGGCTTCCGGAGTCAAAAAGGCAGGCCGTCTCGTGGCCGTTGATCCGGACCGCCATCCTAGATATTGCGAGGTGACGAGGCCGAGACTGGTCTAGGGTGATGGAGGCGGCCATGGGACGGCGGGCTGGCTTCGGACGGCGGGCGGGCTTCGGACAGTGGGCAGGCCGGTCGAGAGTAGCAGAGGCCAGCTGACGGACAGGCGAGCCGGGGTTCCGGGAGGCGGCTTCGAAAATGGCGTCCGAGATGCGGCGGTGTATTTCAGAAATGGCGTCGGAGATGCAGCGGTGTATTTCAGAAATGGCGTCGGAGATGGCAGTGCCCCCGACGTCCACGAGGGTGCCGCGTGGTCGGAGGCATTGGCACCCATGTTACGGAAGGCCACCTCCAGCGATTCAGCAAGCTGCACTGTTTCCCGGAGGTCGAGTCTCTCCCTCTCTAGCAGGTGCTGGCGAACGCAGTGTGAGTCAATGCCGGCAACATAGGCGTCCCCGATCAGACGTTCGGTGTGCTTAGAAGCCGACACCGCCTCGCAGTTGCAGACCCCGCCGAGCACCCGCAAAACGCGCAGAAATTCTGACAGCCACTCTCCAGGGCGTTGACGCCGCGTGGCAAGGAGGTGCCTGGCGAACAGTCCGTTAACCCGTTTCACATACCGTCCTTTCAAGAGATTAATGGCTTCATCAAACGAAGCCGTGTCCCGGAAGATGAGAAAAATTCACGGGCTCACCCGGGAGATGAGGACTCGCAGCTTGTGCTCCTCGGTGACGGCAACGGCGGCAGAATTGATGAAAGATTCTAGACAGCGTACCCAGTGTGCGAAGATGACATCGGCGTTGGCTGATTGGGGGTCTATCTGAAGGAGGTCTGGTTTGAGGCCCGGATCCATGTTAAACAGCTCTTTAATTTAATGTAAGTCAATTAAATTGATATGCCATCGATTAAGATGGAAAACGCAGAGTGAATTAACTATGACTTTAATTGACCTACAACAGAGCTGGCAGCGTGCCCCAGAATGAGGCAGTGTGAGAGGTCGGCAGCTTATGTTCCCAGGCCCTTGGGGAAGGAGCCACGGGCAGAGACAAAACCGTACAACATGTAATATAGTGGCAATACTGTACAACACGTAATACTGTGGCAGCACAATACAACACAGTGGTTTCACCACGCTTGGACTACTGGTGCATGGGCAATGAATTATTGCCACAGTATTGTTAAGAAGATTTCCAGGACTTTGACCCAGCGACTGTAAAGGAAAGGTTGGTGTGTGGCTTGGTGGGGAACTTCCAGGTGTTGGTGTTCCCATGTTCTTTTAGGTAATAGAGATCGCAGGTTTGGAAAGTGCTGTCAAAGCAACTTTCGCAAGTTTCTGCAGTGCATCTTGTAGATGGTACAAAGTGCCATACACAGTTGGTGGATGCAGTGAATGCTTAAGGTGGTGGCTGGGATATCAATCAAGTGGGCTGCTTTGTCTTGGGTGTTGTCAGGCTTCTGAGTCTTTTTGGAGTTGCACTCATCCAGGCAAATGGTGAAGATTCCATTACGCTCCTGACTCATGCCTTGTAGATGGGGGACAAGCTTTGGGAAGTCAGAATTGACTGCAGAATTGACAGCTTCTGAGCTGCTTTGTAGCCACAGTAATTTTATGACTGGTCCAGTTAGGTTTCTGGACAATGGTAACCTCCAGAATGTTAATGGAGAAGAATTCAGCATTGGTAATGTAATTGTCAGTGGGAGATGGTCATTGTGGAGCACGCTATCTATCAGTCCAAGTCTGAATGTTCTCCAGATCTGATTGTATGCAGTCACGAAATGCTGAGGAGATGCAAATGAAATGAAACAATTGTCAGGGAACATCTCCACTCCTGATCTTATATTGGAAGAAAGGTCAATAATGAAACAACTGAAGATGGTTGGGCCTCAGATAATACCCTAATGAACTCTTGCAGTTATGTCGTGGGCTGAGATGATTGGCTTCTAACAACAATTACCGTCTTCCTCTTGCTAGGTATGATTCCAACCAGTGGAGAATTTCCTCCCTGATTCCCACTGACTTCAATTTTACTGATGTGGAGATGCCGGCGTTGGACTGGGGTGAGCACAGTACGAAGTCTTACAACACCAGGTTAAAGTCCAACAGGTTTGTTTCGATGTCACTAGCTTTCGGAGCGCTGCTCCTTCCTCAGGTGAATGAAGAGGTCTGTTCCAGAAACACATATATAGACAAATTCAAAGATGCCAAACAATGCTAGGAATGCGACCCCATCTCTGGATCTGTAAAGATTTAATCACCTGCTAATGCTCGCATTCCTAGCATTGTTTGGCATCTTTGAATTTGTCTATATATGTGTTTCTGGAACAGACCTCTTCATTCACCTGAGGAAGGAGCAGCGCTCCGAAAGCTAGTGACATCGAAACAAACCTGTTGGACTTTAACCTGGTGTTGTAAGACTTCGTACTGTGTTCAATTTTACTGGGGCTCCTGGATGCCACAGTCAGTAAAACAATGCTTGATGTGAAGGGCAGTCACTCTCACCTTACCTTTGGAATTCAGCTCTTTTGTTTATGTTTGGTCTAAGGTTGTTATGGGGTCTGGAACTGAATGGCCTGGTAGAACCCAAACTAACATCAGTGAACAGATTACTGCTGCGAGTGCTGCCTGATAGCACTGTCAATTACACCTTCCATTACTTTGCTCATGATCGAGAGTCAAGTTATGGGTTGTAAATGGCTGGATTGAATTTGTCCTACTTCTTGCGGACAGGAAATATCTGAGCAATTTTCAGCATTGTCAGGTAGATGCCAATATTGTAGCTATACTGGAATAGCTTGGCTCAGGTTACTACTTATTCTGGAGCATACGTCTTCAGTGTTGGAGATGAGAGTTGTCAGAGTCCATGGCCTTTTCTGAAGCCAGTGTCTTCAGCCATCTCTTGATGTCACGTTGAGAGCATCAAATTGTCCAAATATGGGAATCCATGAGGCTAGGGTGCTTAGGAGCAGATTGAGATCCACCATTCTGCACTTCTGGCTGAAGGTGGTTGCAATATTTTAAGCTTGACCTTTGCACTGATGTACTGAGCTCCACTATCATTGAGGGTGGGGTTGTTTGTGGACCCTTTTCCTTTGGTTAATTGTTTAATTGTCCACCATCATTTACAACTTGCACAGCTTCGATCTGATCCAATTGTTAACTTGCTGAGTGCAAAAGAATTAACCTTCTGCAAAAAACCATGGCACAGCACTGTTTTATAAGCATCGTAATAATACAGCACAAGTGATGGAAAGTGTGATCAAGTATTACTGAAATCCAGTAAACAGTGACTACTGCGAGAAGAGAGCATGCAGTAAACCTACAACGAGATTCACAATTGCTGAGAATATTAGGCACATTACAACAAATGTCTGTTGTGTTGGTGTGAATCGTGATTCACATTCGAAGCAAAAGGAAGCTACTGCATTACACCACAAGGAAGTTTGGATTCGAGCCAATCACTGAGGTTTCTCAGCAACACATGAAAAAAAATCGCAAGGCAGGAGTCAGCTACTGAGGCAAGAGCAATATGGTAAATCTGTATGAGAAAAAAATTCTGAAGGAAAGAATAAATTCCTTACTTCAATCAAGCATTGACAGAATCAAAGCAAATTCCCTCAAAAGGTATCTTTGTGAATCTATCTTAGGATCCAGGACACTAAAAAGAGCACTATGACAAATCGTGATGAGCTGTGGCAAACTTCCATGGGAAACTGTAACACAGATTAAGACCCACAATAAATACTGTACAGTGGAATTGTACAGTGACTCCTCACGAAGAAGGTTACAATGAATTCTTACATATGAGACAATCACAAACCTAGGAAAACAAAAATGTAATAGCAGATAAATCGTAAGAAAAACATAATACAAGAAAAAATAAAGGGGCAGTCTGCTATCTTGCATACCCTGTCATTTAAAAAGCATGCCTGAGCTATTATTTGTTTTTGTTCATCAGACATTATGGCCTGGATTTTCCCCCAGGATGGGTTCCCCATTGGAGCAAGGTCAATTAGCTTTTTTTGCTCATCGTTTTGGGCAAGCAGTGACTTTAACCCATTTCTTAGGTTAATTCTGGCTAGCAGTGCAGTGTGGAGTTTCAGTGGAACTGAACACTAAGGTGGAATTCCAATCATCAATAGGGAGCTGTCCAATGTCAAGAAAAAAAGACGTGATAATGCTGCAGAACGACATCTACTCCAGCACTAGAAACGGCAGGTACAAGTTTTAAGGGGTCAGAAGAACCCTAAAGATATGAGAATGTATTTCTTTTTCAGCCTCAGACTGAGGACCATAGGCTGCACTCCCCTTTTTGAGAGAGAGCTGACTGGTGGTAGATTAACCTGAGGATAACCGCACCTCAGGCGAGGGGCAAGGTTGAGAAGGGGGGACCTTCATGGATAACCTCAGCAGGTACGGGAATTGAACCCATGTTGTTTGTGTCGCCCTGCATAACGAACCTGCTGTCCTGAGGGTAGCCACACTTCAGGCAAGGAGTGAGGCTGAGAAGGCAGGGCCTTCATGAATAACTTGGCAGGTGCAGGAATTGAACCCATGCTGTTGGCGTCGCTCCGGATCATGAACCTGTCGACCAAGAAACTAAGCTAACATTTTTAGTAGAATACATGTTGTTATGGACCAGGGTTGAGAGAACCCCAAAGTGTATCATGGAGTTCACCTGACCCACAACTCTTAATAGATTGTGGTTATGGGGAGCACACGGGCCTACCTTACAGGTGTCGTGTACCAGAGAGTTAAAGTACTTTTAAATTAAAACAATGTTTATTTATGAAACCAGTTAACACTTTATAAACCCACAGTGAACATCTTAACTATTATCAACACCAATAAATCCCCCAAAGAATACAGTACTCTATAAGTAATTCTTAATCTTTCCTTGCAACATCCATAAGACAAAAAAAGAACCCTTTTTACAGAAAGACATTCGGTTTAACTTCTCTACTGAGAGCAGTTACCACTTTGAAATCACCAAATGAACATTCTTTAGCTTGCAGAGATTCATAAGACCATAAGACATAGGAGCGGAAGTAAGGCCATTCGGCCCATCGAGTCCACTCCACCATTCAATCATGGCTGATTTCAACTCCATTTACCCGCTCTCTCTCCATAGCCCTTAATTCCTCGAGAAATCAAGAATTTATCAACTTCTGTCTTAAAGACACTCAACGTCCCGGCCTCCACCACCCTCTGTGGCAATGAATTCCACAGACCCACCACTCTCTGGCTGAAGAAATTTCTCCTCATCTCTGTTCTAAAGTTACTCCCTTTTATTCTAAGGCTGTGCCCCCGGGTCCTAGTCTCCCCTGCTAATGGAAACAACTTCCCTACGTCCACCCTATCTAAGCCATTCATTATCTTGTAAGTTTCTATTAGATCTCCCCTCAACCTTCTAAACTCCAATGAATATAATCCCAGGATCCTCAGACGTTTATCGTATGTTAGGCCGACCATTCCTGGGATCATCCGTGTGAATCTCCGCTGGACCCGCTCCAGTGCCAGTATGTCCTTCCTGAGGTGTGGGGCCCAAAATTGCTCACAGTATTCTAAATGGGGCCTAACTAATGCTTTATAAAGCTTCAGAAGTACATCCCTGCTTTTATATTCCAAACCTCTTGAGATAAATGACAACATTGCATTTGCTTTCTTAATTACGGACTCAACCTGCAAGTTTACCTTTAGAGAATCCTGGACTAGGACTCCCAAGTCCCTTTGCACTTCAGCATTATGAATTTTGTCACCGTTTAGAAAATAGTCCACGCCTCTATTCCTTTTTCCAAAGTGCAAGACCTCGCACTTGCCCACGTTGAATTTCATCAGCCATTTCTTGGGCCACTCTTCTAAACTGTCTAAATCTTTCTGCAGCCTCCCCACCTCCTCCATATTACCTGCCCCTCCACCTATCTTTGTATCATCGGCAAACTTAGCCAGAATGCTCCCAGTCCCATCATCTAGATCGTTAATATATAAAGAGAACAGCTGTGGCCCCAACACTGAACCCTGCGGGACTCCACTCGTCACCGGTTGCCATTCCGAAAAGGAACCTTTGATCCCAACTCTGCCTTCTGCCTGACAGCCAATCGTCAATCCATGTTAGTACCTTGCCTCGAATACCATGGGCCCTTATTTTACTCAGCAGTCTCCCGCGAGGCACCTTATCAAAGGCCTTTTGGAAGTCAAGATAGATAACATCCATTGGCTCTCCTTGGTCTAACCTATTTGTTATCTCTTCAAAGAACTCTAACAGGTTTGTCAGGCACGACCTCCCCTTACTAAATCCATGCTGACTTGTCCTAATCTGACCCTGCACTTCCAAGAATTTAGAAATCTCATCCTTAACAATGGATTCTAGAATCTTGCCAACAACCGAGGTTAGGCTAATTGGCCTATAATTTTCCATCTTTTTCCTTGTTCCCTTCTTGAGCAGGGGGGTTACAACAGCGATTTTCCAATCCTCTGGGACTTTCCCTGACTCCAGTGACTTTTGAAAGATCACAACTAACGCCTCCACTATTTCTTCAGCTATCTCCTTTAGAACTCTAGGATGTAGCCCACCTGGGCCCGGAGATTTATCAATTTTTAGACCTCTTAGTTTCTCTAGCACTTTCCCCTTTTTGATGGCTACCATATTCAACTCTGCCCCCTGACTCTCCTGAATTGTTGGGATATTACTCATGTCTTCAACTGTGATGACTGACGCAAAGTACTTATTTAGTTCCTCAGCTATTTCCTTGTCTCCCATCACTAGATTACCAGCGTCATTTTGGAGCGGCCCAATGTCTACTTTTGCCTCCCGTTTGTTTTTAATGTATTTAAAGAAACTTTTACTATCATTCCTAATGTTACTGGCTAGCCTACCTTCATATTTGATCCTCTCTTTCCTTATTTCTCTCTTTTTTATCCTCTGTTTGTTTTTGTAGACTTCCCAATCTTCTGACTTTCCACTACTCTTTGCCACATTATAGGCTTTCTCATTTGCTTTGATGCATTCCCGAACTTCCTTTGTCAACCATGGCTGCCTAATCCCCCCTCTGATAACCTTTCTTTTCTTTGGGATGAACCTCTGTACTGTGTCCTCAATTACTCCCATAAACTCCTGCCATTGCTGTTCTACTGTCTTTCCCACTAGGCTCTGCTCCCAGTCGATTTTCGTCAGTTCCTCCCTCATGCCCCTGTAGTTACCTTTATTTAACTGTAACACCTTTACATCTGATTCTACCTTCTTTCTTTCAAATTGGAGATTGAATTCTACCATATTATGATCACTCCCTCCTAAGTGTTCCCTTACTTTAAGATCTTTAATCAAGTCTGGCTCATTACATAACACTAAGTCCAGAATGGCCTGTTCCCTCGTGGGCTCCATCACAAGTTGTTCCAAAAAGCCCTCCTGTAAACATTCAATGAATTCCCTTTCCTTGGGTCCACTGGCAGCATTATTTACCTAGTCCACCTGCATATTGAAGTCCCCCATGATCACTGTGACCTTGCCTTTCTGACATGCAATTTCTATTTCGTGGTGCATTTTGTGCCCGCGGTCCTGACCACTGTTAGGAGGCCTGTACATAACTCCCATTATGTTTTTTTTGCCTTTGTGGTTCCTCAACTCTACCCACACAGACTCCACATCATCTGACCCTATGTCGTTTAGTGCTATTGATTTAATTTCATTCCTAATTAACAAGGCAACCCCACCCCCTCTGCCCACCTCTCTGTCTTTTCAATAGGTTGTGAATCCCTGGATGTTTAAATGCCAGTCCTGAACCCCCTGCAACCACGTCTCTGTGATGCCTATCACATCATACCTGCCAGTCACAATCTGGGCCACAAGCTCATCTACCTTGTTCCGTACACTGCGCGCATTTAAATATAGCACCTTTAATTCTCTATTGACCGTCCCTTTTTGTTTTCTTAGTGTGGTGGACCTTGGTTTACTGAGCCTTTCCATACACTGTGTCATATTTTGTGGGAATGGGACCTGAGTAACCTCTCCTGAGTTTTGCCTTTTCGTGCTTTTTTGTATTCCTAAACAGCTACGCTTCCCACTGATTACTTCACCTCTTGGTTCCCTGACTTTCCCTGCCCCCCCAATCTCTAGTTTAAAGTCATACACATCTTGCTGTGACTGCAGCTTCTCCAAATCTAAACCGAAACTAAACACACCCTGTCGCAGACAGCCCAAAGCGAAAGTAACAGCCCAGCTCCACCCACACTCTGACATCACTGATAAACACCCATTTCTTAAAGGTACATCCACTACAGCTATTTTATGAACACCCATTTCTTAAAGGTATTCTCACATGACAATGTCCATCATAGGTCTTCTTCTTCCAAAAGGAAGTTCAATAAGCCACTTGCTAAAATGCTGCATCACTGTTACCTGCGGGTACGGGGTGAAGAAAATGGAGACCGGTACTGGTAGCAATAGGCATTACTGTGAGAGCCAGGGCTCTCATAGTGCTTCTTTTAGACAAGCAAAGAAGAAAATTCAGACTATTAAATGTTTCCTTTACACTGGAAAACAGTGCATATTCCCTGCATTGAAGGAGAAAGCTAATTAAGGCACCCATCCTTTACAATTATAGAAGTATCCAAATACATTAACTTCCCTCTGGCTTCTACTGCACTGATACACATTCATGTCCAGGTTTTACATTTCAGTAAATATTATGAGTAAACCTATATTTTAGTACAATTATGTCAAGGATATTTTACTAAACCTTCATCTTCAATTATATAGATTTTTATTGCTGATCTTTACTTCTAATGCTAATTCTTTGTGAATATTTTCTGTGCTGCGTAATTTTGATTTCTAAGTACAAGAAAGTATAAAGTAGCGCAGCATGCATCCCTAGAGTCTTATGCAGCTGCAAGTGTTTTACTCAACATGTCCTGCAGTGCAACCCAGCGGGCACAGGGTTATCCAACAGTGTGAGCAGGAAATTGCTAACACAACACAAAACAATAATTTTATCTCTTATAAAATCTTTTCTCACAAACTCATTCACCTTGGGAGTTTAGCAATTATTTTAAATCATGCAAGTACCTTTGAAGTAGGAATCATGCAATCTTATCTGCTGCTATATAATTATATTTCTATTATTCCATTGTTGTCTTCCTTTTAAAACAGTCTTAAGCATTAGATTTAAGACCTATAATAACAGATCAACGACATTCCATGTTGCATGTGGCAAATCATCTCAGCAATTAAAAAACTTTTTTTCAGAGTACCCAATTATTTCTTTTCCTAATTAAGGGGCAATTTAGTATGGCCAAACCACCTACCTGCGCATCTTTGGGTGTGGCGGTTGTCGTGTTGTTCACCCTGGGGTAACACGGATTGCACACAATGCAATTAACTGATCAAGTGTACACCAAACGAAGGCATTGGTTCAATATGAGATTTATTGAACACTCGTAGCAAAACACACAGCTGCCTGTGGGTTGACTTTCTACTATCCAAAGTAAACTAAAGTTGACTATCTAGACCAGGCTAGCTCTGATTCACGTGTAGGAGGTGTTGAATGATTTGTACAACCTGACTATTGCGATAGCTATCACCAGTGGAAAGAGGCAGAGTGCTGATGCCTCGTGTGTTTTATAGGTGTAAGCCCCCCTCTGGTGTCCTGTCTTGTGATTGGTCATGTTCTGTTCTGTATATTGATTGGCTCACCTGGGTGTCTGTCACTGCCTGCTTTTACCTCATGATGTGCATGGGTGCATATTATGACAGCGGTGAGACCCACGCAGACAAGGTGAGAACATGCAAACTCCACATGGACAGTGACTCAGGACTGGGATTGAACCCGGGTCCTCGGTGTCGTGAGGCAGCAGTGCTAACCACTGCGCCATCATGCTGCCCTCATCTCAGCAATTTTGTAAAAATTTTCTGGTGCAAACAAAATGGATGAAATTTAAAATTACTCTTAAAGGGAAACTGTCATGAAATTGGGGAGGCAAAGGGAAAAGATGAGCCATGACCATTTGCATCAAGATGATGCTTGATATGACCTGAAGAAAAAGCTACATTATATACAATTGAAAACAATGTTCCAACCCTTTCCATCCAACCCTAAAGAATTTAATGGCTCCTGTGGTGATTGTCCCTTTAAGGGCAACACAGATGAGTAAGGGTCACCCAGGTCACATGATCCTTACTCTGCTGTGCTGCCCTTAAAGGGGCAACCACCACATCTCCTTCAATGTGTTTCAAAGATACAGCTTCATTTTTGTTGGAACCTGTGTTGCTAATGCTTCAATGATGGCTTTAAAATAAACCCTTTTGTTCAAACAGTTTTAAATGTTTAGTAGTTCCCATCTCCTTGAAAGGTAATTGTTTGTACAATTTTTAGTCTTTTAAATGCAGAAATATGTTAGCAAGCCATCTGGCTTTCAGCATTCCCAGATTTGAAATGTACACAATTGACATCTATTTATTTATTTTAAATATTTTATATAATCTGACAAATCTTCAAAAAACACATTCCAAAGAAGAAGAAATCTATTATAGATAATGCAGCATAATAGACACTGCCAATGTGATGGTAGGACACAAATTGATTCCCGACACTCCATTCAGATGCTGAAATCAGCTGCAATGCTTTACAGAATGAAGATTGGCAGAGTTATTGTCAGGCTCCTCTTGCACGTGTTGGGGTCATTTGAGCAGGGGTGCTGGTGGAGACTTATCAACCAATTGCTTGTCCTCTTAGTTACAGTAATGACTTGGAGCTACTCAAGATAAGTAACATAATGCACAATACAATAATGAAGTTCACTCTATGGTACAACTGGTGAATTTACTGTCCAGTGTGGAACCCGGAAAAGCAAATCAGGATATCGGAGGGTGGAATTTTCCAGGCCTGTCAAGTTGGGGTTCCCCCGCATGTGACAAGCCAGCTAAAAGTCCATTGACGTTTGTGGGACTGGAAAATTCCAGCCTGAGTCTCTGATGTGATAACCGCTAACTAAGGAAGGGAAAGGTCAATGGTTTTGTTGGTATTGGAACAGATCATCAACGAATAACTTTTTTGATAACTATCCAATTGATCATAATTTGCATTACTTTTCTAAAATTTGCAAGGAGACTGACAGAGTTTGATAGGGTTACATTTGTACAGTCTGCTCTTGTGGACATAAGAAGATTACATGGTATTAATTTGAAGAAGAGTAGCAATTATCCCCAGTAGCCAGATCAATATTTATCCCTCAAAATATCCCGGGGGAGGCAGTTGTGGTGGCGTGGTGGTAATGTCACTGAGGTAACGTCACAGAGGTGCAGACTAATGTACTGGGGATACAGGTTCAAATCCAACCATGGCATGGTTGGAATCTGGAATTAAAAAGCTAATCTTGGTAATAGTGACCATGAAACCAAAAATCCATCTGATTCGTTAATGAATCCATTTGGTTCACTAATGTCTATTAGGGAAAGAAATCTGCCATCCTTAGCTGGTCTGGTCTACATGTGATTCCATATTCACAGCCATGTGGTTGGTGGTAGATAATTAAACAAGTAACTGGAGGAAGAGGGCTGCAAATATCCCCATCTTAAATGATGGGAAAGTATTTGCAGCAATCTTCAGCCAGAAGTGTTGAGAATGATCCATGTCTGCCTCCTCCTGATGTTCCCAGCATCATAGTTGCCAGGCTTTGATTCACTCCAAGTGATATCAAGGATCAACTGTGGCTTTGGGCCCTGACAACATTCTGGTAATGCTACTGAAGTCTTGTGCTCCAGAGCTAGCCATAAGACCATAAGACATAGGAGCGGAAGTAAGGCCATTCGGCCCATCGAGTCCACTCCACCATTCAATCATGGCTGATTTCAACTCCATTTACCCGCTCTCTCTCCATAGACCTTAATTCCTTGAGAAATCGAGTATTTATCAACTTCTGTCTTAAAGACACTCAACGTCCCGGCCTCCACCACCCTCTGTGGCAATGAATTCCACAGACCCACCACTCTCTGGCTGAAGAAATTTATCCTCATCTCTGTTCTAAAGTTACTCCCTTTTATTCTAAGGCTGTGCCCCCGGGTCCTAGTCTCCCCTGCTAATGGAAATAACGTCCCTACGTCCACCCTATCTAAGCCATTCATTATCTTGTAAGTTTCTATTAGATCTCCCCTCAACCTCCTAAACTCCAATGAATATAATCCCAGGATTCTCAGACGTTCGTCGTATGTTAGGCCTACCATTCCTGGGATCATCCGTGTGAATCTCCGCTGGACCCGCTCCAGTGCCAGTATGTCCTTCCTGAGGTGTGGGGCCTAAAATTGCTCACAGTATTCTAAATGGGGCCTAACTAATGCTTTATAAAGCTTCAAAAGTACATCCCTGCTTTTATATTCCAAGCCTCTTGAGATAAATGACAACATTGCATTTGCTTTTTTAATTAGGCAGGGCAGCACGGTAGCACAAGTGATTAGCACTGTGGCTTCACAGCGCCAGGGTCCCAGGTTCGATTCCCCGCTGGGTCACTGTCTGTGCGGAGTTTGCACGTTCTCCCCGTGTCCGCGTGGGTTTCCTCCGGGTGCTCCGGTTTCCTCCCACAGTCCAAAGACGTGCAGGTTAGGTGGATTGGCCATGATAAATTACCCGTAGTGTCCATAAGGGTTGGGAGGGGTTATTGGGTTGCGGGGGTAAGGTGGAAGTGAGGGATTAATGTGGGTCGGTGCAGACTCGATGGGCCGAATGGCCTCCTTCTGCACTGTATGTTCTATGTAATCTATGTAATCTATGTAATTACAGACTCAACCTGCAAGTTTACCTTTAGAGAATCCTGGACTAGGACTCCCAAGTCCCTTTGCACTTCAGCATTATGAATTTTGTCACCGTTTAGAAAATAGTCCACGCCTCTATTCTTTTTTCCAAAGTGCAAGACCTCGCACTTGCCCACGTTGAATTTCATCAGCCATTTCTTGGACCACTCTCCTAAACTGTCTAAATCTTTCTGCAGCCTCCCCACCTCCTCCATACTACCTGCCCCTCCACCTATCTTTGTATCATCGGCAAACTTAGCCAGAATGCCCCCAGTCCCGTCATTTAGATCGTTAATGTATAAAGAAAACAGCTGTGGCCCCAACACTGAACCCTGCGGGACACCACTCGTCACCGGTTGCCATTCCGAAAAAGAACCTTTTATCCCAACTCTCTGCCTTCTGCCTGACAGCCAATCGTCAATCCATATTAGTACCTTGCCTCGAATACCATGGGCCCTTATTTTACTCAACAGTCTCCCGTGAGGCACCTTATCAAATGCCTTTAGGAAGTCAAAATAGATAACATCCATTGGCTCTCCTTGGTCTAACCTATTTGTTATCTCTTCAAAGAACTCTAACAGGTTTGTCAGGCACGACCTCCCCTTACTAAATCCTAATTGACTTGTCCTAATCCGACCCTGCACTTCCAAGAATTTAGAAATCTCATCCTTAACAATGAATTCTAGAATCTTGCCAACAACCGAGGTTAGGCTAATTGGCCTATAATTTTCCATCTTTTACCTTGTTCCCTTCTTGGAAAGGGGGTTACAACAGCGATTTTCCAATCCTCTGGGACTTTCCCTGACTCCAGTGACTTTTGAAAGATCATAACTAACGCCTCCACTATTTCTTCAGCTATCTCCTTTAGAACTCTAGGATGTAGCCCATCTGGGCCCGGAGATTTATCAATTTTTAGACCTCTTAGTTTCTCTAGCACTTTCTCCTTTGTGATGGCTACCATATTCAACTCTGCCCCCTGACTCTCCTGAATTGTTGGGATATTACTCATGTCTTCTACTGTGAAGACTGACGCAAAGTACTTATTTAGTTCCTCAGCTATTTCCTTGTCTCCCATCACTAGATTACCAGCGTCATTTTGGAGCGGCCCAATGTCTACTTTTGCCTCCCGTTTGTTTTTAATGTATTTAAAGAAACTTTTACTATCATTCCTAATGTTACTGGCTAGCCTACCTTCATATTTGATCCTCTCTTTCCTTATTTCTCTCTTTGTTATCCTCTGTTTGTTATTGTAGCCTTCCCAATCTTCTGACTTCCCACTACTCTTTGCCACATTATAGGCTTTCTCATTTGCTTTGATGCATTCCCGAACTTCCTTTGTCAGCCATGGCTGCCTAATTCCCCCTCTGATAACCTGTCTTTTCTTTGGGATGAACCTCTGTACTGTGTCCTCAATTACTCCCAGAAACTCCTGCCATTGCTGTTCTACTGTCTTTCCCACTAGGCTCTGCTCCCAGTCAATTTTCGTCAGTTCCTCCCTCATGCCCCTGTAGTTACCTTTATTTAACTGTAACACCTTTACATATGATTCTACCTTCTTTCTTTCAAATTGGAGATTGTATTCTACCATATTATGATCAGTGCCTCCTAAGTGTTCCCTTACTTTAAGATCTTTAATCAAGTCTGGCGCATTACATAACACTAAGTCCAGAATGGCCTGTCCCCTTGTGTTCTCCATCACAAGCTGTTCCAAAAAGCCCTCCTGTAAACATTCAATAAATTCCCTTTCCTTGGGTCCACTGGTAGTATTATTTACCCAGTCCACCTGCATATTGAAGTCTCCCATGATCACTGTGACCTTGCCTTTCTGACATGCACTTTCTATTTCGTGGTGCATTTTGTGCCCCTGGTCTTTTGCCTTTGTGGTTCCTCAACTCTACCCACACAGACTCCACATCATCAGACCCTATGTCGTTTCGTGCTATTGATTTAATTTCATTCCTAATTAACAAGGCAACCCCACCCCCTCTGCCCACCTCTCTGTCTTTTCAATAGGTTGTGAATCCCTGGATGTTTAAATGCCAGTCCTGAACCCCCTGCAACCACGTCTCTGTGATGCCTATCACATCATACCTGCCAGTCACAATCTGGGCCACAAGCTCATCTACCTTGTTCCGTACACTGCGTGCATTTAAATATAGCACCTTGAATTCTCTATTGACCGTCCCTTTTTGTTTTGTTAGTGTGGTGGACCTTGGTTTACTGAACCTTTCCATACACTGTGTCATATTTTGTGGGATGGGGATTATCGTAACCTCTCCTGAGTTCTAGCCATCCCTCAGCCAACCTGTTCCAGGACAGCTATAACACTGGCCTACCTGGCAATATAGAAAACCACCCAGGTATTACCTCTCCACAAGAAGGAGAACAAATCCAACTCACCAATTACTGCCCCACAGTCTACTCTCAATCATCATCTAGGTGATCAAAAGTGTCGTCGACAGCGTTATTAAGTGGCACGTACTCAGAAATAATCTGTTCATTGACACAGTTCGGGTTCCACCAGGGCGAATCAATTCCTGACCTCTTAGTCAAAACATGGACAAAAGAACTGAAATCAATACGTGAGAAGAGAGTGACTGCCCTTGACATCAAGCAGTATTAACCAAGTGTGACATCAAGACCTCTAGCAAAACAGGAGTCAATGGGAATCAGGGAAAACCATCTCCCCAACATAAGGTCAGAAGTGGATGTTTGCTGATAATTGCACAATGGTCGCCACCATTTGTGACTCCTCAGACACTTGCAGCCCATACTCATATGTAGAAAGAAATGGACAATACTCAGGCTTGGGCTGTTAAATTCACGCCAAACAAGTGTCAAGCACGAACTATCTCCAACAAGAGAGAACCAAACTATCTCCCTTCAACATTCTATGGCATTACCATTGTGGAATCTCCCAACATCAACATTATGGGGGTTACCATTGACCAGAAACTGAACTGGTCTAGCCATACAAGTATTGTGGCTACAAGCACAGGTCAGAGGCTGGGAATTCTGTGGCGAGTAATTCACCTCCTGACTATCCAAAGCCTGTCCATCACCCACAAGGAACAAGTAAGGAATGTGATGGCATATTATTCACTTGCCCAGATGCAGCCCCAACACCATTCAACAAGCATCCAGGACAAAGCAACCTATTTGACTGGCATGCCATCCACCACGTTAAACATTCGCTCCTCCACCACCAACCCGTAGTAGCAGCAGAGTGTACCATGCACCTTCTAAACCTGCAACCTCTGCCACCTGGAAGGACAAGGGCAGCAAGTGCATGGAAATACCACCAATTACAAGCCACTCACCATCCTGACTTGGAACTACAATCGCCGTTCCTTCACTATCATTGGTTCAAAATCCTGGAACTCCCTCCCTATCAGCACTGTGGGTGTTCCTACCTTCGTGGACTGCAACGGTTCAATAACGCAGCATACCACCATCTTCTCAGAAACAATTAAGGGTGGCCAATACATGCTGGTTTTGGCAGCCACACCCACATCACATGAACGAATAATCAAAACAAAATCAACATTATAATATTCTTGTTGAATGGCCTGATTTATTATAAGAGCACTTGTAGTTAAAGCTATAAACAATTTATTAACATTAACTGTGGGTAAACTATATACAAGACAACATATGCAAAACAGTAAAAGCATGCCAAGCAACCTCGTTCTTCAACTTCCTCCAGTCAGTCTGAGGTCAGCTGACTTTACCATTCACTTGTATACTAGTGAGACTCCTAGTGGTCAGTCGGTGAAGTACAACACAACCATGATGTCACTTCAATCAGCATTAAACCAGATTATCTGGTCATCAATAAAGTTTAGTGCATAAATTGGCATCTGCCTTTCCTGCATTACAACAGTGACTATTCATCACTGACTATATAGAGCTTTGGGATGTCCTGACAATCTATTTATATACTTAAGATTTTTGCAACTTGAAATAAATAATCATTTTGTGGTTTAGAAGTTGGGAATTGCTGAAAAAATGGTGTTAAATCTTTTCACCTTGCACTCATCCATGCACCTGTTTGCACATCAAAGCCATCCTGCGGGATAATGGGCACTCTGGTCAGATTAATACTCACTGTGTATCATACAAGCTCCCAAATGGGCCCTTGTTCCTGAAAAGCGCCCAGATTACTCCCGAGGGGCAAGATATCTCAAATATTTGAGCAAAAGGTGAAGCTAGCTATTTCATGCTGTTACCATGCAGCAGCACCACAAGTGGTATTCTCCACTAACAGGGTTTGACCATCAAGCCAAAAAGATTTTCTGCCAATCACACAAATTAGTATTGTGGTCTATGAATTTCAGTGCTGTTGTGACGCCAAGTATGTTGGCCGTACGTCCCAGTGACCAGAGGATCATATCAAACAGCACATCCATTTGGTTGTTCACAACAGGTGAAGTAGAGACTCTACCAACCAGCCTGTGCTTGCAAAACCAAAATATATGGTCCAGACTTAATGTAATTCTGTAATTGGACAACACTTGCGAAACAAGATTGTGCTAATAATTACACTGAAAAGCAATTTCAGGTCTTCAGTCGGGCTCACAGTGTAGCTCACTTACGCATGCTGGAAGCAACATATATCCACACACAGGGCCTTGTCCTTTGTAGACAGAAGGTGCATGTCCACATATTGCACCTTTTTCAATTAAAGATAGCTTGGATGACAATCATTCCACATGGCAATGAGTGGACCAGTCAGCGTCAACCTGCGCTTTTTTAATTTGAACAAAAGCTGGCCAGTTATCTGTTCTCTGGTGCACTCTCCATGGCAATGCCTCCAATGCAAACCAATCAGCAACCTTTTCTCATGCAGTATATATTGTAGTTCCCTTCATATTGGTATTCATCTGAAGTGTCCTGATGAATGCAAGATGAATAGCTTCAATGGCATGTCGCTCTTAATTCAACTTGAATTAAGTGTAGAAGGTACCAAGCCTGCAGAATTACAGCAACGGCAGAAGAAATCAACCAACAACTAATCTTAAGGTAGTTGACAATCTCTTTAAATAGTGCTGATAGGACTTCTGTATATGTGTTCAGCCTTGCATGATTAATAAAGGATGTTAACAAAAGTACTAAACACCAAAATGGAATGTATTGGTGTCAAATAGGCATTGCACGCTGATTGATGTCACGATCTGGCTACTCTGCATATTTCTGGCTGACGGTGCATGTGCTAAAGGTTCTCTAAACATGGCACTCAGTGAAACTCATGCCAGAAAAGTACCTGTACACATCTCGAGTGCCATTTTGGGCCCAAAGCGGCACCCTGCAGCAGCCAATCTATTGGTGCGAATTATGTACCTGGTCCACAACTGACATACAGCCTGGTGATATTCATACATTCCATAGTGAAAAGGGATCCCACAATTTTCCTGTAATAACCTATATGATTTTAATAACTGGAAACAAGGGAAGCACGGTGGCGCAGTGGTTAGCATTGCTGCCTCACGGCGCCGAGGTCCCAGGTTCGATCCCGGCTCTGGGTCACTGTGCGTGTGGAGTTTGCACATTCTCCCCGTGTTTGCGTGAGTTTCGCCTCCACAACCTAAAGATGTGCAGGCTAGGTGGATTGGCCACGCTAAATTGCCCCTTAATTGGTAAAAATGAATTGGATACCCTAAATTTATTTTTAAAAAATAACTGTGAACATAATGGAAAATATTCTAAGTAGTAGGTTGATGAAGGAGTAACATAACAATAAAGCAATAAGAAGTAAAGAAGCACATTCAAAGGGTAAGTGCTATCAGGTGGAGGTACTTGATTCTTTGAGAATGTTATTGATAAAGAGAATATTAGAATGATCTATATCATAATTTATTTGGACTTTGAGTAGGGCTTTGTCAAAATTTGACGTATAAGACTTCTAAACAAATTAAAAGCCCAGGGATTATGGGAAACGATAAGTTAGTTAAAATAGAAAACGCATGGGAAATAATTTATTTGTAGAGTGCCGCTGCAAGCAGAACCATTTAAACTACCACTGATTCTCTGACGACTGACAGTGCCACAGGTCATCACCTGTTTAGCCTTCTTCAGTGAAGAACTCACACAGGCATACAGGTAATAGTCCACAGTGCTGTGTGCTCCCCTGGCTAAACAGCAGTTTTTTTGTAATTTCTTGCCCAAAGTGCATTTATCAGAGATGAGGTGTTGGGTTGAGTCCGCCAGGAGATCTGTACTTGGATCATGTTATTTCTAATCTACGTAAATTATATGCATCTACAAAATCAACTGTCAGTATGCAAAATTTGCAGAGGACGTTAAAATAGGGAGATCACTATCGATTAGGTGAAAGGTTTTCAGAAGGACTGAGAAGAATTGGTAATGGGTCAAATACAAATTAAATTTAATATGAACATTTGTAAAGCATTGTATATCAGGCAATACACCTTCTGTGACATTAAGTATAAGAATGGAACAGAATTAGCACAGGGAGGTCTTGAATGTGACCTGGAAATAATTGCAGACGGCTCATTTTCCATAGCTACTCAATCTGGCAAAACAATTAAAATAGCTAATACAAATTCAGGACTCAGAATCAGAAAATTAGAAGACAACTCTATTTTTGGGTATGTTAAGACTTTAAGAATGAACCAATTAAACCACACTTGGAATATGGAACGGGATTCTCCGAGCCGGCGCCGGGTCGGAGAATCGTCGAGGGGGCGCGGAATTCCCGCCACGCCACTCCGACGGTCGCCGTGCCACCGGTTGGGGACTGCTGAAATAGGGTTTTACCATTAAGATTCTCCGCGGGCGACGGGCCGAACTCTGACCGAGTCCCGCCGGTGAGGTTCAAACCTGGTACCACCCGGCGGGAGCTCGGATCCGCAGCCGTTGTGGTCATCCTGGTGGGGGGGCGGAGGGATCTGACTCTGGAGGGGCCTCCACGGGGGTGGGGGGGGGCTCCATGGGGTCCAGGCCCGTGATCGGGGGCTTAAGATCGGCGGGCGGCCGCGATCTGGACGGGGCCTATCTCCTTCCGCACGGGCCCGCTGCTCGGTCCCCGACATGTTGCTCCGCGCCGGCGTGGAGACGGCAACCACGCGCATGTGCCGGTGTGAAGACTGCAACCACGCATGCGCAGTGTGCAGCACTCCGGTGCCATGCTAGTCACCTAAAAAACGGAGAATTGCTTGGCCAGGAGGCCTAGTGACGCCGGCGTACACTACTTCGGTGTTTATACTGGGGTCAACACTTGGCCGGGATTTCGGAGAATCCCGGCCATGGAGTTCTATTCTGGTCATTGAAAATAATAGAACGTGTGAAGAGCTGAGGAATTATATTGTTTAAAGAGAAATACAATAGCAATTTACATTTCATAGAATCCGTACAGTGCAGCAGGAGGCTATTCGGCTCATCGAGTCTGCACTGAAACAGTGAAGGATTGTTGCTTTGCCGGTGTGGTATTTAGTTTAAGTGGGGAGTGTTGTGAACAATGGCTCTTTCGTAGGCTGAGAAGGTTTTGGGGGTGGACACGGTGACACGTGATAACTTACGGACAGAGAGTAAAAACAGGCTGTTAGATTCGGCAAAAGCATTGCAGTTAACACTGCCTAGCAAAATACGAAAAGATGAGGTACTTAACGCGGTATCTGCACATTTACGTATGCCTGTGATACATTCTGACTCATTAGATATTGCAAAGCTCCAGTTGCAGATTAAGCAATTTGAACATGAAAAAGAATTAAAGCAACTTGAACATGAAAGAGAATTAAAGCGGCTTGAATATGCAATGAAAGAAAAAGAAAGAGATAGAGATAGAGAAGAAAAAGAAAAGGAGAGAGAAGAAAGAAACAAAGAAAGATATAGAGAGGAAAGGGAAAAAGAGAAGAGTTTGAACTTCGGAAAATGGCTCTGAAACATGAAAATCAGTTGAAATTGGCAGACGCAAAGGGACACGTACAGTTGGAGGAGATGGATGAGGATAATGAGACAGAGCGCCATAGTCGAAGATGTGGTGGGGTTCTATTTAAATATGCCCAAGCATTGCCAAGGTTTGACGAGAAGGAGGTAGAAGCCTTTTTCATTTTATTTGAGAAGGTAGCTAAACAAATGCAATGGCCACAGGACGTGTGGGTATTACTGATTCAAACAAAGCTGGTAGGTAGGGCTAGTGAAGTGTTTGCATCACTACCGGAGGAGGTATCTGGGACGTATGAGGAGGTGAAAAAAATCCATCTTAAGTGCACATGAGCTAGTGCCTGAAGCTTACAGACAAAGGTTTAGAAATTTAAGGAAAGAATTTGGTCAAACATACATGGAGTTTGACAGACTCAAATAGAGTAATTTTTATAGGTGGATAAGGGCTTTGAAAATAGACCAAACGTATGAAGGTCTCAGAGAAATTATACTATTGGAGGAGTTTAAAAATTCAATTCCTGATGTAGTGAGAACTCATGTGGGAGAACAGAGGGTTAAAACTGCGAGATTAGCAGCAGAAATGGCAGATGATTATGAATTAGTTCATAAATCAAAGATTGGTTTCCAACATCAGTTTCAGCCGGTGAGGGATAGAAACTGGGGACATGAGAAATTCTCAAGTGGTAAAGGTAAAGGTGATCTGATGGGAGACGATAAAGAGAGTGTACCTCAGATTAAAAATGAAATCCAGGAGGGTGGAAAAGAAATGAAAAGTTTCAAATGTTTTCACTGTAATAAACTAGGCCATGAAAAGTCACAGTGTTGGTCGTTGAAGAAAACCACTGGAAAGGCTGATGTGGTAAAACAGGATAAGACAGTGGGATTTGTTAGAGTGGTAAAGGAAAGCCCAAGGGAAGGGAAGGAGGTGCAAATGATTGTACAGCCTGTTCAAGAAGTGATTGTTAAGAAGATGCCAGATGTCTTTCAAGAATTTACTGTGGGTAAAGTTTATTCATGTGTATCAGGAGGAGCAGGTAAAGAAGTTACAATTTTAAGAGACACAGGGGCAAGTCAATCTTTAATGGTATTAGATGAGGAATTATGTAGTTTGCGAAGAATGTTGCCAGAAAAGGTGGTGATATGTGGAATTCAGGGTGAGAGGAGTAGCGTTCCATTATATAAGGTAAGGTTGGAAAGTCCAGTGAAGAGTGGTGAAGTGGTAATAGGAGTATTAGATAAACTATCTTGTCCAGGAATAAAGTTTATCTTGGGTAATGATATAGCTGGATCGCAGGTGGGAGTGATGCCTACTGTGGTTGATAAGCCAGTGGAAAATCAGACAACTGAAGTGTTGAAGGGCGAATATCCTGGGGTTTTTCCGGATTGTGTAGTAACAAGGTCGCAAAGTCAGAGGTTAAGACAAGAGGAGAAATCAAAGAGTGAAGATGAAGTTGAAGTGCAATTATCAGAAACGATTTTTGATCAGATGGTTGAAAAAGAACAAGAACAGGTGGAGGATGAGGCGGATATTTTTAGTTCTGGAAAATTAGCGGAGTTACAACAGAAAGATGTAGAAATAAAACGGATATATCAGAAAGCATATACGGAAGAGGAATCTGAGAGTATACCAGAGGTTTATTTCTGTAAAAGTGATGTATTGATGAGAAAATGGAGACCTGTACATATGCAGGCGGATGAAAAGTGGGCAGAAGTTCATCAAGTAGTATTGCCAGTAGGTTATAGAAAAGAGGTGTTGCGGGTTTCACATGAGGTACCAGTGGGAGTTCATTTGGGGATAAGGAAAACTCAAGCTAAAATCCAGAAACATTTTTGTTGGCCTGGATTACATAAAGGTGTAGTTAAATTTTGTCAATCATGTCGCACATGTCAAGTGATAGGGAAACCTCAAGCAGTGATAAAACCAGCGCCCTTAATACTCATTCCAGCATTTGAGGAAGCTTTTACGAGGGTACTAATTGATTGTGTAGGACCGCTTCCTAAAACAAAAAGTGGGAATCAATATCTTTTGACTATAATGGATGTGTCTACTAGGTTTCCAGATGCCATTCCAGTTTGTAATATTACAGCTAAAAGGATTGTGGCGGAGTTACTTAAATCCTTTACCAGATATGGACTACCCACAGAAATTCAATCGGATCAAAGATCGAATTTTACTTCAAAGTTATTCAAAGAAGTTATGGATAGCTTAGGAATAAAACAATTTAAATCAACTGCGTACCATCCAGAATCGCAGGGAGCGTTAGAAAGGTGGCATCAGGCATTAAAGGAAATGTTGAGGGCGTATTGTCAAGATTATCCAGAGGATTGGGATAAAGGAATCCCATTTGTATTGTTTGCAATTAGAGAGCACCTCATGTGTCTCCCAAATTTCGTCCTTTTGAACTAATTTTTGGTCATGAGGTAAGAGGACCACTTAAATTGATTAAGGAAAAATTGGTGGGTGAGAAATCGGAAATTACACTATTGGATTACGGGTCAAATTTTAGGGAACGATTAAATAGAGCTGGTGAATTGGCTCGACAACATTTGAAAGTTGCACAAAATGTGGTAGTAGACAAGAAATCCAAAAGTTCGTAGTTTTGTCAGTGGGGATAAAGTTTTAGTGTTGTTACCAGTGGGAGGTGAGTCTTTAAAAGCTAGGTTTTGTGGACCGTATCAGATTGAAAGGAAATTAAGTCAGGTGAATTATGTGGTAAAAACACCAGATAGAAGGAAGACTCACCGAGTGTGTCATGTGAATATGCTTAAAAGGTACTTTGAAAGGGAAGGAGAGAAAAAGGAGGTTTTAATGATTCTTACTCAAAGTGACAAACCAAATCCAGATGACTGTGAATTTGACATACCTCAAATTAAATTGGAAAATGAGGATGTTCTTAAAAATTGGGATGAATTGTTAAGTTACCTTCCAGAGGAAAAATGAACTGACCTGAAAGAGTTATTGATGTCACATGGGCAAGTTTGTAGAGATAAATTTTGAAGTACTAAAATGGCTATACATGATGTAGATGTGGGAAATGCTGTTCCTATCAAACAACATCCATACAGACTTAACCCTTTAAAATTGGCACAGGTTAACAAAGAGGTTGAGAGTATGCTTAAAAATGGCATAATTGAAGTGGGTTGCAGCCAATGGAGCTCACCCATGGTGATGGTACCTGAACCAGACAGTACCCAACGGTTGTGTGTGAACTATAGAAAGGTGAATGCAGTTACAAGAATGGACTCTTACCCTATCCCACGTTTGAAGGATTGCATTGAGAAAGTGGGACAATCTGCTTTTGTTTCCAACTTCCAGACATGGAAAGAACATTTAAAACATTGTATGGAGTTCTTCGATCGACTTCAGGAGGCGGGTTTGGTGATGAACCTAGCCGAAAGTGAATTTGGAGAAGCCAGAAACACTTTCCTTGAGGAGTCAAGACAAAGGGAAATAATGCGATCTCTTAGCATGAATGGATTTGCTCGAACGTTTGTGCACAAGATTTGTAGTGTGGTTGCTCCACTGATGGACTTGCTGAAGAAACGTAAAAAAATTCAATGGACAGGGGACTTTCAACAGGCATTTGACTGCCTGAAAGCTGTGATCACCATTGCTCCTGTATTGGAGAATTGCAAGGGGCTCTGTGGGTCAGATTGAACTAAAGTATCTGATTCTAAAGAGAAATGCCGAGGAGTAGAGGAATGGATGGATCGTGCAGAGACTTTCTTGTTCAAAGAGACTGTCAATCGCGAAGGTTTTCGGTTGGAGGAGGAAGAACGGGAAAAATTGACTTTATTATTATGTCTGTTTGCGTGCGTTGTTTTTTTAAACAAAACGTTCATTTACTGTGTGCATTTCTTCGTGGATGGTGCAAAAGTGAAAAATGAAACCATCTTGAAGTTGATGGTTTATTTATTTTTCTTTGGGGGAAGTGTCATGTGAGAGTGCCTTTAAGAATTGGATGTTTAAGAAATGTACCTTTAAAAAATGAAGCTAATCATATTACTGAAGTGGTGTCACAGTGGGGGAGCTGAGCTCACTTCTGCTTTTGGGAGATTTAGTTTCAGTTTGAGAGAGCAGCTGGGAATGTCTGTGTGTTTTGCTGAGAGCTGTAGGAAGAAAAGCAAGGTGCTGGAGCTGAAGTTAACCAAGCTGGTATATCTCTGCCATCCAACAGCAAATATATATTAACTGTGACCTGGTGTGTTACTGTTTTTGTGAAGGTGAAGTCTTTTGGATGTGTAAAGGAACAGTTTGCAGGATTGCGTAGTGTCGTATTATTTTCGGGGTTATCTTTGAAGTAAGGGGTGTTAAGAGATCCAATGTTTATTTAAAAGGTTAATTTGAGTTCATGGAATAAACATTGTTTTGTTTTTAAAAACCACGTGTCCATAATTGTAATACTACACCTGCGGAATAAGCCGTGTGCTTCAAAAGCAATAATCCATGAAAGGGGGGGGGGTTGAACTCCATGATACATTTTGGGGTTCTGAAAACACCTCTCCCATAATACTAGGCCCAGTACCCCACCTTATCCCCATAACCTCACCAATCTTTGGACACCAAGGGGCAATTTAGCATGGCCAATCCACCTAACCTGCACATCTGCGGACTGTGCGAGGAAACTGGAGCACCCGGAGGAATCCCACGCAGACACGGGGAGAACGTACAAACTCCACACAAACAGTCACCTGAGATTGGAATCGAACACGAATCTCCGGCACTGTGAGGGAGCAGTATTAACCACTGTGCCATGGTGCCGCCCTAACATGGGGTCTTTAACATAAACAGACATCCTGGGAGTTGAGAAAACACATGCAAGCAAATGGACAAATCAGGAATGCGCAAATAAAAGGAAGGCCCAAAATCTTTGTCAAAGGTGGAGAGACATAAATGTTTCTTGAAGATCCTTTACAGAGTTGGAATTACATTTAATGAGTGAATTTCAGCAAGAAAGGTGACACTAATAGTCAGGCAAAGGGAGGTGGACACATGGAAACCCAGAGACAGATGAATGGAGAGTCTGTCAGAGACTATTGGCTTTAAAAAGGTTGGAGAGTTATGGTTGGTTGAATACATTTTTTAAAAATTCATATGTGGACATCGCTGACTGGGTCAGCATTTATTACCCATCCCTGAGGGCATTTAAGAGTCAGCCAGATTGCTGTGGATCTGGAGTCACATGTAGGCCAGACCAGATACAGATTTCCATCCCGAAAAGAAATAGGAGGATTTAAATATTGGTACTTGGAAATCTGAAGCCTACAGAGGTCTGTGAGAAGGAAATGATGGGCAAAACAGAAGTTAACAAGGTTTTAATAATGTTGAACTTCATGGAGGATAGGAGGCCAGTGGAAGAAAGTTACCGTGGTCAATTTTGGAGCTGGCAAAGACATGTAAAAGGGTTTCAGCGACAGGAAATGAGGGGAACAATGTTGCAGAGATGAATGGGAGTAATTCTGATGATGAATGTGAAGTAAAATTTAAAGTACAGCTCAGGTCAAACAGGATATTGAGGTTGCAAAGATCTGGCAAAACCTAATATGCTTATGAGGAGAGAAGGAATAGATTTTATGGTGAGCAAGTGGAGTTTATAGTGGGATGGAACACAATGTGGCATATTTCACCATGTTGCTTGACAGTAACAGAAGAACAGCTCATCGTACTAATGGTACAGCAGCAATTGGTGGTTCAACCCAAGAAGTAAGTTTTAATTAATTTTTGGAGGATCTGAAGGAGCAGAAGTGCTCCCGGTACTGTGGTTACTCTAAGGTGTTTCTTTTCCACCTTCAATCTGCTGTCCCCATGCTATTAAGGCGTGACCGCAAAATAGATTGAGGACATCCTGAAGGGGGAGGGTGAACAGCCAGAGGTCGTAGTACACATAGGTACTAATGACATAGGCAGGAAGAGTGATGAGGTCCTGCAAAAGGAGTTCAGGGAGTTAGGCACAAAGCTAAGAAGCAGGACCTCTAGGGTTGTAATCTCAGGATTACTCCCTGTGCCACGTGCCAGTGAGGCTAGAAATAGGAGGACAGTGCAGCTAAGTACGTGGCTAAACAGGTGGTGTAGGTGGCAGGGTTTCAGATTTCTGGACCACTGGGATCTCTTCAGGGTCAGGTGTGATCTGTACAAGGACGGGTTGCATTTAAACTGGAGGAGCACCAATATTCTGGCTGGGAGGTTTGCTAGTCACTCGGTAGGATTTAAACTAGTATGGCATGGGAGTGGGAACCAGAGCGCTAGCTTAGAAGGTGTAATAACTGAAGGGGAAATATAGAACAAAAATAAGAGAACAACATCACACAGTCTGCTCAAATGCAGTGGTTTGTTTCAAAGCCAGAAGTATAGCAGATAAGGCAGATGAATTTAGATTACTTATTAATGCTTGGAATTATGTTGTGCCTATCACAGGAACATGTTTAAAGCAAGGGCAGGATTGGCAGCTGAATGTTGGAGGATATGGATGCTTCAGGAGAGATAAAGGGGGATATTAAAGGGATGGGAGTAGCGTTACTGGTTAAGGAGAATATTATAGCCGTACTGCGGGAGGACACCTCGGAGGGCTTGCTAGTCACTTGGTAGGATTGCAGGAAGGGTGCAATATACAGGAAGGGTGCAGTCACAATGTTGGGGGTTTACTACAGGCCTCCCAACAGCCAGCGGGAGATAGAGGAGCAGATAGGTAGACAGATTTTGGAAAGGAGTAAAAGCAACCTGGTTGTTGTGATGGGAGACTTCAACTTCCCCAATATTGACTGGGACTCACTTAGTGTTAGGAGCTTGGATGGGGCAGAGTTTGTAAGGAGCATCCAGGAGGGCTTCTTAAAACAATATGTAGATAGTCCAACTAGGGAAGGGGCTGTACTGGACCTGGTATTGGGGAATGAGCCCGGCCAGGTGGTAGAAGTTTCAGTAGGTAGCATTTTGGGAACAGTGGCCACAATTCAGTAAGTTTTAAAGTGCTGATGGACAAGGATAAGAGTGGGCCTCGGGTGAACGTGCTAAATTGGGGGAAGGCTAATTATAACAATATTAGGCGGGAACTGAAGAACCTAGATTGGGGGTGGATGTTTGAGGGCAAATCAACATCTGACATGTGGGAGGCTTTCAAGTGTCAGTTGAAAGGAGTTCAGGACCGGCATGTTCCTGTGCGGAAGAAGGATAAATACGCCAAATTTAGGGAACATTGGCTAACGAGAGATATTGCAGGCCTCGTCAAAACGAAAAAGGAGGCATTTGTCAGGGCTAGAAGGCTGGGAACAGACGAAGCCTGTGTGGAATATAAGGAAAGTAGGAAGGAACTTAAGCAAAGGAGTCAGGAGGGCTAAAAGGGGTCACGAAAAGTCATTGGCAAATAGGGTTAAGGAAAATCCCAAGGCTTTTTACACGTACATAAAAAGCAAGAGGGTAGCCAGGGAAAGGCTTGGCCCACTGAAGGATAGGCAAGGGAATCTATGTGTGGAGCCAGAGGAAATGGGCGAGGTACTAAATGAATACTTTGCATCAGTATTCACCAAAGAGAAGGAATTGGTGGATGTTGAATCTGGAGAAGGGTGTGTAGATAGCCTGGGTCACATTGAGATCCAAAAGGACGAGGTATTTGGCGTCTTGAAAAATATTAAGGTAGATAAGTCCCTAGGGCCTGATGGGATCTACCCCAGAATACTGAAGGAGGCTAGAGAGGAAATTGCTGAGGCCTTGACAGAAATCTTTGGATCCTCACTGTCTTCAGGTGATGTCCCGGAGGACTGGAAAATAGCCAATGTTGTTCCTTTGTTTAAGAAGGGTAGCAAGGATAATCCAGGGAACTACAGGCCAGTGAGCCTTACGCCAGTGGTAGGGAAATTACTGGGGAGAATTCTTCGAGACAGGATCTACTCCCATTTGGAAGCAAATGGACGTATTAGCGAGAGGCAGCATGGTTCTGTGAAGGGGAGGTCGTGCCTCACTAACTTGATCGAGTTTTTCGAAGAGGTCACAAACATGATTGATGCAGGTAGGGCAGTGGATGTTGTCTATATGGACTTCAGTAAGGCCTTTGACAAGGTCCATCATGGCAGACTGGTACAAAAGGTGAAGTCACACGGATTCAGGGGTGAGCTGGCAAGATGGATACAGAACTGGCTAGTCATAGAAGGCAGAGAGTAACAATGGAAGGGTGCTTTTCTGATTGGAGGGCTGTGACTAGTGGTGTTCCGCAAGGATCAGTGCTAGGACATTTGCTGTTCATAGTTTATATAAATGATTTGGAGGAAAATGTAACTGGGCTGATTAGTAAGTTTGCGGATGACAGAAAGATTGGTAGAATTGCGGATAGTGATGAGGACTGTCAGAGGATACAGCAGGATTTAGATCGTTTGGAGACATGGGCGGAGAGATGGCAGAGGGAGTTTAATCCGGACAAATGTGAGGTAATGCATTTTGGAAGGTCTAATGCAGGTAGGGAATATATAGTGAATGGTAGAACCCTCAAAAGTATTGACAGTCAGAGAGACTTAGATGTACAGGTCCACAGGTCACTGAAAGGGGCAACACAGGTGGAGAAGTTAGTCAAGAAGGCATATGGCATACTTGCCTTCATTAGCCGGGCATTGAGTATAAAAATTGGCAAGTCATGTTGCAGCTGTATAGAACCTTAGTTAGGCCACACTTGGAGTATAGTGTTCAATTCTGGTCGCCACACTACCAGAAGGATGTGGAGGCTTTAGAGAGGGTGCAGAAAAGATTTACCAGGATATTGCCTGGTATGGAGGGCATTAGCTATGAGGAGCGGTTGAATAAACTTGCTTTGTTCTCAATGGAACGACGAAGGTTGAGGGACGACCTGATAGAAGTCTACAAAATTATGAGGGGCATAGACAGAGTGGATAGTCAGAGGCTTTTTCCAAGGATAGAGGGGTGAATTACTAGGGGGCATAGGTTTAAGGTGCGAGGGCAAGGTTTAGAGGAAATGTACGAGGCATGTTTTTTACACAGAGTGTAGTGGGTGCCTGGAATGCGCTGCCGGAGGAGGTGGTGGAAGCAGGGACGATATTGACATCTTGACAAATACATGAATAGGATGGGAATAGAGGAATATGGACCTCGGAAGTGTAGAAGATTTTAGTTTAGACGGGCAGCATGGTCGGCACAGGCTTGGAGGTCCAAAGGGCCTGTTCCTGTGCTGTACTTTTCTTTGTTCTTTGTTCTTTGATAACATTAGACAGGAATTGAAGAATTTGGATTGGGTGCAGCTGTTGGGGGATAAATCAACATTGGAAATGTGGGAGTCTTTCAAGCGAGAGTTGATTAGGATTCCGGAAAGTCATGTTCCTGAGAGAACAAAGGATAAGTGTGGGAAGTTTAGGGAGCCTTGGATAACGAGGGATATTGTGAACATGGTCAAAAAGATAAAGGATTCTTTTGTATGGTCTAGAAGGGTGGGGACAATCAAAACCCTTGAGGAGTACAAAGAAATTAGAAAGGTACTTAAGCAGAAAATTAGGAGGGCTCGGAGGGGGTCATGAAAAGTCCTTGGCAAGTAGGATTAAGTAGGGTTAAGGTGAATCCCAAAGCTTTTTATTCATATGTAAAAAGAGGATGGCCACGGAAAGGATTGGACTACTTAAGGACAGTGGGGGAATCTATGTGTTGAGCCAGAGGAAATGGACGAGGTACTAAATGAGTACTTTGCATCAGTGATCACCAAAGAAAGGGACCTTGTGGAAGATGATTATTGGTAGGGTGTGTGGACAGTTTGGGTCATATTGAATTTGAAAAAAGAGGAGGGATTGGGTCTTTTAAAAGATATTAAGGTTGATAAGTCTCCTGGGCCAGATGGTATTTACCCCAGAATACTGAGGGAAGCAAGGGAGGAAATTGCTGGGACCTTGGCTGACATCTTTGTATCCTCATTGGCTGCTGGTGAGATCCCGGAGGACTGTAGAATAGCTAATGTGGTACCGCTGTTTAAGAAAGGTAGCAGGGATAATCCCGGAAACTTTAGGCCAGTGAGCCTCACGTCGGTAGTCGGTAAATTATTGGAGAGAATTCTCAGGGACAGGATTTATACCCATTTGGAAACAAATGGACTCATTAGTGATAGATATGGTTTTGTGAAGGTAAGGTCGTGCGTCACTAACTTGATCGAGTTTTTGAGCAGGTGTCAATGAAGATTGATGAGGGGAGGGCAGTGGATGTTATTTACATGGACTTCAGTAAAGCCTTTGACAAGGTGCCTCATGGTAGACTGGTACAAAAGGTGAAGTCACATGGGATCAGAGGTGAGTTGATAAGATGGATACAGAACTGGCTCGGCCACAGAAGGCAGTAGCAGTAGAAGGGTGTTTTTCTGAATGGAAGGTTGAGACTTGTAGTATTCAACAGGGATCTGTGCTGGGGCCTCTGTTGTTTGTAGTATACATAAATGCTTTGGAGGAAAATGTAGCTGGTCTGATTAGTAATTTCGCGGATGACACCAAGGTTGGTGGAGTCGCAGATAGTGTTGAGTATTGTCAGAGGATACAGCAGGACATAGATAGGTTGGAGACTTGGGCAGAGAAATGGCAAATGGAGTTTAGTCCAGACAAATGTAAAGTAATGCATTTAGGCAGGTCTAACAGAGAGTGGAAATATACCGTAGATGGCAAAACTCTTAGGAATATAGAAAGTCAGAGAGATCTGGGTGTGCAGGTCCACAGGCTAAAAACTAGCAGGCTACAAACTAGCAAGTCATGCGACAGTTGTATAGAACCTTGGTAAGGCCACACTTGAATATTGTGCACAATTCTGGTCACCACACTACCAGAAGGATGTGGAGTCTTTGGACAGGGTGCAGAGGAGATTTACCAGGATGTTGCCTGGTCTGGAGAGTGTTAACGCTGCGGCGAGGCTGAATAGACTCTGACTGTTTTCATTGGAAAGACGGAGGTTGAGGGGTGACCTTTTAGAGGTCTAAAAGATTATGAGCGGCATAGATACAGTGGATGGGCAAGCACTCTTTCCCAGGGTGGAAGGATCAGTCACGAGGGGGATTAGGTTTAAGGTCCTTGGGGCTAAGTTTAGAGGAGATGTGCAAGGCAGGTTTTTACGCAGAGGGTAGTGAGTGCCTGGAACACATTACCTGGGGAGGTTGTGGAAGCAGATATATTAACTGCGTTCAATTGGTATCTTGACACATACATGGATAGGATGGGCATAGAGGGATATGGCACAAGGACGTGCTGAGGGTTTTGGCCAAGATTGGTATCATGACCGGTGCAGGCTTGAAGGGCCTGTCCCTGTGCTCTACTGTTCTTTGTTCTTTGACCTGGTCAGCAACCGAAAATCCATTTGGAGCCAAAACAGAACAATCTCATAGATCTTGGAGCTGGAGTAAGCTATAGCTCATCCAAGGTTTGATGTTGAATGGGAAGTTTGGCAGAACCAAGGTGGTCCATGGTCTATATGGCCCATGGAAAGGTAGAACTTGAAATATATTTTTCTATCTATTTATTGACACGAAAATGTGCTTTATGTCAAATAATGATTTTTAATCCATGAACTGGAATCCTGAACTGAACTTCTAAAAATAGAATTTTTTAAAGGCAGTGGCTAAAGGTGATGAGTGCACAGCTCAAGATGGTTATCACAATTTGCCTCACTGTACATTTCATATTCAAATCCATTGGGATAAAGAGATCATGGGCGGGATTCTCCCATGCCGCACCGTTTGGGAGAATCGCCGTTCACGCCGGATTTTCGCGCGATGCCATTCCGCCATTCTCCCAACCGGCGAGAACGGCGTCATCGAGGTCGGCGCCGCACCTCCCGGAGAATCGCCCGAGGTGCTAAGTCTTGCGCTTCTCCAGGCCCCGTGCTATTCAGCAGCTCGGATGGGCTGAAGTCACGACGGCGTGACACCAGGTCACGCCGTCGTGGCTCACCCCTGCAAAATAAATTTGTCAGCCAGTTGTGCTGGCTGACGATGCGGAGTGAGGAGGTGAGCGGCCGGCGTTTTCGGTGGCAGCATGTTGTGGCGTCCACGGCTGGTGCTGGCGGGCGGGGTGGGGGGTGGGGGGGGGATGGAGGAGGAGGAGGAGAAAGGGAGGGAGGGAGAAAGGGGGGGAGACGAGGAGAAGGGGGGAAGGAGGAGGAGGGGGGAAGGAGGAGGGGGGGAAGGAGGAAGGGGGAAGGAGGGGGGAGGAGGAGGGGGGAAGGAGGAGGAGGGAAGGAGGGGGAGGAGGAGGGGGAAGGAGGAGGGGGGGAGGAGGAGGGGGGAAGGAGGAGGGGGACTGGGAGGGGGAGGATGAAGGCGAGGAGGAGGATGGGGGGAAGGAGGAGGGGGGGAAGGAGGAGGGGGGGGAGCATGCAGTCACGTTTGGGGAGGGGGGCAGGGTGCCTCCATGTTCCGGGGAGAGGGTTTCCGTGGGAGCGACATGCCAGCCGGCCTGCCATGGCAGGGGCGAAGCCACGCCTGCAAGTTGAGGTCATGCTGACGGGCAAAGCCACTGGCGCCGCCATCCCGCGTGGCCACACGCCTTGACCTTGGGCGTGCCCAGCGCCCCCCCGCCTCTCCCCACACAGGTGCCGCAACACCCAGCTGACAGAGACCATCTCTGGGAAGGGTCAAGGCGACAATGGCCAGCCCACGGTGGTGCGATGAGGAATGACGGGCAAAACTGGGCGGTGGACGGATACTGTGGGCAGGGGTCGGGTTGCCTGCATGTCAGTAGCGACACCAGCCAACCAGGCCACACATGTATCCCATGGCACCTGGCTGTCGAGGTGTCAATGCGTCATCGTTAAACATGTTGTATCACCCCGCCCCCCCCCCTCCTGCAGATCGGAATGTTTGGGCACCAGCCAGCGATGTTTGCCGCCGTGGCGGGAGCCGCTGCCCTGCAGGTGGCCCTTTGGCAGTGTCGACACAGGCGGCTCGGAGCAGCAGCGGCAGCGGCAACTGCAGCAGAGGGATGGGCTGCAAAGGGCCCCGTGCCACCCTCTCAGGCTGCAGGCCCACCCGCCCGTCACGTGCAGAAGGAGACGGAGGGGGATGATGACCACCACATCGTTGGGGATGCACAGGACGAGGATACCGATCATGATGGGGCGCAGGGGTAGGAGGAGGAGCAGGTGGTGTTGCCAAGGAGCCGGAGGCGCCCCATGAGGTCTCGAGTGTATCATCACCGCATGTCCTTTGAGGACCTGCTGGACAGGGCATGCTGGAGGAGAGTCCGAATGAGTAGGGAGACCGTCACATATATATGCCACCTCATGGCACACCTGGCACCACGTGGAACGGGGGGAGGACATGCTATCCCGGTGGCCGTCAAGGTGACGGTTGCCCTCAACTTCTACGCGACGGGGCCGTTCCAGGCGCCGAGCGGGGACCTGTCCGGTATCTCCCAGGCATCGGTGCATCCGAGTAGTCACCGACGCCCTGTATGCCATCGCCAACCGGTACATCTAGTTTCCAGAGGACTGCGCACACCAGGATTCCCAGGCAGCGGGATTCACCTCCATGGACAGGATACCAATGGTCCAGGAAGTGATTGATGGGGTCGCCATGCGTTCACCATCGGAGAACAGGGATGTGTTCATGAACAGAAAGGGGATCTACTCCATGAACATACAAGTGGTCTGACCACCGCATGAAGATCATGCACCTGTGCGCCCAGTACCCCGGCAGTGTTTATGATGCCTTTATACTGGCACAATCCTTCATCCCCGCCATGTTCGAGGCCCCCCACCCCCACGACTGAGGGGCTGGTTGCTGGGAGACAGGGGTTACCCGTTGCGGTCGTGGCTGATGACGCCTAAACGGAGGCCACAGACTAACGCAGAGACTCGCTACAATGAGGCCCATGCAGCAACGAGGGGTGTTGTCAAGAGGTGCTTTGGCGTATTGAAGATGCGCTTCAGGTGCCTGGACCGCTCTGGAGGAGCCTTCCAGTACCATTCAGAGAGGTCGGCTGCATAGTTGTTGTCTGCTGTGTCCTGCACAACATAGCCCAGCAGAGGGGCGATGTCCTGGAGGATGAGGCACAGGGGGAGCCGGATGAGGGTGACGCATCTGTACATGAGGAGGAGGAGGAGGATGGGGAGGGGGGTGGGGGCACAGACGCGACATGGGGGCTGGATATGGCCGGGAGGCTGCACGACGCCACCGACTTGGGGAGCGAGCATGCGAGGCATTGTTCGCCGCACATTTCACCAACTAGGGGGAGGGCATCGCTGAGCAAGGCACTTGCACCACCGTTCCGCCAAAACACACCACCCAGCACCCCCTACCTCCCGCACCATCCGCCAACCCTAGCTCCCACACCACCACTTTCACAGCACCTTACACCTGCGGCACAATGGGATGGTCTCACACAATTGCTTGTGTAAGCGGGTGTGATCAGTGCCATGTTGAATGATGACAACCCGCTCTGCGATGAGCTGTGAGCTCCGGATCATTAGACAATGTCTGACTCATGGCCACAGCTACACCCTCCATCTGGGTGGTCCCTGTATGAGTCATGGACACTCCATCACATGGCCATGTGGGGTAGCTGGCGTTGGTGTTCCGAGGACGACGGGAGGTTAGGGGGCGGGGGGAACACACATCCGGCCTCACCGTTGGGCCGAACTTCGACCCCAGCGCCACTCGGTCCCCTTCACGATCCCTCAGGCACCGGACATAGCAGAGGCATCTAGGTTTGGTGTAACAGTGACGTTAATCGTGAAATTCACATACAAGTGCCCTAGCTCCTATAACTAAGCTGTGCCCTGCACCCGTGCCAACTTACTACGTGTCGAACTTCTTTGCCTTATGGGCCCTACCACTACACCTTGGTGTTTCCCCAGACAGCACAGCAGGAGTGGAGGCGGACTGCTGAGACTCCTGCCCTGCGACTTGGCTCTCCGTCGGCGTGCGTTTCCTGGGGCGGCTCGGCTTGGATGGGCCAGGCTGCTTGGCGGGCATGCTGTTCTGCCCGCTGCCCACCAGATGCACCAGGGGTGGAACGTGGGGAGTCCGAGTGTTCTGGGACCTCCCTTGCATGAGTCACGGGGACAGGCCCTAGAACCTCCTCCTCCCTCGGGGTGGCCGGTGGCCCCAGGGCCTCACTATGGGACAGTGGTGCGAGCGGAGACAAGCGCCGTGGCACCACCGACACCTGACGCTGCCAGTCCTGGTGGCCCGCTGTGGCATCGACCATGGTCTGAACGATCGCAGCGATGGAGCTCAGGGAGTGCGCCATCCCTGTCAGGGACTGTGCAACCTCCCTCTGGGCTTGTGCGACGCCATCCAGCACATTCGCATGGCCGCCAATGCGCTCAGCGATGGCCTGCTGAGACTGGGCCATGGCCTGCTGAGACTGGGCCATGGCCTGCTGAGAATGGGCCATGGCCTGCTGAGGCTCGGCCAGACCCTGGAGCGGGCAGCAATGTCTAGCTGGCTCTGGGACATGGCTGCCTGTGAGAGGGCAGCCCTGTCCTGGGCCATGGATGACGCGTGCACATGGAGCCCCATGCCTTGCAAAACCTAACCCATGGCCGAAACCGTTGTCCCCATTGCCTCCACCGCGGACGCCACTCGTGTGGTGTCGGCCTGGGTGGCAGCCATGACCGGCACCACTCCCTGCTCCTGGTCGCGGATGGACTCCTCCAACTGCGTCTGCAGATGCTGGAAGGTGGCCATCATCCCATTGTCCACTCCCTGGGTTTCCAAACGCATCGGGTCTGTGGATGGGTCTGCTAAATCCAGGAACCCGGGAACCGTCTGGGCGGCAGCTGGATGCTGGGGCTGGGCTGCCCTCCAGCCGTCCAGCCCCTCAGCTGCTCCTACCTCCAGCTGCTGTGCCGGTTTGGCTGTGTGATGCGCACCAGTCAGTGTCCCAGAAACCTCATCACTAATGTGCCCAACCGAGGTGAGGGTATCTGCGATGGTGCAGGGTGTGCGTGACAGCTGTGATGCAAGGTCCTTGTCCTTATCGGACCCCAGGCCTGGGGTCGAGCTTGGACCGACGGACGTTGTCCCCGGCCCCTGTGAGGGGCCGTGTTTCGTCTGTCCATCATCCGTTTGGCCGTCCTCTGTGCTTCACTGCCCAGAGTCCTCGTCCTCTGTCCGTCACTGTCCTGGTTCTCCGTCCACTCTTCATCCGTCTCATGGCCGTCAGTGTCCTGACTGTCCGTCCTGTGTTCGTCAGTGTCATTTGTGTCAGTCCTCTGTGCGTCCGTCTCCTGTGGCCCGGCTTCGGAAGATGGCCCTCCTGTCCGTCTTCCTTCCCCTCCCTGGCGTGCGTCCCTATGGGCTGATGGAAGTGGACTTGGACGGCGGTGGCTCGTCTGAGACATTCCGGGACGATAGGTGGCAGGCCCTGGATTACACAATTAAGCATGTATCGTTAGACACGCAGAGTCTGGTGTGAGGGGGGGGGGAGGGGGCAATGTGAGGGGGTGGAGTGTGGGGGGGGGGTTAGGGGGCAGTGTGAGGGGGTGGAGTGTGAGGGGTGTTAGGGGGTGGAGGGGCAGTGTGAGGGGGTGGAGTGTGAGGGGGGGTTAGGGGGTGGAGGGGGCAGTGTGAGGGAGTGGAGTATGAGGGGGGGTTAGAGGGTGGAGGCGGCAGTGTGAGGGGGTGGAGTGTGAGTGGCGGTTAGGGGGTGGAGGGGGCAGTGTGAGGGGGTGGAGTGTGAGGGGGGTGAGGGGGAGGAGGGGGCAGTGTGAGGGGGTGGAGTGTGAGGGGGGTTAGGGAGTGGAGGGGGCGGTGTGAGGGGATGGAGTGTGAGGGGGGTTAGGGGGTGGAGGGGGCAGTGTGAGGGGGTGGAGTGTGAGGGGGGTTCGGGGGTGGAGGGGTCAGTGTGAGGGGGTGGAGTGTGAGGGGGGGTTAGGGGGTGGAGGGGGCAGTGTGAGGTGGCAGAGTGTGAGGGGGGTTCGGGTGTGGAGGGGTCAGTGTGAGGGGATGGAGTGTGAGGGGGGGTTAGGGGGTGGAGGGGGCAGTGTGAGGGGGTGGAGTGTGAGGGGGGTTAGGGGGTGGAGGGGGCAGTGTGAGGGGGTGGAGTGTGAGGGGGGTTAGGGAATGGAGGGGGCAGTGTGAGAGGGTGGAGTGTGAGGGGGGGTTAGGGGGTGGAGGGGGCAGTGTGAGGGGGTGGAGTGTGAGGGGGGAGTTAGGGGGTGGAGGGGGCAGTGCGAGGGGGTGGAGTGTGAGGGGGGGTTAGGGAATGGAGGGGGCAGTGTGAGAGGGTGGAGTGTGAGTGGGGTTAGGGGGTGGAGGGGGCAGTGTGAGGGGGTGGAGTGTGAGGGGGATTCGGGGGTGGAGGGGTCAGTGTGAGCGGGTGGAGTGTGAGGGGGGGTTAGGGGGTGGAGGGGGCAGTGTGAGGGGGTGGAGTGTGAGGGGGGTTCAGGTGTGGAGGGGTCAGTGTGAGGGTGTGGAGTGTGAGGGGGGTTGGGGGTGGAGGGGGCAGTGTGAGGGGGTGGAGTGTGAAGGGGGAGTTAGGGGGTGGAGGGGGCAGTGTGAGGGGGTGGAGTGTGAGGGGGGGTTAGGGGGTGGAGGGGGTGGAGTGTGAGGGGGGTTAGGGGGTGGAGGGGGCAGTGTGAGGGGGTGGAGTGTGAGGGGGGTTCAGGTATGGAGGGGTCAGTGTGAGGGTGTGGAGTGTGAGGGGGGGTTAGGGGGTGGAGGGGGCAGTGTGAGGGGGTGGAGAGTAATAGGGGGGTTAGGGGATGGAGGGGGCAGTGCGAGGGGTTGAGTGTGAGGGGGGTTAGGGGGTGGAGTGGGCAGTGTGAGGGGGTGGAGTGTGAGGGGGAATTAGGGAATGGAGGGGGCAGTGTGAGAGGGTGGAGTGTGAGTGGGGGTTAGGGAATGGAGGGGGCAGTGTGAGGGGGTGGAGTGTGAGGGGGATTCGGGGGTGGAGGGGTCAGTGTGAGCGGGTGGAGTGTGAGGGGGGGTTAGGGAATGGAGGGGGCAGTGTGAGGGTGTGGACAGTAATGGGGGGGTTAGGGGATGGAGGGGGCATTGTGAGGGGTTGGAGTGTGAGGGGGGGTTAGGGGGTGGAGGGGGCAGTGTGAGGGGCTGGAGTGTGAGGGGGGTTAGGGAATGGAGGGGGCAGTGTGAGCGGGTGGAGTGTGGGGGGGTTTGTGAATGGAGGGGGCAGTGTGAGGGGGTGGAGTGTGAGGGGGATTAGGGGGTGGAGGGGGCAGTGTGAGGGGGTGGATGGGATGGAGGGGGCAGTGTGAGGGTTGGAGTGTGAGGGGGGTTAGGCGGTGGAGGGGGTGGTGTGAGGGGGTTTAGGGGGTGGAGGGGGTAGTGTGAGGGGGTGGAGTGTGAGGGGGGTTATGGAATGGAGGGGGCAGTGTGAGAGGGTGGAGTGTGAGGGAGGGTTACCGGGCGGAGGGGGCAGTGTGAGGGGGTGGAGTGTGAGGGGGGGTTAAGGAATGGAGGGGGCAGTGTGAGGGGGGTTAGAGGGCAGTGTGAGGGGGTGGAATGTGAGGGGGGTTAGAGGGTGGAGGGGGCAGTGTGAGGGGCTGGAGTGTGAGGAGGGGTTAGGGAATGTAGGGGGCAGTGTGAGGGGGTGGAGTCTGAGGGGGGATAAGGGGTAGAGGGGGCAGTGTGAGGGGGTGGAGTGTGAGGGGCGTTTAGGGGATGGAGGGGGCAGTGTGAGGGGGTGGAGTGTGAGGGGGGTGAGGGGGTGGAGGGGGCAGTGTTAGGCGGTGGAGTGTGAGGGGGGTTAGGGGATGGAGGGGCAGTGTGAGGGGGTGGAGTGTGAGGGGGGTTCGGGGGTGGAAGGGGCAGTGTGAGGGGGTGGAGTGTGAGGGGGGATAGGGGGTGGAGGGGAAGGTGTGAGGGGGTGGAGTGTGAGGGGGGTTAGGGAATGGAGGGGGCGGTGTGAGGGGATGGAGTGTGAGGGGGGGTTGTGAATGGAGGGGGCAGTGTGAGGGGGTGGTGTGTGAGGAGGGGTTAGAGGGTGGAGGGGGCAGCGTGAGGGGGTGGAGTGTGAGGGGGGGGTTGTGAATGGAGGGGGCAGTGTGAGGGGGTGGTGTGTGAGGAGGGGTTAGAGGGTGGAGGGGGCAGTGTGAGGGGGTGGAGTGTGAGGGGGGGTTGTGAATGGAGGGGGCAGTGTGAGGGGGTGGAGTGTGAGGGGGGTTAGGGGGTGGAGGGGGCAGTGTGAGGGGGCGGAGTGCCCATGTGGGTCGTGTGGTACATGGTGCCCACCGTGGGCAGGGGGGGCGCACG
Organism: Scyliorhinus torazame; assembly: GCF_047496885.1. Taxonomy (NCBI): domain Eukaryota; kingdom Metazoa; phylum Chordata; class Chondrichthyes; order Carcharhiniformes; family Scyliorhinidae; genus Scyliorhinus; species Scyliorhinus torazame. The sequence goes on from NC_092713.1 coordinate 96,721,071, forward strand.
GCACATGGTGGGGGGGGAGTGAGGGCTGGGGTGTGGCCTGGGGGAACTCTCGGGGTACTTACCCTGGCTTGCCCTTGTGAGGTCGTGGAGCTTCTTGCGGCACCACTGCTCTCCCGAGTGTGGAGTGTGCCGCAATGCGCTAACGGCGACCCCACAACACGCCAGCTGCGCCTGACTGTGCTGGCCAGGTGCCGGTGGCCACGTCTTGGGCACAGGATCGCCCTCTGCTCTTTCACTGCGTCCAGCAGTGTCTCCAGGTCATTGTCGCCGAACCTGGGAGCGGCACGGCGGGGCGCAGCCATCTCTCTGTGTCGGGGCCTGTGCGCGGATCGCGCACATAAAATGACGCGGCGCCAACCTCGGTTCACAGGTGCATCTGCGCCATAACGGAGGTCCTGTAGACCCAGTTGGTTCAATGCATTACCTTAGGCATGGACCGAACCCATCAGGTCCCCGGGCAGTGGGATTCGCCGCCATTGCCGGGATGCCATAAGTCCAGGGAGTGATCAACAGGACGCATGTCCCCCTACGAACACCGCCGCATGAGGGGGTGGGCTTCACGAACTGAAAAGGTTTCCAGTCCATGTACGTGCAGCTGATGTGTGACCACGAGAAGCACATTATGCACGTTTGTGCCCGATACTCGGGCAGTGTGCACGATGCCTTCATCCTGGCACACTCGACGGTTCCCGACACCTTTGAGGCGTACCCCTGGGTGAAGGATTATCCACTGGGGGACAGGTTATCCACTGCGGCCGTGGCTGATGACACCTATCAGGAGGCCACAGAGAACCGCTACAATGATTCCCATGCAGCGACCAGAGGTGTGATCGAGCAGTTCATCGGCATGCTCAAGATGTGGTTCAGGTGTCTGTAACACTCTGGAGTGTAGTGCCAGGAGAGTCTCCCATATAGTGGCGGGCTGCTGCATCCTCCACAACATGGCACAGCAGAGGGGCGATATGCTGGAGGTGGAGGAAAAACGCTAGGCCTCGTCCGACGCGGAGGATGCAGAGGAGGGCCAAGATAGACAGGGCATGGGTATGGGCAGGCATGGGAGGCTGCACAAAGTGTGCGCCAGGGCCGCCGTGCACAGGACAATCTAATCGCCTCAGATTGACCGACTAGGGGGCCTGGCCACCGGTAGCCTTACTGTCCCATCCCACCCGCCCCCAACATCCCCGCCCTCCCCCAGTCCAAACATCCTTTTCACTGTCCACCTCCCTGTCCGCCCTCCCCCCATTACCACCGGCCCTGCCCTTGGTGCTTCATACCTGCCTCATTACATGGTACTGACCATGGGTTGGCAGTTTCAGCGGGTCTAGTCCATGGGATGGAGGATGATGATGACCCACTCCAGCAGATTCCACCCGTATGATCCCTGCATCCGAGTTGGCCATTCCACTGCACTGTCCCATTGAACCCTTTGGGTAGCTGAGGTGGAGATGGGCTCCGGGCTATGGTGGTGGTGGTGGGGAGGGGGGGTGGAGTGTAGGAGTGGCTGGCGGGGGGGGGGGGGGGGGGGGGGGGGGGGGGGGGGGGGGGCTTGTACGGTAGCTACCCTGGAGGCCCTGGCCCGTTCCTACCTCTGACGCACATGTCCCCCACTGGCGACCTCACCCGACCTGGTACACCCTCTACTCCTAGCCCAGCCCATCCCACACGTCCAGCAGAGAGAGTACCAAGGCAGGTCAGAAAGTTAATGAACAGGGGTGTTTATTGTGATATATACATGTGCACTAGCCTCTAACACTATCTTATCCGCTGCACCCGTGCCAACTTCAATAGTGTCTAGGTTTCTGGCCTTACGGGTCCTAACGCTCTATCTAGGTGGGTCCCGAGGCAGTACATCAGGAGTGGAGGCAGCCTGCTGCGTATCCCGCCCTGTGACCTGGGTCCCCTTTGGTGGCCGTCCTCTGAAGTGACCATCCTGGATGGGCCCGGCACTCTTCGCTGACATGGTGCCTCCCTTCTCTGTACACTGCCCATCCGATGCACCAGGGGCAGGAGAGGGGGTTTCAGAGGCACTGTGGTTTCCGTCACCACCACTGCAGGAATCACTGGCACCGAGCCCAGAAGTTCCTCCTTCCTTGAGGTGCCTAAAGGCTCCTAGGCTACTCCTGGGGACAGGGTTGTGGCTGGAACTCGCTCTGGATGCTCCCCCGTCCCATGCTGCTGCCAAACCTGGAGGTCCACTCTCATCTCGATCAGGGTCTCAATGCTCGTGGCCACGGAGCGCAGGGACTGTGCCATGTCCCTCTGGGACTGGGATACTTCCCTCTGGGACTGTACCACATCACTCAGTGATTGTTCCAGGTCCCTCTGTGACTGGCTCAGGCCAACCAGCATCATCCGCAGTCGACATCCGCAGCCATGGTCTGTTGTGACTGGGCCAAGCTCGGGAGTGCCGCAGCAATGTCCAGGTGGCCCTGGTACATGACTACCTGTGACAGGGCTACCCTGCCCTGTGCCTTGGCCATCGCCTGCACATGGTTGATACTTTCGCAGCCAAGGACTCTGCCGCCTGTGCGGTGCTGGCCTGGGTGGCACTGATTGTCGCCACCGCCTCCCTTGCAGGTGGTTGGACTCCTCCAACTGTACCTTCAGGTGCTGGATGGTTGTGGACAACCTCATCTGTAGTCCCTACCTGCATCTCCAGCATTGATGGGACCGCCATTTCCAGAAGCCCAGCGAGTCGCTGGGGTCAGGCCGGCCTCAGATCGTCTGGCCTCTCAGGGATTCCCACCTCCACCTGATGTACCGCAGCATGTGTATGGTGCGCATCAGATAATACCACTGGAGCCTCTTCATTAACAAGGTGAGTGTCTCTGAGATGGTGCAACCAGAGTTGGTGTTGTGTCTGGACATTTCCTCTGGGGTGTCACGGGGCTGCAACTGGGGACTCGCGGCACCAGCAGGTCACGTCTTATTGCTGGATGAATCTTGGGGTTGGGGCCGGGAGCAGGGAATGCCAGTGGGCCTGCCTTGTTGCCAGATGATCCTGAAAGACGTAAGACAAGACGCGGGTGGTGGGAATGGGGGTCTGCCACATGTGCCATAGGGACATTGCAATCCATCGGGAGATCACTTGCTTCCCCGATGCCGACCTCCGTCTCGGCGATGGCCTGCCCTCCGCCCCCACCGACCAGACCCTACGCCCTCCACTCAGCAGCGGTGAGGGGAAGCAAGTCTGGCGGGCCTCCTTCGGTCTGCTCTCTCTCTCTGCGGTTGTGGGTCCCCTTATCCTAGGGGACAGATAATGTGCAGTGTGAGGCACTCAGGTGCAGGCAGCACATGGGGTCTGCAGCTGGCGACTTGTGAGGGCAGGATACCCGGCCGTGGTGGGCGGTATGGTTGGCATGAGGTGCGGGCTGGGGTGTGGATGGCCTGCCGGCGTGTGGGATCGGATCGCCCTCTTGGAGGCGGTGTGGGCCTATTGGGGGCCATGAGGAAGGGGGGGCGCTATGGGTGTGGGACGGGGGCTGTGCCATTGGGGCGGGGCTGCATTCTCACCCGGGCTGCCCTCAGGAGGTTGTCCAGCTTCTTGCGACACTGCTGGCCGGGCTTGGCAGTGGGGCCCACAGCTCTCAAGGCCTCTGCCACCTGCGCCCAGGCCTGGATAACATCCATGGGTGGCAGCAGCCTTCCCACCCCGGGAACAAGGTGCCCATCTCTCCTCCATGGCATCCAGCAGGCTCCCAAGATCCGCATCACTGAAACGCGATGCCGCTCTTCGGGGTGCCATCTTGATGGCAGGAATTTTTAGCTCTCTGATCAGAACAAATACAAAGCTATTGGGATCATAGCTACATGACTAATCACTTCTAAGTCTCAGTAAAATAATCAGTTTAGCAGAAGTACTGCGTTTAGTGAATTCATTTTGTTTGCTCTGTAGTTGAAGAAACAGTGCGTGGAATTCTCCTATTTTGAGACTAACTGCCATGGCAGGGGTGGGAACGTGGGGCTGGATTGTCCGTTATTGGGACTATGTCCCCACACCGGCGTCAGAACTGTGGATTTTCACTCCAGAAAAACTGGCATGAAAGGGCCACATATTCCTAGCCCTGCAGGGGGCTAACAAGGACCTGGCGTAGGTCTAGCAGCTTTTGCTGTGGATACAGGCCCCCGCACTTCCGGGTCAGAGGCCGCGCATGCGCACAGCAGCGGCCTCCAGCGGCCGTGCCGTGCTCCATGGCGGACTCAGACCATGGAGCTGGACCCTGAAAACAAACCCCCCCCCAATCGGACGCGTGCCTGATCCTGACCATCTGTACAAACATTGTCTGGGTGAGTATAAAGCCCCCCCCCTTCCAATCGACCCACCCCTGACCAGGACGGCCAAGGACTGAGTCCACAGCCGCCACTCGAGTATTCCGATTGGCTGGACCATATTAGATCCACGCTGTCGGGACTTCGGCTGGTCGGGGGTGGAGAATGGTGGACCGTGCCTCCATCAATGGCGCTGGGCGGAGTGATGTACTCTCCCAGTACGCCACTTTTCGGGGCCCGCAGAATTGGGGAACCGGCGGCGGTCCGGATTCCATGCAGAGAAATTGATTCTCCGCCCCCGCGCCGGTCGTGATTTTGGCGTCGAAGTGAGAAGAATCCAGCACCCGGTGTTTCTTGCATTGGCGACTTGGGAGAATTCTGCCAATTGAGTTTAGGGTGCGATTTTGAGCGTCTCAGGGCTGGGAGGGAGAGATGAGTTGGGTAAGAAACAAAGCTCAAGAATTTACAGAAAGAAAACCGTTTGCAACTGTGCCATTCCCAAGCAAAAAGCCTGTGTGTCAAGCAAGTGGTAACCTTTTACTGGTTTATGCGTCTGTAAAGATACTGGGCGGGATTCTCCCCTACCCGGCGGGGCGGGGGGTCCGGCGGGATGGAGTGGCGTGAACCATTCCGGCATCGGGTCGTCCCAATGGTGCGGATTTCTCCCCTCACCGCGAGGGGCTAGGCACGCGCCGGAGTGGTTGGCGCACCGTCGACCGGCGGAAAAGGTCTTTGGGGCCACGCCAACCGGGGCTGAAAGGACTTCGGCGGGTGGCGGAAGTCAGCGCATGCGCAGGGGTGTCTCTTCAACGCCGGCCATGGTAAAGACTGTGGCCGAGGCAGAGGGAAAAGAGTGCCCCCACAGCACAGGCCCGCCCGCGGATCGGTGGGCCCCGATCGCGGGCCAAGCCATCGTGGAGGCACACCCCGGGGCCAGATCGCCCTGCGCCACCCCCAGCATCCCAGAGCCCACCCGCGCCGCCTAGTCCCGCCGGTAAGAGAGGTGGTTTGATTCTCGCCAGCTGGACAGGCATTCCAACAGCGGGACTTCGGCCCATCGCGAGCCGGAGAATCGCCGGGGTGGGCTCGTCGTTCGGCGCGATTCCTGCCCCAGCCGAATATCCGGTGCCGGAGAATTCGGCAACCGGCGGGGGCGGGATTCACGCCAGCCCCCGGTGATTCTCTGACCCGGCGGGGAGGATCCCGCCCACTGTTGGGGTAAAGGAATAGTGTGAATTTAAAACATCTTGGGCGTCATTCTCCGACCCCACAGAGGGTCGGAGAATGGCCGTTGGCCGCCGTGAATCCTGCCCCCGCCGGTTGCCGAAGTCTCCGAAGGGAGAAAAGTCGGCGGGGCGTTAATGGCGCCGCTGCCGCGGAGAATGTCACGGGTCTGCGCAAGGCAGCCGATTTTCGGCCTGCCGATATTCTCCCTTCCGGATGGGCCGAAGTCCCGTCGACGTGATGACCGGTCACGTCGACGTGAATCAAACCTCCTTTTCATTGGCGTGACCCGGTGCTCCAGGCTCACGCCGACCAGCGTGGAGGTGAGTGACGGCCTGGGGGGTTGGCTCTGGGCAGGCAATGGCGTGGCCGCAGTCTGATTGCGTGAGGAGAGGTGTGTCTGGGGTTGTGTGTGTGTGTGTGCGGCGGGGGGGGGTGGTTAGAGTAGGCTGGGCTCCGGGGGAGTGCCGGGAGGGGGTCCGTGCTGGGGTGGAGGTTGGGGGGGGGGGTCCGTGCTGGGGTGGAGGTTGGGGGTTGGGGGGGGGGGTCCGTGCTGGGGTGGAGGTTGGGGGGGGGGGTCCGTGCTGGGGTGGAGGTTGGGGGTTGGGGGGGGGTCCGTGTTGGGGTGGAGGTTGGGGGGGGGTCCGTGCTGGGGTGGAGGTTGGGGGGGGGGTCCGTGCCATGCCGGGGTGGAGGTGGGGGGGGTCCGTGCCGTGCCGGGGTGGAGGTTGGGGGTTGGGGGGAGTCCGTGCTGGGATGGAGGTTGGGGGGGGGGTCCGTGCCGGGGTGGAGGTTGGGGGGGGGGGGGGTCTGTGCCGTGCTGGGGTGGAGGTTGGGGTTTGGGGGGGGGTCCGTGCTGGGGTGGAGGTTGGGGGGGATCCGTGCTGGGGTGGAGGTTGGGGGGGGGGGGTCCGTGCCGTGCCGGGGTGGAGGTTGGGGGTTGGGGGGTGGTCCGTGCTGGGGTGGAGGTTGGGGGGGGGTCCGTGCTGGGGTGGAGGTTGGGGGGGGGTCCGTGCCGTGCCGGGGTGGAGGTTGGGGGGGGTCCGTGCCGTGCCGGGGTGGAGGTTGGGGGTTGGGGGGGTCCGTGCTGGGATGGAGGTTGGGGGGGTCCGTGCTGGGGTGGAGGTTGGGGGGGGGTCCGTGCCGTGCCGGGGTGGAGGTTGGGGGGGGGGGTCCGTGCTAGGGTGGAGGTTGGGGGGGGGGTCCGTGCTGGGGTGGAGGTTGGGGGGGGTCCGTGCCGTGCCGGGGTGGAGGTTGGGGGTTGGGGGGGGTCCGTGCTGGGGTGGAGGTTGGGGGTTGGGGGGGGGTCCGTGCTGGGGTGGAGGTTGGGGGGGGTCCGTGCCGAGGAGGGGGATGGGAGGGCAAGTGAGTTGGTCCACCTGGCCAGGTGCCAGCCTCCAACAGTTGGACCCATGCGGTCCATGCCACCTGGCTGGGGGGAGGAGGGGATATGGGCAATGATGACATGTCGTCGTTCCCCTCCCCCCACCAGGCCGTCATGTTTTCAGATTATCCAGCGATGTTGGCCGCCGTGGTGGCAGCCGCTCATGTCTATGTTGCCCTGGATGAGGAGGAGGAGGAGGAGGAGCGTGCCAGAGAGGCGGCGCAGGCTGCCGCAGAGGGGCAGGTGGCAGCCGCCCAGGCTGGAGGGACACCTGACCGACAGGACGAGGAGGGGGAGGAGGACGTCGCGGCCCCACGGCAACGGAGGCACCCGAGGGCGCCCCGTGTGTACCGGCCCCGGCAGTCATAACAGGACCTCACGGACCGGGAATGCAGGAGGAGACTCCGGATGAGCCGGGAAACCGTGGCACACATCTGCCACCTGCTGGCACACCTGTCACCGCGTGGCACTAGCGGGGGACACCCTCTCCCCGTGTCCGTCAAGGTTACGGTGGCCCTGAACTTTTATGCAACGGGGTCATTCCAGGCACCGAGTGGGGACCTGTCCGGCATATCGCAGACATCGGTGCACCGGTGCATCCGGGCAGTGACAGATGCCCTATATGCCATGGCGCACCGCTACATCCGCTTCCCCGTGGACCGGGCCAGCCAAGATAACCGGGCCATGGGCTTCTCTGCCGTTGCCGGGTTCCCCATGGTCCAGGGCGCGATCGATGGGATGCACGTCGCCGTGCAGCCACCTGCAGAGAACAGGGCCGTGTTCACTAATAGGAAGGGGACCTATTCAATGAACGTACAGGTGGTCTGCGACCACCGCATGATGATCCTGCACGTCTGCGCCCGTCACCCAGGCAGTGTACACGACTCATTCGTGTTGTCGCGGTCATCCATCCCCGGCATGTACGAGGGACGCCATCCCCGGCTGAGGGGCTGGTTGCTGGGCGACAGGGGCTACCCATTGCGATCGTGGCTGATGACGCCTATACGGAGGCCACGCAATGAGGCGGAGAACCGCTACAATGATGCCCATGTAGCGACAAGGGGAGTGATCGAGAGGTGCTTTGGTGTGCTGAAGATGCGTTTCAGGTGCCTGGACCTCTCTGGGGGCGCCCTCCAGTATCGGTCAGATAGGGTCGGCCGCATCATTGTGGTGTGCTGCGTCCTGCACAACATAGCCCAGCAGAGGGGCGATGTGCCGCAGGCAGAGGAGGGCGGAGTGGAGGAGCAGCAGGAAGAGGCCCAGTCCTCCCCAGATGAGGGGGATGGGGGCAATGGTCAGGGCATACGGGGTAGACACAGGCGGGTGGCTGTCCACCGTTACCGGCTGGCCCAGCAGGCACGGGACAGACTGATAGACGCCCGCTTCACTGACTAGATGGGCGTGGGAATCGGGTAGTATGGCCACAGACCGCACACCATGGCAACAGCCGACCACCCACACCCCCCACCATCCACCCACCCAGCACCCTCACCCCCTCCCCAACCCCACCCACCCCACCCGCATGCATACTGCCCCCCCCCCCCCCATTGCCGATCCACCTGCGGCACAACGGGCCGGGCTCACACAGTTGCGGGTGGACGCGTGTCTATCGCAGGCTATGGAGGATGATGACAACCCGCCCTGCGATGAGCTCCTGGCTCTACATCGTTGGACTATGTCTGACCCATGGCCACAGTACCACCATCCACCCGGACCATCCCTGCATACGGCTGTGACACTGCAGCGCACGGTCCCGTCCTCTGCCCGGGGGGTGTTGATGGCGGCCCAGGGGGAAGGGGGCAGACTCACCTGGGGCTGAGGTAAGACCACCCCTCACACACACACTTGCGCTCAACGCACATGACACCCCCGCACACTTTGGACAGAGCACAAAGGCAGCTTCGGGAGGTGTAACATTGACTTTAATAACCAAAGGAGTTCATGCACGTGCCCTAGCCCCTAAAACTCATCTGTGCCCTGCACCCGTGCCAACTTACTCAGTGTCTAATTGTTTGGCCTTACGGGCCCTTTGACTACGTCTACGTGGTTCCCCAGACGGTACAGCAGAACTGGAGTTGGACTCCTGTGATTCCTGCCCTCTGACACTGGATCCCTTTGGCGGCCGTTTCCTGGGGCGTCCTGGCCTAGATGGGCCAGGCTGCGGCCCGGGCGACTGGGATGGCGAGCTGCCAGCCTGTCCTGCCCGTTGCCCACCCGATGCACCTGGGACGGAAGGGGGGGGAGTCCGAGGTGTCGCGGTGTACCGGGACCTCCCCTACAGAGGGAGCCGGGACGGACCACACCACCTCCTCCTCCCTCGGGGTGCCCGATGGCCCCCAGGCTTCTACATGGGTGGGGGATGCGAACGGACTGGCCATCCGACGCCCCCCCGACATCTGGCGCTGCCAGTCCTGGAGGCCCGTGCTGGTATCGACAGGGGTCTGCAGGTTTGCAGCCATGGAGCCCAGGGGTTGGCAAACCCTGTCTGTGACAGTGCGACGCCGGCTCGCACATGGCCACTGGCACCGATGCCCTCAGCGATGGCCTGCAGAGACTGGGCGATGGCCTGCTGAGACTGGGCCATGGCCTGCAGAGACTGGGCTATGGCGTTGAGCGCCTCTGCCATCTGGCGCTGGCACTGGCTCATGGCCTCCTGTGAGAGGGCAGCCATGTCCTGGGCCACAGACGCCACCTGCACGGAAGGCCCCAGGCCTCGCAAACCGTTCCCCATGTCTGACACCGTCGCACCCATTGCCTCCACCGCGGACGCCACCCGTGCGGTGTCAGCCTGGGTGGCACGCATGACCGGCACCACTCCCAGCTCCTGGACGCGGGTGGACTCCTCCACCTGCGACCGCAGCCGCCGCAAGCCGCCCGTCACCCTCTTCGCTCGTCTCCGGGTCGGTGGTTGCATCGGATCTATGTGTGGGTGTGGTAACTGCAGGAACCCGGGATCCATCTGGGCGGCAGATGTTCGCTTGGGCTGGGCTGCCCTCCGACCGCCCGGTCCCTCTGCTGCTCCTACCTCCACCTGCTGTACCGGGACGGCTGTGTTGTGCGCACCAGTGAGTGTACCAGACGCCTCATCACTAAAGTGCCCAACCGTGGTGAGTGTTTCTGCGATGGTGGAGGGTGTTGGTGACAGCAGTGGCGTTGTGTCGTGCTCTTCGTCCCACTCTGAGTCCATGGCACTTTGGGGTGGGGGTTCGTCTCCACCCATCCACTCTGAGTCACAGTCCGGTATTTCGTCTTCCTGGGTAGTGCTGTCCCGGGTAGGGGTGTCCTGGGTAGTGGTGTCCTGGGTAGTGGTGTCCTGGGTAGTGGTGTCCTGGCTCGGATGTGACGGGGGCCTGTGGCTGCCCCCCTCGTCGCTGGGTGGTCGCTCCCGCACGTGACGAGGGTGTCGTCTCCCTGTTGCTCCAGGTCTCTCCGTCTCCCGTGGTGTGCGAGGGGCATCCTGCGGGCGTCGCATGCTGGAGGGTCCGGGTCTCTCCGTCTCCCGTGGTCTCCGAGGGGCATCCTGCGGGCGTCGCATGCTGGAGGGCCCGGGCCTCTCCGTCTCCCGTGGTCTCCGAGGGGCATCCTGCGGGCGTCGCATGCTGGAGGGTCCGGGTCTCTCCGTCTCCCGTGGTCTCCGAGGGGCATCCTGCGGGCGTCGCATGCTGGAGGGTGCGGGTCTCTCCGTCTCCTGTGGTCTCCGAGGGGCATCCTGCGGGCATCGCATGCTGGAGGGTGCGGGTCTCTCCGTCTCCTGTGGTCTCCGAGGGGCATCCTGCGGGCGGTCTGCATCTGCGGGGATGGGTGCCTGGACGTTTGGTCCTGCGATACACAATGAAGCATGCATGGTTAGACATCAGGCAGTGATCAGGTGATACGGGGGAGGGGGATATAGGGGAGGGGGGATATGGGGACGGGCTGTCGGTGGCTCACTCGCTAGTACGCCCCCGACCTCTGCATCAGCAACCTCCCGGTCCTCAGGTCCGCCAGCCAGTTCCAGGGCCCTTTCCTCGTGTACGGTCAGTGGCCTCTCATCAGCGGGCCCTCCTCCAGTCCTCACATGCTCCCTATTGTTGTGTGCGCACTTCTCCTGTGGGGGGGGGGGGGCAGGGGTAAAAGGCAACAGTGTTAGGCAGGTATATGAATGCACGCCATCGGTTGCGCGTGCATTGCATAGGTTAAGGTTAGGGCTGGATTCACTTGGGGATATGGGGGATATATGGGGGAGGGGGGATATGGGGGAGGGGGGATATGGGGGAGGGGGGATATGGGGGAGGGGGGATATGGGGGATGGGGGGATATGGGGGATATGGGGAGGGGGGAATATGGGGAGGGGGGATATGGGGGATATGGGGGAGGGGGGATATGGGGGAGGGGGGATATGGGGAGGTGGGATATGGGGAGGGGGGGATATGGGGAGGGGGGATATGGGGGAGGGCGGGATATGGGGAGGGGGGATATGGGGGAGGGGGGATATGGGGGAGGGGGATATGGGGGAGGGGGGATATGGGGAGGGGGGATATGGGGGAGGGGGGATATGGGGGAGGGGGGATATGGGGGAGGGGGGATATGGGGAGGGGGATATGGGGGTGGGGGGATATGGGGGAGGGGGATATGGGGAGGGGGGATATGTGGGAGGGGGGGATATGGGGGATATGGGGGAGGGGGGATATGGGGGAGGGGGGATATGGGGGATATGGGGGAGGGGGATATGGGGGAGGGGGGATATGGGGGAGGGGGGATATGGGGAGGGGGATATGGGGGAGGGGGGATATGGGGGAGGGGGGATATGGGGAGGGGGGATATGGGGGAGGGGGGATATGGGGGAGGGGGGGATATGGGGAGGCTCACCCTGCCTGCTCTGACGAGGTTGTTCACCTTCTTGTGGCACTGGGTGCCTGTCCGTGGTGTCAGGGCCACAGCGGTGACGGCCTCTGCCACTTCCCTCCACAGACGCCGGCTGTGGCGTGGGGCAACTCTGCGGCCGTGCCCGGGATACAGGGCGTCCCTCCTCTGCTCCACCGCGTCTAGGAGCGCCTCCACATCGCGTGACTCGAACCTCGGGGCTGAGCGACGGCCAGCCATCCAGTCGGGTGTTGCGGTCGGGTGTTGCGGTCGGGTGGGGGGGAGCAGCGCGGCCTTATGAGCCGTCACGCCGTGCAGCGCGTATGACGCTGCACGGCGTGAACCACTGCGCAAGCGCGGATCCCGTTACGTCGCTGCTAGCCCATTTCGGGCCGGAGACTATCGACCCATTTTTCCGACGTGACGCAAGTCGGATTTGCGCCGTTTTTTGCGCCGATCGGCGGACTTTCCGCCGATAACGGAGAATTTTGCCCCTTATGTTTGCATTGAGATCTTTCCAATCATTTGTTCTGGTGTAATATAGTTTAGTTTCATTATTTAATAAATATTTTATTGTTTTTATTAAAAATTCATCAGCCGACTTTGTGATTTTGTTCTCCAACTTTGCGCCACAAATTCTAAAAACAAAAGTTAAGGGCGGGATTCTCTGTTAGCTAACGGCAAAATTGGGAAAGGAGGTCAGGCGCCGATTTGGCACCAAATCGCAATGCGGCAGCAACTCAAAAGCGGCATCAACGCGTTCCAGAACGCACATACAGTAGACATTGTTTGCATATCATTAGCAGACCCGACCCGGTATTCTCCAGTGCCTCCGCGATTCTCCACCTGCAATGGGCCGTGGTTCACTTGTGCTTTTAAAAATCGTGAAACCGGGGTGGCGGCTGCTGAGGGAGAGAGGGGGTACGGAAAGTGTCCAACATCGCCATAGTTTGCTGACACTTGTGCTGCTGGCCGGAGGGCTTCTGCCAGGGCCAGTGGGGGGTGGCCAGGATGTGGGCTGTGGAGTCGGGGTGGTCGGACACGGAACACCGTTGCCGCAGCCAGAATGGCAGCCATGCAACTGCGCACACCGCTAACAGCCAACTTTGAACTTAGTGCCATAGGTCGTATAGGTGTCCCCGAGGGCACCCCCCAGCCGACCGATCAGCTGTATGGGCACCCTCCAGATATTAAGGCAATCATCTGAGGCATTCAACTGGCGGAGATGAGCCTACTTTCTTGGATAATCGGTTCATAAAGGAGAAGAGGTCTCCAGACCTGGGTCAAAATCTTCCGGTTGTTCCCCGGCGGAGGAGGGTGCGAACAATGGGAAAACTGAAAGATCTTGCCACCGGCCAATGGCAGGCCACCACTGTCGCCACAAAACACGTCACGAAGAGAGGGGCGGAAAACCTCACCTATGAACTCTAAGTTGTAATGGGAGTGCTTTAAATCCAATCACTTGAACTACAGGACTCTTGCTGTGAGGTAAACTGATTAAAATTGCTGGGGGGATGTGGTACCCTCAATAGCGACGCTTAGAGTGTAAACAGTAAAGAAGGCTTTAATAAACTAAGAACTAGACTGGTGCTGAGACGTGTGCTAACAGCTACGCCGCCCACAAGGCGGCCCCTTATATACGGCTCTGAGATGGGCGAAGCCGGAGGCGGAGTTCCCCAGAGTTCCAAGCCCGGTCTTAAAGGGGACATCACCTTACATGATGACAAGGGTACAGTGTTACAGTAACCGTTCATCACAGGGGAATACACGACTGACAACCACTTTAAATCACTAGGTGATGGTCACATGACATGCTCACCCGTTTTTTGTTCGAATCTATTAGGCATGTCAAGCAGCTCAGATATTGAAGAGAGAAAATCCAATTGGGGTTCTTCCTTCCTTCCTCTCTCTCCATCAGCCCACCTTCCAAACCAACTTGACTGTGAACATCCAGGTTTGCCCTTGCTGCCGACAGACTTCAAATAATTTAACCCTGCCTATAATCTACAGGACAACAGCCAAATCACCCATTTACATCTTTAAATCAGAAACATTGGGGCACCGAAGTACCGTTGCAAGACCTCCAAATTTAGCTTGAAGCCAGCCAAGGCACCAGATTACAGATTGTACATTCCTTTTATTTTTTACGGATTGTAATTGGACCAACCTATCCTTCCCCACTCTAATCTATTTGAGAGTTTTGTGACTTTGGAGCTTGAGTGTGGGTGTGAATGATGCAGTGCATTTTATTATTTTTACTTAAATTGTTTTAAGTGTAACAAAGATAACTATTTCTTTGTTCAACTCAAAAAAATCTGCTTGGCTTTTTTGCGGTCAAAGTGCATTAACATAACGTACAAACTAAATTGGCAAGTATGTCATTTTCAAAACAAAACAAGGAGAGGGCATAAGGGGAGTCACTTGAACCCACCTCACCGATTATAAAACTATTTAAAATAAAATGAAACAATATAGATGCCAGCTTATTACTTGAAAACATGTGACACTCATTGGAGCAGAAAGGATAACTTAAAAGTTGGTGAGAAGTAAATAAAACAGCATTTCTTTATTTAAACATGACACATGCTTGGAATAATCAGAGCAGGAATAAAGGCAAACACATGAAAGAAAATTCAAAATGTAATTGATGGCAGGCTGGGATAACTGGAGCTCTAGAGGGATGAGCCACTAGTTCTTGACTGCCATTGCCATCTATTCATTTGCTAAGACAGCTGATTCATCCTCCAATCTGTAGGGGATAAAGTGGAAATTTTTTGCACTGTTGCTTGGAAATGCCAATAGTTGGAAGTAGGTGCATTCAGATGTGTTAACACTTTGATTGATGACAATGTATGTCACAATTTATCAATATTTAGCAGATTTTTGTAATGTGCTTAAAATTAGTGTATCATTGCTCTGTAAGAAAACAATATTGTTTCTCTGAAGTCAAATTGATTTGCAATTCTGTCACCAAAGGAGCAGCATGGTAGCACAGTGGTTCGCATTGTGGCTTCACAGTGCCAAGATCCCAAGTTCGATTCCCCGCTGGGTCACTGTCTGTGTGAACAAAGAAGTTTGCACTTTCTCCCAGTGTCTGCTTGCATTTCCTCCGGGTGTTCCTGTTTCCTCCCACAGTCCAAAGACGTGCAGTTTAGGTGAATTGGCCATGCTAAATTGCCCTTAGTGTCCAAAAACGTTAGGATGGGTTATTGGATTACGGGAGTAGGGTGGAAGTGAGGGCTTAAGTGGGTCGGTGCAGATTCGATGGGCCGAATGGCCTCCTTCTGAACTGTATGTTCTATGTTCAAAGGACATTTCTGCTCAGAAAGTGAGTTTTCGGGTCATTTTCGGAGTGATTTTCACCTGTCAGTTTACCTGGAAAACCTGGATCAGAAAGGGCTCATACTAGTCCCTGGACTGAATGGCGACTATTTAAGTATGAAATTGGAACATTACTTTGAAAATGAAAATTCAGTTTGCAAAGAAATTAGAATCATAGAATCTCTACAGTGCAGAAGGAGGCTATTCGGCACATCGAGCATGTACTGTCCCTCTGAAAGAGCACCCTATCTTGGCCCTCTCCCGTATCTTATCTCGGTAACCCCGTCCACCCTTGGAACAGCCAATCCGCCTAACCTGCACATCCTTGGACTGAGAGGAAACCAGAGCACCCGGAGGAAACCCACGCAGACACGGGGAGAATGTGCAAACTCCACACAGACAGTCAACCAAGGACGGAATTGAACCTGGGACACTGGCGCTGTGAGGCAAATTGAAATATGAAAATTAACCTCCTGGTTCTCGAGATCGCCATGGTATTGAATTTGTTATTGCATATTTCTAATGTGCTGTCTATTTAGTAAATATTTGCTTGGCTAAATACCTATGTTTTCTGAACAAAAAATGCTCTTGGAAAGGAAAGTTTTCACTGATGTCCTTGAGGGAAGGAAATCTGTCATCCTTACCTGGTCTGGCCTAGATGTGACTCCAGATCCACAGCAATGTGGTTGACTCTTAAATGCCCTCCGAAATGGCCTAGCAAGCCACTCAGTTACATTCAAACGCTACGAAAACACAAAAATGGAATGAAACCGGACAGACCACCGGGCACCGGAAACGACAACAGCAAACCCAGCCCTGTCGAACCAGCAAAGACCTCCTCACTAAAATTTGGGGGCTTGTGCCAAAGTTCGGAGAGCTGTCTCACAGACTAGCTAAGCAACAGCCTGACATAGTTATACTCACAGAATCATACCTTACAATGTCCCAGACACCACTATCACCATTCCTGGGTATGTCCTGTCTTACCGGCAGGACAGACCCAGCAGAGATGGCGGCACAGTGGTATACAGTCAGCAGGGCGTTGCCCTGGGAGTCCTCAACATCGACTCTGGACCCCATGATGTTTCATGGCTTCAGTTTAAACCTGGGCAAGGAACCCTCCTACTGATTATCACGTACTGGCCACCATCAGCTGATGAATCAGTACCCCTCCATGTTGATCAACTTGGAGGAAGCAGTGAGGGTGGCAAGGGCAGACAATATACTCTGGGTGGGGGACTTCACTGTCCATCACCAAGAGTGGCTCGGTAGTACAACCACAGAATGAGCTGGCTGGGTCCCAAAGGCCATAGCTGCTAGACTGGGACTGAAGCAAGTGATGAGGGATGAACAAGAGGGAAAAACATACTTGACCTCATCCTCACCAACCTGCCTGCTGCAGATGCATCTTTCCTGGACAGTATCGGTAGAAGTGACCACCGCACAGTCCTTGTGGAGACAAAGACCCGTCTTCACATTGAGGATACTCTCCATCATGTTGTGTGGCACTACCACCATGCTAAATGGAGACTTCGAACAGACCTAGCAACTCAAGACTGGGCATCCATGAGACGCTGTGGGCCATCAGCAGCAACAGAATTATCCTCAACCACAATCTGCAACCTCATGGCTTGGCATATCCCCCACTCCACCATTACCACAAAGCCAGGGGATCAACCCTGGTTCGATGAAAAGTGCAGGAGAGCATGCCAGGAGCAACACCAGCCATGCCAAAAACTGAGGTGTCTACCTGGTGAAGCTACAACACAGGACTACTTGTGTGCCAAACAGCATAAGCAGCAAGTAATAGATAGAGCTAAGCGATTCCACAACAAACGCATCAGATTTAAACTCTGTAGTCCAGTCACATCCAACCGTGAATGATGGTGGACGATTAAAAAACTGACTGGAGGACGAGGCTCCACAAATATCCCCATCCTCAATGATGGCAGAGCCCAGCACAAGGCTGAGGCATTCGCAACCAACTTCTGCCAGAAATACTGAGTGGATGATCCATCTCGGTCTCCTCTGGAGGTCCTCAGCATCACAGGTGTCAGTCTTCAGCCAATACGATTCACTCCTCGTGATATCAAGAAATGGCTGGAGGCACTGGAGACTGCAACAGCTATGGGCCCAGACAATATCCCGGCAATAGTACTGAAGACTTGTGCTCCAGAACTTGCTACACCCCTAGCCAAGCTGTTCCAGTACAGCTACAACAGTGGCATCTCCCCGGCAATGTGGAAAGTTGCCCAGGTGTGTCCTGTACACAAGAAACAGGACAAATGCAACCCAGCCAATTACCGCCCTATCAGTCTACTCTCCATCATCAGCAAAGTGATGGAACAAGTCATCAACAGTGCTACAAAGCGGCATTTACTCAGCAACAACTTGCTCACGGACGCCTAGTTGGGTTCCGCCAGGGTAACTCAGCTTCTGACCTCATTACAGCCTTGGTTCAAACATGGGCAAAGGAGCTGAATGCCAGAGTTGAGGTGAGAGTCCTTGACATCTATGTTATTCTCCAAGTCTGAATAAAGATTGTAGACTTATTCAGTAGGTTTGTTCTGTTTCCAGAGCTTAACTAGATATAATACAGTCAAGAGGTATGACCAGTGAAGCTAAGGTAAGCTGCCTATGCTGAGCTGTCTCTGTATGCTGCTGCTCACTAGCCCTGTGCTTCTGAAAGAGGCGGATCCTACCTTGGGCTGGACCCTTTATACCCGTCTCTGATGCCCTCTAGTGATGCTGTGGCTGTTACATCTGTCTGCAGTCCCTGGTATATGTGCAGATGTATGTACAGATGTACAGATCACTACATCCCCCCCTTTTATTGGACATGTTTTCTAGACTGGCCTCAAGAAACCTGTACATAACAAGTGGTGAGAATATGCAAACCAGCACACTGTGAAAATGATAAATGTAATACAGAAACAATTAACTGTGTTGTGAGTCCATCGTGAGAAATGTCCATATTCGTCTTGTGCATGTGTTGAAGTGTCGTCACAAATTTAGCCGGTCGGGTGCCTTACGGCTTCTGCTGGAGCGTCTTAACGGTGGTAGTAGGGATGATGGTTTGATGTCATCAAGAGTACTGTCTGGAGATGTGTGGAGAGGAACGTCCTGTGGACAAATGGACTCGGTCAAGTCCAGTGTGGGAAATACTGGCGTTGTAGGTCGAATCACTAATAGATCCCGGTGGTTACGGCGAAAAAATACTCCCGCAGACGATTTGACAATGTAGGACCGCGGTGCCTCTTCCTGATCACCGTGGCTCAGACCATCCGCCTTCTGGGTCCTTGATTCTGATGGTGTCACCTATTGTCAGTGGCTTGAGTGGGATCGCATGTTGATCGTAGTATAGTTTTTGTTTGGAGCATAGTGCCCGCATGTCATCGAGAACCAGTGCATTGCCAGGGTCCCGGAATTGCATTGCCAGTAGGGTTGTCCGGATGTCTCTGCCGAAGAGCATTTGCACTGGCGACAGTACTGAGCTCAATGGGATTGCTCGGTACGATAACAGAGTTAGGTTGATGTCGGAACGTGACTCGGCTGCTTTGCTGATGAGTCATTTAATGATGTGGACATCTTTTTCCCCTGTTCCATTTGATTGCGGGTAGCTATTCTGTGTCGCACCGTTGTCTGACGTTGACTTTTTCTTGTGTTTGTGGTATTGATTCAGTATGTCATCATTCGTGAAAGCTGTTTTGCTTGTTTGTTCTGGAGCAGATGTGAATTTGTGAGATTCTTTATCATGCCATGGCATGTTTCTAGTCTTGTCATTGTTTCGCAGTGTGCTGTGGCATTGTCCTTCACGTGCAGAGTTGTACAGGTCGTTGTGTCATTGTTGTTGTTTCTGTCGTTTCTGTCTTTGTTGTTTTCGTTGGCGTTTTTGTTGTTGTCGTTCTTGTTGTTCTTTTTGTCGTGCTTGTTGATACTGTTTTCATTGTTTTCGCTTTTATTCTTGTTCTTTTTGTCGTGCTTGTTGTTTCTGGGATGCTTCTTGTTGCTTTTGTCGTTCTTGTTGCTCTGCATGTTGTTTTTGTTGTTGCTGTTGTTCTTGTTTCTGCTGTGCTTCTTGCAGTTTTTGTTGTTCTTTATGCACTCAATGAGTGTGCCATGTGGATGATTTGAGTCATTGTCACAGTTATTGGTGTCAGGGTCCTTTGTGGTCTGTGCTACACTGAGCGTATCCTCTTGAGAATTGTGAGGATGATCTGATGTTGCATTGATGTTGGTGACATCAGTCATTTGTGGTGGATTCGATTCCACTTCTTTGCTTACTTGGTACTCCTCTTTTGGAGTCATTTCAGGTTCACTTGAATTATCATTGAGTTCTTGGTGCTCCTCTTTTGGAGTCATTTCAGGTTCATTTGAATCATCTGTGATCTCTTTGTGCTCCTTTTCTGGAGTCAAAATCTTCACGATTTTATTTTGTGGGTTGTGGTGCTCCTATTCTGGAGTAAAGATCTTCAAGATTTCTATTGACGTGGTCTCTCTGGACTCTTGGTGCTCCTCTTCTGGAGTCAAAATCTTCAAGATTTCAATTGACGTGGTTTCTCTGGACTCATGGGTGGGCGTCCTCTGATTATTGAGTGCTTCTGTGCAGACGAGCTGAGATATGTCAGTCTCGCTGTGATCCTGCACATCCTGTATGGGAATTGTGATTTCTTCGTCACTTGTCTCACATACAGTGGGTAGACATTCAGTGTCTTCTTCTGGTGGCTCAAAGAAGCTTGATATATCTTCATGGTCTTGTACATGCATGGCGTTCGCTATGGAGTATTTGCTTGCTTCCATTTTTGAGTCTGTCACTGAGCTGTCTGTGGAGGCTTGCGTCACTGTCTTTGTGGAGGCTTACGCCGCTTTCTTTGTGGAGTCCTTCATCGCTCTCTCTGTGGAGTCCTTCATCGCTCTCTCTGTGGAGTCTTTCATCGCTCTCTCTGTACAGTTTGTCATCGCTCTCTCTGTGGAGTTTGTCATCGCTCTCTCTGTGGAGTCTGTCATCGCTCTCTCTGTGGAGTATATCATCGCTCTCTTTGTGGAGTCGTACAGTGTTCTCACTGTAGAGTCGATCTGTGCTCTCTCAACAAAGTCGTTCTGTGCTCTCTGTGTGGCGTCGTCTTCGTCTTGGATATTGCTGTCATCCAATGTACCGACGATCTGCCATGGCACCATGGTATTGGATTCATCTACCATGAGAAGAGTCGTATTGAGCTTTTCAACCGTGTTGCTGATGCTGTGATCAGGATCTCCGAATAACTCAGCCATGTCTGAGCAGTATTGTGTGTATTGTTCGTTGGACAAATCATCGCTTTCTGTTTCGGAGTTGTGATCATTCTCTTCATGTTCAATGAACAAATCATCTTCTTGTGTGGAGGCTGGGACCCTTTGTGATGCGTGGACCACTCTCTGTTTCTTGGCGTCAGGCCGCAGCATAATCCTGCACTCACGAGTCGGGATGTCATATATGCTGGGCTGAAGATTCCCCAATCCGAAGAACTCACCGTCGGGGTCTTCACGGTACAACACCTCTAGTTGCGGTTCGGATTTGGTACTGGGGTAGCCATCTCCCAAGATGAAATCTTTGTCTGAGTCGTAGTCTACAAGGACCATATCATCGTCTAGGGCGGTGCTAACTGCTTGTTCCAGGGTGTTGTGAAAGTTATTTTCAACTGCTGGTGTAAGTTCGGGCATTGTCCTGTCTTTTGAGGCAAGAAAATTGGGTTTTGCAGCTTTAAATTTCTTTTTGTTCTTTTTTGTGCATTTCTCTTTTAAGTAGGCATGATCCTGGTCTTCATGACGCTCGTGATGTCATGCGTAGACTCGATTGCCCATGCGCAATCCGAGTTTCCTGTACTGTGCGCTCTGTTCGCAACTGCGCATGTGCGGCTCCTTTCTCAAGATGGCTGCCACTCAGAACTTCCTTCAATCCTGCCTGTGCCTTGTGGTAAGTTTTGGCAATTTTCTTTTCTAGACACTGATTCTGTTTGTAAAGACGGACAGTATTGATTTTGTTTTTGTTCATAAGCAAGGCATTTTTGTTTAGCAGTTTCTAGAGTTAGATGCTTATTTTGTGATAGTTCTTCCCTCAAATTTTTATCAGATAGTCCAGAAATTAATTGATGCATTATCACAGTGACTCTGAAATCAGCATAATCACAGCCTTGTGGTATTAACTTGAGATTTGTAATAAAATCAGAGATGGGCCCTCTGTTTCTCTGAGAAGAGTTAAATCTTTCCAGCATCGCACCAGCCTGACTGTGACAGTGTTTAGCAAATTTTTTGAGTAAACCGTCTACTTTGGTGTTGTCTTCACCGTCTAAGTAATTAAAGCTATTATACATTTCTCTAGCCCTCCTGTTGAGAGTAGTAGGGCTATTTCCGTTGCGTCAGAGGCAGTGCTTAAATTATTAGCTGTAATAAATATTTGGAACAGCTGTTCAAACATTTTCCAGTTGTAACTTAAATTACCGGCTGCCATGGAGTTCCAACAAGTTCCATCGAATCGGTTAGTCATCGAGGATCCATTTGCTGTGAAGTCTTCCACAGTCGAATATCCGGTTTAAGTTTTTCTTCTCCTGCTGGCTTTCTGAAATCACTCCTGGTATCATATGTTATTCTCTAAGTCTGAATAAAGATTGTAGACTTCCAGTTAACACAAATACTTTATTCAGTAGGTTAGTTCTGTTTCCAGAGCTTAACTAGATATAATAGTCAAGAGGTATGACCAGTGAAGCTAAGGTAAGCTGCCTATGCTGAGCTGTCTCTGTGTGCTGCTGCTCACTAGCCCTGTGCTTCTGAAAGAGACGGATCCTCCCTTGGGCTGGACCCTTTATACCCGTCTCTGATGCCCTCTAGTGATGCTGTGGCTGTTACATCTGTCTGCAGTCCCTGGTGTACGTGCAGATGTACAGATCACTACAACATCAAGGCAGGATTTGACCGAGTACGGCATCAAGGAGCCCTAGCTAAACTGGAGTCAATGGGAATCAGGGGAGAAACTCTTCACTGGTTGGAGTCATACCTGGTACAAAGGAAGATGGTTGTGGCGGTCTAAGGTCAATCATCTCAACTCCAGGACATCATTGCAGGCGTTCCTCAGGGTAGTGTCCTCTGCCCAACCATCTTCAGCTGCTTCATCAATGACCTCCCTTCCATCATAAAGTCAGAAGTGGGGATGTTTGCGAATGACAGCACAATATTCAGCACCATTCGCAACACCTCATATAATGAAGCAGTCCATGTCCAAATGCAACAAAACCTTGACAATATCCAAGTGGCAAGTTACATTCGCACCACACAAGTGCCAGGCACTGACCATCTCCTACAAGAGAGGATCTAACCATCGCCCCTTGACACTCAATGGTATTACTATCGCTGAATTCCCCACATTCAACATCCTGGGAGGGTTACCATTGATCAGAAACTGAACTGGACTAGCCATATTAATACTGTGGCTACCAGGTAGGTCAAAGGCTAGGAATCCTATGGCGAGCAACTCACTTCTTGACTCCCCAAAGCCTGGCCACCATCAACATGGCACTGGCAGGGTGCCGGGCTGGCGATGCCAAGGTGACCGGGTGCCAGGTTGGCACTGCCAAAGGTTGGGGCCTGTGTGGCCATGCCCATGAAAAGAGGGAAGACAGGGTGGTTTGAGAGAGCCGCAGAAAGGTTGGGGGCAGTGAAGGGGGGGATACTGAAAGTGAGGTTCCTGAAAGTGGGTGGTGGGGTGTGGAGATCAGGGGAGCCTTTCAAAATTGTATCCTGATATGTGAGGAGGCAGTTCTGCTGGCGAGCTCAAATCCCCAGTGCCGGAAGAATTTCAAAGTGTGGACTTGATGGGGAGAAACACCCCAAGGCCCCAAAAAAGGGTAAAGTGCCATTGAATAGTGGTCCCAATCTTGATAGTACAACTGTCGCGAAATACCCTGCCTGCCAAAAGGGCACAAAACCAGACTTTGTATATTTTCCAGTGAATCGTGAACATCATCTTCAATGGTTTCCATTTGACTACTGGCTGTAACTTCAGTCATAGCTGCTCCAATAAAAGCCAGTACCATTTCTCATGTGAAGGTTACAGTATGCAGGCACGCATGTCCTTCTCAGTTAACTCCTAATCCCTAAATGTGGACGCCACATTGCAATGCAAGAGAGAGGGCATTGTGTCATTGAATGCAGTACAATGTGTTTGGATGATTTAGCGGTCATATTTGAATTGCTGACAATATGCACAAGGTCTGAGATGTGGATGTGTGGTTTGCAGCAGTGTTATCTGTGAGGGTGAGGTGAAGCTATTAATGTTAGGCATGTTTCCTGATTGGGAGATATTGTTGGTAACTGAGTGATTGATGTGGTGCATTGAGCAATGCTTGAGGCCAGTGCCACTGTTGATCTGATTTCTCATTTGAAGATACATTCAACTGACCTTGGTGACTCATGACCTATTTTAACTTCTTGCAGCATTGCATCCACATACTTAGGGCTTGATCCGTGGCATTCACCTCCACAGTAATTGCTTTGATTGCCATGATACCATGCGTCTGGAGGGTCACCCAATCCTCTGCAGCCATAAAACATCCATTCTTCTCTCCAGAAACACAGCCAATGCAATGTATGAAATTCTTGGGCATGCCTGTTATCACATTTAGCCATCTCTCACTGTTTCCCAGGTCAGATTCCCTTCCTTTTTTTAAAATTTAGAGTACCAATTCAAATTTTCCAATTAAGGGACAGTTTAGCGTGGCCAATCCACCTAACCTGCACTTCTTTGGGTTGTGGCGGAGAAACCCACGCAAACACGGGGAGAGTGTGCAAACTTCACACAGACAGGGACCCAGAGTCGGGATCGAATCCGGGTCCTCGGCGCCGTGAGGCAGCAGTGCTAACCACTGTGCCACCGTGCTGCCCTCAGATTCTCTTCCTGACGACCTCCCACACCTGTCCAGCCACAATGCACTTCCTCTATTAAGAGGTGTAGGTGAGCTTCAAGTAGTGAAGGCTAGCTTTAACTGGTGCTCGTACATTACAAATTTTAGCCCCCTGCTGATGCTTGCAGCCAATCAACAGCATAGTTACTGCCAGCTGCATGCAAAACTGATAATGAGCAAACATCATGAGGTTGACGTGCTGCCTGCATTTCAATCTACAGGTGCACATTAATCACACATCATGATTCTTGTGCCCATTTTTTGGATCGATCCAATTTAGTTCCCAATTAATTTGAAGGTTCTGTGTGAACCAATTAGGTCACCAATCAGAATAAGCAATAGCAAGTGCACAGAAAAACTCTGCCATTATTTCTTTTAAAATGTGACCCGTTGGAGGCTGATATTCCTCTCCTATTCACAAGGGAAATGCTCTGTTCCTGGGTGCAAAGCAGAAGCAAATGGAAAAGACACTCCTTGACCTGCAAAAGTGGGCATAAAGGTGGAGAAAGTTTTCTTTTCTAGCAGCACTACATAGACATACAATTCACAGGGGCAGGCAACATTGCATTGAGACGGGAAAAAATGCCATCATTTCATCGAATCTGACATCAAACAAAGCAAAGAATAAACAAAGTGATGAATATCCAGAAAAATTACTAAAAAGTTCAAGTGACCATGTGGCACGGTAGCATAGTGGTTAGCACTATGGCTTCACAGCGCCAGGGTCCCAGGTTCGATCTCAGGCTTGGGTCATTGTCTGCACGTTCTCACCATGTCTGCGTGGGTTTCCTCCGGGTGCAATTCCCAAAAGTCGAGCTGTTAGGTAATTTGGACATTCCGAATTCTCCCTCTGTGTACCTGAACAGGGCCGGAATGTGGCGATTCAGGGCTTTTTACAGTAACTTCATTGCAGTGTTCATGTAAGTCTACTTGTGACAATAAAGATTAAAAGAAAAAAAATAAAGGAATGAGGTAGTTCTGGCACTGTGACAATTTGTTAATTCCCAGGATTTCAGACTAGCATTGGCAGATTCCACAATCAACAGAAGGAATTTATTCCCCGATGCCCAGAGCTCGACATCTTCATGATCTTGGTCCTCCAGTGCCCTCTGTTGCTGTGCTGGACTGGCAGTAATGGGAGATGTAAGGTAAGAATGGGTAAGCATCAAGGAGGAGAAGGGGGTGAAACTTGTGGCTGTGAGATTCCAAACATGGGTGTCACAGTGACAGGGCAGGCATTCAGTCACTAATCTAGTGCTGGTAATCTGGCACTGACCTCTCCATCTCCCACAGTAAGGCACAGCGTCTACCTATGCCTGATACACATAAGCCAGGAGATGTTTCACATTGGGGATGCCCCTCCAGTGGTCTGCCACCCTGAAACAAGATTCAATAAATTAAGGGAAGGGTAGTGTCATGGGAGTGTACCTTTAAGAAATGGGTGTTTATCAAATAGCTGCAGTGATGTAATTATGTGGGTGGAGCTGGGTTGTGCCCCTGGCTTTTACTTACATTTTGAGCTGGAAGCTGTTTGTGGCTTTGTGTTTTACTTTTGTTTTAGGCAGTTGGAAGTTGAATTCAGACAACAAAGGTTCATTTTGTCTCTCTCTCTGTATGTTAAAAGGTGTCCAGATCACTCGATAATTTAAAAGTGATAACTGTCTTGAGTAAAGAATTTATACCTACTGCTTTGTTAAAAAAGATGTTTGGCTTATGGATGTTGTTCGGAAAGTTATTAAGTGTTACATATAGAGTACTGTATCTGTGGAGGGTATTTGCGTAGGTAGTTGATAAAATGTTTACTGAATTCATAGAATAAACATTGTTTTGTTTAAAAATACTTAAGGTCTCTGTTGCATCACACTGGAAAGTGGGCCCTTGTGCTCCTCATAACCAAAATCTATTAAATGTTGTAGGTCAGGTAACCTCCATAATATACTTTGGAGTTTTCTAAACCCTGGTCCATAACAGTAGCAGTTGAAGAATGTGTAGCATACATCATGGAGAGTTGAAGAAAGAGCTGCGGTGGTTTTATCCTAACAAAGTGGAACAGGAACTGAAGGATAGTGCTTGCATGCAATTGCTATGTGGTGCCAAGACCATTGCTAAAACCTCAAAAAAGTGATCAATTATTAAGATAATAAACCAGACTTTCCTCAATCTAATTTACACCATCATGCCAACAACCTGTACTAAAATTTCCTGAGAACCTCCAAGACAACTATTGGAATTATTCCAGAAGAAATAATTGAGTGCCAACGAAAAGGGTGCATTTTCTGTCTATCATCTTTAACTCCCTTATTTCTTATTGATGTCATAAAAATTAAGGTTAGAATTCATCAAATCGTAATATTAGCACAATAAGCACAGCATTTCAAATGGAATGAAATTTGAAGGCTTTTTTCTATTTAATGCAACAGTTCAAGGCATCATTTAAAATATTCAGACACAGAAAATACAGTAAGGGGCCCCGGTTAGGACAAACGAAAATTGAATCACTGAACAAATTCACTGTGAAACATTAGAAATAATGAGGTCAGGTTTGTCAGCAAATAAGAGATAAGTGCAAATTTACATCCATTCAGAACTAGGGTAAATGCAGAAGACTGGCATTCGCTGGTCTTTTTTAGTGAACTGTGGAATGTTTGGTGGACTATAAACTGTCATGGAAAGTCACATGTAGTGACATTTCGGCATACGTTTATTATACATGAAAACAGTGCAATCCCCGCTTATAGGATGAAATCTTGTTTAGATATTGGGGGCTGCATTCTCCGTTCTGGAGAATGTATACGCCGTTTACGCCGTCGTGTAAACGTTGGAGTTTCACAACGGCAAGATCAGGTCCACAGCTGCAGCTATTCAACCGCTCCCAAGGGGCTAGCATGGGCGTAACGTGGAATGCCACACTCTAATAATAATAATCATATTTTTATTGTTACAAGTAGGCTTTCATTAACACTGCAATGAAGTTACTGTGAAAAGCCCCAAGTCGCCACATTCCGGCGCCTGTTCGAGTTCACAGAGGCTCGCCGTGCCTGGGCGGAGGTGGGAGCCGACGTCAGCGTCGTCAGGGAGGTGGCCCGGGCTGGAGACCAGTGCAGGAAGAAACTGCACGACCTCCTCAGGGCAGCCAGGGTGAGTAGCCAGCACTGTGCCCCTGGCACTAACCCCCTTACCCCCCACACACGTGACCCGGGCCACCCCCAACCCCGGGGGACGGCCGGACCACCACCCTGACCCACATGCCATCACCCATGCCAGCCACAATGGCCGTGTGCCCTCTCCACTGATGCCATCATCTACCCAGCCCCTGGGCTGCATGCGTCGGATAGTCAACACTGTCGTTGTTTGTGTTTGGCCCCCTTCCAGGACAAGGCCGTGCACAACCGCCGGAAGCTGAAGAAGACCGGACGGGGATCACCATACCTGTGTCCCCTCATCGTGCCCGAGCAGAGGGCACTAGACGTTGTCGGCGGCCCGGAGGAGATGGAGGTCGCCAACGTGTAGGTTGGCGGCGCGCGACAAAGTGCAGCCGCCGCCTGGTTGCGGGTCCCCACGACAAATGTGTGCCCATCCCAACCCTCCACATCCCACACCCCAACCCCCGTCATTCCATATCCCAAACCCCCTCACCCCACGCCCCAACCCCCGCTCACCCCAGCCCTCACCACTTCACACCTCACCCCCATCCCGCTGTCTAACCATACATGCCGTCTTGTGTCTTACAGGATTAGCCAGGGGTGAGCCCGGACCATCCTTGGCCCCCCAGCCAGTGCCAGAGCCGATGCGTCCCAAACAGCCGAGCACCGACGGGGAGAGCAGCCGGAACACCAGCCTTCTGCCCGAGACCCAGGGGTTTGGGTCAGAGGAGGACACAGGCTTTCCGTCCCTGCTATCTCCAACACTGTCCACCATCTCAGAGACTATCATCTCAGCTCGGCAAATTAGTGAAGAGGCTCCTGGGACACTCACTGGTGCATACCACACAGTCGGTCCAGTAAAGTAGGTGGAGGTAGGAACAGCCGAGGACCCAGAGAGCAGTCCAGCCCCAGGAACCAGCTGCCTCCCAGACGGGTTCCAAGCTCCTGGAAGATCCAGCCCCACCCATAGTGAAATGAAATGAAATGAAAATCGCTTATTGTCACAAGTAGGCTTCAATGAAGTTAATGTGAAAAGCCCCTAGTCGCCACATTCCGGCGCCTGTTCGGGGAGGCTGTTATGGGAATTGAACCGTGCTGCTGGCCTGCCTTGGTCTGCTTTCAAAGCCAGCGATTTAGCCCTGTGCTAAACAGCAGAGACCCAGGGACTAGAGGAGGAGATGATGGGCGGCTTCCAGCAGCTGCAGGGGCAGGTGGAGGAGGCCATCCGTGTGCAGGAGCAGGGTGTGGTGCCGGTCATACGTACCACTCAGGCCGAAGCTGCACGGGTAGCATCCGCTGTGGAGGCAATGGGGGCAACAGTGTCGGACATGGGTTAACGGTTGCCAGGCCTGGGGCATTCTGTTCAGGCGGGGGCCGAGGCCCAGGACAGGGCTGCCCTCTCACAGGCAACCATGTGCCGGAGCCAGCTGGAGATTGCAGCAGCGCTACTCAGTGTGGCCGAGTCATAGCAGACTATTGCTGAGAGCATTGGCGGCATTGACAAGGTGCTGTCCAGTGTCGCACAATCACAGAGGGAGGTGATTCAGTCCCAGAGGGAGGTGGCCCACTCACTGGTTGATGTGGCACAGACCCTCAGGGTGGTGGCACAGTCACAAATGGAGATGGCCCACTCCAAGTGCTCCATGGCCGCGAGCATGCAGACCCATGTCGACACCAGAGCGGGCCTCAAGGACTGGCAGCGGCAGGTGGCGGGGGGGGGGGGAGGGGGGGGTGTCTCGGCAGATGTCTCCGCTCGCATTCCCGTACCTTGGAGAAGCCCGTGGGCCATCGGGCACCCCGAGGGAGGAGGAGGTGCTGGGGCCCGTGCCGATGACTCCTGCAGGGGAGGTCCCGGAACACCGCAGCACCTCGGATTCCCCCCCCTCCCCCTCCCCCTCCTGTCCCTGGTGCATCTGGTGGGCAGCGGGCAGAACAGGGCAGCACCACGCAACCAGGGATGTCCGAGGATCAGTGGGCCCATCCAGGCCGGGCTGCCGCAAAAGACGTGCGCCAACGGGGACCCTCGACGCAGGGCAGGAGTCACAGCAGGCTGCCTCCACTCCTGCTGTACCGTCTGGGGAACCACAAAGGTGTAGTGGTAGGGCCCGTAAGGCCAGAAAGTTAGACACCAGTTAAGTTGGCATGGGTGCAGCGCACAGCTTAGATATAGGGCTAGGGCACGGACGGTATATAATTGTTCAGAATAAACACATGTTCACACCGTTAAAACCAGCCTTGGTGCTCTGTCCCATCCGCCCCATCCCTCCCCGACCGTCCCCATCACTCCATCCACAGCTATTTGACAGGGCCGTGTGATGGACTGGCCAGGTCGCATGCAGGTATCACCCAGGTGGAAGGTGCTACTGTGGGCATGAGTCAGACATTGTCTAACAATGTTGAGCATGGAGCCCATCACAGAGCGGGTTGTCACCATCCTCCATCCCATGGACCAGACCCGCTGTCACTGCCAACCCGGTGCCCCTGGCTCCTATTGCCGCAGGTATATATAACGGAGGGGGTTGTGCATGCGGGTGGTTTGGTAATGTGAGAGGTGAGGGTGTTTGGTGGTGTGGGAGGTGAGGGTGGTCGGTGGTGTGGGAGGTGAAAGTGTTCGGTGGTGAAGGGCTGTGGTATTGTGGTGTCCCTGCCCCTGCCCAGCAACTCCCCTCCCCTCAGTTGGTAAAACATCTCTCGATTAATGTGTCCCGTGCGCGCAAGCCCCGGTGGCATCATTGTGCGGCCTCCTGTACCTGGCCAGCCCCCATGTCCCACTCATTGTCCACCTCCCCCTCATCCACCTCATCTGAAGAGGCCTGCCCTTGTTCCTCATTCTCCTCCAGCACATCGCCTCTCTGCTGGGCTATATTGTGGAGAACGAAGCAGACAACCACGATGCAGCCGTCCCTCCAGGCCTCGTACTGGAGGGCCCCAATAGAGTGGTCCAGGCACCTGAAGTGCATTTTCAGGACCCCGAATCACCTCTCGACAACATCCCTGGTCGCACAATGGGAATCATTGTAGCGGTGCTCCGCGTTGATCTGTGGCCTCCGTATAGGTGTCATCAGCCACAATGGCAATGGGTAACCCCTGTGACTCAGCAACCAGCTCCGCAGCTGGGGGGGGTTGTCCCTCGAACATGTCGGGGATCACAGATTGTGCCAATATAAACGAGTCATGTGCACTGCCTGGGTATCGGGCGCAGACGTGCAGGATCCGCATCTGATGGTCACAGACCACCTGAACGTTCATGGAATGGTACCTCTTTCGGTTTGTGAACAATGGCCTATTATCCGCCGGTGGCCGCAGGGCAACATGCACCCTATCGATTACCCCCTGGACCCGGGGCACCCGATGACGGCAGCAAACTCCGTTGCCCGGGAATCCTGGTGGGTGCGGTCCACTGGGTACTGGATGTACCGGTTCGCAAGGGCATACAGGGCATCGGTAACAACACGGATGCACTTGTGCGCTGATGTCTGGGAGATGCCGGACTGGTCCGCGACTGGAAAGACCCCGTTGTGTAAAAGTTCAACGCTACTGTCACCTTGACGGCCATCGGGAGCGGCTGTCTTCCCCCATTCCCATGCGGTGCCAGGTGTGTCTGGCAGATATGTCTGACAGTCTCCCTGCTCATTCACAGTCTCCTCCTGCATACCCGGTCCGAGAGGTCCTCAAAGGACATGCGGTCGGGGTAAACGCGTGGATTCATCCTCGTTCTGTTGGGAAGCTGGCCCTCCAACCTGAGCGGCTGCCACCTGCCCCTCTGCAGACTGCTCCGCTCCAGCCTGCGCCACCTCGCTCATGCTGCCACAGGGCTGCCTACAGGGCAGCGGCCCCACAGCGGCCAACATCGCTGGTTGATGACCGAATGCCATAAGTATCTGCAGAGTGTGAGAGGATAACATGTCATCATGGCGCATACACCCATGCAAGCCAGGTACCATGCGCTGCACGGAGGCCCCGGTTGTCATCGTGCACCACAGCCACGCATGTCCCCACACCCCGGCCCCGTCGGTGCCCCCGGTCCTGGCGCCCGTTCCTGCTGCCAGGGCCACCGTTTGATGGCACTGCCCTCACTGGGGGCTGCCGTCAGTGTGGCCCTGGATGGTCCGCCGTTGGGTGTCGACAGTTGAGTAGGGAGGCCGGGGAGGGGGGGGGGGGTCACCCAACCATACACCCATTTTCTCTGCGTCCACCTAGGGGCCGGGGTGGGTGGCCAGCAAGATGGCCCCCATAATGGAGCTTGGTGCGTGGGCACCGCCCCTGTCCGGTCATGGGCTCCCCGGCTGCTCGCTCTGTTCACCCCCCTCTTCCCTGCCCCTCCCCAACCCTGGCAGCGCCCCCCCCCCCTCCCCGGCCGCAGAAAGCATGGCCAGTGTCCGATCCGGGAGCCCGCAGTCCCCCCACGCCAACTCCCACCTCCTCTCTCAGTCGCCTCAGCCAGCATGCCAGCTTCACGATATTTTTTAGGACATTAGAAACGCGCTGTCGGGAAATCGGCCCATCTGAGGTGCAGAATCGCTGAGGCCCCGTAAAATTGGTCGTCAGGACCGATAATGAGATGCGTACTGTACTTCCAGGCCGCGCGGCGGGCGCCACGATTTCGTCAATTTTGGAGGTACGGAGAATGCCGATTCGGCACGAAACCGCGTCAGGCCCTATTTCTGCGTTGGAGCCGATTCTCCGGCCGATCGCTTTTCGCAATTTTGCTATTTTTCACGTTGTGGCAATGGCAAGGCCAGTGGTGGACCTTCCCTGAAATCAAGACCTTGGGGATGGAGGTCCTGCTTTCCAAAATCTGCTGGCCAATCAGAAGCTGGTAACCCACATGCTCAGCAGCCCCACTGGAAAGGCCATGGTTGCTGCTGGAAGGATAGTTGCTGGAGTCCCTGGGTTATGGAGCAATCCAGGCCACAGTTAAGTATGTGGGGAAATGGTGGGGATTTCATGGAGAGAAGGGTGTCCGCAGCAAGGGTAGAGGGGCTCTCAGTTGGTCCCTCCACTTACCAATGTGAGTCCCTTGGTCATGCATTGAGTGCCTTTGATCGAGGGGACCGCCCAGCTGGCCGCAAAGTTTTAGTTGTGCACACTGCATGGTGACAGGTCCACCTGCAGCTGGATTAACATCAGCCGCAGCAGGATGAGGCATTTAAGTCATCATTAATTGTCCACTTGAAGGCCTCAATAGGTGGCAGAGGGGGAAAGCCGACCATGGGCCTTCCCACTTAATTTTGGCAGAGATGGAAGATGACAGAAACAGAAGACCCCCTTTTAAATGTTCCTCATATTATCAAATAATCCTTATATTGCGAATCAACAATCATTTTAAAGTTGAAACTTTTACAGTGCAAGAAATGCAGTAGATAAATATTGTACATAATACTATCTGATCTCCTGTGGCAATGTCTACAGTTAGCTGGAAATTCCATTCTTGCAAGAACATCTCTCTTTCAATCAGGCACAGGTGTCAAGCAACTATAGTGAAAGCAAATTTTCTTAATCAGGCAAATAGGCAGCTTCATCTGGGACAGTCGATTGCTATCAGCCGCAATATCAATACTACATATATATATTATAAAATTAATTTGTTTGACATGTATTTTATAAACAAGTATATGAACCAGGTTACACGTTCCTGCTTCAGCCAACAATTTTTCCATGGTTTACGGACATTTAATCGTGTAATTCCTACCAGCCTTCCTCCATGGTTAGAGGTAAAATCATACTGCTGAATCTCAAACCTGCAGGACAGGGACAAGGGCTGAGGCATCCACAAAGCGCAGGTATGTGGCAGGATTCTTGGGGAGAGGAGTGTAGGGTACTCCTAGGAGTTTTGCAAGGCGGTGGATTGGGGAAACGGTGGATAGCCCGGGAGGTCCGGAAGTGTCCAGTCTTTGAGGGGAGGACACCCCAAGTCAGAAGGGACCTTCTGATGGCGACGTCCTGCCACTACCTTCCCACCTGAGATTGAGGATTTAAAATTTTCCCCCCGCCAATCTATCCGCCGCCCAACAGGCTAAAGATTGAGGCTGAGTTGCCTGGATTGCCTGTGACTGCTGGTAAATTCAGGCAGTCAGCGAGGGACTTGAAGCCTGACTGGATCATTGGGCCCTCCTGCAGGCTGATTGGAAAATCCCCGTTGGCCTCCAGCAATAGACCTCCATAGGCCTTCAACTAGTTCAATTGGCTGCCTCCGCTATCCAGCCTCTGGGAAAATGTCCCAGGGGCAGGACAGAACCAGGGAACCAGCAAGCTATTTTTAGCACCAACGGAGCTAAAAGTCCTACCCTCGGGCTCAGCTATAGAGCACAAGCAATTAGAGCACATGGAAGGGTGCAAAGCTTGGCAATTACAGCACAAAATGTTTGGAGACAGCACGGTAGTGAGGGACCATTGAAGTGAATAGATTTAGTTGCTTTCAGGTTCAATTGGTATATCAGCAGCAAAATAAATAACATCTGCATGCCCTTATTTGCTAGTAGGCAATAGGAAAGTAAAGTCAAATTTATAAATTGCCAACTCACATGTTAATTGTAATTTTGTGTACCCCTGGACCAGATTGGGCAATTTTTGGGCACCTCCCCCGATACTGGAGTGCTGAATAGCAGGTGTTAGTGTTACATATTAAATGTAATCAAAGCAGGTATCACTGTAACACTTCAGACATTTAGTTGCACCTATTATCTCTGGGTGTTATTTTTTCTGGCAATCTCTGGGTGTTATTAATGTCACTGAAGCACAACTAAATAACATGAACAGGAAATAGGTGCAACAAACAGGAACTCTCAAGAACGTTTACATTTAGAAGATATAACAAGATATGTATGCATATAAAATGCGAAATAAAATTAAAATCTCAGACTTGTACAATGCCTGTCATAGACAACACTGTATATCATCTGATTACATGCCATACTTAACTATTATAATAGTCGTTTGGTAGTACAGAACTTCCGAGTATTGCTGAAAAATATATTTTCACCTTCAAAACTTACTCACAGTGTTGAACATTAGATGTGATTCTGAAATTGTACATTTGGTAAATAATCCTCAGTGTACAAAAAATACGACCTGACGACCAATTTAAGATTGTCAATCAGCTCCTATTTGTGTCCACTGGAAGCTACATATATTTGTACGCAGGGCCCTGTTCTTTGGAGACAGAAAGAACATGTACACACAATGCACCTGTTTCAGCTCAACAAAATAAGTGATAGCCGTTCGCTGGTTCATTTCTCGGGGACCAGAGTCAAGCTGCCTGGTTTAAATTTTCAAACAACGTGCGACAGTTAACTGTCAGTCATCATTAACAGGTGCATTCTCCATGGCAACTCCGCTACCAATCAGAGACCACTTGCCAACCAATCAGCATTCTCTTCTCACGCAGTGTAAAGTTGGTGTTTCCCATGACATTGATAGTCTTGCAATTGTCCTGAGTCAAAATGCTTTGACAAAATGTATTTTTTCAGCAATACTTGACTATTGGACTTAATGTCAATATCATGGAACTTCACATCACAACAATGTCCACTGTTATATACATAGGAGTGGGACACAAATAATGTAGTCTCAGGTGTATCCTAGCCAGATGCAGAGTCACATAAACACTTACCCATTTAAACACTTAGAACAATATTTCATTTTAGATATTTTAAATGTTAAAATATATCACCAAAATGGATGAGCCTTGACAGAGTTGCTTAACACCAACCTCATGGAAATGCTATTATTTCTTCATTATTAATTTCCAATATCCACCATCATTTATAATGATTAATATCAGGCAAGAATTTAAAAACTAGAATTGAATTTCAAACATTATCTTAGGTTCTGATGTTGAGCAACCCTAGTTGAATAATATAAGCAGAGGAACTAAACGGAAGAAAGACTCTACGTGCAATTTACCAGCCTTGCCGCCCCCAACTTGGTGATGCGGCGAGGCTGTTGAATCTCGCAAGAGGATTCCCGTGAGATATGCGACCCTTGAGGCGTCTCGTGAGATTCAAACGACCCTCACGAGACATGGCGATCTGGATCACTGGGCAAGATCCAGGTAAGCATATTTAAATTAGCCGTATAGTTCATTCTCTTGGCGCCTGGGAACTAACGGCTTCCCCAGCGAGGCCTAGACCATGTGCCATTTAGTACTGACCCACACAAACGTGGACCAGGCTTAACTGCACCTGGATTTTTTTTCCATGCCATTGGAGACCCTTGGGTAGTCAAGGACAGGGCAGGCTGGCCCCTCGCTCTCCCTCTGGCACCCAAGCACCTTGGCACCATGACACTACTACCTGGCACTGCCAGGGTGCCCAGGTGGCACTGTCAGGCTGGAAGAGACACTGCCAAGGTGCCAGGGTGGGATGCTGGAGTGCCCGCGTCCCAGGGTGGCACTGCAAGGGTTGGGTCCTGAGTGGGGGCCATGCCCATGAAAGGGAGGATGAGGGGGGCTATGAACGGTGGCGGTGTGAAGGGCGGGTATGAAGGGGCCTCAACAAAGGTTGGGAGGGGGTTAAAGGTGGGAGTCCTGAAAGGGAGGGTGGGGTGGCCTGAAAGGGAAGGGAGTTCTCAGTGACCCCATAGCATGGTGTCCTCATGTGGGAGGGTGGGAGGTAATGCCCATGGGTGGGAGATGCGGGAGGCGGGGGGAGGGGTGAGGGGGGGGGAACTTTCAAGCGCACTTAGAGATCAGAGCACCCTTTCAAAATGGCAGCCCAATTTCTGAGGAGCCAGTCTGGCCAGCAAGTTCAGCTCCCCAATGATGAAAACATTTCTAAGAGAGCAATTCTCCAGCCTGGTTACACTCTCGCTCAAGCAAAACGAGGCCGATGAATAACAGGAGGGGCCAAAAACACGAAACCGCGCCGGGCGCCAAACAATTTGCGATGTTATCGGCCCGCTCCTGTAGGCGAAAACGGGATCTCACCACATTGTGGCGAGAAACCAATTATCACCACTTCATACAATTAACTGGAGCAACCCCATATCCAACGGCCTCCCTTCATTCAGCAGCCTCCCCAGCAAGTGGTCAAGCTGGCACTGATTAGTGTTCCTTTTGAAAAATGTGAACCTAGCGCAAGGGCTTCTGTGGGGAGCCGAGGAGGGGAGTAGCCATCTTTGCTCACAAGCAAAGAGCCTGGGGGCGCTCGGCTTGTCACCCCAGCGCTTGGTGAGGAATGGGACCCTTGGCTGGGCTGGGGGACCTTTAGCGGGGTGGACCGCCACGCGAGGGTGGGGGGGGACTGCGCTGGGGGGCAAACGGGGAGGCAACCGCCCGCAGCACCATCATCCAACCCTGGATAGTGTATGTAAGCTCTTGGGGCAACCCTTGTCCCTGCCTGTCTGCCGCAACGAACACCCATAACCCCCACCAACTGCCGAGGCCTCTAGCTGCGCAGCTGAAGGCTATTGCCAATAGGGAATTGGCAATCGTGGTTAAGTAAGCACTTCACACAACTCAAGTGGATTCCCATGGATGGGTGCGCCGTGTAGCATGTGGGAGTCATTGTCTAGCATCCCAATAACACCTTGATGTCTGGACACTGTGCTTGGACACTGCACTGAGGCAACACCACAAACGCAACAGCCAATATCCAAACACCCAGGGGATGGGGCACAGCTCCAGAGACATGTCCACGGCCAGAGGGTATGTGCCACGGGGAGGGAGAGGCTTGGAGAGATGGGCCAACGGTTCAGAGGTAAGCCCACTTTGCGGAAGAAGGTGAAAAAGGCATCATACTGATTGTGCATGAAAGTGTTTATTGTCTTTGACAATTCCCCACCCTCCTGATGGTGCTGACCCCTCCCCCACCCCCAGCCGCCTCACCCCCTTCCTACCTTCCCCCACCCCCACATCCTCCCCTCCTCCCCTGGTGCCCTCAGTGATCCTGGATGTGCTTTGCCCTCATAGCTCTATCACTACATCTAGGTGGGTCCCCAGGATGCACATCTGAGGTGAAAGCAGCCAGCTGCTTTCCTGTTCCCGTGGCCTTCGGTGCCCCTGGCAAGCATCATCAGCTCACTTTTCGGCGGCACAGATAGCGTGCCGCCCTGTCCTGTGTGCTGGCTGTGAGACGCAGCCACATCAGAGGGGTGGAACTTGGGGGAACTGAAGGCCACCATTCCCACTCCATGGGACGGATTTGCATTGGCAATCCTCCTTTCGGTCAGTGTCCATAGGACCCTGTATTCACCTTGCGACGGAGGGGAAGCTGGTTTGAGCCCCGGCTGCCCCTGCATCATCTGGGTCTGTCAACCCTGTGTGTTCTCCATAGTCCGCACCATTGTGTCAACTCCCTCGGCGACGCTCCTCAATAGCTGGGACATGCTATGCAGTGCCTCGGCCATGCCCATCTGAGAGTAGGACATGTACCGCAGAACCTCATCAAGGTTAGCCTGGTACTGGGTCACATCCCCAGCGAGGCAGACATTTAGTTGAGACTCTCAGCCGTGGCCATCACCGACTGCGCGACACCTTGGACACCTTCACTAATGGTGCCGGTGTTGTGCACCAGGCTCTCCACTGCGGGCGCCAGTGTTGGCCTCTGTGCCACACATTGCCGGCAACATCTCTTGCACGTGGAGCCTCTGGGACACTTCCAATCGGCTATGGATCTGCTGGAGTGTCGCTGACATCTCCCTTTGAATGTCCAGGCCATTCCCAATATGTCCCCATCAGCTACAGGTAACCCTGTTTCACAGGCTCAGCATCAGGCTGGGACCCAGCTGGGTCCTGGGATCCAGCAGACCTTTGACTGCTGTCTCACCTGGGGGTTCCTGCCTCCACCTCATGTACATCAGCAGCAATGTGGTGTTCACGACATTGTGCCACAGAAGCCTGACCAATAACATTTCCCACCGAGGTGAGTGTATCTGTGCTGGTGGAGGGTGGGGATGACAGCTGTGCCGCGACTATTATGGTGGAACCCTCGGAACTCTCATCCAACGTGGTCTCCTGGGAGGCTGGAGAGGGTGCCGCCAGGATGGGCCGGTGCCGTCGACTGGAGGACCTGTGGGAGAATGGACATGTGGTCAGTAGGAGGGATGAGTCAGTCCATAAGACAATAACAAATCACGTCGAATAGGTCCTTCGGGTGAGGCCCGGTGGTTCCTCATGTCTGCGTCGTCCGCCCGCCTCTGCGTTGTGACTGTTCTGTCCTCGGCCACAAAAGCCACCTCCAGGGCACGCTCCTCGAAGGTGGTGAGGATTCTTATGTCCAGCACGCCACTGCCAGTCTGGGCCCTCTCCTGGTGATTGTGGGAGAGATTTTCCTGAGGAGACACAGAGAAGGCATCATTAGTCACACGTGTTATTCACAGTGGTGGGAAGGGGGGGCGGTGTGAAGGAAGGGTTGGAGAGTGTTGTGGTCACATCCCCAAGCTCACTGCCACTGCCACCTCAACCCAGGCAGCATTGGCTGCCCTATGGCTGACCCTCCTGGGCCCGCGGGGGAACTTGACATCCTTCCTGGCGTCCACTGCTTCTAGCAGCCTCCCTAGGTCAGCATCCCCAAATCTTGGGGCTGGTCCCGTGGGTGCCATTGTTGCAATCGGTTGGGGTTGGCTGAGTAAATGCAGCTGTGCTGCTCGACTTTGTTAGCGGGAGTAGGCGAGCATGGTGCCAGAAAATCAGCTGGAGAGGGGGGTCTTCATTTGGGCAAGAAGCCTGTGAAGCCGGGGCAGCATGGTGGCGCAGTGGGTTAGCCCTGCAGCCTCACGGCGCTGAGGTCCCAGGTTCGATCCCGGCTCTGGGTCGCTGTCCGTGTGGAGTTTGCACATTCTCCCCGTGTTTATGAGGGTTTTGCCCCCACAACCTAAAGAGGTGCAGGATAGTTAGATTGGCCATGCTAAATTGCACCTTCATTGGAAAAAATTAATTGGGTACACTGAATTTAGAAAAAAAAGAAGCCCGTGAAGCCTTAAGTGGACCAATTAATGTTGAATAGCATTGCTGGCTGTAGCGCACAAAGACTCCGTGAGACGAATAGAGTAAAGTCGATGAGGCTTTATTAAGCGTGTCTGTTCCCCCGCAGCTCAATAGTAGACTGGCCTGCGGGGGAGGACTCCGGCTTCTTATACTCCGCCTTCAGGGCGGAGCTAGAGGTCAACGGCCAACCAGGACCCGGGATCTGTCAGCCAATGACATTAGGGCTTCCAGTCCCACATGACCCCCAATACATACTACCACATTCACCCCTTGTCAAAAATGAACCCGGCGGGGTGATGCTTCGGATGGTGGTAAGGGTTTACAGGGCTGGTCCTGGGAGGAAAAAACATTCACATGGCAATACAGTATTGTACAATTTTGTCCTGTTTCAACTATTTACAGTGGGTATAGGGAGAAAAGCAAAATGTTCTTGTGAAAAGTCCATATTTTGATTTAGATCGACGCCACGAGTCGGTCGGGCGGTCTGGTCGTCCGTGTCGATCGCCTCGGCCCCAGTGGTGGTGGTGGTGCTTGTATCGGTGTTGTTGTCTCCGGGAGCCTTACGGTTTCAGCCTTGGCTTTATTCTTGGTTGGGCCTGAGGGGAGGGGAACCGATCCTCCTGGGAAGGGGGCGGTCGCGGGGTGCAGCGGTGGCAGGAAGGGGGGGGGGTTGGGTGAATGGTGTCGGGGGGGGGGGTGTGTTGCCGGTGGGCGCAAGATCCCGCAGGGAGACCGTGTCCTGTCGACCGTCGGGGTACTCCACGTAAGCGTACTGCGGGTTCGCGTGGAGGAGGTGAACCCTTTCGACCAACGGGTCCACCTTATGTGCCCGCACATGCTTTCGGAGCAAGATGGGTCCTGGGGCCACCAGCCAG
This sequence comes from Scyliorhinus torazame, assembly GCF_047496885.1. Taxonomy (NCBI): domain Eukaryota; kingdom Metazoa; phylum Chordata; class Chondrichthyes; order Carcharhiniformes; family Scyliorhinidae; genus Scyliorhinus; species Scyliorhinus torazame. The sequence goes on from NC_092713.1 coordinate 96,760,985, forward strand.
GTCGGCAGCAATGTTCCAGAGGAGGACCTCCTAGGGAAGACAAGGAGACGCTCATGAGGCGTTTGATTAGTGCTCGTACATAATAACGACCGGATGGAGTGGAGAGCGTCCGGGAGGACCTCCTGCCACCGTGAAACTGGGAGGTCCCTGGACCGTAGGGCCAGTAGGACGGCCTTCCAGACCGTGCCGTTCTCCCTCTCTACTTGCCCTTTCCCCCGGGGGTTGTAGCTGGTCGTCCTGCTTGAGGCTATGCCCTTACTGAGCAGGAACTGGCGCAGCTCGTCACTCATGAAAGAGGACCCCCTGTCGCTATGGACGTATGCGGGGTAACCGAACAGTGTGAAGATGCTGTTCAGGGCTTTAATGACTGTGGCCGCGGTCATGTCAGAGCAGGGAATGGCAAAAGGGAAGCGGGAGTATTCGTCCACCATATTAAGAAAATATGCGTTGCGGTCGGTGGAGGGGAGGGGCCCTTTGAAATCGAGACTGAGGTGTTCAAAGGGCGGGAAGCCTTAATCAGGTGCACTCCATCCGGCCTGAAAAAATGCGGTTTGCATTCCGCGCAGATGTGGCAGTCCCTTGTGACTCTACGGACCTCCTCTAAAGAGTATGGGAGATTGCAGGATTTGATGAAGTGGAAAAACCGAGTGACCCCCGGGTGGCAGAGGTCCTCGTGGAGGGTTTGGAGGCGGTTAATTTGTGCGTTGGCACATGTGCCGCGGGATAGGGCATCGGACGGCTCGTTCAGCTTTCCGGGACGATACAAAATCTCATAGTTGAAGGTGGAGAGCTCGATCCTCCACCTTAAGATCTTGTCGTTTTTGATTTTGCCCCGCTGTGCATTATCGAACATGAAGGCTACCGACCGTTGGTCCGTGAGGAGAGTGAATCTCCTGCCGGCCAGGTAATGCCTCCAATGTCGCACAGCTTCCACTATGGCTTGGGCTTCCTTTTCCACTGAGGAGTGGCGGATTTCTGAGGCGTGGAGGGTCCGGGAGAAAAAGGCCACGGGTCTGCCCGCTTGGTTAAGGGTGGCCGCTAGAGCTACGTCGGAGGTGTCGCTCTCGACCTGGAAGGGGAGGGACTCGTCGATGGCGCGCATCGTGGCCTTTGCGATATCCGCTTTGATACGGCTGAAGGCCTGGCAAGCCGTCGACAGAGGGAAGGTCGTGATCTGTATTAGGGAGCGGGCCTTGTCTGCGTACTGGGGGACCCACTGGGCGTAGTATGAAAAGAACCCCAGGCAGCGTTTCAGGGCTTTTGAGCAGTGCGGGAGGGGAAATTCCATGAGGGCGCGCATACGTTCGGGGTTGGGGCCTATTATCCCATTGCGCACTACGTAGCCCAGAATGGCTAGCCGATTGGTGCTAAAAACGCACTTGTCCTCGTTGTACGTGAGGTTCAAGGCTTTGGCGGTCTGGAGTAATTTTTGGAGGTTGGCGTCGTGGTCCTGCTGATTGTGGCCGCAGATGGTTACATTGTCGAGATACGGGAACGTGCCCCGCAACCCATGTTGATCAACCATTCGGTCCATCTCCCGTTGGAAGACCGAGACCCCGTTTGTGACGCCAAAAGGGACCCTTAGGAAATGGTATAATCGCCCGTCTGCCTCGAAGGCTGTGTACTTGCGGTCACTTGGGCGGATGGGGAGCTGATGATAGGCGGACTTGAGGTCCACGGTGGAGAAGACTTTATATTGGGCAATCCGATTGACCATGTCGGATATGCGGGGGAGAGGGTACGCGTCTAGTTGTGTGTACCTGTTGATGGTCTGGCTATAGTCTATGACCATCCTTTGTTTCTCCCCTGTCTTCACTACTACCAACTGCGCTCTCCAGGGACTATTGCTGGCCTGGATTATGCCCTCCTTTAGTAGCCGCTGGATTTCGGACCGAATGAAGGTCCGGTCCTGGGCGCTGTACCGTCTGCTCCTAGTGGCGACGGGTTTGCAATCCGGGGTGAGGTTCGCAAACAAGGACGGGGGTTGCACCTTGAGGGTTGCGAGGCCGCAGATAGTGAGTGGGGGTATTGGGCCGCCGAATTTGAACATAAGGCTCTGTAGGTTGCATTGAAAATCTAATCCCAGCAAGGTGGGGACACAGAGTTGGGGAAGGACGTTTAGTTTGTAGTTTTTGAACTCCCTCCCCTGCACCGTTAGGGTAACTATGCAGAATCCTTGGATCTGTACGGAGTGGGATCCTGCAGCTAGGGAAATCTTTTGTGCGCTGGGATAGGTGGTCAAGGAACAGCGTCTTACCGTGTCGGGGTGGATAAAGCTCTCCGTGCTCCCGGAGTCGACTAGGCATGGCGTCTCGTGGCCGTTTATTAGCACCGTTGTCGTCGTCGTCTGGAGTGTCCGGGGCCAAGCTTGATCGAGCGTAATTGAAGCGAGACGTGGTTGTAGTAGTGGAGTGGGGTCCGTTGTTGCCGTCCAAGATGGCGTCGGGGATGGACAAAATGGCCGCCCCCATACATCGCACGTGGCTGGTGGGTCACAAGATGGCGACGGGGGTGGACAAAATGGCCGCCCCCACGCGTCGTACAGGTCTGGGGCGGTCCAAGATGGCAGCGCCCTTCCTCCCCTCGTGGTGGCCGGGACCCAAAATGGCGGCATCTGCTGGTCGCACATGGGGGGCTGGGGAGCACTAGGACCGCGCGGATCTCCCTCACCGGGGACAGCGGTGGTCGGGACCCATGTTGGTGGCACCGGCGGGGCAGACGTGGGGCGCGGGGTGGGGGTTAGGGGGGCGTTAGGGTCGCGCAAAACTCCCTCTTCTCCGTGGAGAGTGGTGGCCGGGACCCAAAGCGGTAGCGCCGGCGGGTCATACATGGGGTACGGGGAGGGGGGTTGGGGAGCGTAAGCGGGGTTGGGGTACGTACGGAGCCCAATGGGCTGCCGCGCGGTCAGGGCTGTAGGCGCGGGTATTACGCGCGGCCACGTCTAGGGAGGCTGCTAGGGCCCGGGCCTCTGAGAGTCCTAGCGACTCTCTTTCTAGAAGTCTTTGGCGGATTTGGGAGGAATTCATACCTGCCACAAAAGCATCGCGCATTAACATGTCCGTGTGTTCATTTGCGTTCACCGAAGGGCAGCTGCAGGCTCGTCCCAAAATCAGCAGCGCGGCGTAGAATTCGTCCATCGATTCTCCGGGACCTTGCCGTCTCGTCGCGAGCTGGTAGTGAGCGTAGATTTGGTTAACTGGGCAGACATAGAGACTTTTCAGTGCTGCGAACGCCGTCTGGAAATCCTCCGAGTCTTCGATGAGGGAGAAGATCTCCGTGCTCACCCTCGAGTGCAGGACCTGTAGTTTTTGGTCTTCTGTGACCCGGCCGGTGGCCGTTCTGAGGTAGGCCTCGAAACAAGTCTGGCAGTGCTTGAAGGCTGCTGCCGCGTTCACTGCGTGGGGGCTGATCCTCAGGCATTCCGGAATGATCCTGAGCTCCATAGTCCTTTTTAGGCACGCTTAATAAATTGTAGCGCACAAAGACTCCGTGAGACGAATAGAGTGAAGTCGATGAGGCTTTATTAAGCATGTCTGTTCCCCCGCAGCTCAATAGTAGACTGGCCTGCGGGGGAGGACTCCGGCTTCTTATACTCCGCCTTCAGGGCGGAGCTAGAGGTCAACGGCCAACCAGGACCCGGGATCTGTCAGCCAATGACATTAGGGCTTCCAGTCCCACATGACCCCCAATACATACTACCACACTGGCCTCTCTGGGCCAGTTGCCAGGAAGCTCGCCGCAATTCCCGCTCGCTACAACACTTAGAAATCTTTCCGGAGAATCGTGCCCGAAGTGTGGGCTTGACCGGAGAGAAATTCGCCAAGGCCTAAAAAAATGACTAAGGGGACAATCTAACGGAAAAGTTTCTAAGCGTCATTTCTGGCGGGTTTTACTGGGAGTTTCCCGCTGGCTCTGTCGGCGAGATCCCCACCGCTATCTAACCACACTTACTCACCTTATTGGGTCCTGGGGTGATTCTCACAGGTTTCGCTCACACTTAGGGAACGATGTTCCCAAAAGGGAACCAAGTCTCCGAGCGAGTGGGTTTAGCTGCGGGTTTCCCGGCACTCGCCTGAAGGGGGAACGCGTGGCCCCGTTTTTTACAATGCGGAACTCCGCTCGCCGGAACTCCCCATTGTAGCGAGAGATCGGGACGCCATTTAAAAACGGCGTCCCGAAACTCGACCACCCCCACAGCCCGAACGCAACATGGGAAGTTTCTTCCGCCCCCCCCCCCCTCCCCGCACTCTTAACACCCATGGTGGGCAACCCCAGACCGATCGTGCATGCGCAAAAAATGTCAGCTTGGCACCTTGGCAGTGCCAACCTGGCGTGCTGATAGTGACTCTGCCAGTGCCACCTGGGCACCTTGCCAGGGTGGCACTGTCAAGGTTTCCAGGTGGCACCATGAGTGCCAGGGCAGCAGGCGGCCTCCCATCCCCTTGGCGACCCTCACGAGTGCCGATCCGTCTAGTCCCCGTTTGTGAGGACCAGTACCAAACGGCGCTCGCCCAAGGTCCCACAGGCGAAGGGACTGAATGCTAATGCCTCAGGTACCTTGGGAATCTGCAATATTAGAGATTGCTCTAATATGCAGAACTGCTGAAAAGTGATCCACCCATGTGGGTGGGATTTGCCTTGCGATGGCTCGTGAGATTGCATTGGATCCCACGAGGCGTTGCAAGCCAGGTAGATCCGGGATCGGGGTCTCCCGGCTTTCTCCGCCACACTGCGCCAACATGCCTTTCTAGCGCAGCGTGGCCGGAGAATCGAGCCCTTTGAATTATTTTCATCACTCGAAAATTAACTCCCTGGCCAGACCGGCTCCTCAGAAATCAGCCCGCCATTTTGAAAGGGTGCCCCGATGAACTCATGGGTCTCCCCGCCACCCATGGGCAATGTCACACAAACACATGGGCAGTACCCCACACCCCTCCAAGTGAGGACACCCCATTATGGGGATTCTGAGTGCTCCCCTTTTCAGGTCTTCCCATGACTCCTTTCGGGCACCCCCCTTCCAAGATCCCCACGCTTCAACACCCACTGCAACCTACCAGAGGCCCTACTTCCCTGCTCTGCAATCCCCCATCCTTCAACCCCCCTCCCCCCCCCACCCTTCAAACCCCTGACACTTCTACCACGGCACCCTCGGAGTGCTCCTGCTTGCTTTGTGGTGCCACCCAGGCACCTTGGCAGTCCCAGGGTGGCAGTGCCAAGATGCCAGCTGGGCAGTACCAAGGTGTCTACATTCCAGGCGAGGGCCAGGGGGCCACCTTGCACTATCTCTGGCCAGCTAGGGGCCTCCGATGACCTGGGGGACCGCCAGGTGCCATTCTGCCAGGTCCACGGTTGAACTGCGGTGTGGATCTCACCCAAAAAGCCGGTGAGAAACACACTGCCAAACTCACCAAAAGTTACACTTAAAAATGCTTTGGTTGAATTCCACCCTCTATGTTTTCCTGCAATGCTTATGGCTCCATTGACTTAACATTACCATAAAAAGAAAGGTGCAAACGCAATGGGCGGGATTCTCTCGCATCTCAGCGCATGTTTCTTGGCAGCGGAAGGTAGCATGCCATTCGTTGGTGGCGGGATTCTCTGATCTTGCCGCTGTCAATGGAAATCCCATTGAAGCCAGCCCAAGCCGCTGGTGGGACCAGAGAATCCCACCCCCAGCGAACGGCCAGAGAATTCCAGCCAATGGTCAAGTCAAATCTACAAATCAAAAGTAAGAAGTTTGATAAACGCTCAAAAACACTACTGTCATTTAAACAATAAAGTCCCTGATTTGGGGAGATAAATAACAGTGGGGCTATCAGCATTCATATTATTATAGACTAAATAAGACAGCAGCTTCCAGCATCCACACAGATGCAATAAAAACTGTCAATTTGCTGTCTAATTCGCCCTTCTCCTCCACAAGCTTCACTATCAGACCCGTGAGATTTGACATTCAAATGGATGCCAAATTCCAGTCCTTATCTACAGACACCCATTAAATACACCAGAAGGGTTAGAACTTTTCTATTTAAGTGTAAGTGAATTTTTAATTAATTGTCTTGATTACTTGCAAAAACATTCTCCCAGCATTAAAAAAAAATACTTTTAAAGTGTGGAGTCTCATTCTTTCACCTTTTAATTAATGTTGAAGATTTTTTTAAAAATTAATATTTCATTTATTTTTAACCTTTTTCTTTCTATTTCTTTTATTTACTTCTTCCTTAATCACATTTTCTTTCAGTCTCTTTATTTTGCTTTCTGTACATAAGTTACATTGATCAAAATTTTCTGATTTACACTTCCTGTTTCAAATTCCAGATGTAGAAATTTGGTTCCTGGGTCCCAATCTTGCTTTCAGGATTAAATGTAGGTCAGGAACCCGCATATCCTGAAGGCATAATCCGGAGGGTGATTTTTCAGAAATGAAATGGCCACTTTCAGGCGCCAAATTCACTCAAGGGTGATGGATAGGCTCCCGAGTCTGAAGGCCAATAGGAACCTGGCCAGCATTCATGGATTGGCAGCCCCACCGTCAAAGGTGTCAGTTGCTAAATTATGTAAGAAGGCATGAGGGGCTTACACTCCTGGTTACGGACTACAAAACATGTAAATAAGAAGGGTGAAAGAGTTAGTACCATTGGAGATGAGAAGAGAAACACCTGCAGTAAAGGCCATTGTCGCAGTTGAGTTTTAGACCAGCATCTTCCATATTGGGTGGCGTTTCCGATGTCGCTGGGAGGCCACCACAGTTTCATGGATGGCCACCTACTGTGACTGGTACCCTGTACACCAGCTGGAAAATCCAGTCGGTGTTGGGATAATGCCCTTAACTAAGCCCTCAGATGCTTAATGGTTACAGTTTGTAGCTAGGCGGATAATCATTCCCACCATTAGTCCGCCTTCTGCGTAATTCCGTGGAGGTAGGAACATGTCTTAGAGCTAGCCTGAAAGGATTTCCCTCTCGTTTTTGGGTATCTCTAACTTCAGACTCAACTCCGTGAGTCACTGAAAATTCAGTGCCATGTGTCTCAGTAAAGATTCTTTAACCTGATTGGTTGAAGAGACATGCTATTACTTAGTCTGTTCACACAGTCCCCAGATTCCCTGTAGAAGGTGATGTACTGTACTGGACTCCTGATGATTGTAAGTTATGTGCAAAAGCTCACATTAAAAATTATTTACGCAGCAGTAAGCCTAATGAATGATAAACATCATTCATTTGCCACTGTTTGCAAAATCTAGTTTATGTTGACACACAAAATATTGATTTTGCTGCATGCACATTCAAATCAAAGTTGGTTTTCATTCTTAAAATATTTCTTTTGATTGTTTTTCTTGTCGACACATTTCCTAAAAATATTGGGGGTGCAGTTTCTTGGCGGCCAATACCCCGGTGGTACCTATTTAGACAGTTATTTTTCATGTTTAACCTGGGGCGAAATGCTCCGTAATCGGCTCGATGTCCGCCGACCGGCGCCAAAAACGGCGCAAATCAGTCCGGCATCGCGCCGCCCCAAAGATGCGGAATCCTCCGCATCTTGAGCGGCCGAGCCCTAACCTTGAGGGGCTGGGCCCGCGCCGGACTGATTTCCGCCCCGCCAGCTGGCGGGAAAGGCCTTTGGTGCCCCGCCAGCTGGCGCGGAAATGACATTGCCGGGCGGCGCATGAACGGGAGCGTCAGCGGAGGGGGTCTCTTCCGCCTCTGCCATGGTGGAGACCATGGCGAAGGCGGAAGGAAAAGAGTGCCCCCACGGCACAGGCCCGCCCGTGGATCGGTGGGCCCTGATCGCGGGCCAGGCCACCGTGGAGGCACCCCCCGGGGCCAGATCCCCCCGCGCCCGCCCCAGGACCCCGGAGCCCGCCCGCGCTGCCTTGTCCCGCCGGTAAGAGAAGTGGTTTAATCCACACCGGTGGGACAGGCATTCCAGCAGCGGGACTTCGGCCCATCCGGGCTGGAGAATTTCCGGGGGCGGCCCGGCCACCGGCGCGATTCCCGCCCCCGCCGAATCTCCGGTGCCGGAGAATTCAGCAACCGGCGGGGGCGGGATTCACGCCAGCCCCCGGCGATTCTCCGACCCGGCGGGGGGTCGGAGAATCCCGCCCGTGAGGGATTTGCTGGTGGAGTATGAAAGGATTTTCATCATTCTCTCTTTTCTGTAGTCACCAAGCTTTCATGCACCTACATTTCAAAGCCTGGGATCTTCAGGGTGGACACGGGTGCATGTTTGTTCCCACCATCATCATCACAACTGAGATCACACTATTCAACATAAACAAGATCTTAAACTTGGAACCATACAATTCTAAGGAACAGTTTAATCAGGACTAAAAGATCATTTTTAAGGCTCAATTTTATCAATACCACAAAATTTGGTAAAACTCCCATCAATAATTTTGGATCCTAAATATGGGGCTGGTTTAGCACAGTGGGCTAAATAGCTGGCTTGCAATGCAGAACAATGCCAGCAGTGCGGGTTCAATTCCTGTACCGGCCTCCCCGAACAGGCGCCGGAATGTGGCGATTAGGGGCTTCATTGAAGCCTACTTGTGACAATAAGCGATTATTATTATTAAATCAGATGTTTGCTATACAGGAAATAGAGGACAGTTGTCAGCATTTATTACTTCTCTAAATGCTTTTAGGCTTGAATGTTTCATCCAATTCCTGAAAGATTTACTGGATACACCAGATTCATTTGAATCCTTAAATTGACGTCAGCAGTGTAATGTGACAAGGTTTCCTTGATACAGCTGCTGTAACTATAGAACCTATTGAGGCATACCCTTTCATTTTGCCAGGTGACAGCCAAGTAGAGAATATCACACAATCCCATCTGGTGTATTGACTGAAAGTGTTAGTACTTAAAGCTTTGAGATAGCAATGAAAGCTGTAATTAGAATGGCGCTCCACAATTTCATGCCATAATTGTTTTTATCTAGTAGAGTCACAAAGTAATCAGACAGCTTACCAAGACCTGGCACAAACATTCAAGTATGATAAATATTTGGAAGCAAATAAGGAAATAAATGTTGAATAAGAGTTCAATAATGCCTAAGTCATCCATTTTGTTTTTTTGTAGCTTAGACAATACAATATTTTTCATTCCGATTTTCTCCCTCCGTCTTTCAAAGAGATGCTTCCATGAGGTTGGTCGAATTTCAAACTCCACTGTCATCAATATGTGAGAAGTTGGCTTGCCTGCTTCCAGCAAGGAGATGGACCCTAGGAAGGGCTTGTCATGATATGGCAGTCTTCAGGACCTGCCCTTGTACCATTGCAGTATCCATACAGCCAGAAGAAGGGGCAGAATGTTTTGAGAAAAAAAATCTTAATTTTGTCCTCCAGCATATGTAAAGCAGTGTTCTGAGAGTGTTTGCACAGCTTTTACCAGCAATAAAGATTACACACTAATGAATGCCAAACATCTGGGCCCTACAATGGTGCTGGAAATCACAGAAGGGGTGTGCACCTTAGGCTGCCAGGAGGAGGTTGATATAAGCCAGGTCACAGGCTTGAACAAGTTTCTGACCACGACTGCCATAGATCCATTTTTCATGTCCTCTCTGTGCCCCCTCTTTCTACCTTCCCAAATCATCTCAACCCAGTAATTTTGCATAGTGTCTCAGGGTGTTTAGAACACTTCACTTTGAAATGGCAGACAATAATTCAGTCAAAGATCTACCTGAACTGGTAAATATCACAAGATTGTCAAAAAAACACAGCTTAAGAGCGACACGTGGCACAGTGGTTAGCATTGCTGCCTACGGTGCTGAGGACCCGGGTTCGAATCCCAGCTCTGGGTCATTGTCCACGTGGAGTTTGCACATTCTCTCCGTGTCTGCGTGGGTTTCACCCCCACAACCCAAAGATGTGCAGGGTAGGTGGATTGCCCAGGCTTAATTGCCCCTTAATTGGAAAAAAAATAATTGGGTAATCTAAATTTATAAAAACTAACACAGTTTACCAGGTTGATACCTGTAGTTGCTTTTGCTAACAAGTGCACGTGCAACTGATGTAGTACCTGCAACTACAAATCGATTGGGATGCAAGTATTTGAGAACTATTTGCAGCTGAAGGGAATGGCAATGGGTTTACTTCAAGAGTCTGTAACCAATTATTTTTAGAAAAATCCAAGTTACTTTCTTCTTTTGACTTGTCTTTTTTACCAGCTTTGGAAGTATTACTGGCTGTTTGTTCAAGATTAGTTTGTGACAGGTCTCTTCTGTAAAAGCGGTTTATCATTACTTCATAATCAGAACCATGATCAAACTCAAAACTCTCGTCTGACTCTTCATCACTAATAATACTATTAAATTCGGACTCCTCTTTCTTTTGGTCACCTTCAGTCTTAGCATTCTTAGAATCTGGTTCTCTACTAGAATTTATCTTCACCAAATCTCTGTGAGGAATCACATCCATAGAGATAATTTCACTAGTATCAGCCGAAACAGAAACACTACCATTGTCACTTGACATGTCTGTCAACATTTGTTTCTTTTAGTCATTTACTGCCCAATGTGTTTTCCTAACTCCCACATGTCTTACAAATTGCATCTCATGTGCTCTCTGCAGTACTTCCCTTGGACTCTCTGTAATCATGGGTAAAGCCATAATCTTCACTCCTGCCAAATCATTCCCCAAAAGTAAGTCTAGTCCTGACCACTTGGAATTCCTTAACCACTCCGCCAACTACTGGACCTGACACTAGATTACACTCCAATTGTACTTTGTATAATAGAACTGGGATACAATTTCCACCTATCCCCTTCACCAGTACCTCAGCTTTCATTGAGCTCTCTGGAGAAAAAACCAAATCCTTCTCCAATATGAAAGTTTGGGTAGCAGCATATCCATTAACATAGTTATGGATTTGGCTACATTAGTTAAGGAAAATGGGGTGACTTTCCCCTTAGACAACAACCCAGCATATCTCTCATTTACCTTATTCCTCACACCTGCTCCCACAGCAGTGTTTACCTCAGGTCTCCTAAATCCAGTTAACGCTACAGTCTGTCCTGTAGTGTTCTCCACTTTTGTTCCCTTTTCAGAATCCTCCTTATGAACCCCCACAAGTCCTATGGGCTTTCCTTACAACTTCTAACATGCTGAACAAATGTGTCCCACCTTATTACCATGGTAACGCCTCAGCTTCCAAGTATCACCTCCGCCCTGAGTATCTTCCTTCTTGGTCTGAGGAGATCTAGGAGCGTTTCGAGCTATTCATTCTCTAGCCCGGCTACCTGTCTTCCTTTTACTTATGGGGGTGTTGAAACAAAGGTTTACATTTATGGATTAGCTCACAATCATCAGCCGTAATCGTTGCCTGCTTAGCAGTCTTCAGCCTCTGGTCATCAACATGGGTTCTTACTATAAGAGGGAGGGAATTCTTGAATTCCTCTAAGAGAATAACCTCTCTTGGAGACTCACAGGTAGTTTCAATTCCCAATGCTCGTACCCACCTATCAAAATTGTTTTGCTTAACCCTTTAAAATTCTGCATACGTCTGTCCCAGCTGTCTCCTTAAATTCCAAATCTTTTGCCTATATGTTTTGAGACACAATTCATATGTATTCAGAATTGCCCCTCTTGCCATATCATAATTCTTAGACTCCTGCTCTGACAGGCAAGCATAAATTTCCTGTGCCTGCCCCGTAAGCTTACTCTGCATGGTGAATGTCCAATTTTCTCTTGGCCATTCCATGGATTGCTATTTTCTCAAAAGTCCTCAAAAAGATTTCAACCTCCTTCTCATCGAATTTTGGGAGGGCTTGTATAAATTTAAGCATGACACCACTGGGTTCCATTCTAGGATTAAGCACCCCAATTTCTGGCAACTTCTTGCTCATTTGTAGTGCCTTTATCTGGGACTCTCTCTCTTTTGTTTTTTCCTCTTTCTTTTTTCCCCCCCTCTCTCTTTCCTCCCTATCATTTTTTTTCCCTCTCCCCTCATTTCCATCTCTATTTCTTTTGCTCTTTCTTTTTGCTTCAGCTCCCTTTCTTTTTGCTGCAACCCCATTTCTATTCTTTTTAATTCCCTTTAATGCTCAAACTGCAACCAACTCTCTCCAGCAAACGTTTTGGGCTCCCCGTGTTCATAGCATCCCTTTCAAATTTAAATGTTGAGCAAATGCTTCAATTATCTCCACCTTCCTCGATTTAGCTGGTGCCTCTAGTTTTAATTCACCTACCAGTTCGACTAGCTTGTCTTTGCGAAGCTCTTTTAAATACACCAGAGTTAAGTCTTTCACCTGAAGAAACCCTGAGCAGCTTCCAGAGCCTTCCCGTTATAGATTACATAGAACATACAGTGCAGAAGGAGGCCATTCGGCCCATCGAGTCTGCACCGACCCACATTAATCCCTCACTTCCACCCTATCCCCGCAACCCAATAACCCCTCCCAACCCTTATGGACACTACGGGCAATTTAGCATGGCCAATCCACCTAACCTGCACGTCTTTGGACTGTGGGAGGAAACCGGAGCACCCGGAGAAAACCCACGCGGACACGGGGAGAACGTGCAAACTCCGCACAGACAGTGACCCAGCGGGGAATTGAACCTGAGACCCTGGCGCTGTGAAGCCACAGTGCTATCCACTTGTGCTACCATGCTGCTATATTACTATAAACTTGGTGTCGCTTTTTAATTTAAACTGCAACCCGTCTACCATTCCAAAAATCCTAGATTTGAGCCCTCAATTTATGTTACGACACCCCAGGCTAGCGCGTGGTCAATTCCAGCCCCACAGGCCCCGGATTCACATCACAAGTGAATTAACCAATACTTCTTATGAAAATACATACAATCTTTGGCCCTTGGCTTCCCAATAATTACCATCACCAGATTTATAAATTGAAACACAATTAGTTTATTTAGAACCAGAACGAAAATGAAATATATAGTAGTCACAACGGCTTAATGTCGAGCTAATACCAGACTCCCCTTTAACTGCCCCACACTCTACCCACACACACACAAGACAGGCAAACTCAAAATGGGGGATAAAGGTGAATAGATATGAGTCCTTGCTTCAGATGATGAATTCTTTTGTGCACTTCCTTTACAGTATGAGTGTGGATTAAAGTATTTGAAATACAGCATGAAATAATCTTCTTTGCAGTACAGCAGTACACCTTACTCGCAGCTTTTCCAGGAGATGTCTCTAACTTCACATCAGGCTGTTCTTAGAGAGAGTTATCATATTCTGGTCCCAGCTTGCATGTCACCCTCGTTCTTGCAGAGAGAGTTAGCAGATTTTGGTCTCTGCTTCACAGTCACCTTTTTTGGAGAGAGAGAGCTCTTACACTGGATTCCTAGAGAGAATTCATCAGATCTTTGAGAGAGAGAGTTAAAACTCCTGCATCCAGGCTTCAGAACCAAAGTGAAACTAACTCCAGCCTTGAGACACTGAGAAACATGAGAATGGGACCAGAACCAATCACCACTGGCCACTGGGAAGGACACAGATATTTGAGTCAATTCACTGGCCACCAGCCAAGTCCATCAATCCGAGTCATCGCTGATGTCAATCTAAAACAGCACAGCCTTCTGGAATCTGCTTGTTTGAATAAATTGATTGATTGATTGATATTTATTGTTACATGTACCGAAGTACAGTGAAAAGTATTTTTCTGCAGCCAAGGGAACGTACACAGTACCGAAAGAATAGACAAAAGAATAATCGACAGAGTACATTGGCAATGGTACATCAACAAACAGTGATTGGTTACAGTGCAGAACAAGGGCCAAACAAGCAGCATAGGGCGTCGTGAATAGATTTCTTACAGGCAATAGATCAGTCCAATGGAAAGTCGTTGAGGAGTCTAGTAGCTGTGGGGAAGAAGCTGTTCCTATGTCTGGATGTGTGGGCCTTCAGACTTCTGTATCTTCTGCCTGATGGAAGAGTCTGGAAGAAGGCAAAGCCTGGGTGTGAGGGATCTCTGACAACGCTATCTGCCTTCCTGAGGCAGCGGGAGGTGTAGACAGAATCAATGGAGCATGGCAAGCTTGTGTGATGCGTTGGGCTCAGTTCACCACACTCTGCAGTTTCTTGCGATCTTAGGCCGAGCAGTTGCCATACCAAGCTGTCATGCAGCCAGATAGTATGCTTTCTATGGCACATCTGTAGAAGTTTGTGAGAGTCGATGCAGACATGCTGAATTTCTTTAGCTTCCATAGGAAGTAGAGACGTTGTTGGGCTTTCTTGACTGTTGCATCAATGTGAGTGGACCAGGCCAGACTGTTGGTTATGGTGACACCCAGGAACTTAAAACTATCAACCATCTCCACTTTGGAGCCATTGATGTAGAAGGGGGGGGGCGGGTTGTCATGCTACGCTTCATGAAGTCGATGATCAGTTCCTTGGTCTTGCCAACATTTAGAGAGAGGTTGTTTTCGGTTCACCATGCAACCAAGTGGTCTATCTCCCTTCTGTAGTCTGAAGGCAGTGAACCTTTTGGTTGAGCCAAGGTTTCCGATTGGGGAACACCCATATTGTCTTCTTTGGTACACAGTCCTCGACACACTGATGAAGTCTGTGACGGAGGTTGCGTACTCGTCCAGGTTAGCTGCCACGGCCTTGAATATGGACCAGTTCACAGACTCCAAGCAATTGCAGAGAGAGTGTCCTCTGATGCCTCGGACCTGCACTGCACGGTTTTCTCGGCTGGTTCAGCATGCTTGAGTTGCTGTTTGTATGTCGGAAGTAGGAGTACCAACTTGTGGTCAGATTTGCCAAAGTGTGGTTGGGGAATGGAGTGGCAGGTACATTTGATACTCGTGCAGCAGTGGTACCAGGTGTTTGCACCTCTGGTGGGGCAGGAAGTATGTTGATGGAGTTTGGGTAGAACCTTCCTGAGATTGGCCTGGTTGAAGTCTCCAGCCACGATTGTCAGTGCTTCAGGGTGATTTGTTTCTTGGTTGTTGATGGTGGAGTGTAGTTCGTCAAGTGCTTTATCACTTCCGCCTGGGGTGGGATGTAGACTTCTGTGATGAGTACACAGGTGAATTCATGTGGGAGGTAGAAAGGGCGACACTTCACGGTCAGGTATTCTAGGTCTGGGGAGCAGTGGCATGCTAGGAATACCACATCCAAGCACCAGGAGGTGCTGATGAGGAGGCAAATATCCCCGCCCTTCAACTTACCTGAGGCCATCGTGCGGTCCATCCAGTGGATCGTGAAGCCTTTGGGTTGGATGGCGCAGTCTGGTATGGCTGGAGTAAGCCATGTCTCGGTGAAGCAGAGCACACAGCAGTTCCTATCACTCGGTGTTGGCTCGGGCATTCCCACTTCACTGGCGAGGCCTCGCGACCCCGCGGTCTAGTCACGCTGAGATTGTTCTTGGTGGTGGTGGTACTTCAGGACGATGGACAGGCTGAAAACCACGTGGTAGGGTCAGATCACGTGGTCGGAGACAGGAGGGAGCAGTCACGTGGTCGGACTCCGGAGTGGTGCTAGTCGGCCCTACACTGGGGAAAAGATACAGCAGTTCACCTGGAGCAGATAAGTCATAGAGATTTTGGTGGGTCCTCGTGCAGTCACTGGTCGGGTAGGCCTTGATCCTCGAGCAGTCACTGCGCGGGTAGGCCTCGATCCTCGGGCAGTCACTGGGTGGGCGGTCGCTGGGCGGGTAGGCATCGATCCTCGAGCCGTCGCTGGGCAGGCGGTCGCTGGGCCGGTAGGTCTCTGTCCTCGGGCGGGTCGCTGGGCGGGCAGATCTCGGTTCTCGTGCGGACGCTGGGAGGGTAGATCTCGGTCCTCGGGCGGTCGCTTGGCAGGTAGATCTTGGTCCTCGGGCGGTTACTGGGCGGGCAGATCTCGGTCCTCAGGCCATCGTTGGGCAGTTAGGTCTCGGTCCTCGGCCTAAGGCTGCCTATAGGCTGTTTCTTGCCTTAAAGGTAAAGGCTGTGTTAAAGTCGCAGGTCCATTACTCATCCACGAATCAAAGTGGTATTAGCAAAAATAAAAGAAATGGGAAATAAGGAAATAAACAGGAAACAAACAGGAGGGGCCCTTACATAAGGAGATTTGGACAGAAAGAACGTTTAAGACACCTGAAGTTAAGAATTTCTAAGATGACTGGAGTTAAGAGAACAGATACCAAGGTATTGTTCAGAACAATTCAAGGAAAAAAAAACAAAGTGTTCTGAGTTAAAGAGGTAATTGCAGTAACTAGATTTTAAAACAGTCTGCGAATTGAGAGTTAAAGCAACTGTGAAAAGCTCGTACAGCCGTCAAGACAAAGAAATCCTCAAGAGCTGGTGTAAATTCCTGGACTGGGTTCACTTAAAAGTGGAGCAGAAGCTTTTCTTAAGAGTTTTATTTGGAAAACCAGGGACGAGGTTCTCCGCCGGCGGGATGTTCTGTTTTGCCGGCGCCCGGGGTTTTCCGACAGCATGCGGCTGCCCCACAATGGGAATCCCCATTGACCAGCCAGCGTAACAGAGAATCCCGCCGGCGGGTCGAGGCAGAAATATGGCGGGGTGGAGAATCCAGCTCCTGGTCTGGATTTTGCAGTGCAAACCTCTAAGGGAAAGCATACTTCTGAGAGAAGATTTTAAGGTGTATTTTTGGAAGTGGAGTTTGGAAGCTCTCACATGACAATCATCAAGGTTGTGGGAGTGGGATGGTGGGATGGGGGTGGTGTGATGTTCTCTGCTTTCTTGATAAGAATGGCTTTGATGTGTAGTGTTCAACAAAGAACATCAAGCTATGTTGATTAACAAAGTTAATTTATTAACACTACTTATAACTAGATTCAAACATCTCACTAAGATACAAAGGTTGCTAAATAAACTATGCTATAATTCTATCTACAGATCTCCTGAACATACGATTACTCTCTCTCACACCTAAACACCTTCTCCCAGAATCAAGGGTGTCACGTGATCTATGTGACTACTCTTGATCACCATCTGGTGGTTAGATGTATTTACATAAAATTGTTAAACCTTCATTTACCATACAATATTTATATTGTTATATCCCCCTTTCTTTGAAGTTGTATGGAGACTTGCACAAACATATTTACATGATATGATCATTTTATGCGCTATACATGGTTGAATTGTTACTGTCCATGTGTTCACAATTTTTAAAAGATCACAAATTGAGTCCGTCCGGTTTTTTTTTGATACGTGTGGACCTTCTCAATCGTGTTTGTTCAACAGTTGTCGTTGTCTTTGCTGCTGTAACAATATCTCACTGTCGTGCTGTGGAAGCTGCCTTAAGTAGCTGTGTCAAGTCTATGTGTGGAAATAAAGGTTGAGCTGTCTTCACTTTGAGAAGCATTCTATGGTTCCTTCATGGGACTAAACCTTCGTCCGTGAAAACGATGTATAAGTGTGGAGCTGCCTGGCGAATCACACATGCCATGCAAGGCAATCCACCAGTCGGAAGCTGTACCTGCACGTTATCTCCCGGCTCTAGCGTTGCTAGATCCTTTGCTGTCCTGTCGTAGTAACGTTGTTGATTCTGTTTGTTTTATTTGATTTTCTGTACAATAGCATCATTAGCAGGAATTACTGTAAGGAAAGATGGTATGTAGTATATAGCTGTCGATTCATCAGCAGTTGTGTCTAGTGGTGTCGCTCTGTAGCTTAACAAAGCTAAGTATGGATCGCTTCTGGAATCCAATGCTTTTTTGAGTAGTTGCTTGGCTATATGTACACCTTTTTCAGCCTTCACATTAGATTGTGGATAAAGTGGGCTGGAAGTGACATGTTGAAAGTCATGTTGTTTTGAGAACTCCGTCCAGTCACAGCTGTCAAAACATGGTCCATTGTCACTCATGACAGTAAATGGGATTCCAAGCCTTACAAATATCTCCTTTGTAACCTTTATGGCCGCCTTTGAACTGGTATTGGGTAACTTGATCACCTCGGGGTAGTTCGAGAAGTGGTCTATGACTAACAAATAATCATTTCTGTGGAAGAAAAACAGATCGATGCCGACCTTTTGACCATGGAGTCGCGACTATTTCATGCATCGTAAGTGTTTCCTTCTGCTGATGATACTGGTTCTTCTGTCAGGTTTTGCATGGCCAACAGGGTTATTAATATCCTTATTGATACCTGGCGAATATACGTCTGAGGAGCACTTCATTTGTACTTTTCCATCCCCACATGGCCTTCATGCACCTTGCGGAGGATCATTTTTCTCAACGAAGTCGGAATTACAATCCGGTCTTGTCTGAGCAGGAATCCGTTTACGCTGCTCACATCTGCTTGTATGTTCCTGTCGTTAGAACAAATTCCTTTGGGCCAACCAACTCGCATGCAATGCAACACATGTTGGATTATTTCATCTTTGGATGTTTCTTCTTTAATGAGTTTCATCTTTTCATCAAAGACAGGTACACATTCTTCAATCAGAGTTGCTTGTGCTTTGATGACCTGGACATTGTTGGTCGTCCCGGAATCTTCAGTTGCTCGCGACAGTGCATCCGCTACAACAATCTCTTCACCCAGCGTGGAGATTGGCTCAAAGTCATACCTCTGAAGTTTCATAACCATATGTTGGAGTCTTGGAGACATGTCACTCAAGTTTTTCTTTATAATGGATACAAGAGGACGATGGTCAGTTTCCACTGTAAAGGTGGGTAACCCATACATATAGTTATGGTATTTGCCCATACCAGTGAGGAGACCCAAACACTCTTTCTCAATTTGCACATAAGCGCTGCTCGGTTCGTGTCATCGCTCTCGAGGCATATGCAATCGGTTGTCATTGCCTGCTGTAACAGCACAGCTCCTGTGCCGTCTTTGCCAGCATCTGTAGATATCGTTGTGTTACCCTTGGAATCAAAGAAGAACAGGACTAGTGCTGTGGTGAGTGCTGTCTTTAGATCAGACCACTCCTTCGTATTCTTCAGACCAAGTGAAAACAACATTTCTCAGTGTTAGCTGTCTCAGAGCCGTGGCACGCGATGACAGAATCAGAATGGACTTTCCCAGAAAGTTTACCACGCCTAGCATTCTAAGAACCGCTTTCTTGTCTTTAGGAGAAGACATTTCGTTGATAGCTACAAACTTTCCAGTATCTGCTGCACACTAGGAGATGAAATCTGATTGCCTAAAATGAAATTTGGCTCTATTTAATTTTAAACCAAACTTCTGAATTCACTGCATGACTTGAAGAAATCGGACGGTGTGGTCTTCTTCATTCGCTGACCATATGCTGGTATCATCAACATATACTCTGACGCCTGCAATACCTTCGATCATTTGTTCCATCGCTCAAAGAAATATTTCGGATGTTGATATAATGTTGAAAGGCATGCGATTAAAGTAGTGCCTTCCATATGGAGTGTTGAAGATACAGAGTTTGCTGCTTGCTTCATCTAGCTCGAGTTGCCAAAAGCTTCTGGATACATCCAGTTTTGTGAATATTTTGGCACCTGACATCTCACTTGTGATTTCTTCATGTTTGGGAATCGGGTAGTGTTCCCTCTTTATATTTTGGTTGAGATCCTTCGGATCGATGCAGGTTCTTAGGTCGCCATTTGCTTTCTTCACGCACACCATAGAACTAAGCTAGTCAGTTGGTTCTTCCATTTTGGTCATTATCCCCAGCTGCTGCTTACGGTCAAGTTCCAGTTTTAAGCTTTCCCTCAAGGGAGCTGGTACCCTCCTTGGTGGATCAATGACTGGTCTGGCATTCTCTCTAAGTTGCATTCTATATTTGAATGGTAACGTTCCCATTCCATGAAAAACATTAGGAAACTTTTTAATAATAGCATCAATGTGGTCTTTGCCATTTGCTAAGATCTTGTCTGAGTTGTGAACGTGCTTCACCAGCTGCAGTAGCTCACATGCCTGCGCACCCAACAATGAAGATTGCTTTGGGCCTACAAGTTAAAATTATATAGAAATCTCCTTGCCTTTGACCTGAACCGTAAGATAGCAGGTCCCCATTGTGGTAATAACATTGCCATTGTAGTCCCACAACTGACAGTCATTGTCATCAATTTGAGGTTTTGTTTTTAGTTTGCCATGTCTGATTGATTTATTAGATTAGCTCATGCACCGGTATCCAGTTTCATTTGAATATTGGTTCCATTGATTTTTAATGGAATGGCCCAATCATCATTGGCGTGAATGATTGAGATCTGTTTTAAAATGTTCTCTTTGAAAATTGCCTGTTGAACTTTGGCTACACTTTCAAATATATCGACAAAGAAAGGGGGCTGTATTCTCTGATTTTCAGGCTCTGCCCTGATGCCGGCATGGGAACGGTGGCATTTTATTACCGAAATATTGTCGCAAAACAGCCACCGATCCTCTGTTTGGTGGGGGGGGCTAGCAGGCAGGCAGTGAAGAGCACCCAGCTCCAGCTGCCGATACGGCCAGAGAATTGTCGGGTCCATGGCCGCGCATGCGCATGACCGCGGCCGTGCAGTGCAACATGGCGCCGGCTGCGCGCGGACTTCGCCTGCCAAATAGTGCCCTTCCTTTGGCCAGGCTCGCCATCCCCGGACCACCCCTCAGCCGCTGCCCGCTGATCAGCTCTCCCCCGTAATTGGCGGCGCTAGGCTAAGAAAGGAAATGGATGATGCAGATTCCGGAGTTGAGAGGACTATACTCATTGGGATTTAGAAGATTGAGGGGGGATCTTACAGAAACATATAAAATTATAAAGGGAATGCATAGGATAGAAGCAGGGAGGTTGTTTCCACTGGCAGGTGAAAATGGAACTAAGAGGCATAGCCTCAAAATAAGGGGGAGCAGATTTAGGACTGAGTTTCGGAGGAACATTCTATACCCAAAGGGTTGTAAATCTGTGGAATTCCCTGCCCAGTGAAGCAGTTGAGGCTACCTCGTTCAATGTTTTTAAGGCATAGAGACAAGATGGAGTGAGCGGAGATGACAAGGTTAGTGGATAAGATCCTGCAGGTGGGTAGGAGATATTCGGAGGTCTCAGATGCGGGGTTGTTGAGGGAATGGCAGAAACCCTAGATGGAGTTTGGACTGATATCTACAGGTAAGGTGGTAGGGCTAGGGGGGGCCGGTCTATGAATACGGGGAAAAGGCGAGTAGGATGTTTTCAGGAGACGCCCCTACATTATCACAGGCCTCGATCTCCTTAATTTTAAAAAGGGATATGGATCACAGTGTGGGTCTTACCAGCCAATTTCATTACTAAATGTGGACGCTAAGTTGCTGGCCAAGGTCCCGGCCTCACATATTGAGGACTGCTTGCCAGGGGTGATAGGGGAGGAACAGACGGGGTTTGTAAAGGGGAGGCATCTGTCAGCTAACATCAGGCGGTTGTTGAATGTTGTAATGATGCCCCAGGAGGGACGAAGTGTGGAGGTGGTGGTCGTTATGGATGCAGAGAAGACCTTCGACGGGTGGAGTGGGACTATTTGTGGGAGGTGCTGGGGCGGTTTGGGTTTGGGCAGGTGTTTGTGGAGCGGGTTCGGCTGTTGTACCGGCTGTTGCGCCGACTGCGAGTGTGCGAATGAACCGGGTGAGCTCGGAGTATTTCAGGTTGCACCATGGGATGAGGCAGGGATGCCCACTCTCCCCATTGCTTTTTGCCTTGGCGATAGAGCCATTGGCAATGGTGCTTCGAGCGCCAAGTGATTGGCAGGGAATAGTGTGGGGGGGGGCTGAAGCATTGGTTCTCGCTGTGCACGGATGATTTACTGCTGTATATGTCAAACCCTTTTGAAATTATTGGGGGGGATTATGGGCATATTGGAAGAATTTGGTCATTTCTCGGGGTGCAAATTGAATATGGGGAAGAGTGAGGATTTCCTGATCCACGCGAGGGGGCAGGAGAGGAGGTTGGGGGAGTTGCCGTTTAGGGTAGGGGGGTGGTGAGCTTTAGGTATTTGGGATTCAGATGGCACAGAGGTGGGAGCAGCTGCACAAGCTGAATCTGGCTCGGTTGGTAGAGCAAATGAAGGGGATTTTAGGAGGTGGGATGTGCTCCCACTGTCATTGGCGGGACGGGTGCAATCGGTGAAGATGACGGTTATCCGAGGTTCTTATTTGTGTTCCAGAATCTCCCGATCTACATTTCAAGTGTTTTTTTAGGAGGGTGAATGCACTGATATTGGGCTTTGTTTGGGCGGGTAAAACCCCATGGGTTAAAAAGGTGCTGGTTGAGTGGGAGCGAGGTTGGGGGGGGGGGGGGGGGGTTAGCTCTTCCAAATTTGATGTATTATTATTGGGCGGCGAATATAGCCATGGTCAGGAAGTGGGGGTGGGGGGTCGGTATGGGATAGAGGCAGCCTTTTGTAAGGACTTGAGTTTGGGGGCACTGTTGACGGCGCTTTTACCATTCTCGCGGGCCAAGTACTCACGCATTGTAACGAAAAGCCAGGAGGGAATTTGATTGAAAATGTCCTTGGTCGAACAGGAATCTTTTATATTATCATGATTTTGCTGCAATAATAATGTCCAAATATCTCATTACCTCTCAGATGCTTCCATCTGAAGTGGAACGTAAATATTTAATTCATAATTGGAACAGAGAAGTTGGAAGCATTATCGACGCTTCAAGTGATTGCTGTGTGATTATTTTGATTCCATGAATGGATAGGTACTGCCTTATTTAAATTTACCTTAACAGAACAAAATAATTTTTAAAAACTGTTACTATTGTCGCGGTGGCCTGTTGCAGCCTCTGCAATTTTGCCATCTGCATAAGTCTGTTTTAGAGTCGAGTCATGGGCCTGGACTTTTCAAATAGCAGAGTCTTGCTTCCTACCATCTGAAGAGTTGGCAGGGAAAACATCCCTGCTGACTCAAAGTGCCCCCCCCAGATTATACAGCGTTAAGTGGCTACAGGTTGAAGTTCTGCCCCTCGCTCAGAAGGAATTCCCAAGCTGATGGGCCGGTAACTGTACTGTCGCTGCAGCAACTATGTTGGTGTCTATGTCCGAGCACCTGAGGCTAATGGATGTTCAATGGGTCCCAGGAAGGGGAGGGCATGGATGGCCTGGACGGGGGCACGAAGGGGGAGTTCAAAGTCTCAAGGGAGAGGCTAGTGGTGGTGGTGTGGGTGGGTGGAGAGAGGGTGTGCTCGACTTTTGAAGGAGGCGCTCCCTCCCCCTTCCCCCCTGGTATCTAACTGTGTTCTTTTTAAGTCTACTCCCATGGAAATTCATCCACCTGCCAGCCTACAAATTGAAGCTAGGCGGAAGCTACCCATAAGTGGCCAATAATTGAGAGGTAATCTTATTGGAACAGACAAGGCCCTGAGGGAACTTGATGAGATGGATGCTGAAAGGATGTTTCCCCTTATGGAAGACACTAGAACTAGGGGACACAGTTTAAAAATAAGGGTCTCCCATTTTTGACGGAGATGAGAAGAATTCTTTTCCTCAGAAAGTTGTGAATCTTTGGAACTCTTTCTCGGAGAGTGGTGGAGGCAGGGTCAATAAAGGCAGAGGTAGATGGAGTCAAAGGTTATCAGGGCAGGGTGAATGTGGTGTTGAGGACTTTAGGGAATAGGGCTGGTTTAAATAATTGATGTTTGTATTTGCAGGTATTAGAAATAAGGCATACGTTTAAGCTTAATTTGTGTTTCTGTACTTGTGTGCTAAGAAAGGGTTAAAACTTTATTTAGCTCCATATTAAACAAATTTGTCTGGAGGTCTGCGGCCTTTGGTTTCATTTTAAACCGTGCCTGCATTGCTATTAAAGTTTTACAACGTGATAGGAATTACAGGTTTAAAAAAACTAAACTGTTGCTTAGCAACCAGAGGTTCAACCTGGAACAACAAGAGCTTGTGAGTTAGTTGTAAGCTAGAACCAGGAAAAGCTGGAAACAAGGAAGGGATCTGCAGATGGCAGATTTCCCCAAAAACCAGAGGTTGCCAGTTCAGGCAGGACAATACCGGGATGGAGTAAACAAGTCACAGAAGCTAAGAACAGATAGCTCTTGAAAACAGGGGTTGAAAAGAGAAATCCCAGGAAGACAGAAGTCAAAGGGACCAAGAATCATATGGAGCGAAATTCTCCATCCCGCCCAGCCACATTTCTGCCCCGACCCGCCGGCGGGATGCTCCGTTACACCGGCCGGTCAATGGGGTTTCCCATTGTGGGGCAGCCCCACGCCGTCGGGAAACCCCCGGGCGCCGGCAAAACGGAGACTCCCGCCGGCGGAGAATGACGCCCCAGAATCTGAACAAGATACTGTTCACTGAAGTTACAGAAAGAGGCAGAGAGAGGCTCTCAGATACAGACAATATTGCAAGGTGCAGACTTGGAGAAGTTGGCTAGTAAGAAGCCAGACTGAAGTAATCTTAAGGTTGGTGACACCTGAATACAGTCTGTGAAGCAGTAGTGTTCTGCTAGTGTGGCTGGATACATGAGAGATTGTGTGGAAGTTTGAATGCAAGTGGCAATCCAGGGCAAAGGAATACTCAAAGGAGAGGTTGAAATCTTGAATGTGAGTCCCTGAGGAAGGCATCTGAGAGAAAGCCTTACGTGGGAGAAGATTTCAAAGTGTATTCTTTGAGATTGGAGTTTGGCAACATTCATGTGGAAGTCAGAGTTGCAGTGAGACCAGTTAGCTTACGGAATATAAACATCTGAGGAATTTGATGAGAAATCCACAGAAGGTATATTGGGTGGCGTCTGTCACTTGGTTTCATAATGTGGTATGTCTGACCACATTTCACCTATTGGTTTACATACACATACTTACTGAAAACATTTGAGCAGAAGATATATTTTGTAACTTGGGTAATCCATGTAATTCTGTACATACCTGCGATGATAGGGGTCTGGATTCTCCAATTTTGAGGTTATGTCCGGAGGATCAACGGCGTTTTACGTGGGACAAATGGGCGCCGCCCCAGGACCGATCTTCCAAATGGTGAGGGGCTAGCAGCCTTGCCACGTAAAACGCCTAGCTTCCACAAAATAAATGGCCGGTGAATTGCCGGGTCCATGGCCACGAATGCGCACAACGATAACCTGCAGTGGTCGTGCTGTACAACATGGTGCCTGCCGTGTGTGGACCCGACCTTCCGGATAGTACCTCCCTGGACAACCCCTGGCCACCCCCCAACCAGACCTCCCCCACTCGCCGAAGCCCCCCCCCCCCCCCCCAGCCAGCAGCACGGCTCCCGACCGAATGTGGCGCGCAGGACACAGTCCACAGCTGCGACACTGTGACCACACGTCGACCGCACAGTCAGGAACGCGGCCCATCGGGGGCGGAACATCGGGGAAGGTTTTCTGGTGGCGTCCTGAGGCCGCCCCAATGGCCTATGGCACGCACCGCGATGATGCCGTTTTGGAGGGGGCTGAGAATGCGAAAACAGGCACGCCCCCCGATTCTATCATAAAAAGGGATTCTCCGCCCGATCGCCGATTACGAAATCAGCATCAGGGAACATAGAATCTAGAATCCCGCCCAGTGTCTTTGAATCAGTAGAGTTATATAGGGTGGGATTCTCTGTTTCTGAGACTAAGGACCTGGGGTGCAATTCTCCATCGGGAGACTAGGTCCCGGCGGCGGAGTGAAAACTGGAGCGTTTCACTCCGGCGTCGGAGGCCGCTCCCAGCCCCCTATTCTCCCGTCCCCGGGGGGCTAGGAGGGGCGCCGCGTCATTTACACGCGCCTGGCCTTGCCACCGCGTAAAAGCGGCACGGCGTAAATGACGTCATCCGCGCATGCACAGGTTGACTGGCGCCAACCCGCGCATGCGCGGTTGCCGTCCCCCCTCGGCCGCCCTGCAAGAAGATGTCGGATGGATCTTGTGGGGCGGCGGAGGAAAGGATGTCCTCCTTCAGAGAGGCCAGCCCGCCGATTGGTGGGCACCGATCGCGGGCCAGACCCCTTTTGAGTCCACCTCCGGTGCAGGAACCCTGCTCCTCCCCCCCACAGGCCGCACCCCCCCAGCGTTCCCGCGCTGTTCCCGCCGGCAGCGACCAGGTGTGGACGGCCAGGTGGGAACCTGTCGTGTTGGGCAGGCCGCTCGGCCCATCCGGGCCGGAGAATCGCCGCTCGCCCGTTACAAACGGCGAGCGGCAATTCTCCGAGCGGCCAGCCGTGATTCTCGCCGTGCCGGTTTGGGGGGTTGGGAGAATCGCTTGCAGGTGCCGGGGCGGCGTGGCGGGACTCGCGCGGCGCCCCGGCGATTCTCCCACCCGTCGTCGAGGGGGGAGAATTCCGCCCAGGATTCTCCATTTCTGAGATTAAGTGATGCAGAATTCATTGACTTTCACGACAGCAAAACTGCCACCGAACGTGATTCGATTCAGTTACTGTGGAGGGGCTAGCATCGGTGCCACGTAGGACACAATCGATTCCAATGAAAAATGGTGAGGGAACTGCTGGGTCCATGACCCCAGGGGTGTGGCCTGGGGGTAACACCTATATAACCCCTGGCCCTAAGTTCACAGTGGGCTATTAGCGGCGTGTGCAGCTGCATGGCTGCCTTGCTGGCTATGAGAATGGTGTTCGAAGCATCGCAGAGGCCTCGGAGAATACGGGGAGGGGTCCGCTAATGACATGCAAATGGTTTGAATAAATATATATATATTTTTTAAATTACATGCAAATGGTGTTTACTGCACGTGCGTTCCAGACCGCATTGACGCTACTGTCGAGGTGACGGAGAAATACAATTTGGCGTCAAATCGACGCCCGCCACGAATTTAGCTTTGGGACCTATTCTCTGTCCAATCACGTTTCGTGATTTCGGCATCAGCCAATAGCGAATCCCGCCCTAAGTGTTGACGCTGACGTAGAATTCATGGACTTTCACAACAGCAAAACTGCTGCCGAACCTGGATCAATTCAGCAACTGTGGAGGGGCTAACACCGGCGCTACGTAGAACACAATTGATTCTGATGGAAAACGGTGCGGGATTTGCCGAGTCCATGACTGACAGGAGGCTAACAATCTGCAGCCGCATATACAGATTATAATCCCCATACATACTCATCCCAGCCAACAAGATGGCACTGGTTGTGCTGGAGCACGCCCATAAAGCTGATAGGTCGGCTGGAGCCAGAGGGCAGCTATGGGGGTGGTCTGGGGGGACACCTATACGACCCATGGCCCTAAGTTCACAGTGGGATGTTAGCGGTGTGTGCAGCTGCATTGCTGCCTTGCCAGCTGAGGCAATGGTGTTCCGTACCCGTCCACCCTGATCCTCCAGGCCTGGCAGAAGCCTCCGGCCAGCAGGACAACTGTCAGCAAATTACGACGATGTTGGACATTTTCTGTACCCCCCCCCCCCTCTCTGTCCCTCTCTCTCTCCCAGCAGCCACAACGCTGGTTTCATGATTTTTAAAATCACAAGTTAAACGCGCCGTCAAGAATTCGGCCCATCAGAGCCGGAGCATTGCGGAGGCCATGGAAAATACTGGGTAGGGCCCGCCAATGACATGCAAAGTGTTTACTGTACGTGCGTTCCGGGCCGCATTGATGCCGCTGTCGAGGTGACGGAGAATTGCAATATTGCGTCAAATCAGCTCCCGCTGCGATTTCAGCGTCAGACTCGATTCTTGTCCGATCGCAATTCGCAATTTCGACGTCAGCCAACCAAGAATCCCGCCCATAGCGTTATAATCTGCATGGGACCATCCACCTAAGCTGATTGTTCCCTTGTGCTGATTGGACTGTGAGTTAACCAGCACTAGCATAACAAGTCAGCTTCTGTAGCAGCTGACAGAAAGGAGTGAGGACCCTGAGGTGTGTAACCGGGTCCTGTGTAAATACTGCTGTTATGCTGAATAAATGTCTTTGTTAGAATTCTTCAGACTCCCCTCTGTCGTTTACTTCATTTAGTTTTCTTTAATATAAATTTAGAGTGCCCAATTATTTTTTTCCAATTATGGTGCAATTTAGCGTGGCCAATCCACCGACTCTGCACATCTTTTGGGTTGTGGGGGCGAAACCCATGCAAACACGGGGAGAATGTGCAAACTCCACACGGACAGTGACCCAGAGCCAGGATCGCACCTGCAGCCTCAGCGCCATGAGACAGCAGTGCTAACCACTGCACCACCGTGCTGCCTTAACTTCATTTAGTTAATCTTTTCTTGTTTAATAAATGTTTTATTATTTTGCTCAAAATTTAATTGATATTCCTGCGACTCTATTCATCCTCGTCTCTAAACAAAAAATAAAACTGATGATCTATTGGGCAGGGGTTCCGCTCTGGTGCCTGGCTGCCCAGTTGTCACATCAACTGGGATTGTAACAAGGCCACGATTATATCATCCATGATCTTACTGAATGGTGAAGTAGGCTTAAGGGGCTAAATAACCTAAACCTGTTCCTAACGATCATATATATGTATTCCAGATTTTCATGGCTCCAACATTGGTGGCCATACTTACAGCTGCCTAGGTCCTAAACTCTGGAAATCCCTGTGTTACACTTCTCTGCATCTCTCTCCTCTTTTAACACATTCCTTAAATTGGAACTTTCTCATCTGCCCTAATATCTCTTTATGTGGCTCAGCGCCAAATTTTATTCGATAATGCTCTAATGAAGTACCTTTTGGACATGCTAAAGATGCTATGAACGTAAGATGATGAGCATCTTTATTTTAAATGCTGACCACTGAGGGTCCCATGAGTTCTCAGCTAAGGGGTGGCGTCTCTTTTCTCCTGGAACAACAACCGGTTCCTTATCGGCAACCTCATGTGCCTTTTGTTCATATTCTGCTTCACCATCCTCATCTGCTCTGACGATGACGAAATGAGTTCCTCTCAAGTCAGTGTCTCTAAGCGTCAGAGTCTCTCAGCGGCAGTGTCTCGAAGCGTCAGTGTCTCTGAGCTGATATTTACAAGTGAGAAAGCAAGAACAGGATGGATGAAGTATGACTCAAATGGGAGTTCAGCTGAGGGCCCTGAATTGTGCAGCTGCTACTTTTCACAGGTTCCCAATGAAGGGATTAAAGGATAATCAGTTGAATGGTAGCTGAGACATAGAATAGTTAATGCACTTTCGGAACAAATTGAGGCTGGGTGGGAATGGCCCTAAGTGGCCAATAATTGAGAGATGATCTTATTGAAACATACAAGGTTCTGAGGGGACTTGACAGGGTTATATTTTGAAAGGCAATATTAAAATATTTTTCACAAAGATTGCATTCAAATCAGGAAGTCGAAATGTGGAGCATTCACTCTACAAACCATCCTCCATCTGTCATGCATGTTCTATTTCTCTATCACTGCCAGTGGCTAAGCTTCCTCTTCAGAAAATGAAGGGCAAAGCTCAGGGGATTTTCCAAATTATATTTCCTTTGCTGGGCATTGTATGAAATCTTCTCCTCCAAGTGTGAATATTTATCAGAATGAGAGTGAGTAAACTTACTTTTGCATTAGAATGCAACTAATTCGTGAAGCTTTCAGGTCTATTCACAGCTGGACTGAGTGGAGTAGATCAGTTGCAGGATGAGGAAGATCATAGATCATAGATCATAGAATTTACAGTGCTGAAGGAGGCCACTCACCCATTGAGTCTGCACCGGTTCTTGGAAAGAGCACCCTACTTAAGCCCATGCCTCCACCTTATCCCCGTAACCCAATAACCCCACCTAACCTTTTGGACACTAAGGGGCAATCCACCTAACCTGCACATCTTTGCGAGGAAACCGGAGCACCCGGAGGAAACCCATGCAGACATGTGGAGAAAGTGCAAACTCCACACAGACAGTGATCTGAGGCCGGAATTGAACCTGGGTTCGTGGAGCTGGGAAGCAGCAGTGCTGCCACTGTGCCACCGTGCCGCCCTAAGTTTGTGTAGGGTTCTGTGCTGCACCCGGCCATTTCTGGAATGTTGGGCATCATGAGGAACATGAGAGGGAAAGGTAGATGATATTGATAAACATTGGGAAAGTGTGTTTCAGGGAAAGCTGTCTTTAACTCCACTTTCCTTGGTTCATCTGGTGAGTTGTTTGAGGATTCAAATGGTTGAACTGTGCAATGGCAACTTCTTCACACGTGTCTAGATTATTGTTTTCATTTTTCCCTTTTGTTTTTGTGGAAGATGTGGGGCGTCATTCTCCGACCCCCCGCCGGGTCGGAGAATGGCCGTTGGCCGCCGTGAATCCCGCCCCCGCCCCCGCCGAAGTCTCCGCTCCCGGAGATTGGGCGGGGGCGGGAATCCAGCCGCGCCGGTTGGCGGGACCCCCCGCTGGATTCTCCGGCCCGGATGGGCCGAAGTCCCGCCCAGGAATTGCCTGTCCCGCCGACGTAAATCAAACCTGGTATTTACCGGCGGGACCAGGCAGCGTGGGCGGGCTCCGGGGTCCTGGGGGGGGGCGCGGGGCGATCTGACCCCGGGGGGTGCCCCCACGGTGGCCTGGCCCGCGATCGGGGCCCACCGATCTGCGGGCGGACCTGTGCCATGGGGGCACTCTTTCCCTTCCGCCTCCGCTACGGCCTCCACCATGGCGGAGGCGGAAGAGACTCTCCCCACTGCGCATGCGCGGGAAACTTTTGGCGGCCGCTGACGCTCCCGCGCATGCGCGGGGAAACTGACAGCGGCCGCTGACGCTCCCGCGCATGCGCCGCATTTCCGCGCCAGCTGGCGGGGCAACAAACGCCATTTCCGCCAGCTGGCGGGGCGGAAATCCCTCCGGCGTCGGCCTAGCCCCTCAATGTTGGGGCTAGGCCGCCAAAGATGCGGAGACTTCCGCACCTTTTTGCCGGCGCGATGCCCGTCTGATTTGCGCCGGCTTTGGCGCCAGTCGGCGGGCATCCCGCCGTTGGGGGAGAATTTCGCCCGTGATTCCTCACCCAGTTCCATTCAGGAATACATGGCCCAGAATTTTATATGGAGGTACTGGACTTGCCCCGCAGCTGAAAAGACAGGGCGATCCCGGCTCCATTAGTTAAATAGACAGAATAAAGTCAGGGTGCAGCAGTTGGATCGGCAGGACACCGAGGCAAGATTAGCAATGTATACCGGCGAACTGTTAGCCATTGCAGGAACCACAATGACCTGGTAGTTTATGGACAATAGTCGGTGTGTCTCCCTTTGATCAGAGTCAAGGAACATGGCTCCAAACTGCTAGGCCACGATTGGAGCGAATTTTCCAAATGGAACTGGGGGCTTGTATGAAGTGCTGGGAAAATACCCTGAGGTTTTCAAACCAGGACTGGGGAAAATAAAAGGGGCCATAACAAAAATTCAGGTCAACTCAGACGCGCAACCAAGGTATTTCAGAGCTCGCCCGATCCCTTATGCTTTGTTAGCAAAGGTTAAGTCCGAACTCAGCCAGCTAAAACGCCTTGGGATCATTAGGCTGGTACATTTTGCCAATTCGATGGCAACAGTCGTGCTGGTGCTCACACCTGAGAAGCCAGTCAGACTGTGTGGGACTATAAGTTAATTGTCAACAGAGCCTCCCAGTTGGACCATTACCCGATGCCCCGCATCGAGGACCTATATACAAAACTGGCCAGTGGGCCCTCATTTACCAAGCTCGATATGCGCCATGAGTATTTGCAGTTAGAATTGGACCCTGCCTCCCGTAAATACATCACTATAAACACCAGCAGTGGTCTGTATGAGTATAGCAGACTGCCCTTTAGAGTGTCATCGGCCTGTGTCATATTCCAGAGTCAAATGGAAAACATACTATGAAGTTGGCCACGAGAGACAGTATATCTGGTTGATGTGTAGGTCACAGGGGCAACCGAACAGGAATATTTAAGTAATTTGGACAAGGTGCTCCGTTGTTTCTTGGAGATGGGTCTTCGCCTGCGGAGTAAAAAATGCATTTCCACACGAGGGAAGTGGTGTACCTGGGCTACCAAGTGGACAGTGAGGGGTTATACCCGGTCGCAGAGAAGGGACAGGCTATTCAACAGGCTTCGACACCTGAAAACACCAGAGTTGCGGTCCTTTGGGGGATTTGTGAACTATTATGGCAAGCACATCCCCGGACTCGTGGACAAGCTAGCCCCCCTACATCTCCTTTTGAAAAAGAACCAGGAATGGGTGTGGGCAAAGTAACCGGAAGCAGCGTTCATGCAAGTAAAAAAAACAATTGACTTCCTCCGGCTTGTTCGTACATTATGGTCCCGCCAAACAGCTAATTGTCACATGTGTTTTGTCACTGTACGTCATTGGCGTCGCTTTATCACATCACATGGCATATAGCAGAGAGAGCCGATCATTTTCGCCTCCCAGACACTGACTGTGGCCGAGCCAAATTATACGCAAATCAAGAAAGGAGATTTGGCAGTTGTTTTCGCCGTGAAGAAATTCCATCAACATATGCATGGTCGACATTTCACGATCATCACGGACCACAAGTTACTGCTCCGTCTTTTCAAAGAAGATAAGGCAATTCCGCCCATCGCCTCCGCCAGGATCTAGCGTTGGGCCCTGCTGTTGTCTGCCTACGAGTATTTGTTTTAACACCGTCCCAGTACCCAGATCGCATATGTCGATACATTAAACTGACTGCCTTTGCCCTCGCACCCTTCTCCTCCCAGAATGGATGAGGTAGTGGCCATGTTCAACTTTATGGATTTGTTGCTGTTACAACATCCCAAATCTGTGAGTGGACACAGACCAACCCAGTCCTTTTGAAAGTTTGACACAGTCCTATAAGGGGGTCAGCATAGGCAACTACCAGACGAGTTGCGGGCATTCTCGATGAAGATGTCTGAATTTAGCATGGAAAATAACATCCTGTTGTGGGGTACATGCGTCATTATCCAAGGCAAGGGCCAGGACCTGATCCTGAGGAAACTGTACTTTGGGCACCCAGGGGTTCCAAAATGAGAATGCTATCACGTAGCTATGTTTGGTGGATTGGCCTGGACGCTGAGATACAGAATAGCCCGACAGTGCAGCGTATGTCAGGAGCACAGAAGCTTCCACCAGCAGCGCCCTGTGACCCATGGGTTTTGTCGGGGCAACCGTAGGTATGGTTACATACTGACTTTGCCGACCCTTTTCAAGGCTCAATGTTCTTACTCCTGATAGATGCCCACTCTTGTGGTTGGAAATCCATAGATTGTCAGCGACTATATCTACCGTGACCATTGAAAAATTGCACTTGTCCTTCAATACACACAGTATTCTAGAGGTGTTGGTTACCCACAAAGGAACCCCTTTTACAAGTGAGGAATTCTTGGGATTCCTGAATGCTAATTGGGTATGGCACATCCATTTGGCCCCATATCACCTGGCTCCAAATGGACTGGCGGAAAGGGCGGTACAGACGTTCAAACGGGGACTAAAAAAGAAGACTTTGGGGTCAATGGACACACGACTGGCCAGATCCTTGTTCTGCTATAGGACTACTGCTTATGCCGCGACCGGGGTAGCACTGGCTGAATTACTAATGGGCCAGAGGCTTTGAACCTGCCTTAGTCTGATTTTTCCTGATATAGTTGAGAAAGTATATCACAGCCAGGAGCGCAGTGGTGTTGCCCTGCTCTACGAAAACCATCCAGATTATTTAGACCAGGTGATGCAGTCTGTGTTCAAAACTTTGCAGACGGCGCCCAGTGGATCTCCAGGACAATTGTCCGCCATTCATTGCCAGTATCTTATCAAGATCAGGTACAAGGTCACATTATAAAAAAGCCGATATCACATATGGTCCAGATGACCAGTTGGAAACAAAATTCCATGGAAAGGAAAGTTATAGTCAAACCAAAGGGCGAGAGTATTACCCCAAGTGGGTCAAGACACCAAAATGAGAGAGGTCGTAGATATGGATTCCGACATGGAAACCCAGGCGTCGGAGATCTCCGATGTGGAGCAAGCAGTGCCTCAACCTCAGACAGTGCATTCACTATGACATTCCAATCAGAAGCGGCATTCGCCATCCAGAACTATTCCACCAGATCCTGCACCGCGAGCGCAAGAAGCACAGCCAAGTGCGAAGAGAGTCTGACGCCCTCCTACTCCACAGTCGTCGGAAGAGCTTTCAGACTTTGTGGGTGGGTGGGGGGGGGGCGATTTCTAACCCGCACAAGACCTATGGGGTTGAAGCAATCAGTCTCCCTGTGAGTCTCGCTGAATACGAGCTCCCCTACGAAGGGGGTGAGGAGCCCAAGATCATTCATTAAGATCTGCACCAAGTCGGGCAGGTATGGAACTGACAGAGCAGACCTGGCTGGGATATGATGTATATTGTAAATATAATTGTTTTGCAATAAACCAAGTTTTCTTTTTGCTCACTCGGTTTTAACTTGTTTGTGGCCTACAAAATTTGGGGAAACATTATAAAATAAGATATAGTTTTAAGTGGGTTTAATTTATTGTTTCTGTGCCTGGAAGGGTAAAACCTAGAATTAGATTAATGCTGGACAAAGGTTTTTGTATGTGTGGGTGTTGGTTTCAATTCCAACAGTGATTCCTTTGTGCTTAGAGTGGGTTACAGCAAGAAGAATACATAAAAGGCATAAGCATGTGCACATTGCTTAGCAACTGGAGGCCCTTTTTGAAGTAGGAAGGTATTCTGAGTTTAGCTGAATTTATTGGCAGTTGGAGACAGAGCATAGGGGAGTGAGCAGCTCTCAACTCTGCCAAGAGACGATGGACAAGGGAGTTGCAAACTTGAAAGCTTCCTAAGGAGCAAGTTACAGTCTCGATAACTAGGGAATGGGACAGAAAGAATGCCTAAGACGACTGAAGTTAAGAGAACAGATACCAAGGTATTGCTCAGAGGATTTCAAGGAAGGGTAAACAGAGTGTTCTGAGTTAAAGAGACTCAATAACCAGATTTAAAGTGGGACAGCAGATTTCAGAGGTAAATAAAATGTTTGATGCTATTTTCACATATTCTGGAAACCGAGAGATAAAACAGTTTGTACAGCAGTTAAGATGAAGAAATCCTAAAGAGCATTGCATAAAATCTTGGACTGGATTGCTATTCAAAGTGGAGCAGCAGCTTTGTTTAAAAGTGTCATCTGGAAAACCCAGACTGGATTTTAGAATACAAACTGCTGAGGGAAAGCATTATTATGAGACACGATTTTAAAGCATGCTTTTGCGAGTAGGGTTTGGATACTCTCATGTGACAATCATCTGTATAGATTCTGCGGAGAAAGTCACAGACACTAACTTGGGTTCAGCACGAAGCACATTGATTTGAACACAGCTTGAGCTCTTAAAAGGGATATTGTGTATTAATGAGACCATTGTAGTTAAGATACACTGTGTAACCCGTATTAATCTTAAAATCTGTGTGTAGTTGTTAAGATAAGGAGGGGGGCTGAAGGAGTTTTGTATCATAATCCAATATTTCCATTTTTAGTAAATGCTTTTTCTTATTGTTAAAACTAATGAGCGATCCTGTGACTGTTCCTCCACGTTATATAAAATAAGTAAAAGGTGCGGTCTTTTGAGCCAGCGTTCCATTCTTGGATCTTTCTGTCCAGTTATAACAACAACTGCGATTGTAACAATTCCCTCATTATAAATGCTTGGCTGAGCTCTAAGAATGACTAATAGACTGAACCCTGAAGGCAATGTTTATACAGCTGGCAGGGGGGTACCAGCTTTGTTTGATTGACATCTTTATTAACGTGCAATACCTGATCCATCTCTTAAGGTTTTTTGATGCCTGTCTGTTTATTTACATGAGATTAAGAATTGTGAAGTGGATTAAAGCTTCCTGTCATTGATGCGATGAATGGTTGTGATTGATTGACAACTTTATGAGAAGGTAAGAGGGACAAAGTGTTTCAAAGGGAATGAAAGCACTGTAGGGATTTTATGATTCTATGGTCCCATGAAAGGCTGCTTTTTCTGGTTCCTGACTCGAGGCTAGGGACCCCCTGTGGTTCATGAATCCTGGGAGGTGCCATGAACCATGTCTACTTACAAAGTGGTCCAGCTCTATCATAATTGTGGGTGTGCTTTGAAATACCGACCCTCCACCATGAAGCGGGCAAGGTTGTGAGTGCTCCGTGCGGGCTCGCTAAAAGCACTCTTATCCCGCACCAGCAAAAATTGCGAGAAATGCGAATAGCATTGGAAACCAGCATTGGATCCTGCCGCCCTTTTTGATAGCCTACCAATTCAGCCAAACTCCAAAAAGGTCCAGGCCGTTGTTCGCTCCTAATATTTTCCATCTTGCCATTTAGTGCAGCTTCTTCATTGAGGTCTACTTGGTGAGTATATTCAGGCAAATTTATTATAAATTTATTACAGTAGTCGAAATGTCTCAGTGAACCATCTGCCTTGCTGACATTTGCACTTCTTATGGAAGCAGACATCTTGTTGCATTGTAAGAGACAAAAAACTGCTAATGATCATGTTCATTGTACCCAGGGGATGATTTCTGTTCAGTTACAGTTTGTATGCAGTGACCACAGCATTCTCTGTAACTTTCACAATGGACTATTGTCATGAACAATCAAATTACTGTTGCAGCTACAGTTGCCAAAATTGTCTTCTCTGATTAATAAAAAGTTTACAGTTGAGCAGAAATTAGAAGCACTGGAATTGATTTTCACTGCCTTTGTTTGGTTGTAATGGAACAGTAACAGCTTCAAAATGTGACTAATAACCTTTACCACCCCATTTACACTGTTAATGCAGCCCGATCCATTTTAAAATGTACCCAAGCATCCAAAGCACCCAACTCTTTCAGATGATAGGCCCGTTTTAGAAAGGAAATTGGCACCTCATGATGAAAACAGGATCACGATTGTCATTTGAGGCAGGAACAGGTCGGAGCAGTTCAATTCTTGAAGTGACGGATCAGGTGAGGCTTTTATGGGTATGCGTTGCAGTTTTTTCGTAGGCCCTATAGAAGCATTGGTGTAAATTCCACAAAAATTGGGGTACTGCTGCCCAGGCCTTCTGCAACCACAATGCCGCCACGCAGATTCTTCACACATTTTTCCGTATTTCTTCTTTCCTGAAAGTAATGGCTCATAGAGAGGCAAACAGGACATTGTCTCCACAAGGACTATGTTGAGGTCAACTCTACCTTTACTATCATGGAACGATACATCTGGGACAGTTAGAGCGGTGAGGGCGATGCTTAGTAGGTTTTTTCCCTCAGTTGGTGACCTCACCACCTGCTGCAGACCAGTCTGGCTGCTATGTCCTTCAGGACTTGGTCAGCCCAGTCAATACTGGAGCTACCATGCCACTCTTGATGCTGGACATTCAAGTCCACCACCCAGAGTGCACACTGCGCCCTTGCCACCCTCAATGTTTCTTCCAAGTGGGATTCAATATGGAGGACTACTGATTCATCAGCTAAGGAAGGGGACAGGATCAGTAGGTTGTAATCAGCAGGACCTTTCCTTGTTTATGTTTGACCTGATGCCATGACACTTCATGGAATCCAGCATCAATTTTGAAGAGTCCCACTGGGAAACTGCCTCCTGTATGTATACCTTTGTGCCAACGCCTCTGGTGGGTCTGTCCTGCCAATAGGATAATATTGGCTGTGTTTGGGATATTGGCTGTAAGGTATGCTTCTGCGAATTTGACTATGGCAGGCTGTTGCTTTTTGGCACAAAACCCCCAGATTTGTTAATAAGGAGGACTCTTCGGGACTGAGAGGACAGTGTATGACATTGTCATTTTTGCTGCCTAAGTCGATGCCAGATGGTCTTTCTCTAATAATTTGGTAATACGTGTGGTGTTTTAAGTCATTTCAGAGGGCAGTTAAGAGTCAGCCACATTACTCTGGTCACAAGCGGACTAGACCAGGTAAGGACGGCAGATTACATTCTTAAAATAAACATCAGTTAGCAAGATGAGTTTTTGCGATATTCGATGATCGTTTCAGAGCACTACATTAGCTTTCAATCAATTGAATTTATTAATTAAACAAACTTTAATTCCAACAACTGCATGGTGAGATTTGAACTTATGGCATTTGAACCCAAGGCC
This sequence comes from Scyliorhinus torazame, assembly GCF_047496885.1. Taxonomy (NCBI): domain Eukaryota; kingdom Metazoa; phylum Chordata; class Chondrichthyes; order Carcharhiniformes; family Scyliorhinidae; genus Scyliorhinus; species Scyliorhinus torazame. The sequence continues at coordinate 96,798,797 of NC_092713.1, forward strand.
CCCACCCTTTAGCAGGGAAGCTTGTTTCCTACGAGGTTCATGGGAAGGCTAATTGATCCGTCCCCACAGGTCTCGTGCGGGTTATAACATCCCTCCCCACCCAAAGTCTGAAGACCTGTGTGAGATAGGTGGAGCAGAAGGGTGCCTGCTCTTTTTTCGCTCATGGTTGTGCATCCTGCGCCTGCGGGGCCGGATCAGGAAATGTATATCTGGATGGTGAACGTTGTTTCCTTGTTGATCACTGGCGGCTGCTCTCTGGCTGGTTCACCGTCAGAAACTTCCGACGCCTGGGTCTCTATATCGGAGTACAAGTCCTCGACCTCCCTCATCTCTGCGCCGGGTCCCCCAGGGAACAACACTCTTGGATTCATTGGTGGCGTGGCTGTCTGACTTGAAACTGGTACCTCTGGACGGGTTTCGCAGAGAGCTGGTCTCCTGCGTCTGGTGTGGTCTATGTGCTTCTTCATCACTTGGTCCTGAGCACGAGGCTGGTATGAAACTGGCCTGTCTGTCGAACTACAGTTCCTGGGACTCACCTGGCGCCGTCTCCGAAGTTTTGAATGTAAACTGCGTCTCCTGGTCCAGACTGTCTTGTCCGCATCTGCTTGTCTGGGCAACGCCCCTGCTGCTCTTGACTGCGGCACACTTTCCCGCCAATATCTGGCATAGTGTAGCTCAGGCGGGTCCAGAATGTTCAGCGCATTAAGTTCTGCTGGCACGTCACCCGACGGGACATCTGGTGGTACAGTAACAAAACAAAAATCTGGCCAGTCGTGTGTCGAGAGACCCCGAGGTCTGCTTCATGCCACTTTTAACACTTGTACCGTGCTTTTGGCCAGCCCATTCGAAGCTGGGTGATATGAGGCCGTATGGATGTGCCACACTCCGTTTGCCTTCATGAAACTCCTGGACTCTTCGCTAATAAAAGCCGAGAGTCGCATTTTTTCAATCGTTGCCTTTGAAGTAGTGAACAATATCCTGTGAACTTCTAGCCACTTTGAATAGGCATCCACAACACTTCAAAACATGGAGCCCTGCAAAGGACCGGCAAAGTCAGCATGAAGCTGCACCCTGGCCATTCCCAAGAGTGAAGGGGCAGGTTGGAGCTTCTGCTGCTCCTGGCAAACACCGCACTGCTGAGCCAGATGCTCTATCTCCGCCAGAAGTAAATTAGGGCGTGCATTTTCATTTTCTATGTGCCTGGGTGCTCATTATGCAGATCTGGCAGTATAAAGTCCTGACCCTTGTTTGGGACCACGACGCTGGTGCCCCATAAATAAATGCTGTCTTCGATACTGAACTCTGATATTTTAATTGAAAAAGCCTTGAACTCACTGGGTAGTTTCCGGTGTTGTCCATCATATAGCACAATATGGCGGACCTTAGACAATAAAGGATCTGCTTCTGTCCATCCACATGTCTGGGCCACTGTGACTTGCAACATATCCATGAAATTCAATGTGGCTATCATTTTGTTGGGTCTGGGCGGAGTTTGGGGTCTCGTCAGCAGTGAAAGTCGTGGAAGTCTACTCAATGCATCTGCATTCGTGATCTGCGTGCCCAGTCAGTGCTCGAAGGCATATTCATATGCCACCACAAGAGGGCCCATTGTTGAATACAGACTGACGTGATGGGTTGGAGAGCCCTGACCTCCTTGAAGATCCCAACAACGGTTTGTGGTCCGTCAGTATTGTAAAACGACGGCCAAATGCATACTGATGGAACACTTTGGCTGCAAAAACTGCGTAATCCTTCTTTCTCGATTTGTGCATAGTTTCTCTCTACCGTCGTCCAAGCGGTGTGACAACACGTCGCCAATGCTATACGGCGAGGCGTCGCACATGATTACTAGTGGTTTGGCAGGATCATAGTGCACCAGCAGGCCAGATGAAGTTAGTTTTGTCTTAACTTGAGTAAACATCTCTTCCTGTGGCACTCTCCATGCCCATGGCTGGTTGTATTTTTAGCAGGATGTGCAAGGAGGCGAGCAAGGTTGCGAGTCCAGGGATGAATTATCCATCATAATTCACAAGCCCCAGAAACAATCGCAGCTCAGTTGTGTTGAATTGCTTGCACCTACTCTTCTACCATGTAGTCCATCCCAGTCGACACGATACCCTAAGTAAATTACCTTCTTGGCGAGGAAAGCGGGAAGACGCATTTCTCTCTTTTGAGGTGGATGCCTGATTCTGAAAAGTGGCAGAGAACCTTGTCCAAGTAACTCAAGCCTTCTCGTTCCATCGTTCCTGTGACCAATACGTTATCTAAATAAGCCGCCACACGTGGCAGGCCGCTCAGAATGTTTTCCATGATGTGCTGGAAAATGGCACAGGCCGATGATACACCCAACTAGTGAACTGATAAAGTCTCCTGTTGGGTATTTATGGTCATGTATTGTCTGGACTCAGGGTCTAACTCCAGCTGAAGATAGGCATGACTCAAGTCAAACTTCGTAAATGAATGACCACCAGCCAATTTTGCATACAAGTCCTCGATGCGTGGCATTGGATGCCTATTCAATTGAGAGGTTCAATTTACTGTCAATTTATAGTCGCCACAAAGTCAAACAGTTTTGTCCAGTTTAAGGACGGAGACTACCGGTGCTGCCCAGCAGCGAATTTCACCGGCCGAGTTATCCCGAGACCCCCTAGGTAGCTGAGCTCTGCCTCAACCTTCGCCAATAACGTATCGAGGACAGGGCAGGCTCAAATATACTTAGGCTGTACTTCAGGGTCAATATGAATTTTTGCCATGGCCCCCTTGATTTTCCCCAGCCCAGTTTGGCAAATTCTGGGGTACAACCCCAGCACCTCATAGAGGTCTCCAGCTCTCAACTGAAAAATTCATTGCCGATTAGGTGACGATGTTGCAGCCAAACAGACTAGGGCCATGTCCTTTTACTATAATTAATGGCAGCCATACAATTGCTGCCTGTAAATCACCAGGGTCATCATGGTCCCAGGTATAACACATGGTTCCCCCGTGTAGGTTGCCAGTCTTGCCTCCATATCTATAAAGTCAAGAGTTGTACTCCTGACTGAATTTTTTCAAACTTTTTTCAAATATTTGTTTACATATGACCAAGACTGTGGCTCCTGTGTCCAGTTCCATTACGAGAGGGTGACTGTTTACTTAAACGGTGATCCGAATGGGGGCAATTTTGGGTGCAGCAGTGCAGTTCAGCTGCATGCATTCGTTATCGGGTTGTTCCAAATGAAAAGTGTGGGCCCTGGGTTGACACCTAACTCGGATGGGATGGCGAGTTTGTTGGTCACCTTGTGGCTTTCACTACTTGTGACTTCTCTTGCTGCAAGCTCCACATCATCTGGGGTCTCCCTCTACAGCTTCAGCGGATGTATCTTGCCCAGTCATTTCAGTCCTAGATCTGCGGCCCTGGCCTCGGTGGTGTTCGCCCCAAGGCGAGGACCTAATGGCTCCGAATCTGCGGGGCATTGCACACTGGGAAGGGGCACGTCACAAACAGTTCACTTCCATTCCTTGGATTTAATAAGAACTAGGAGCAGATGTAGGCCATCTGGCCCTTCAAGCCTTCTCCGCCATTCAATGAGATCATGGCTGATCTTTTTTGGACTCAGCTCCACTTTCCCGCCCGAATACCATAAACTTTTATTCCTTTATTCTTCAAAAATCTATCAATCTATATCTTGAAAACATTCAAGGAAGGCGCGTCAACTGCTTTACATGGCAGGCAATTCCATAGATTCACAACCCATTGGGTGAAGAAGTTCCTCCTGAACTCAGTCCTAAATCTACTTCCCCTTATTTTGAGGCTATGTCCCCTAGTTCTACTTTCACCCGCCAGTGGAAACAACCTCTCCGCATCTATCCTATCTATTCCCTTCATAATTTTATATGGTTCTATAAGATACCCCTGCATCCTTCTAAATTCCAAGTACAGTCCCAGGCTACTCAACCTCTCCTCGTAATCCAGCCCCCTCAACTCTGGGATTAACCTAGTGAATCTCCTCTGCACACCCTCCACCACCAGTACATCCTTTTTCAGGTCAGGAGACCAGGTGTGGCCTCACTAACACCTTATACAGTTACAGCATAACCTCCCTAGTCTTAAACTCCATCCCTCTAGCAAAGAAGGACAAAACTCCATTCGCCTTCTTATTCACCTGTTGCACCTGTAAACCAACTTTTTGCGACTCAAAGAACAAACAAAGAACAAAGAAATGTACAGCACAAGAACAGGGGGAACAGGCCCTTCGGCCCTCCAAGCCCGTGCCGACCATGCTGCCCGACTAAACTACAATCTTCTACACTTCCTGGGTCCGTATCCCTCTATTCCCATCCTATTCATGTATTTGTCAAGATGCCCCTTAAATGTCACTATCGTCCCTGCTTCCACCACCTCCTCCGGTAGCGGGTTCCAGGCACCCACTACCTTCTGTGTAAAAAACTTGCCTCGTACATCTACTCTAAACCTTGCCCCTCTCACCTTAAACCTATGCCCCTGAGTAATTGATCCCTCTGCCCTGGGGAAAAGCCTCTGACTATCCACTCTGTCTATGCCCCTCATAATTTTGTAGACCTCTATCAGGTCGCCCCTCAACCTCCGTCGTTCCAGTGAGAACAAACCGAGTTTATTCAACCGCTCCTCATAGCTAATGCCCTCCATACCAGGCAACATTCTGGTAAATCTCTTCTGCACCCTCTCTAAAGCCTCCACATCCTTCTGGTAGTGTGGCGACCAGAATTGAACACTATACTCCAAGTGTGGCCTAACTAAGGTTCTATACAGCTGCAACATGACTTGCCAATTCTTATACTCAATGCCCCGGCCAATGAAGGCAAGCATGCCGTATGCCTTCTTGACTACCTTCTCCACCTGTGTTGCCCCTTTCAGTGACCTGTGGACCTGTACACCTAGATCTCTCTGACTTTCAATACTCTTGAGGGTTCTACCATTCACTGTATGTTCCCTACCCGCATTAGACCTTCGAAAATGCATTACCTCACATTTGTCCGGATTAAACTCCATTTGCCATCTCTCCGCCCAAGTCTCCAAACAATCTAAATCCTGCTGTATCCTCTGACAGTCCTCATCGCTATCCGCAATTCCACTAACCTTTGTGTCGTCTGCAAACTTACTCATCAGACCAGTTACATTTTCCTCCAAATCATTTATATATACTACAAACAGCAAAGGTCCCAGCACTGATCCCTGCGGAACACCACTGGTCACAGCCCTCCAATTAGAAAAGTATCCTTCCATTGCTACTCTCTGCCTTCTATGACCTAGCCAGTTCTGTATCCACCTTGCCAGCTCACCCCTGATCCCGTGTGACTTCACCTTTTGTACTAGTCTACCATGAGGGACCTTGTCAAAGGCCTTACTGAAGTCCATATAGACAACATCCACTGCCCTACCTGCATCAATCATCTTTGTGACCTCCTCGAAAAACTCTATCAAGTTAGTGAGACACGACCTCCCCTTCACAAAACCATGCTGCCTCTCACGAATACGTCTATTTGTTTCCAAATGGGAGTAGATCCTGTCTCAAAGAATACTCTCCAGTAATTTCCCTACCACTGACGTAAGGCTCACCGACCTGTAGTACCCTGGATTATCCTTGCTACCCTTCTTAAACAGAGGAACAACATTGGCTATTCTCCAGTCCTCCGGGACATCACCTGAAGACAGTGAGGATCCAAAGATTTCTGTCAAGGCCTCAGCAATTTCCTCTCCAGCCTCCTTCAGTATTCTGGGGTAGATCCCATCAGGCCCTGGGGAATTATCTACCTTAATATTTTTTAAGACGCCCAACACCTCGTCTTATTGGATCTCAATGTGACCCAGGCTATCTACACACCCTTCTCCAGACTCAACATCTGCCAATTCCTTCTCTTTGGTGAATACTGATGCAAAGTATTCATTTCGTACCTCGCCCATTTCCTCTGGCTCCACATATAGCTTCCCTTGCCTATCCTTCAGTGGGCCAACCCTTTCCCTGGCTACCCTCTTGCTTTTTATGTACGTGTAAAAAGCCTTGGGATTTTTCTTAACCCTATTTGCCAATGACTTTTCGTGACCCCTTCTAGCCCTCCTGACTCCTTGCTTAAGTTCCTTCCTACTTTCCTTATATTCCACACAGGCTTTGTCTGTTCCCAGCCTTTTAGCCCTGACAAATGCCTCCTTTTTCTTTTTGACGAGGCCTACAATATCTCTCGTTATCCAAGGTTCCCGAAAATTGCCGTATTTATCCTTCTTCCTCACAGGAACATGCCAGTCCTGAATTCCTTTCAACTGACACTTGAAACCTCCCACATGTCAGATGTTGATTTGCCCTCAAACATCCGCCCCCAATCTAGGTTCTTCAGTTCCCGCCTAATATTGTTATAATTAGCCTTCCCCCAATTTAGCACATTCACCCTAGGACCACTCTTATCCTTGTCCACCAGCACTTTAAAACTTACTGAATTGTGGTCACTGTTCCCGAAATGCTCCCCTACTGAAACTTCTATCACCTGGCCGGGCTCATTCGCCAATACCAGGTCTAGTACCGCCCCTTCCCGAGTTGGACTGTCTACATATTTTTTTAAGAAGCCCTCCTGGATTCTCCTTACAAACTCTGCCCCGTCTAAGCCCCTGGCACTAAGTGAGTCCCAGTCAATATTGGGGAAGTTGAAGTCTCCCAGCACAACAACCCTGTTGTTTTTACTCTTTTCCAAAATCTGTCTACCTATCTGCTCCTCTATCTCCCGCTGGCTGTTGGGAGGCCTGTAGTAAACCCCCAACATTGTGACTGCACCCTTCTTATTCCTGATCTCTACCCATATAGCCTCACTGCCCTCTGAGGTGTCCTCCCGTAGTACAGCTGTGATATCCTCCCTAATCAGTAGCGCAACTCCGCCACCGCTTTTACATCCCCCTCTATCCCGCCTGAAACATCTAAATCCTGGAACGTTTAGCTGCCAATCCTGCCCTTCCATCAACCAGGTCTCTGTAATGGCAACAACATCATAGTTCCAAGTACTAATCCAAGCTCTAAGTTCATCTGCCTTACCCGTAATACTTCTTGCATTAAAACATATGTACTTCAGGCCACCAGACCCGCTGTGTTCAGCAACTTCTCCCTGTCTGCTCTGCCTCAGAGCCACACTGTCCCTATTCCCTAGTTCTCCCTTAATGCTCTCACCTTCTGACCTATTGCTCCCGTGCCCACCCCCTGCCATACTAGTTTAAACTCGGACACCCAGGTCCCTCTGCACAGTAGCATGACTTAATATTTTATCATTCAGATAATAATCCCTTTTGTTGTTCTTCCTACCAAAATGGATAACCTCACATTTGTCAACATTGTATTCCTAGCCCATTTACTTCCATATCCCTTTGCAGACTTCCAGTATCCTCTGCACTTTTTGCTTACCACTCAGCTTAGTTTCGTCTGCAAACTTGGACACATTGCACTTGGTCCCCAACTCCAAATCATCCATATAAATTGTGAACAATTGTGGGCCCAACACTGATCCTGAGGGACACCACTAGCTACTGATTGCCAACCAGAGAAACACCCATGAATCCTCACTCTTTGCTTTCTATTAATTAACCAATCCCCTATCCAAGCTACTTCTTTATCCTAAACACCATGCATCCTTATCTTATGCAGCAACCTTTAGTGTAGCACCTTGTCAAAAGAATTCTGGAAACCCAGATATACCACATCCATTGGCTCCCCGTTATCTACCGCACTGGTAATGTCCTCAAAAGATTCCACTAAATTAGATAGGCATGATCTGCCCTTTATGAACCCATGCTGCGTCTGTCCAATAGGACAATTTCCATCCAGATGCCTCGCTATTTCTTCCTTGATGATAGATTCCAGCATCTTCCTTACTACTACCAAAGTTAAGCTAACTGGCCGCTTTCTGCCTACTTCCTTTTTTAAACAGTGGTGTCACATTTGCTATTTTCCAATCCGCCGGGACCACCCCATTAAATAATCACGAGTGCATTTGCAATTTCCCTAGCTATCTCTTTTAGTACTCTGGCATGCATTCTATCAGGGCCAGGAGACTTGGCTACCTTTAGCCACATTAGCTTGCCCATCACTACCTCCTTAGTGATAACAATAGTCTCAAGGTCCTCACCTATCATAGCCTCATTTCCATCAGTCATTGGCATGTTATTTGTGTCTTCCACTATGAAGACCGACCCAAAAAACCTGTTCAGTTCCTCAGCCATTTCCTCATCTCCCATTATTAAATCTCCCTTCTCATCCTCGAAAGGACCAATATTTACCTCAGCCACTCTTATTTGTTTTATATATTTGCAGAAACTTTTATTATCTGTTTTTATATTCTGAGCAACATTACTCTCATAATCTATCTTACTCTTCTTTAGAGCTTTTTTAGTAGCTTTCTGTTGCCCCCTAATGATTTCCCAATCCTCTAGTCTCCCACTAACCTTTGCCACTTTGCATGCTTTTTCCTTCAATTTGATACTCTCCCTTATTTCCTTAGATATCCACGGTTGATTTTCCCTCTTTCTACAGTCCTTCCTTTTTGTTGGTATAAACGTTTGCTGAGCACTGTGAAAAATCGTTTGGAAGGTTCTCCACTGTTCCACCATAAAGTTTTTGCTCCCAGTCTATCTTAGCCAGCTCCTCTTTCATCCCATTGTAATCTCCTTTGTTTAAGAACTAAACACTAGTATTTGATTTTGCCTTCTCACCCTCCATTGGTATTTTAAATTCCACCATATTGTGATCGCTCCTTCCGAGTGGATCCCTAACTATGAGATCATTAATCAATCCTGTCTCATTACACAGGACCAGATCTAGGATTGCTTGTTCCCTCGTAGGTTCCATTACATACTGTTCTGGGAAACTATCGCGAATACATTCTATAAACTCATCCTCAAGGCTGCCTTGACCGACCTGGTTAAACCAATCGACATGTAGATTAAAATCCCCCATGATAACTGCTGTATCATTTCTACATGCATCAGTTATTTCTTTGTTTATTGCCCGTCCCACCCTAATGTTACTATTTGGTGGCCAATAGACTACTAGCAGTGACTTTTTCGTCTTACTATTCCTGATTTCCACCCAAATGGATTCAACCTTATCCTCCAAAGCACCAATGTCATCCCTCACTACTGCCCGGATGTCGGGGCAGCACGGTGGCGCAGTAGGTTAGCCCTGCTGCCTCACGGCGCCGAGGTCCCAGGTTTGATCCCGGCTCTGGGTCACTGTCCGTGTGGAGTTTGCACATTCTCCCCGTGTTTGCATGGGTTTCGCCCCCACAACCCAAAGATGTGCAGGCTAGGTGGATTGGCCATGCTAAATTGCCCCTTAAGTTTGATGCCCTTGGATATTTAACTCCCAGTCCTGACCATCCTTTAACCATGTTTCAGTAATGGCCACTAAATCATAGTCATTCACGATGATTTGCGCCATCAACTCATTTACCTTATTCCGAATACTTCCGAATACTACGAGCATTTCCTGTACTCCCTTTCCTGCACTTTCGCTTGAAAGGAAACTTTCCACAAGCTTTTTAAGGTCTAATAATGGCTCAGCCAGTTACTTTTGTTGGGTCGTCATATTGTTCATGCCACAAACCAAACGGTCCCGCAGCATCTCAGGACGGGAATGCCCATAATCACAATATTCAGCTAGTTTCCTCAAACGCGTTAAAAACTCGGTAACAGGGATGTCCAGTGGAGGCCATGGAGTGAATGGTAGCACATTTGGCAGCTCCCGCTCAAGGCGGCTATTCCGGACATTTCCCCCACTTGTTGGGTGGATGTTTTGCTGCAAAAAATGTAGGTGTGACTGGAGAAAGTTAAACTCCACTGGTGGGGCTGGTGGATAGATCCACAGACCAAAATTGGGGCGCAAAGAAGGGAGCAATTGGAGCAAGAGAATCTTCATGTGCCACAGGTCAGGATGGCGGAGGGTAAAGGGTCAGCCCTGCCTGCTCAGTGGTCGACGAAGCAACTGGTAGACGTCTTAAATGAGAAGTTCAGCCGGCAGAGGGAAGCCCAGGAGGACCTTGCCAAGGCGGTAGAACCATTAAAAGTGGGAATTGACTGCGTGGAACAGAGACTGGAGTCCCAGGGCCAGGCTATTCGGAAAGTGGAGGAGGCGCAGCGACGGGAGAACACGAGGAGTAACTTGCCTCGTTGGTGGCCAAAATAGGTGTGATGCAGAAGAAGCGGTCAAAGGAGAAGGTGCAGAACCTGGAGAATCGCTCCAGGAAACAGAACTTCCAATTGTGGGGATACCTGAAGGCATCATGGGTGCAGACATATGTGGCCAAGGTGCTGCAGAAGTTGATGGGGGAGGGAGCCTTTGACCGGCCCCTGGAGGTCGACCAAGCGCACAGGGCTTTGATGAGGAAGCCGCAGGCGAACGAGTCGCCGAGGGCGATGGTGATGCGTCGCACCGGTTCCTGGATAAGGAGAAGATATTGAGATGGGTGAGGCAGACGAGGAGGTGCACCTGGGAAGGGAATGAGCTTCGGGTGTACCAGGGCCTGGGCGCAGACCTAGCGAAGAGGAGAGCCGGGTTCAATCGGGTGATGGTTGCCGTTTTAAAGAGGGAGTGAAGTTTGGGATGCTGTACCCGGCCTGCCTCTTGTTGACGTTTAACAGCCAAGAACATTATTTTGGGACACCAGAGGAGGCAATTGAATTTTTGAGTTACAATGGTCTGGCAGGAGAAGGAGGACATTGTGAAGGAGGTGTGAGGGGATGTTTGCTTTCCTGTCTTTTCCTTTGTTGGATGTCGGAGAACTTTTCTCATTTGAGATGTTTTGTACAGTTTAGTGGTGGGATGCTCGGGGAACGTCGATGGTGAGTGCACTTTTTTCTTTTTTCATTGTTGTTTGTTTTAAGGAGGTATGTGAGCGGCGGGGGGGGTGGGGGGGGAATCAGATGTGGGTAGGAGGCTCAGTAGCCTTGGGCGGGGGGCTGCCAGTCTACCTGGGCGGGCTAGCTAATGGGAGATAATGGGAGCATTTTGGGGGGTGGCCAGGTAGTTCGCGCAGAAGTGGGAGATGGGGTTATTGTTTTGTTCTGTGGGGGTGGGGGGGGGGGGGGGGGTGCTGCTGACAAAGGTGTGATTGCTGTGGCGCAGCAAGAAAAGGAGTGATGATGGCCAGTATTCAAGGGTGGGCCTGGAGAGTCACGTGACATGCGGAGGGGGCTGGCCCAAGAAAGGGTATAGTTGACCGGCAGGGCAGGGGGCAGGTTGGTCCCATGGAATGTGAGAGGGCCGAATGGGCCTGTCAAACGGTTGCATGTGTTCGCACCTGAGGTACTTGAAGGCGGACGTGGCTTTTTTGCAAGAAACACATCTGAAGATCGGAGATTAGACAAGGTTAAGGAAAGGGTGGGTAGGGCAAGTCTTTCATTCGGGGTTGGACAGGAAGATGAGGGGTATAGAGGTGCTGAAAAACAAATGGGTGGCGTTCGAGGTGGGGAACATTGTGGCAGATTCAGGGAGAGGTTTGTGATGGTGGGCGGGAAACTGGAGGGGATGCCGGTGGTTTTGGTTAATGTTTATGCCCCAAACTGAGACGATGTGGAGTTCATGAGGCGGGTGTTGGGGAAGATCCCGGACCTGGACTCGCACAGGTTGATAATGGGAGGGGACTTTAACACGGTCACTGAGCCAGATTTGGACCGGTTGAGCCCGAGGTCAGGGAGGTTGTCGGCAGTGGCGAAGAAGCTGAAAGAGTTCATGGAACGTGTGTGGCGGGGGGAACCCGTGGATGTTTGGGGGGCGAAGTGCGAAGGAGTTCTCGTACTACTCCCATGTGCACCGGGTGTACTGTTGGATTGATGTTTTCATGGTGGACAAGATGCTGCTGGAGGGAGGGGGCTGTCGACTCGGGGTGCTCGGCGATTGTGGGCGCACAGGGAGAAGGAGGAACGAGCAGAGATGACAAGGTTGGTGGATGGGATTCTGCAGGTGGATAGGAGGTATTCGGAGGCCCCGGAGGCAGGATTGTTGAAGGAGAGGCAGAAGCACCAGATGGAGTTTGGGCTGGTGTCCAAGGGGAAGACTGCAGAGTAGTTGCGGAGGGTCAGTGTATGAGTACGGGGAGAAGGCTAGTAGGATGCTGGCCCAGCAACTTCAGAAACAAAGGCGGCGAGGGAGATTGGACGGGTTAAGGACTTGAGGGGAAGAGTGGTACTGAATCTGGTGGGGGTGAATGGGGTATTTGAGGAGTGCTCTAGGAGGCTTCATGAATCGGAGCCTCCGGCCTCTTCACACATCTTCTCTACTGCACTCCTGTATGCTTCATCCGATGACTGTGTCTATGTATTTACATTATGTATTTTATGTTTGCCCTATGTATTTTATTTTCATGTATGGAATGATCTGTCTGAACTGTACGCAGAACAATACTTTTCACTGTACCTTGGTACACGTGACAATAAACAAATCCAAATCCAATCCAATTTAATTGACACTTGGGGCGGAATTTTGAAATCTTGTTAGCCACCAACGAGAAATGCACGCGGGTGGAAAATATGGCGAAAATCGAGAAACGTGATTCTCGCGGGAAAGATCGCGTTTTCCAATTTTCCAGGCACCTCACCGGTGGCATAACAAGAACCCCGCCATGGAAGGCCTGGAACCTCAATTAAGTACATTAAAATATCATTAACGCGCCCTTCCACCAGGCTTACCCCTCACTGAATATTCATCAGTCGTCGGCGTGACATCACACTGGCGTGATTTACAATAGCTGTATGAAAACAAAACCCTGGTGAACTCACATCCGAAGGGAGTATCTGAGTGCCCAGGAGAGTGCTCGGGTCACCATTACTATCCAGGTGCCAGTCGCAGAGGGAGCATCAGAAAAGAGACGGGGGACCTAGATAAGTTCAATTAGGTTGGAGCTGGGGTTCAGTTTTGGCATCTCAGGAGGTGGGGGTCACATGGCTGGTATGCAGGCAGTGCTTCCAGTGCCCTCCTTGCTGGGCCTGTGGCAATATCACCAATGAGGGATTGCTCTTCCAGAGTGGCAGCTGGGAAGGAGGTGGGAGCAGGTAGGCTGCATGGATGGTGTGGGAGACTCTGAAAAGGGATATCTTCCGGCTTGAAGACCCTCACACAGGGAGAGGATGGCTACAATGAGAATGAACTACTGTACGCAGGCAACACCGGGAAGCCACAGGGCATAAGATATCTGGAAGTTCAAGGCCATTGTTATGAACGCCAGGTTTTTAGGGATTAGTGTATGGGTGGCTTGATATTCAAATTGGAAGGCTCATTTAATCTGCAGCCCTTGAGAGTTGGGAATTTGAAGGTTTGCTCTAAGGATGAAATTGAAATGCTAATTTCAGTCTTCACACACATCAGGTGTGCCATATCTGCCACAAGGGGAAGTCAGTTCCCGAGTCAGGTCCCTGACCATTGTTTGATGAGTCAATTGTGCCATTATTCTTTGAGAAGGTGACCAAACAGGTGGACGAGGGTAAAGCAGTTGATGTGGTGTATATGGATTTCAGTAAAGCGTTTGATAAGGTTCCCCATGGTAGACTATTGCAGAAAATACAGAGGTGAGGGATTCAGGGTGATTTAGCCGTTTGGATCAGAAATTGGCTAGCTAGAAGAAGACAAAGGGTGGTGGTTGATGGGAAATGTTCAGCCTGGAGTCCAGTTATTAGTGGTGTACCACAAGGATCTGTTTTGGGGCCGCTGCTGTTTGTCATTTTTATAAATGACCTGGAGGATGGCGTGGAAGGATGGGTGAGTAAATTTGCCGATGACACTAAAGTTGGCGGAGTTGTGGTCAGTGCAGAAGGATGTAACACGTTATAGAGGGACATAGATAAGCTGCAGAGCTGGGCTGAGAGGTGGCAAATGGAGTTTAATGCAGAAAAATGAGAGGTAATTCATTTTGGAAGGAATAACAGGAAGACAGAGTACTGGGCAAATGGTAAGATTCTTGGTAGTGTGGATGAGCAGAGAGATCTTGGTGTCAATGTACATAGATCCCTGAAAGTTGCCACCCAGGTTGAGAGGGTTGTTAAGAAGGCATACGGTGTGTTAGCTTTTATTGGGTGAGGGATTGAGTTTCGGAGCAGTGCCTCCCCGTACCAGCCTCCCCGAACAGGCGCCGGAATGTGGTGACTAGGGGCTTTTCACAGTAACTTCATTGAAGCCTACTTGTGACAATAAGTGATTTTCATTTCATTCATTCATTTTTATGAGGTCATGTTGCAGCTGTACAAAACTCTGGTGCGGCCGCATTTGGAGTATTGCGTGCAGTTCTGGTCGTTGCATTATAGGAAGGATGTGGAAGCATTGGAAAGGGTGCAGAGGAGATTTACCAGGATGTTGCCTGCTCTGGAGGGAAGATCTTATGAGGGAAGGCTGAGGGACTTGAGGTTATTTTCTTTAGAAAGAAGAAGGTTAAGAGGTGACTTAATAGAGGCATACAAGATGATCAGAGGATTAGATAGGGTGGACAGTGAGAGCCTTTTTCCTCGGATGGTGATGTCGAGCACGAGGGGACATAGCTTTAAATTGAGGGGTGATAGATATAGGACAGAGGTCAGAGATAGGTTCTTTGCTCAGAGAGTAGTAAGGGCGTGGAATGCCCTGCCTGCAACAGTAGTGGACTCGCCAACATTAAGGGCATTTAAATGGTCATTGGATAAACATATGGATAAGGGAATAGTGTAGATGGGCTTTAGAGGGTTTCAAAGGTCGGTGCAACATCGAGGGCCGAAGGGCCTGTACTGCGCTGTAATGTTCTATTATGTCATCATAGCAATGCATGAGTGTGCCACTGATTTTGCGGAGTGGGAAGGCGAAGGATGAGAACTTCCTCGTGAACCAGCTCATGGGCCTGCCCAAACAGGTCCAGGCAGCGCGTTGTATGACCCGATTGTCTTCTCCTCTACCACGGCTACATTCATGGCTGGGTGTCCCTGGAGAGGGAGCATGCGGTGTCCATTGGCACTCTCGAGACCATGCAAGCCTGTTGGGCGCTGCAGGGTGGGGTGCCTTATTGACCACTTCAATCATATTTTGGTTTGCTGCTTTACGTCTCATTTCTGATTTGCTTTTTGTATGAGGCAGTTTCCCTTTAAGGGACTGTCCCTTTAATTTGTCCTTCAATTTATTTGATTTAGTTTACTTGGTTATTTATGTTGATCAAGTAGTTGGAAGCCTAGCCCCAAAGCGTTCAACACCAAGGCTCATACTCACATCGACATAACACATTGCATTGGGACCCTCTCTGTTATGTTGAATTTGCTCTTCAGTCACCCCGTTCAAGGGATGTCGGGGGAGGCAGCATCTTGTACCCCCAAGAGTTTAGAATGCAGGTCCATTGAATTCACTCAACTGCTTTCACTCCTTTCCCATGGGGTTGGGGGAGAGGGGGAACGCGGACCGCTGAGGCCCTCAAGGGTCGAAGTGCTTCATTCAGGTGGAGTTGAGAGGGGTAACTGTGTGACAGCGGAGGGAGTTAGGCTCATTGGAAATGCGCTCACATAGGAGGATGCACGCAGGTGGATGTCCCGGATCCTGAGAGAGCTGAGGGTCAGGGCATTGCCAGGACTCCTCGTCGCTCACTTTGATGTTCTCTTTCTTTCAGTTTATGATTCTGGAGGATCATGGAGCCAATGGTGTTGGCAATTCTTTTGATTGGGATGGACCAGCAGCAGCAACATTGATGTGTCACTGCACTTGGCCAGGACCAGCACCCTGAAGAGAAGGGGCAGGTAGGGCCCGTTCATCTTCGGGAGCAGGGCCACAGATGGCGGAGTCTCGCAGGAGACATTAGCGGCCATGGGTATTACTGTGCAAAACTTCCTACCTCCAGAACCAGTGCTAGAGAAAACTGTATCTGTCCCAGGAGACAGTGACTACCTGTGCCAGGTGATACAAGAGTTGACCCCACATGGACTGGGTGGTCACCCATTGCCTATGGCCCTGAAAGTTTTTGCTGCTCTGAACTTCTATTCCAGTAGCTCGTTTTAGGGCTGCAAGGGTGAACTGTGAAGAATTTCCCAGTCAGCAGCACACAAGGGAGGTCATAGATGTGCTATTCACGACGGCTCACGTGTACATCAACTTGGACCGGGGCCAGGCGACCCAGAACGCCAGGGCAATGGGTTTTGCCCACATAGCAGGGATGCCACAGGTTCAGGATGTCATCAACTGTATCCAAATGCCTCTGTGTTCCCCAAAGCGGCATGAGGCACCATATCTGACCCGCAAGGGATACCACTCCCTCAATGCCAATTCATCTGTGACCATGCGATATGCATCATGCAGGTGTGTGCCCATTTCCCAGGGAGCGTCCAGGATAATTACATCTTGGGGCGCTCGCAGATCCCATCCGTTTTTTGAGGGAGAACAGCGGTTGGAGGGATGGCTCCTTGGGGACGCCAGCACGGAGGCCACAAAGATCCACTGAGACTCGCAACAATGAGGGTTAATGTGCCAATGTGTGCACTGGTCAAGTAGGCAATTGGACTTTTCAAGACCCGGTTCCAGTGCCTGGGCCGGTCGGGGGCCCTCCAATACTGCCCCCAGAGGGTGGCGGCGGGCTACCCACAGAGGAGGGGAAGGAAGCACCTTGGGCGATGGCATGGGCCTGCATGGGGCGCAAGCTAGGGACATCCTTACTGACACTCGGTTTGGTGATAACAAAAAGTGAGACCTGCCAACATGGGTCTCACTTCTTCTCACTGCTGCAGGGCCTGCGGGAGGTCATCACCATAGTCACTCCATTCATGGGCAGGACACTAAAGGGACTGACTGGCTGCAGGAGAATGATGATGGCTTACAGTGAGGACAGAGCAATGCTCATCTTAACCTCCGTAAAATGTCTGCCTCTTTCCTGACAAGAGCGCTTAATGTGACCTGTCATTAAACAGGGTGATCTGGGGGCCCATAGAGGCAGAATAACTTATTTTAGCTGCTACTGCCTCCTCAGAGGTCAGTGTTCCCTGTGTGTTTCGCCACTTCTTGATGAGGTGGACAGATTCTCACATGTTTTCCGTTTTCAGCCAATGGCATTCTCATAACGAGAGAATGCTGGCACACAAGAGGCCTGAGCGTTGGTGTGTGGCGGGGGACCTTCTAAGAAGGGGGATTGGGGGAGTTGGGGGGGCCTGTGCCAGGAGTGACATGACATTACTGTGTCATCAGAGTGAGAAGTTGGAGAGACATAGCCCTGCAATTCTTACACTGCAAAGGAAGGCAGTGCTGAGTTTGGGTGGAGCTTTGAGGAGCATAGCGCTATGACATGACAGCATGGAGGATCTTTATGGGTGCTCAAAGCAATTTTTAATGCTTGATAGTCTTTTCTCCTATAGTGCCTAGGTTCACCTGTGCCCACTAGGTGCCTTTATTTTTTATTCATTTCGGGGATGTGGCGGTCGATGGTTAGGCCAGCATTTATTTCCCATCCCTAGTTGCCCTTCAGAAGGTGGTGGTGAGTTACCTTTGAAAACTGCTGCAGTCCATGAGCTATAGGTACATAAGGTTATTCATGAAGGTCCGGCCTTCTCAACCTTGCCCCTCGCCGAAGGTGTGGTGACCCTCAGGTTAAACCACCACCAGTCAGCGCTTCCCCTCAAAGGGGAAAGCAGCTTACGGTCATCTGGGACTATGGCGACTTTACCTTTACCGGTACACCCACATTGATGTTAGCGAAGGAGTTCCAGGATTTTGACCCAACAACAGTGAAGGAATGGAGATATATTTCCAAGTCATGGTGGTGAGTGACTTGGAGGGGATTCTCCAGATGATGGGGTCCCCAGGTATCTCCTGCTCTTGACCTTCCAGATGGAAGTGGTCGTGGGTTTGTAAGGTGCTGCCTAAGGAAACTTGGCGAGTTCCTACAGTGCATCTTGTAAATGGTACACAAGGCTGCCATTGTTCGTCGGTGGTGGAGGGATTGAATGTTTGTGGAACGGGGGTAGCAATCAAGCGGGATGCTTTGTCCTGGATAGTGTTAAGTTTCTTGAGTATTGTTGGAGCTGCACTCATCCAGGCAAGTGGAGAGTATTCCATTACACTCCTGACTTGTGCCTTGTAGATGGGTGACGGGCTTTGGAGGAGGTCAGGTCAGGATGAGAGTTACTTGCCAGTGGATTCCTAGCCTTTGACCTGCTCTGGTACTCCAAGTATTAATATGGCTAGTCAAATCATTTTCTGATAAATGGTAACCCCCAGGATGTTGATTTTGGGGGATTCAACGATGGTAATGCCACTAAATGTCAAGGGGCAATGGTTAGATCCTCTCTTGTAGGAGATGGTCATTGCCTGGCACTTGTGTGGTGTGAATGTAACTTGCCACTTGTCGGCCCAAGCCTGGATATTTTCCAGGTCTTGCTGCATTTATACATGGACTGCCTCATTATGTGAGGTGTTGCTAATGGTGCTGAACATTGTGCAGTCATCTGCTAACATTCCCACTTCTGACCTTATCATGGAAGGGAGGTCATTGATGAAGCAACTGAAGATGATTGGGCCTAGGGCACTATCCTGAGGAACTCCTGCAGTGATGTCCTAGAGCTGAGATGATTGACCTCCAACCACCACAGCCATCTTCCTTCGTGCCAGGTATGACTCCAAACAGCAGAGAGTTTTCCCCTGATTCCCATTGACTCCAGTTTTGCTCGGACTCTTTAGTGCCATACTCGGTCAAATGCTGCCTTGATGTCAAGGGCAGTCACTCTCATCTCACCTCTGGTATTCAGCTCTTTAATCCATGTTTGAGTCAAGGCTGTAATGAGGTCAGGAGCTGAGTGACCCTGGCGGAACCCAAACTGAGCATCCATGAGTTGGTTATTGCTGAGTAAGTGCCGCTTGATAGCACTGTTGATGACTCCTTCCATCACTTTGCTGATGATGGAGTGTAGACTGATAAGGCAGTAATTGCCTGGGTAGGATTTGTCCCATTTCTTGTGTACAAGACACAACTGGGCAATTTTCCACAAGCCGGATAGATGTCTGTGCTGTAGCTGTACTGGAACAGCTTGGCTAGGGGTGCGGCAAGGTCTGGAGCACAAGTCTTCAGTACTAATGCCGAAATATTGTCAGGGCCCATAGCCTTTGCAGTATCCAGTGCCTTCAGCCGTTTCGTGATATCTATCATTTCTTAAGTCTTCCTCACCCTCCCGCTATGTCTAGGGGTATCCTTAGGATCCACAGTTGGGGTTGAGGCGGTCTGCTGACTTCCACGCCCTGTTACCTGACATGACTTTGGCGGGTATCCCCTGGGGGGCTGGGACCTTGAGGATCCTGGCCTGCTTTTCGGCAGCACGGATGTTGCAGGGCAGCCCTCCTTGGTGTAGACAATGGGAGATGTTTTGCTCACAGGGAGGGTGGTGTCAGATGGGCAAGAGACCCCCAAAGTCTTCTGGGTGGAAGGTCCGGGTCTCTGCTCCTGCCGATACTCTTCCCTTTGGGTGTCCATGGGTCCCTGGGCTCCATGGTTTAGAGGGGCAGCTGGAGTGAGATCGAGAAGCCCCGTCATCCTCTGGTGCTGACACTCGTGGATTTCCACTGTTGCCTGCACCATGCAGTTGAAGTCCTGCACTATGAAACTCATGCCCTCATCCAAAGAGGTCATGAGTTGAACCATGGAACAGGCATCCTCCTTCATGAAGTGCAAGTCGTGAGCCAAGGTCTCCACTGCGGACGCCACCCTCATTGTGTTGGGCTGACGTCACCATCTCATCAGACAGAAGACAATGGGACTCCTTCAGTCAGCCTTGCAGTCCAAGACGGATGCTGTCATCCCTGATTTTCTGAGCCTTTGCAGTTCCAGCAGCTCTGGGATGACGATACCAAGGGGCAAGTCATCGGCCTGTTCTCAGCAGAGACCTGGACTCTGGCATCCCTCTGCGCGCCAGATCCCTGGGATCCCTGCCTCCACCTGCTGGGGATCATCAGGTGTGAGGTGCTCACTAGTGAGTGACCCAAAAGCCTGCCTACTACTCAATCCTGCTGATGTGCGTGTATCTGCATTGGTGGAGAGTGCATATGACAGGTGTGACAACTCTTCAATGCTGGTCTCCGAGATGTCTGCCTCGGAGCTGCTCGGATCCCTGGTGTCCAGGCACCATGAGAGTGGTCCAAGCTGGTCTGCTGATTGCCCTGCAATGGAAGGGAGATGGAATTAGTGCGGGACAGGGGAACACTGATAGGAGAATGGTCACTCACATGAGGCTTGAGCCATGGCTGGATGTGTTGAGGGTTCCCACATGTGCTTTTGGTCCCAGGCGGCACGGTAGCACAGTAGTTAGCACTGTTGTTTCACAGCTCCAGGGTCCCAGGTTTGATTCCCGGCTTGGGTCACTGTCTGTGAGGGGTCTGCACGTTCTCCCCGTGTCTGCGTGGGTTTCCTCAAGGTTCTCCGGATTCCTCCCACAGTCCAAAGATGTGCAGGTTAGGTGGATAGGCCATGCTAAATTGCCCTTAGTGTCCAAGAAAGGTTGGGTGGAGTTCCTGGATTACGGGCATAGGGTGGAGGATGCTCTTTCCAAGGGCCGGGGCAAACACGATGTGCCGAATGGCCTCCTTCTGCACTGTAAATTGGGCTTTTCATAATAACTTCAATGCAGTGTTAACGTAAGTCTACTTGTGACAATAAAGATTATTATTATAAAAATCCTATGATTCGATGACCTCGCCCTCTCCACAGGTCCTGCTCTTCACCTGCAAGCTCAATGGTTCATTTCTGAAATGGGGTTAGGCTCAAGCTCCAGCGTTACTCCGGTCAGCTCTGCCTGCTCACTTGAGTTTGTCCTTCAATGAGACAGGTGGAAAGAGTGTAGGCGGGATGGAATAGGTATGCATGGGCGGGAGTGGGTATTTGAGGGGGACTGGAGGGGGGGGTGGATTATGGGTTGGTGGGGGGATGGTAAATGGCAAGTGCGGTTACCCCATGAGGTGGGTGGGAGTGAGATCACCGTGGAAGTATGTGTTCGGGGTGCTGAGGGAGACATACAGGGGGTAGATTTAACTGGCTGCACGGGGAAAGTCAATCATCTTCTTATGACACTGCAGCCTCGTTGTTTTTTGGAGTGAGCTGGCACTGAAAATCATAGAATGATAGAATTCCTACAGTACAGAAAGAGGTCATTCGATCCATCAAGTGCGCATCGGCCCTCTGAGAGAGCACCCTACCTAGGCCCATGCCATTAGCCCTATCCCTGCAACCCCAGCTAACCTTTCGGACACCCAAGGGGCAATTTAACATGGACAATCCACCTAAGCTGCACATCTTTAGGACTGTGGAAATAAATTGGTGCACCCGGAGGAAACCTATGCAGACACAGGGAGAAAGTGCAAATTCCACAGTTACCCAAGGTCGGAATTGAACCAGGGTGCCTGGTGCTGTGATGCAGCAGTGCAATCCCATCTTCCCAGGCAGGGTTGGTCACTTTGCTGAGTGGATGTCTGCCCAATCGTGGGTGGAGGATTTTCTGCCTCTGCTCGACCCCATTGAGGGGTTTGCGGAGATCTCCCTCTGTAAAACGCGGTGCAGTCTTTCTGGCAGACGTTCCCCCGATTGGATTTGGAACAAGTGCTGGGGAGGAGTTTAAAAAGAGTGCCCCACCGATTTAAGTTTTTCCGGGTGTCATAACCTACAGGAGACCTACGGGGATGGGCCGATTAGCCTCCCCGTGAGGCTCGTGGAATATGAGCTTCCCCAGTGAGAGGCGGGGCCCTATCAATACAGTAATAGATTCTAATATAAAAGCTGTCCAGATAGGAGCCGAGCGAGAGTCCCGGTTGAGACCTGAATGTTGTGTGTATATATTTGCTAAAACAATAAATAGTTTTTCTTCATGTTCACAAACCGGACTCCTCTGTGACCGCTAAACCAGGGTGAGCGTATCAGAGGCAAGCCGGCACAGACGCGGTGTAACTCTCATAGAGGAAAATATTTTTTTTAAATGACTGAATATACGCTCCAGTGTGAGTTTTCCCTCCAGTGCCTGGTTTTCCCATCAGAACTGACACTTTGAAAATATTTGATAAGATTCCACCCTTGGGAGTTTATGTAGTTCTAGAAATTGGAATGCACATGAATCAGTTTACAATCCAGGTGTAACAAATGTAGCATGATGCCTAATGAGCCCAATGACCAGGACTACGCCAAATGCTCTGCCAACCTCATCAGGATAATAGAATTTGATTGTGAGAGACGCAACATCAGTGAAGGGTATGAATTGTGCGTCCTTCCTAAATAGAGGTGATCTTCTGCCTGACAAAGGTTACTAGATGTTGCTTGGAAGAATTAATTTCGCCCAAAGACACAGTAAATTAAGAACAGCTTAATTTCTCAAGAATAGAAGAAATAGGGCTATTAGATCATTACGAAGACTGGACTTCTGAATTAACTTCATTTTCTCACCTTTGATTCACATAACTGTTTACAAATCGTTCACTCACTGTTTGAAAGAGATCAACCACTGAGCATCCACAGCTTCCTGGAGTAGGGAATTCCAAAGATTCACAACCCACTGATGAAATCTTTCCTCATCTTAGTGCTAAATTGCCACCCCTTAACCTGAGATTAGGGATGGGTTTTCCCATCAGCCCAACGGGATTTCCTGTTGACAGCATCCCTCGTTACCGGGAAACCCATGCGCTGGCGTGGGACCGGAATTTCCCACGGTAAATATAAAAATATAAAAAAGGTAAATACCGCCCTATGATCTTCAATTTTGGACTCTACAGTCGACTTAAAGAGCTGCTCAGCTTGTCCCCATCAAGCCGAATAATTTTCTGTGGTTGGAATTTAATGTGCTCCCCTGAGGCAACTTTGGTTTTCGGGATTGGGGTGCATTTAAACAGGTGGGTGGATGGCAGTTGGCAATTGATGCCCACTTAATAGCCTCATCCCAGTGTCACAGGTAGCCACTCTAAGGCAGGTGGGGCCTCACAATGAGGAAAGGTCAAATCAGCTTTTTGGGAAAGGTGGTCCCTCATTGTCAGGCATTCAGTGCCTGATAGAGGGACCCAGTATCAGGAAGGGGAATGGGGGACACTGAGAGCCAAACTCTCCCCTCACTGTCAACACCCCCCCTCTGGCGATCCCCCATCAATCCTCTTGTCTCCATTGGCAATCCTGGGCCTTGGGCAAGTGCATTACCAGCAACAGCTACTGCCTCCCCACTGGCATTGCAAACAGTGCACAGCTGCCACCCTCTGATAGCCAGCAGTTCTCAGCGTCATGATTTCTGCCCTCAGCTGTCCATGATCCCAGGTGAAGCCCCCATTGCCCAGTTAAGTGCCTATTTGATACTTAAATCAGTGGGCTTTCCAGAAGACTGTGCGGCTCTCATGGCTCTCCAGCCAAGGCAAAACCTCCATCACCTACGTTAAATTCTGCCGTATATTTCAAGGACAGCACTTTGTCTTCTTTAGAACTCCAAAGAATATAGGCTGATTGCAGTTGTCATGATTTGCAGACATGCAGATAATAATACACAGACAGGCAGCTAATGAACACAGAGAACAGGACATGACCAATGAGCAGGCAGGACACTCAGGGGTGGTATCTCACTATAAAAGGCACGAGGCACTCACACTCCGCCTCTTTCCACTAATGAACATCTACAGAGTGAGTCAGGGTGTATTTACAGTATCACACCTCCAGCACGTGGCTAACAGCTAGTCTGGTTCAGTCAGACAGAGTAACCACACTTAGGTTATCAGAGAGTCAAACTCATAAAAAACTGTGCTATCTGGGCTACTGGTTCAATAAATCAGATAGAACTAACTTTAAGGTCTGGAGTATCTTTTGGTTAAAGCTGCATCCAATTGCAGCCTGTGTTATCCCAGAGTACATAACACATCATGCTACCAGGAGACTGTTTAATCTAGGTGGTTTACCTCAGTCCGTTCCCTGACGACCAGCGAATGTATCCTGGCACTGTAGTGATCTGTACACCTGTACATACATCTGCACATACACCAGGGACTACAGACAATGTAACAGCCACAGCATCACTAGTGGGCAGCATCAGAGACGGATATAAAGGGTCCAGCCCAAGGGAGGATCCGCCTCTTTCAGAAGCACAAGGCTAGTGAGCAGCAGCAGACAGAGATAGCTCAGCATAGGCAGTTTACCTTAGCTTCAGTGGTCATACCTCTTGACTGTATTATATCTAGTTAAGCTCTGGAAACAGAACAACCCACTGAATAAAGTATTTGTGTTAACTGGAAGTCTACAATCTTTATTCAGACTTAGAGAATAACATATGATAC
The DNA here is from genome assembly GCF_047496885.1 of Scyliorhinus torazame. Taxonomy (NCBI): domain Eukaryota; kingdom Metazoa; phylum Chordata; class Chondrichthyes; order Carcharhiniformes; family Scyliorhinidae; genus Scyliorhinus; species Scyliorhinus torazame. Next base: position 96,823,039 of record NC_092713.1, read on the forward strand.
CAGGAGTGTTTTCAGAAAGCTAGCGAGACACCAGCATGAGAAGAAAAATCTAAACCGGATATTCGACTGTGGAAGACTTCGCAGCAAATGGATCCTCGACGACTAACTGATTCGATGGAATTTGTTGGAACCCCATGGCAGCTGGAAACAACCGGTAATTTAAGTTATAACTGGGAAATGTTTGACCAGCTGTTCCAAATATTTATCACAGCTAATGATTTAAGCACTGCCTCTGATGCAACGAAAATAGCCCTACTTCTCTCAACAGAGGGCATGAAGCTAGAGAAATCTATAACTGCTTTAATTACTTAGAAGGTGAGGACAACACCAAAGTAGACGTTTACTCAAAAAATTTGATGAATGCTGTAACAGTCAGGCTGGTGAGATGCTGGAACGATTTAACTCTTGTCAGAGAAACGGAGGGCCCATCTCTGATTTTATTACAAATCTCAAGTTAATACCACAAGGCTGTGATTATGCTGATTTCAGAGACACTGTGGTAATGCATCAATTAATTTCTAGACTATCTGATAAAAATTTGAGGGAAGAACTTTCACAAAATAAGTATCTAACTCTAGAAATCACTATACAAAAATGCCTTGCTTATGAACAAAAACAAAATCAGTTCTTTGAGTCTCTACAAACACAGAATCATCATTTAGAAAACAAAATCAGTAAAAATGGCACGAACACTCACCACGAGGCGGAGGCAGGATTGAATCGGAGGAAGACAAAGGTTCTGAGCAGCAGTCATCTTGAGAAAGGAGCCGCACATGCTCAGTTGCGAAAAGAGCGCACAGTACAGGAAACGCGGTGTGCACAAGGGCAATTGAGTCCTACACATGACGTCACGAACGTCATGATGTCAGAGGACCAGGACCATGCTCACTTAAAAGGGAAATGCACGAAAAAGAACAAAAATAAATTTAAAGCTGCAAAACCCAATTTTCTTGCCTCAAAAGTCAGAACAATGCACAAACTTATACCAGCAGTTGAAAGTAACTGTCACAACACCCTGGAACAAGCAGTTAGCACCGCCCGAGACGATGATATGGTCCTTGTAGACTACGACTCAGACGAAGATTTCATCTTGGGAGATGGCTACCCCAGTACCAAATCCGAACCGCAACTATGTTGTACCGTGAAGACCCCGACGATGAGTTCTTCGGAATGGTGAATCTTCAGCCCAGCATATATGACATCCCGACTCGTGAGTGCAGGATTATGGTGCTGCCTGACGCCAAGAAACAGAGAGTGGTCCACGCATCATGAAGGGTTCCAGCCTCCACACAAGAAGATGATTTGTTTATTGAACATGAAGAGAATGATCACAACTCCGAAACAAAAAGCAATGATTTGTCTATCGACCAATACACACAATACTACTCAGACATGGCTGAGTTATTCGGATATGCTGATCACAGCATCAGCAACACGGTTGAAAAGCTCAATACGACTCTTCTCATGGTAGATGAATCCAATACCATGGTGCCATGGCAGATCGTCGGTACATTGGATGACAGCAATATCCAAGACGAAGACGACGCCACACAGAGAGTACAGAACGACTCAGTTGAGAGAGCACAGATCGCCGCTACAGCGAGAACACTGCACGACTCCACAAAGAGAGCGATGACAGACTCCACAAAGAGAACGATGACAAACTCCACAGAGAGCAATGAAGGACTCCACAGAGAGAGCGATGAAGGACTCCACAAAGAGAGCGACACAAGCCTCCACAAAGAGAGCAACGCAAGCCTCCACAAAGAGAGTGACGCAAGCCTCCACAGACAGCTTGGTGACAGACTCAAAGATGGAAGCAAGCAAACACTCCATAGCAAACGCCATGCATGGACAAGACCATGAAGATCTATCCAGCTTATTTGAGCCACCAGAAGAAGACACTGAATGTCTACCCACTGTATGTGAGACAAGTGACGAAGAAATCACAATTCCCATACAGGATGTGCAGGATCACAGCGAGACTGACATATCTCAGCTCGGCTGCACAGAAGCACTCAATTATCAGAGGACAGCCACCCATGAGTCCAGAGAGACCATGTCAATTGAAATCTTGAAGATTTTGACTCCAGAAGAGGAGCACCAAGAGTCCAGAGAGGCCACATCAATTGAAATCTTGAAGATTTTGACTCCAGAAAAGGAGCACAAAGAGATCACAGATTATTCAAAAGAACCTGAAATGACTCCAAAAGAGGAGCACCTAGAAATCAATGATGATTCAAGTGAACCAGAAATGACTCTAGAAGAGGAGTACCAAATAAGCAAAGAAAAGGAATCGAATCCACCACAAATGACTGATGTCACCAACATCAATGCAACATCAGATCATTCTCACAATTCTCAAGAAGACACGCTCAATGTAGCAGGTACCACAAAGGACACTGACACCAATAACTGTGACAATGACTCAAATCATCCACATGGCACACTCATTGAGCGCAACAAGAACGACAAAAACAACAAGCATCCCAGAGACAACAAGCACGACAAGAAAAAGAACAATAAAAGCGAAAACAACGAAATCAGAATCAACAAGCGTGACAAAAACATCAAGAACGACAACAACAAGAACGCCAACGAAAGCAACCAAGACAGAAACGACAAAAACAACAACAATGAAACAACGACCTGTACAACTCTGCACGTGGAGGACAATGCCACAGTATATTGCAAAACAATGACAAGACTACAAACACGCCACGGCATGATAAAGAATCTCACAAATTCACATCTGCTCCAGAACAAACAAGAAAAACAGCTTTCACGAACGATGACATACAGAATCAATACCACTAATACAGGCAAAAGTTGAGGTCAGACAATGGTGCGACACAGAATCGCTACCCGCAATCAAATGGAACAGGGGAAAAAGATGTCCACATCATTAAATGATTCATCAGCAAAGCAGCCGAGTCACGTTCCGACATCAACCTAACTCTGTTATTGTACCGAGCAACCCCATTGAGCTCAGGACTGTCGCCAGCGCAAATGCTCTTCGGCAGAGACATTCGCACAACCCTACCAGCAAAGCAATTCTGAGACCCCGGCAACGCACTGGTTCTCGACGACATGCGAGCACTATGCTCCAAACAAAAACTATACTATGATCAACATGCGATCCCACTCAAGCCACTGACAATAGGTGACACCATCAGAATCAGGGACCCAGAAGGCAGATGGTCTGAGTCAGCCACGGTGATCACGCAGGAGGCACTGCGGTCCTACATTGTCAAATCGTCTGCGGGAGTGCTTTTTCGCTGTAACCCCCGGGATCTATTAGGGATTCGACCTATAACGCCAGTATTTCCCACACTGGACTTGACCGAGTCCATTTGTCCACAGGACGTTCCTCGCCACACAACGCCAGACTGTACTCTTGATGACATCGAACCATCATCCCTACTACCACCATTAAGACGCTCCAGCAGAAGCCGTAAGGCACCCGACCGGCTCGATTTGTAACGACACTTCAACACACGCACAAGACGAATCTGAACATTTCTCACGATGGACTCACAACACAGTTAAATACAGTTTCTGTATTACATTTATCATTTTCACAGTGTGCAGATTTGCATATTCTCATCACTTGTTATGTACCGTTTTCTTGAGGCCAGTCGAGAAAACATGTCACATAAAAGGGGGGATGTAGTGATCTGTACATCTGTGCATACATCTGCACATACACCAGGTACTACAGACAGATGTAACAGCCACAGCATCACTAGAGGGCAGCATCAGAAATGGGTATAAAGGGTCCAGCCCAAGGGAGGATCCGCCTCTTTCAGAAGCACAAGGCTAGTGAGCAGCAGCAGACAGAGACAGCTCAGCATAGGCAGTTTACCTTAGCTTCACTGGTCCTACCTCTTGACTGTATTATATCTAATTAAGCTCTGGAAACAGAACAAATCCACTGAATAGAGTATTTGTGTTAATTGGAAGTCTACAATCTTTATTCAGACTTAGAGAATAACATAGGCACCATGGAGAAGATTCAGGCTCCTCACCAGCTCAGGACCTCCGGCAATCTCAGTGCCAACTGGCGGACATTCAAGCAAAAGTTTCTGCTGTACATCGAAGCTTCAGACCTCGTGGGTGCGTCTGATGCAAGGAAGATCGCACTTCTCCTCTCACCAGCAGGTGATCAAGCCATCAAACTCTTCAACTCTTTTCACTTCACCGAAGGCCAGGACAAGACAAAGTTTCAGACCATCCTGGACAAGTTTGACAGTCACTGTGAAGTGGACACCAATGAAATCTTCGAGCGCTACATATTCACACAGCATCTGCAAGGGAAAGATGAATCTTTCAACTCCTTCTTAACTAACCTCCGCCTGCTAGCGCTGTCCTGCAACTTTGATGATATTGCTGACTCCATGATCAGAGACCAAATCGTTTTTGAAGTTCACTCTGATCCTCTGAGAGCAGCAGCTCTTAAAAATCAAGCATATGATCCTGCCAGTCGCGATTGAAACATGCACAGTGCATGAGCACGCCAAAAATCGCTATGCCCAGTACAAATCGTCTGAAAATGAGAAATTTACCTTCCACGAGGCAGAGAGTGTGCAGGCCATCGCCCGGACTCAGCATCTCAGCATTGATGAAAGCGGCCATTTTGCGCTTTCCCCGCGATGCGAATGGGATAATGAAGCGGCCGACATCCACACTGCGCATGTGCGACGACGCGCGGAGTGTCAGGATGCCGACGTCATGACGCGCTCGAACTGCATCACGTCCACTTAAAGAAACACTGCCCTGCAAGAGGCAGGCGATGTTTAAACTGCGGGCAGCCTGGACACTATGCAGCCTTGTGCAGGTCTGCAGCACCAGTCAGAGGCCAGCGCTCCCAATTCCGTCGACGGTGCATTCAGAGTGTGCAACAACGATTTCAGGATTCTGATCCTGGCAGCACAACAAATCCAGAGGAAGAATGCCTGGACTCCGCCTACTGTGTGGGCATCATTGCTAAATGTGAATATGCCACATCCAACTCATCAGAAATTCAATCCATCCTCGCTGTGGATTCTGCAGATGAATGGCATGCGGTGATGCAGGTCAACCACTGCTCCATCCAGTTTAAGCTGGACACAGGTGCTTCTGCCAACCTCCTCTCACAGGCAGATTTCAAACGCATCAAGAAGCCCAAGGTCCTTCCAGCAGCCTGCAGGCTCGTGGACTACAACGGAAATGCCATCACGGCACTGGGATCCTGCCATCCGCTCGTCTCCAACTGTGCACTGTTACATTTTGAAATTGTCAAGCCAGACAGGGCATCCCTACTTGGCACGCATGCCTGGAAGCAGCTGAACCTCGTGCAGCGGGTTTACACAACGACATCCTCCAATGTGGATCTTCAGGCCGGCCTTGACGACACCCTCGCTCAATATCCGGATGTGTTCGGCGGGATGGGCACGCTGCCATATCGATACAAGATTCTGCTATGACCTGATGCCAAGCCAGTGGTCCACGCACCACGCCGGGTCCCGGCTCCGCTGAGGGAGCGGCTGAAGGCACAACTCAAGGATCTTCAGCAACAGGGTATCATTTCCAAGGTAACCGAACCGACTGACTGGGTCAGCTCGATGGTATGTGTTAGAAAGCCTTCGGGAGACCTGCGCATCTGCATTGATCCCAAGGATCTCAATAAGAATATAATGCGTGAACACTACCCCATCCCGAAGCGGGAGGAACTCACCAGTGAGATGGCACACGCACGTTTTTTCACCAAGTTAGATGCGTCACATGGATTTCGGAAAATCCAGCTGGATGAGTCCAGCAGAAGGCTTTGCACCTTCAACACACCGTTTGGCAGATACTGCTATAATCGCATGCCGTTTGGCATTGTCTCGGCATCGGAGATCTTCCATTGCATCATGAAGCAGATGATAGAGGGCATTGAAGGGATTCGTGTGTACGTGGACGACATCATCAACTGGTCCACGGCCCCTGAAGAGCATGTTTCACGTCTCCAGCAGGTATTCCGCCATGTCCATGCCAATGGCCTGAAGCTGAACAGGTCCAAATGTTGCTTTGGCATGTCGACATTAGAGTTCCTAGGTGACCAGATCTCTCAGCGGGGCGTGCGCCCGGACACAGACAAGGTCAAGGCCATCAAAGCCATGAAGGTCCCTGAAGACAAGAAGGCAGTGTTGCGCTTCCTGGGCATGGTCAATTTTCTGGGCAGGTTCATCCCAAACCTGGCCTCACACACCACGGCCCTACGAAACCTGGTGAAAAAGTCCACTGCCTTTGAGTGGAAGGCAACACATCAGGCAGAGTGGTTGGAGTTGAAAGCCAAGCTCACCACTGCACCCGCCTTGGCATTTTTCGACCCAGACAGGGAGACGAAGATCTCGACAGATGCGAGCCAAGATGGCATCGGTGCGGTGCTGCTTCAACGCGATGACACTTCATCCTGGGCACCGGTAGACTACGCATCGAGGGTCCATGACGCCCACCGAAACAAGGTATGCGCAAATAGAGAAGGAATGCCTGGGTCTTCTCACTGGGATTCTCAAGTTTCACGACTATGTCTACGCCCTGCTGACATTCACTATCGAGACGGATCATAGGCCTCTGGCCCACATTATCCACAAGGACCTGAATGACATGACGCCTCGGTTGCAGCGCATCCTCCTCAAACTCAGAAGGTACGACTTTGACTTAGTGTACACGCCTGATGCACTGTCCTGCTCCATCACATTGCCGAGTGAACCGCTGGAAATCATCCGGCAGATTGAATCACAGGTGCAGTTGTGCGCTAGCACCCTCCCGGCGTCTGATGAGAAGGTGGTTCGTATCCGCGAGGAGACAGCCAAAGACCCTCTCTTGCAGAGTGTCATGCACCACCTCGCCAATGGCTGGCAGAAAGGGCAGTGCCCTCAATTTTACAATGTAAAGGACGACCTGACGGTGATTGATAGTATCCTCCTCAAGCTGGACCGGATTGTCATTCCACTCAGTCTCCAGAGCTTGGTGCTCCGCCAAATCCATGAGGGACACCTGGGCATTGAGATGTGCAGATGCAGAGCCAGGCAGGCTGTCTACTGGCCCGGTATTAGACAGGACATCTTGAACATGGTCCTCAACTGTGCGACCTGTCAATGCTTCCAGCCAGCGCGGAGCAAGTAGACGCTCCAGCAGCATGAAATCGAGATCTCCCCGTGGTCCAAGTTTGGCATCGACCTCTTTCGTGCGAATGGTCGTGACTACGTGTTGATTATTGACTATTTCTCCAATTACCCTGAAGTCGTGAAGCTCTCAGACCTCACATCTCGGACCATCATCAAGGCCTGTAAGGAGACGTTCTCCAGGCATGGTATCCCACTCACTGTCATCAGTGACAATGGCCCATGCTTCAACAGCCACGAATGGTCTGTTTGCCAAGTCATACCATTTCAAACATGTCACTTCCAGCCCACACTATCTGCAGTCCAATGGGAAGGTTGAAAAAGGGGTGCACATTGTGAAACAGCTCATCTGCAAGGCCGCGGATTCTGTTTCTGACATCTACCTCGCGCTGCTTGCGTACTGGGCGACCCCACTGTCCACTGGCATGTCACAGGCTCAACCCCTGATGAACAGGGACCTGCGGATGACACTTCCAGCCATACACTTGCCCAACCTGGATCACCTCTCAGTGCTGCAGAAGGTGCAGCAGCTCCGAAACCAGCAGAAGCAGGGCTATGATGCTCATGCCACCGATTTGCCCGTGTTATCCCCGGCAGACACTGTCAGGATCAAGATACCGAATGGTGGCTGGCCTGCTCCAGCTGTCATTGTTCGACAGGCTGCGCCCCACTCGTATGTTGTACGTATGGCTGATGGTTCTGTTGTGTGACAAAACAGACGGGCACTGCGCAATGTTGCTGCCCGCAACCACTTTCTTCTCCGTTTCCGTCAGTTGTTTTGCCACCTCCTGATACCTCGAACTACGAGGCCACCAGTCAGGCTTCCATCCCGCCTGTCAAGGCGCCGTCGTCCCCACCACCACCTCTCCGGCGGTCGACAAGGATCAGACGCAAGCCCCAGAGACTGGACTTATGAACATTTGTTTTGCTTGCTATGTTCTGTTTTCTCACATTAGACAGCTCGCTTCACATGTAAATACGTTCACATATGCCACCGCTTGTAAATATGTTAATATATGCCACCACATGTAAGTACTTTCCCATATGCCAACAAAACATTTAAAAAAAGGAGATGTCATGATATGCAGACATGCAGATAATGATACACAGACAGGCAGCTAATGAACACAGAGAACAGGACATGATCAATGAGCAGGCAGGAGACTCAGGGGTGGTATCTCATTATAAAAGGCACGAGGAACTCACACTCCGCCTCTTTCCACTGATGAACATCTACAGAGTGAGTCAGGGTGTATTTACAGTATCACACCTCCAGCACGTGGCTAAGAGCTAGACTGGTTCAGTCAGACAGAGTAACCACACTTAGCAGAGAGTCAAACTCATGGAGAACTGTGCTAACTGTGCTACTTGTTCAATACATCAGATTGAACTAACTTCAAGGTCTGGAGTATCTTTCGGTTAAAGCTGCATCCAGTTGCAGCCTGTGTTATCCCAGAGTACATAACACATCAGCTGTCAACTCTCTTCATAAAATAACTCTCGAACCTCAGGATGGCCTGCTAATTCACTCATTGTACAATCTTTTATTTAAAAAAATCATAAAAACAAAAAATATTATGAACTCCTTGCTCCTTCTCACCGTTGAATTCTCAGCCTATCAAAATTCCTGTTACTGATGCCCTTTTTTCACTCTGTTCACTATTCATTTCGTGCTTTATCATTGAACCCTGTGAAATGTATAATGCTTTCTGTTCAAGCAGCAGTTAAACTGAGAAGGACTGAAACTTATTAAACAATGGCATAGCACCATTTGAACATAATAATTGCTGAGAAATTGCAAATAAAGTAATGAGCAGGATTCTACGTCCTGCCAGCCCCGTTTTCCAGCATGGCGCGCACCCACCGGCAGCGGGATTCTTCGTTCCGGCAGCCAGCCAATGGGGTTTCCCATTGTGGCCATCCTACACCATTGGGAAACCCACTTGCGCTGTTGGCGAAACGGAGGATCCCGCCAATAGAGAATCCCGCTGTCGAGTTCAGGATGCTACCATTATTATATTACAAAAATACAGTAATTTGTGGCAAGGAAGAATATGCCACGAGTTATGATCCACTAAAAGAACTACAAGGTGATTTGCATTATTCCACCATTAGCCTTACAGAAATGCAAGCTCATCACCAACCTCCTCATGAATGTGAAGAAATTGCTGGACTTGCGCCACAAGTGGAAATGAATGTCACCGCAGACATTTAGGGTTGCTAATTCGTGTCAAATGGACAGTATTAGTGTTGTGATTCATGGTCTTGACATGGAATTCAATCTTGGTGGCCCAGAATGGGAACAATTGAAACAGTGGAACCCCATTGTTGCAGGAAGTTTTAGAATTTAAAATATAATTTTTCCTTCTCTCTCCTTTTCTTCTCTCTCTCAATCTAATCTCTGTTCTCCTTATTTTTCTTTCTAATTTGACTCTAATTCACGTATTTTCTCATGGTTAAGCAGACAGCCCATTGGATCTTACATTCAGGAGGCCTCAGATCTCTCGGATATTGGAGCATCATTATCAAATTGGATTTCCAGCAATTTGTGGTGCAGAAAATAAGACTAGGGAAGAAGTGAGAAAAACAAATGAAAAGTAAGATAAATTCATGAGACTCACTGGGAGATGTGCAGATCTAGCAATTTCTGGGCTATTATTTGCACAGTTCATGATTTAAAATGCCTGTCCATATACAATAGTATATATTTGAATATGCCATGTGAACATCCCAGGTAATCAGCTAGTTCATAGATCAAAAATGTTTTGAACCAGGGGACAAGCCTCAGAATAAGGAGAAAGCCATTTAGGACTGAGATAAGGAGGAATTTCCTCACTGGGATAAGGAGGAATTTCCTCACTCAGAGGGCAGTGAATCTTTGGAATTCTCTATCCCAGAGGGCTGTGGAAGTTGTTACTGAGAATGTTCAAGATGGAGATCAACAGCTTTCTATATACTAATTACACCAAGGGATATGGAGACAGTGCAGGAAAATAGTGTTGAGGTAGATGATCAGTCATGATTTAGTTGAATGGCAGAGCAGGCTCTAGGGGCTGAATGACCTACTGCTCCTCCTATTTCCTATATATCTGTGAGAAGTGACCAAAATCTATTGATAAAAAACAAAAAGCAGAGATTACTGCTGCAAAACAGAAGTCATTAAAAGGTGACAGTAATTTACAAATTAGAACAGCAGAGACATTCGATCACTCAAAATAGTTTTTCAAAATGTTTTCTTTTATTACTTTCCCTTGCACAAACAAATATTCTTGGTTGAAAATAAATTTCAACAAGTAATAAATATAAAAATTAATTCAAAGAGAATGACTTGGCTTGTTACTTTACAGCAAATGTATGTTTTTCAATGTAAATGGCACGTGTTTGCTCAGTCTATGGGGATATTTATACATGTTTCTCAAATGGCACGGTGGCACAGTGGTTAGCACTACTGCATCAGAGCTCCAGGGACTCGGGTTCAATTCCGGCCTCGGATGACTGTCTGTGTGGAGTTTGTACTTCCTCCCTGTGTCTGCGTGGGTTTCCTTGGGTGCTCCGGTTTCCATCCACAATCCAAAGATGTGCAGGTTAGGTGGATTGGCCGTGTTAAATTGCCCCTTAGTGTCCAAAAGGTTAGGGCAGGTTACTGGGTTAAAGGGATAGGGTGGAGGTGTGAGCTTAAATAGGGTGCTCTTTCCAAGGACCGGTGCTCTTTCGAATGGCCTCCTTCTGCACTGTAAATTCTATGTCTATGTCTGAACCAGAACATGATTGTAGAAAGTTTTCTGGGTAAAAGATGCAACTGAAAATAACTTTCAGCTACTTATTTTTTGATGCCAGAGCGAGGACAAATGAGAGCGAGAGACAGTAAGGAATGTGAAATGCTTGTGTTTTTTTGTTTTATATACTGAGAATATAAAGATAATTATGTATGTTGAAAGATTGAATAATGCCATATTCATTTATGCCCCATTTTATTTTATGTTCAGCTGTAGTGGATACAGGAAACACAAATGAATAATTTCCCAGTCATTAAGCATAAAAAGTCGCCCCACCATCTCTACAACAGTTCCTCTGAAATTCTTTCACTGGAGTTGGCCAGTTCCTTTTCAGTTCCACACCCCGAAACCTTTCAGAACCATAACACATCATAACCACTGATGGGTATAGATAGTCTCTGTCACATTGAGATCAAAAAGGAGGAAGGTGTTGGGCGTCTTGAAAAACATTAAGGTGGATAAATCCCCAGGACCTGATGGGATCTACCCCAGAATACTGAAGGAGGCAAGGGAGGAAATTGCTGGGGCCTTTGCAGAAATCTTTGTATCCTTACTGGTTGCAGATGAGGTCACAGAGGATTGGAGAATAGCCAATGTTGTTCCTTTGTTGAAGAAGAGGAGCGAGGATAATCCAGGAAATTACATGCCAGTGAGTCTTAGGTCAGTGATAAGAAAATTATTGGTGAGGATTCTTCGAGACAGGATTTACTCCCACTTGGAAGCAAATGGACATATTAGCGAGAGGCAGAATGGTTTTGTGAAGGGGAGGTTGTGTCTCACGAACTTGATCGAGTGTTTCAAGGAAGTGACAAAGGTGATTGATCAAGGTAGGGCACTGGATGTTGTCTACATGGACTTCAGTAAGGCCTTTGACAAGGTCCCTCATGGCAGGCGGGTACAAAAGGTGAAGTCACACGGGATCAGGGGTGAGCTGGCAAGATGGATACAGAACTGGCTCGCTCATAGAAGACAGAGGGTAGCAGTGGAAAGGTGCTTTTCTGAATGGAGGGCTGTGACTAGTGGTGTTCCGCAGGGTTCAGTGCTGGGACCTTTGTTGTTTGCAGTATATATAAATGATTTGGAGGAAAATGTAACTGATCTGATTAGTAAGTTTGCAGATGACACAAAGGTTGATGGAATCGCGGATAGTGATGAGGACTGTCAGAGAATACAGCAGGATATAGATCGGTTAGAGACAGAGAGATGGCAGATGGAGTTTAATCCGGACAAATGTGAGATAATGCAGTTTGGAAGGTCGAATACAGGTGGGAAATATACAGTAAATGGCAAAACTCTTAAGAGTATTGACAGGCAGAGGGACCTGGGTGTACAGGCCCACAGGTCACTGAAAGTGGCAACGCAGGTGGAGAAGGTAGTTAAGAAGGCATAGAGCATATTTGCTTTCATCTGCCGGGGCATTGAGTATAACATTTGGCAAATCATGCTGCAGCTGTATAGAACCTTAGTTAGGTCACACTTGGAATATAGTGTTCAATTCTGATGGCCACACTACCAGAAGGGTGTGGAGGCTTTGAGAGGGTGCAGAAGAATTTTACCAGGATGTTGCCAGGTATGGAGGGCATTAGCTATGAGGAGAGGTTAGATAAACTCGGTTTGTTCTCACTGGAAGGACGGATGTTGAGGGGTGACCTGATAGAAGTCCACACAATTATGAGGTGCATGGACAGAGTGGATAGTTGGAAGCTTTTTCCAAGGGTGGAAGACTCAATTACTAGGGCACATAAGTTTAAGGTGCGAGGGTAGTGGGTGCCTGGAACTCAATGCCAGAGGAGGTGGTGGAAGCAGGTACGATGGTGATGTTTAAGAGGCGTCTTGACAAATACATGAATAGGTTGAGAATAGAGGGATACGGACCCCGGAAGTGTAGATGGTTTTAGGTAAGATGGGCAGCATGGTCAGTGCAGCTTTGGAGAGACGAAGGGCCTGTTCCTGACCTGTACGTTTCTTTGTCCCACGAGTGACACCACAGAACTACTGACTACACTTGAACAGTATAATAGTGCACCTTTCTTGCCTATCATGTTACAATTCCTGTTTCATGCATCATCCTTCAATGTCATGTTTAAAAGCACACATTTTCATTGTCTTAACTGTCATAATCATAACATTGCAACAAAATTCCTTTCAAGATGCAGGAAATGTATGAATCAAAACCAGTAAGCAGATATGAAATGAATAAATCACAGGTAAGCAGTAATAAAAGTCAGCCTTTGCTCATGGTGGCAGTCTCAGCTTAGATGGTGGGTTCCATTTCAGGCACTCCAGCACAATCTAGGCAAATATGCAGATGCAGTACTTAAAAATTGGGCTGGATTTTTTCCCCCGTGGTGTGTTTTCCGGCGACGGAGGCATTTTGCCTTTGGTAACCGGCAGGATCTTCCAGTCGCGCTAACGCCTACACCATTTTGTGTGGCTCGCCTGTCCCACCATTGGGGAACCTGTTGCAGGGAGTTGTCTTCGGCGGGACTGGAAGATATTGCCAGAGGAAAGGACCAGAAAATCCCATCAATTATCTTTTCAATGAGACATTAAATTCAGGCCCCATATGACATCAGAGATCAGTGTGAAAGATCCCATAGCACTATTTGATAAAGAACGGGGGAGTTCTCATGATGACCTTGCCAAAATTTATACCTGAACCAACATCTCTAAACTCATTTAATTAGTCATTTATTCCACTATACTGTGTGTGACGTTACAGTGTGCACAATTGGCTTCCACGTTTCCCGACATTATAAAAAGATATCATTCAAAGGTTCTTCGTTCCCTGTGAAAACCCATGAAAGGTGCTCGATAAATGCAAGTTTTTTTTTTCCCCCTTTGACGGATAATTATAAGATATGATGTCAAGATTGAGATGTTTTTCCAGAACTGTTCAAACATTTTGTAGTGTTTGAATTTTTTTGGTTGAGTGTATGAGAACCTCTTATTTTATAACTCAATTGGCTATTATTCTCTCACTCCTCCCATCAGCCCACACAGTGTCCCAAACCACAGTTTGACCTCAATTGTAATAACTTCCCAAGCCTCTGCCAACAGTACTCAGAACCAGCTGCCAAGAAATGGGCAAGAGCAGCCCACAAACTGTTCCTCCTCTGTAAAGTTATAAGATTGCCACAGTGCTTTCATAAACTTCCGGTAATTCAGATCCAGAAAACATCAAAATAAATAGATGACAGCGTAGTCAACCATGCCATAGACAAAAATGTTGGAGCTCCAAAATTTTGGAGTAGATTTTTCTCTTTGGTGTTCCTAATGTGCAGTAAGTGAATAACAATGAGAATCTCATTGAAACACAAAATTCTGTAGGACTTAAGGGTAGACACAGGGGGCTGGATTCTCCGCCATTGGGATGCTCCGTTTTGCCGGCAGCCTGGGGGGTCCTGACGGTGTGGGGCTGCCCCACAATGGGAAACCCCATTGACCAGCCGGCGAAATGGAGCAAACCACCGGCATGCTGAACCAGAAATCTGGTGCAGTGGGACTGAGAATCCAGCCCAAGGTTTTTTTTCCCCTTCCTGGCTGGGGAACCGAGTACAGGGGGATACAGTTTCAGAATAAGGGGTCATTTGTTTAGCACTGAGATGCTGAGAAATGTATTTACTTAGTGGGTCGTAAAACTTTGGAATTCTCTGCCACCAAGGATTGTGGATAATCCATCGTTGAACATTTTCAAGACGAAGATAGACAGATTTTTGATCTCTCAGGAAATCCAGAGTTATGAGGAGTGGGTGGGAAAGTTGCATTGAGGCAGAGAATCACTCATGATTGTATTGACGGACGAGCAGGCTTAAGAGGCTGAATGGTCGACTCTTGTTCGTATTTCTTATGTTCCTTATGGCCGGTCTCTTTCCTATTGACCTATCCTGGGATTTCATGAAGCTTCTTCAGTACTCATAAGAACTGTATGACAAAAAAATGACTTTAATAATAAAAAAGAGGGAGGATTGCCATTAACTAGGGAAATAATGCACAATGAACAAGAACAAAGAACAAAGAAAATTACAGCACAAGAACAGGCCCTTCGTCCCTCCCAGCCTGCGTCGATCCAGATCCTTTATCTAAGCCTGTCTTCTATTTTCCAAGGATCTACTTCCCTCTGTTCCCTCCCCGTTCATATATCTGTCAAGATGCATCTTAAATGATGCTATCGTGCCCGCCTCTATCACCTCCGTTGGCAAAGCGTTCCAGGCACCCACCACCCTCTGCGTAAAAAACTTTCCATGCACATCTCCCTTAAACTTTCCCCCTCTCACCTTTAAATCGTGACCCCTTGTAATTGACACCCCCACTCTTGGAAAAAGCTTGTTGCTATCCACCCTGTCCATACCTCTCACAATTTTGTAGACCTCAATCAAGTCCTCCCTCAACCTCCGTCTTTCCAACGAAAACAATCCTAATCTACTCAACCTTTCTTCATAGCTGGCACCCTCCATACCAGGCAACATCCTGGTGAACCTCCTCTGCACCCTCTCTAAAGCATCCACATCCTTCTGGTAATGTGGCGACAAGAACTGCACCCAGTATTCCAAATGTGGCCTAACCAAAGTCCTATACAACTGTAACATGACCTGCCGACTTTTGTACTCAATACCGCGTCCGATGAAGGCAAGCATGCTGTATGACTTCTTGACCACTCTCTCGACCTGCGTTGCCACCTTCAGGGTACAATGGACCTGAACTACCAGATGTCTCTGTACATTAATTTTCCCCAGGACTCTTACATTGACCGTATAGTCTGCTTTTGAATTAGATCTTTCAAAATGCATCACCTCGCATTTGCCTGGATTGAACTCCATCTGCCATTTCTCTGCCCAACTCTCCAATCTATCTATATTTTGCTGTATTCTCTGACAGTCGTCCTCGCTATCTGATACTCCACCAATCTTAGTACCATCTCCAAACTTGCTAATCAGACCACCTATACCTTCGTCCAGATCATTTATGTGTATCACAAACAACAGTGGTCCGAGCACAGATTCCTGTGGAACACCACTAGTCACCTTTCTCCATTTTGAAACACTCCCTTCCACCACTACTCTCTGTCTCCTGTTGCCCAGCCAGTTCTTTATCCATCTAGCTAGTACACCCTGAACCCCATACGACTTCACTTTTTCCATCAATCTGCCATGGGAAACTTTATCAAACGCCTTACTGAAGTCCATGTATATGGCATCTACAGCCCTTCCCTCATCAATTAACTTTGTCACTTCCTCAAATAATTCTATTAGGTTTGTAAGACATAACCTTCCCTGCACAAAACCATGCTGCCTATCACTGGTAAGTCTATGTTCTTCCAAATGTGAATAGATCCTATCCCTCAGTATCTTCTCCAACAGTTTGCCTACCACTGACGTCAAGCTCACAAGTCTATAATTCCCTGGATTATCCCTGCTACCCTTCTTAAACAAAGGGACAACATTAGCAATTCTCCAGTCCTCCGGGACCTCACCCGTGCTCAAGGATGCTGCAAAGATATCTGTTAAGGCCCCAGCTATTTCATCCCTCACTTCCCTCAGTAACCTGGGATAGATCCCATCCGGACCTGGGGACTTGTCCGCCTTAATGCCTTTTAGAATACCCAAAACTTCCCCCTTCCTTATGCCGACTTGACCTAGAGTATTTAAACATCCATCCCTAGCCTCAACATCCGTCATGTCCCTCTCCTTGGTGAATACTGATGCAAAGTACTCATTAAAAATCTCACCCATTTCCTCTGACTCCACGCATAAATTCCCTCTATTGTCTTTGAGTGGGCCAATCCTTTCTCTAGTTACCCTCTTGCTCCTTATATATGAATGAAAGGCTTTGGGATTTTCCTTAACCCTGTTAGCCAAAGATATTTCATGACCCCTTTTAGCCCTCTTTATTGCGCGTTTGAGATTTGTCCTACTTTCCCGATATTCCTCCAAAGCTTCATCAGTTTTAAGTCGCCTAGATCTTATGTATGCTTCCTTTTTCATCTTAGTTAGTCTCACAATTCCACCCGTCATCCATGGTTCCCTAATCTTGCCATTTCTATCCCTCATTTTCACAGGGACATGTCTGTCCTGCACTCTAATCAACCTTTCCTTAAAAAACTCCCACATTTCAAATGTGGATTTACCCTTAAACATCTGCTCCCAATCCACATTCCCTAGCTCCTACCGAATTTTGTTATACTACCGAATTTTGCTATCAATGATCAATGCTTTTAGATGTTGATTATAAACATTTCTGAATAAATAGGAATGTTGTGATTAGGATAACAAGTACAACTTCAAAGGTTGAAACAATATGTTTGGACAGAAAATGAGACACAAAAAATGCTACCTTTGTATGACCGCTGCTTATACAATATTTTAAGACAGCGGATGGAACTGAAAAATATTAACAAATTAATTTTGCATTGAGCTCAAATTTGTCAAAAGCATTTACAGCCAGACATGAAACAACAGCAAGGTTATTGCTTATTCATACATGCCTGTAATTTAGATTACAACCTGCAATATCTGACCTACGTAGTTAAGTGCAATTAAATTTTAAATATTAACACACATTGTGTGCCAACTCATTACACTACTCACTGCACTGCAGGAGACAGAGGTAATCACTGAGGTAACAGATAAACTGTAGTTCATCTACGTACTTTGGTTTTTCTCATGGCCAATGAGAATCCTGCTATATAAGTTGTGCTACTTATTAGGAACTGAACTGTATCTAAAGAAGCATTATTGGCTCCAAAATGTGAAGATGTTCGGAAAAATTGTTTCTTAATATATAAAATTATATGATAATGTATCTTTTGCAGCTTGAATTTTCTTAGAGACCACATCTGCAACTTCTGACTATTTCAGAAAGCTCACGGTATCCCAAAAGACTGATAACTGACCTTTAGAAATGCAGTGATCGGATAATTACAGCAGTTTGTCAGCTTTTGGCTGTTGGACTTGGCACAATGGCAGCACTCTCACACATGAGCCAGAAGGTCACGGTCCAAGCTCCAGACTTGCGCACATAATGTAGGCTAACACTTCAGTGCAGGACTGAGGCATGTTGTACTGTTGGGATGTTAGCTACCTGATGAAGCATCAGAGTGTGGACCCATCTACCCTCTCAGATGGATGATGGCATTATTTGGCCAATATTTACCCCTCAATCAACATTACTGAGCACATTTTCTGGACATTTATCTCATTGCTGGTTGGGAGACCTTACCATGTGCACATTAATAGCCACAATTCCCTAAATTCCAACAATTATTACACCTCTCATTGGCTGCGAAGTCCTCTGAACATCCGGACGTTGTCAAAGGTACTATGTAAATGCAGTTTCTTTTTCAAATTATTCACTATTTTTTGTGGATGGACTACAATATTCCTTTGCAATATACTGGATGTCCTCCACTCTTCTTTACAGGCAGTTAAATAAAACTCAAAATTATATGCAGTTCAAGTCATACCATTCATAAATAGGTCCATTTGCCATGAAACCATCTGGTTGCAAAACAAAACTGTCAACAGTTCAATAAAACTAACGCCTATTATACCTGCCTGTGTATAAATCACAGAATAACAAGTTGGAATGTGTTTAAAGAACATAATGCAATTTATAATTCAAATGATGTTGATGCCAAGAACAAATGTTGCTTGAGCTCCTTGATGCTATAATTTTCTCGCAAACTGGGATCATACAGTAACCTGCATTCAATATTTTTTTGAAAAATATTTTTATTCAAATTTTAAAATTTTAACAATTAAACAAATAAAACACGTAACATTTACAAAATAAAACCAACCCGCAAAAAAACAAACCTTAGCAGTTGGCAGCAACCAGTTCCCCAAAATGCAATAAAAACAAACCCCATCTCTTGTTGAACCTCTCTGATGTGACCATCAATTCACACGAGACGGAGAGTTGAAGTGAACAGTGGTTTTAATCAGCTAGAACTGTGCCTGCCTGCGACTGCTCTGTACTGAGTGCCGCCTACAGGCTGCAGATCTATATACCTTCCCCGAGGGGGCGGAGCCCGCAAGGGCACCTACATAATACAATGTAATGTAATGCAATGGTGGGCCATAGGCGGAGTCAACAAGGGCATCAACATAATACAATGTAATGTAATGTCATACAAAGGTGAATGGTAGCAGTAATACATTCACCACATTCACCCCCTGTTAAAAATTGAAGTCCAGCGGGGGTGAAGTAGGCTCACAGGTTGAGTCTGTCCGGTGCCTTGATTGCTTGCTGCGATCGCCTGAGCTCTGGCTTCGCTGCGGGCACGGGTGTTGAACTCGTTGCTGCGGGCACGGGTGTTGAACTCGTCGCTACGGGCAGGAGTGTGTCTTCTGGAGCTACATCCCTGTAGGTCGGTGATGGGGGGAGGGGGGTTTAGGCCCTGTAGGGGCGGGGGTGGTGTTTGGTGTAGGGTGGGGGGGGGGGGGTAGCTGATGGTCGCAGGGGAACTGGCGGGTGCCAGGTCCCGGAGGCAGACTGTATCTTGTCGGCCGTCGTGGTGCGCCATGTAGGCATACTGGGGTTTGGCGTGAAGGAGCTGGACCCTCTCGACCAGGAGGTCAGACTTATGGCTCCTCACGTGCTTTCGGAGGAGGACAGGCCCAGGTGACGTCAGCCAGGACAGGAGCGAGACCCCGGAGGTGGATTTTCTGGGGAAAGCAAATAGGTGGTCATGAGGGGTCTCGTTCGTGGCTGTGCAAAGGAGTGACCTAATGGAGTGGAGCGCGTCGGGGAGGACCTCCTGCCAGCGGGAAACTGGGTGACCCCTAGACCGTAGGGCCAGAAGGACGGCCTTCCATACCATCGCGTTCTCCCTCTCCACCTGTCCGTTTCCCCGGGGGTTGTAACTGGTAGTCCTGCTCGAGGCGATGCCCTTACCGAGCAGGTACTGACGCAGTTCGGCGCTCATAAACGAGGAGCCCTGGTCACTGTGGACGTAAGTGGGGAAACCAAACAGGGAGAAGATACTATGCAGGGCCTTAATGACAGTGGCCGCGGTCATGTCAGGGCATTGGATTGCAAAGGGGAAACGGGGGTATTCGTCAACGACGTTAAGAAAATACGCGTTGCGGTCAGTAGAGGGGAGGGGCCCTTTGAAATCGATGCTGAGGTGCTCAAAGGGCCGGGATGCCTTCACCAGGTGAGTCATATCTGGTCAATAGAAGTGCAACTTATGCTCCGCGCAGATTTGGCAGTCCCTGGTCATGGCCCTGACCTCCTTGGTGGAGTAGGGCAGGTTGTGGGCCTTGATGAAGTGGAGAAGCTGGGTGAACCCCGGGTGACAGAGGTCATTGTGGATGGCCTGGAGTCGGTCATCTTGCGCGCTTGCGCATGTGCCGTGGGACAGGGCATCTAGGGGCTCGTTGAGCTTCCCAGGACGATACACTATATCGTAATTATAGGTGGAGAGTTCGATCCTCCACCTCAAGATTTTATCATTCTTGATCTTTGTATTATTGAACATGAAGGCCACCGACGGTGGTCAGTGACGAGGGTGAACCTCCTACCAGCCAGGTAGTGCCTCCAATGCCGCACAGCTTCCACAATGGCTTGAACTTCTTTTTCGACTGAGGAGTGTCGAATCTCGGAGGCGTTGAGGGTACGGGAAAAAAAGGCTACGGGCCTGCCTGCCTGGTTAAGGATAGTGGCGAGGGTGACCTCTGACATGTCGCTCTCCACCTGGAAGGGGATGGATTCATCCACCGCGAACATCACGGTTTTGATAATATCTGCCTTGATGCGGCTGAAGGCCTGGCGGGCCTCAGACATCAAGGGAAAGATGGTGGCTTTGATAATAGGCGGGCTTTGTTCGCATAGTTGGGACCCACTGGACATAATACGAAAAGAACCCGAGGCATCTTTTCAGGGCCTTGGGGCAGTGGGGGAGGGGGAGTTGCAGGAGGGGACGCATGTGGTCGGGGTCGGGCCCTAGGACTTCGTTTTCCATGTCATAGCTGAGGATGGCCAGTCGGGTTGTGCGGAAAACGCATTTCTCCTTGTTATAGGGGAGATTGAAGGCTTGGGCAATTTGGAGAAACTTCTGGAGGTTGGAGTCGTGGTCCTGCTGATCATGGCCGCAGATTGTGACGTTGTCCAAGTACGGAAATGTGGCCCGCAGCCCGTACTAGTCCACCATTCGGTCCATCATTCTTTGGAAGACCGAGACCCCATTGGTGACGCGGAGGGGGACCCAGAGGAAGTGGAAGAGGCGGCCGTCTGCCTCAAAGGCTGTGTAGTGGCGATCTTCCGGGCAGATTGGAAGCTGGTGGTATGCGGACTTCAGATCTACTGTGGCGAACACCCGGTAGTGTGTAATCTGGTTCACCATGTCCCCTATCCGGGGAAGGGAGTATGCATCGAGTTGCGTGCACCGGTTTATGGTTTGGCTGTAGTCTACAACCATCCGGCTTTTTGCCCCGGTCCTGACGACCACCACCTGAGCTCTCCAGGGGCTATTACTGGCCTCGATGACCCCCTCCCTCAAGAGCCGCTGGACCTCTGACTTGATAAAAGTCCTGTCCTGGGCACTGTACCGCCTGCTCCTGGTGGCGACGGGTTTACAGTCGACGGTGAGGTTCGTGAAGAGCGGGGGAGGAGCGACCTCAAGAGTCGCGAGGCTAATTACGGTGAGAGGGGGTAGAGGCCCGCCGAACTTCAGGGTCAGGCTCCTGAAGTTGCACTGGAAGTCCAGTCCCTACAGGAGTGGAGCGCAGGGGTCGGGGAGGACATATAGTTTGAAATTGGCGTACTCGACGCCCTGTATGCCCCCAAGGGGACTAGAGTCTTAGTCTACATGCAAGATTGCTAACATGATGCTGCAGAATAGAACATAGAACATAGAAAGATACAGCACAGAACAGGCCCTTCTGCCCACGATGTTGTGCCGAACATTTGTCCTAGATTAATCATAGATTATCAGAGAATTTACAGTGCAGAAGGAGGCCATTCGGCCCATCGAGTCTGCACCGGCTCTTGGAAAGAGCACCCTACCCAAGGTCAATACCTCCACCCAACACAAAGGGCAATTTCGGACACTAAGGGCAATTTATTGTGGCCAATCCACATAATCTGCACATCATTGGACTGTGGGAGGAAACCGGAGCACCCGGAGGAAACCCACGCACACACGGGGAGGATGTGCAGACTCCGCACAGACAGTGACCCAAGCTGGAATCGAACCTGGGACCCTGGAGCTGTGAAGCAATTGTGATATCCACAATGCTACCGTACTGCCCTTAAGAACAAATTAATCTACACTATATAATTCTACCGTAATCCATGTACCTATCCAATAGCTGCTTGAAGGTCCCTAATGTTTCCGACTCAACTACTTCCACAGGCAGTGGATTCCATGCCCCCACTACTCTCTGGGTAAAGAACCTACCTCTGACATCCCCCCTATATCTTCCACCATTCACCTTAAATTTATGTCCTCTTGTAATGGTTTGTTCCACCCGGGGAAAAAGTCTCTGACTGTCTACTCTATCTATTCCCCTGATCATCTTGTAAACCTCTATCAAGTCGTCCCTCATCCTTCTCCGTTCTAATGAGAAAAGGCCTCGCACCCTCAACCTTTCCTCGTAAGACCTACTCTCCATTCCAGGCAACATCCTGGTAAATCTCCTTTGCACCTTTTCCAAAGCTTCCACGTCCTTCCTAAAATGAGGCGACCAGAACTGTACACAGTACTCCAAATGAGGCCTTACCAAAGTTTTGTACAGCAGTATCATCACCTCACGGCTCTTAAATTCAATCCCTCTGTTAATGAACGCTAGCACACCATAGGCCTTCTTCACAGCTCTATCCACTTGAGTGGCAACTTTCAAAGATGTATGAACATAGACCCCAAGATCTCTCTGCTCCTCCACATTGCCAAGAACTCTACCGTTAACCCTGTATTCCGCATTCATATTTGTCCTTCCAAAATGGACAACCTCACACTTTTCAGGGTTAAACTCCATCTGCCACTTCTCAGCCCAGCTCTGCATCCTATCTCTGTCTCTTTGCAGTCGACAACAGCCCTCCTCACTATCCACAACTCTACCAATCTTCGTATCATCTGCAACTTTACTGACCCACCCTTCAACTCCCTCATCCAAGTCATTAATGAAAATCACAAACAGCAGAGGACCCAGAACAGATCCTTGCGGTACGCCACTGGTAACTGGGAGCCAGGCTGAATATTTGCCATCCACCACCACTCTCTGACTTCTATCGGTTAGCCAGTTCGTTATCCAACTGGCCAAATTTCCCACTATCCCATGCCTCCTTACTTTCTGCATAAGCCTACCATGGGGAACCTTATCAAATGCCTTACTAAAATCCATGTACACTACATCCACTGCTTTAGCTT
Organism: Scyliorhinus torazame; assembly: GCF_047496885.1. Lineage (NCBI taxonomy): Eukaryota > Metazoa > Chordata > Chondrichthyes > Carcharhiniformes > Scyliorhinidae > Scyliorhinus > Scyliorhinus torazame. The sequence goes on from NC_092713.1 coordinate 96,846,336, forward strand.
CATCCACATGCTTGGTCACCTCCTCAAAGAATTCAATAAAACTTGTAAGGCAAGACCTACCCCTCACAAATCCGTGCTGACTATCCCTAATCAAGCAGTGTCTTTCCAGATGCTCAGAAATCCTATCCTTCAGTACCCTTTCCATTACTTTGCCTACCACCGAAGTAAGACTAACTGGCCTGTAATTACCAGGGTTATCCCTAGTCCCTTTTTTGAACAGGGGCACGACATTCCCACTCTCCAATCCCCTGGTACCACCCCTGTTGACAGTGAGGACGAAAAGATCATTGCCAACGGCTCTGCAATTTCATCTCTTGCTTCCCATAGAATCCTTGGATATATCCCGTCAGGCCCGGGGGACTTGTCTATCCTCAAGTTTTTCAAAATGCCTAACACATCTTCCTTCCTGACAAGTATTTCCTCGAGCTTACCAGTCTGTTTCACACTGTCCTCTCCAACAATATGGCCCCTCTCATTTGTAAATACAGAAGAAAAGTACTCGTTCAAGACCTCTCCTATCTCTTCAGACTCAATACACAATCTCCCGCTACTGTCCTTGATCGGACCTACCCTCGCTCTAGTCATTCTCATATTTCTCACATATGTGTAAAAGGCCTTGGGGTTTTCCTTGATCCTACCCGCCAAAGATTGTTCATGCCCTTTCTTGGCTCTCCTAATCCCTTTCTTCAGTTCCCTCCTGGCTATCTTGTATCCCTCCAGCGCCCTGTCTGAACCTTGTTTCCTCAGCCTTACATAAGTCTCCTTTTTCCTCTTAACAAGACATTCAAGCTCTCTTGTCAACCATGGTTCCCTCACTCGACCATCCTTTCCCTGCTTGACAGGGACATACATATCAAGGACACGTAGTACCTGTTCCTTGAACAAGTTCAATATTTCACATGTGTCCTTCACATATGTTCCCAACTTATGCACTTCAATTCTTGTCTGACAACATCGTATTTACCCTTCCCCCAATTGTAAACCTTGCCCTGTTGCACGCACCTATCCCTCTCCATTACTAAAGTGAAAGTCACAGAATTGTGGTCACTATCTCCAAAATACTCCCCCACTAACAAATCTATCACTTGCCCTGGTTCATTAGCAAATCCAATATGGCCTCCCCTCTGGTCGGACAATCTACATACTGTGTTAGAAAAGCTTCCTGGACACACTGCACAAACACCACCCCATCCAAACTATTTGATCTAAAGAGTTTCCACTCAATGTTTGGGAAGTTGAAGTCACCCATGACTACTACCCTGTGACTTCTGCACCTTTCCAAAATCTGTTTCTCCATCTGTTCCTCCACATCTCTGCTACTATTGGGGGGCCTATAGAAAACTCCTAACAAGGTGACTGCTCCTTTCATATTTCTGACTTCAACCCATCCTACCTCAGTAGGCAGATACTCCTCGAACTGCCTTTCTGCAGCTGTTATACTATCTCTAATTAACAATGCCAACCCCCCCCCGCCACCTCTTTTACCACCCTCCCTAATCTTATTGAAACATCTATAACCAGGGACATTTCTGCCCCTCTTCTATCCAAGTTTCCGTGATGGCCACCACATCGTAGTCCCAAGTACCAATCCATGGCTTAAGTTCACCCACCTTATTCCTGATGCTTCTTGAGTTGAACCCACATGAACACACTTCAACCCATCTACGTGCCTGCAAGTACTCTCCTTTGTCAGTGTTCCCTTCCCCACTGCCTCACTACATGCTTTGGCGTCCTGAATATCGGCTACCTTAGTTGCTGGACTACAAATCCGGTTCCCATTCCCCTGCCAAATTAGTTTAAACCCTCCCGAAGAGTACTAGAAAACCTCCCTCCCAGGATATTGGTGCCCCTCTGGTTCAGATGCAACCCGTCCTGCTTGTACAGGTCCCACCTTCCCCAGAATACGCTCCAATTATCCAAGTACCTGAAGCCCTCCCTCCTACACCATTCCTGCAGCCACGTGTTCAACTGCACTTTCTCCCTATTCCTAGCCTCGCTATCACGTGGCACCGGCAACAAACCAGAGATGACAACTCTGTCTGTCCTGGCTTTTAACTTCCAGCCTAACACCTTAAACTCGTTTATTACCTCCACACCCCTTTTCCTACCTACGTCGTTGGTACCAATGCGCACCACGACTTCTGGCTGCTCACCCTCCCCATTAAGGATCCTGAAGACACGATCCGAGACATCCCTGGCCGTGGCACCCGGGAGGCAACATACCATCCGGGAGTCTCGCTCGCGACCACAGAATCTCCTATCTATTCCCCTAACCATTGAATCTCCTACTACTATTGCTTTTCTATTCTCCCCCCTTCCCTTCTGAGCCCCAGCGCCAAACTCAGTGCCAGAGACCTGGCCGCTAGGGCCTTTCCCTGGTAGGTCATCCCCCCCAACAGCATCCAAAACGGTATACTTGTTTTGAAGGGGAACGGCCACGAGGGATCCCTGCACCGTCTGCCTGTTTGTTTTCTTTCCCCTGACTGTAACCCAGCTACTCTTCTCCTGTACCTTGGGTGTGGTTACCTCCCTGTAACTCTTCTCTATCACCCCCTCTGCCTCCCGGATGATCCGAAGTTCATCCAGCTTCAGCTCCAGTTCCCTAACACGGTCTTTGAGGAGCTGGAGTTGGGTGCACTTCCCGCAGGTAAAGTCAGTGGGGACACCGGTGGTATCCCTCACCACCCACATCCTACAGGAAGAGCATGCAACTGACCTCGCCTCCACCCCCTCTTACCTTACAGAATATAGCTGCCCTGTGGACCAACTGGACCTCCACCCTCCGACTCTGCTCCCAGTCAGCTGCACTCTCTGTAAACTCCTGGCTCCCTTCTCGCTCTTTGCGGAAATATAGGAAACAAAATGAAAGGAGCACCTTACTCCCTCCTCACCTAACTCCCTCAGTCACCAAACTCTCACTATAGCACTCAAATGCACCAAATTCAGCACTCAGTGAATGACCCCCAAAACCTCTCCAATTTCAGGCAGGGTCAGAACATGTGTATGAGATTGGCTGGGGCCCTCCCATACCGCTCACAAATATCCTCCACCCACTCAAACAACCAGCTCATCCTTGACTTTGTCAGGAGTGCTCTGTGCACTACCTTTAGCGGTATCAACCCCAGCCTCACACACGAGGTTGAGGCATTCACCTTCCGTAGCACCTCACACTACACTGCCTCCTCCAGCGTCATCTCCAGCTCTTCTTCCCATTTGGCGTTACCGCCCTCCAGAGACGCCCTATCCTCCTCCAAAACCCTCCCATAAATTGTCAAAATGACCCCCCCCCCTTCCAACCTCATCACCGACATCATCCCCTCCAGCAATGAGGAGGGAAATGCCACTGGCAAGATCGGACAGATCTTTTTCACAAAATCCTGCACCTGATTATACCTGAAACCCTCCACTCGTGGCACCCCAAACTTCGCTCCAACACCTATAGACTTGCAAACCGTCCTTCTAGGAACAGATCCTTTATTTCCACCATCACTCGCTCCTCCCATTCCCAAAACCTTGCATATATCCTCCCCAGGCTCAAACCCATGGTTTCCTCGAATCGGCAACAACTTCGACCCGACCACCACCATTCAAATGTTACCCAAACTGCCGCTAACATTTCAGTGTGGCCTCTAAGACCAGACTCCCGAAATACCTCCCTGCTTCGGGGACACTCACCTGGGGAGGCAGCTAGATGCCGTAGAAGCCAGGAGGCATGTCCTGTTCCTCTGAGAGTCCAGGAGGGTTAGAAATAGGGCAGCCAGTGCTGCCTGCGATGAGGTGGCAGCAGCCATAAGCGCTGGGAGTGTGACCAGGAGGACGGACCTCCAGCGCAGGAAGAAGGTCAATACCCGGGCAGCACGAATGAGTAGATACCAACAGCCCAACCCCCATCTGAAACCTGTCCGTCCCCACGGGAGCATTCACCCCCAACTCTCCATGTGACCCCCAACCGTGCCTTCACACACATCCCCTCCCACCAGTATAAACCACGCATGCGGCTAACAGTGCCCTCTCTGTGTCTCCTCAGGAAAAGCTCTCCCATAATCGCCGGGAGAGAGCCCCGACTCGCAGAGGGGTGCTGGACATCAGAATCCTCACCACATTCGAGGAGCGTGCGCTGGAGGTGACTGGTGCAGCTGAGGACAGAGCAATTAACTACGCGGAGGCTGCCGGACGCCGCAGAGGTGAGGAACCACTGGTCTCGACCAAGGGCACCTGTCAAATGTGAGTTGTTATTGCCTTACTGACTGACTGACCCATCCCTCCCACTGACCACATGCCCATTCTCCCGCAGGTCCTCCAGTCAATATCGCCGGCCCATCCCAGGTGGCCCCCTCTCCAACCTCCCAGGAGAACACCTCGGATGAGAGCTCTGAGGATGCCACCATAATAGTCGCAGCACATATGTCATTCCCACCATCCACCAGCGCAGATACATGCACCTCGGTGGGAAATGTTAGTGGTCAGCTTCTGTGGCACAATCTCGTGAGCACCACACTGCTGCTGATGCACATCAGGTGGAGGCAGGAACCCCCAAGTGAGACAGCAGTTGGAAGTCTGCTGGATCCCAGGACCCAGCTGGACCCCAGCCTGATGATGAGCCCGTAGGAGCGAGTGACCCAGAACTGATGGCGACATTAGGGAGCAGCTGGGAGATTCAGAGGGAGATGTCAGCGACACTCTCACAGATCCATAGCCGCTTGGAAGAGTCCCAGATGCTACGGGCGTATGAGATGTCGCTGGCAATGCATGGCACCGAGGCCAACACTGCCAGGGTAGCAACCGCAGTGGAGAGCCTGGTACATGACGCCGGCACCATTAGTGAAGGTGTCCAAGTCATAACGGAATCAGTGACAGCCATAACTGAGGGTCTCGACAGAATGTCTGCCTCGCTGGGAGATGCGCCCAGTACCAGGCTGACCTTGATGAGGTTCTGCGGGACATGTCCCGCTCTCAGATGGGTATGGCCGAGGTGGTGCAGTGCTTGTCCCAGTCACATGTGGGCATGGCTGAGGTGCTGCATAGCATGCCCCAGTCACTAAGGAGCATTGCCGAGGCTGTTGACACAATTGTGCGGACCATCGGGAACCGCCAGGGCTGGCATAACCAGATGATGCAGGGGCAGCTGGGGCTCAAAAAAGCTGCCCACCGTCCCCAGGGCTCTATGGGAACCAAGCGGGAGGAGGGGGCGTTGTCTGGCAACCCGGACCCGTCCCATGAGTGGAGATGGTGGCCATGAGCTCCCCCCCGGTTCCACACCTGATAAAGCTGCGTCTCGCAGCCAGCACATTGACAAATGTGCCGGGGCCCTCCAGCCCCAGAGCCCCCAAAGGACACCCGCCAGGGGCAGAGAAGGCCATGGGACATGGTAAGCAGCTGGCTGCTTCCACCTCCGATGTGCATCCTGCGGAGACACCTAGGCATAGTGGTAGAGCTAGGAAGGCCAAGCACATCGAGGATCACTGAGGGCACCGGGTGGGGGTAGGGAATTTGTATTACACATTAAACATCCTTGTACACAACTAATGTGATGCCTCTGTCACTTTCGTTCACAATGCGGGCCGATCTCCAAACCCTTAGCCCATCTCTCCAGGCATTCCTCCATCCCCAGGCACACCACCTGTGGTGATGGGTGTGAGCGAGCACTCAGCAGAAAGGCAGGAGTCAGACTATGGCATAGATTGTGGAGCACACAGGTCCCCGCTCGAGCCCTGGAATGTTCCCAAGGCGTAAAGATTCGGAGCTGCGGTGGCCTTGACAGACACTGGGAGCGGATGTCCTCCTCCTCCACATTGTGCCAAGTCCGCGAGAACATGGCACAGGTGTCGCATCACCTCCTTGTTGAGGGAGAGCCTCCTGTGGCACGCGTTGCCCAACATCTGTTCGAATGACCATCAACGCCTGTACACCCTGGGTCATCATAGAACTCCATCTCTGGGTCCCTCCCTGGCCTGATGGCAGCCATACCTCAGGGTGTAGGGTTGGAACCCGCACATGGGCCGCCGCCTCAAGCATCTGCTGATGCTGTTGCTACTGCTGCCGTCTCCAGCGTCTGGCCGCCCGGCCTGGCAGCAGCACCACTAGGACAAATTCTGTGTCTAATATCCTATCATGTTGTTTCAATATCTGTAAGGAATTGGGAGGGGGTGTTAGACTGAGAAACAGTGGTGGCCCCTACGCCGGGACCCTCCATTCCCCCATTGATTGTGTCCCCCCCCCCCCTCCCCCACCTTACCTAAGCAGACCCGGCCACAGCGGGCCCTCTCACTGGACCCAGACCCTGAATGCTGGATACCCGCTTCTAAGTCACTTCGACCGGGTGATGGTCCCCTCCCCGTGGCACTCACCCACCCTTCAGCATGTCTCCGGAGCCGTTTCCCATCCCCTGGGTGTTCGGGTGTTGGCTGCTGCCTCCCGTGTGGCATTGCCATCGCAGTGTTCAGACACTGTGTGCAGGCATCGCGGTCTGATGGGATACTCGGCAATGATTCCCACATGCTACATGGCCCGCATATATCCATGGGAATCCACTGAGGTTGTGTGAAGTGCTCACTTAACCATGATTGCCAATTCCCCATGAGCAATAACCTTAGCTTCAGCAGTCGATGGGGTTATGGGTGGTCGTTGGGGCAGACGGGCAAGGACAAGGATTGCCCCCGGAACGAGTACACATTGAAGGGGGGGGGGGGGTCAGCGATGATACCTCTTAAAACTGAATAGTTAGCATGCCACTCGAGTAGTTTTACATAAATGACTTTATTAAGGATTGAGATGAATTATAGGAAGAGTACTGAGTAATCATTATTAACAATTAAACATGCATTTTTAGGACATAGCAGTAATAAGTAACCAAATGGGATTTAGGATAGCTAACTTGACCAAAAGGACATTACGTCTGACATCCTATCTTTGTGAAACAATCCAGGGTGCTGGTTCTGTTGTTCTGTTTCTCACAAACAGTCAGCACAGCCTGCTGAGATTGTACATAGCTGTCAGGATGAGGATCAATCATGGGCTGCTTGCGATTCTATTGGGTGAACTTTAAACACTGCTTGCAATTCTATTGGATAAGTTTAAACATAGCAGCTTCAGGGATTGGATCGCATCCAACTGGTGTGGGATATTGATCTTTGAACGTTGCATAAGTACTGTGTTCTGGTCTTTGTTCGGCAGAACAGGTCTTGGCAGATATCCAGTCTATTCTCCGTGTACACATAACAAGCTTGATTAAATAGCCACCTTGTCCAGGTTGTCATTGTCTTTTTTCCTCTCTGTACTGAGTTGAGCCACAGGGAATAACCCCACGTGGAAGCTGACTCAATACACAGGTCTTGAACCCGCTCCCACATCACACATGATCCAGTGTTGCCATATTGGTGCCATGGCTCCCCATTTGCTCCCCCAGAACCTACCCCCCTTCTCATGGTGGCCCACCCCGAGCTAAGGGTTCCCCATCCCCAGCCGAGGGTCCCCCACTTCCCGCCGAGCACTGGTGTGGCATGCCCAGTGCCCCCAGGCTCCTTGCCTGTGAGCAAAGATGGCTACCCATCTCTTCAGCTCCCCACAGAAGCCCTTCCGCCAGGTTCACATCTTTCAAAAGGAGTACTAATTGGCACAGCATGATCATTTGTTGATGAATAATGGGAGACCGTAGGATATGGGGTGGCTCCTGTTAAATGTATGGAAATGGGCTTAAGTGGTGAAAGTTGGTTTTTCGCCACGCTATGGCGAGATCCCGATTTCGCCAATGGGAGCGGGCCAGTTGCATTGCAAACTGTTTGGCGCCTGGCATGATTCGCGTTTTCTGCCTCTCCCGCTACTCACCGGCCTCGTTTCGCTTGAGCGAGAGCGTACCGAGGCTGGAGAATCGCGCCCCATATCTTTTCTTAATGTTTGTAGCACTCAATGCACTCTCATCCAGTTTTGAGATTCTGTAAAACTTAATTACATTTAAACATTGGTTACCACGCAAGAGTAAAACATTATAGGATGCAAACATTACTCTTTGACAGTATCAATTCAGCAAATGGTTCTTTACATCCTGCACCTGCAATGATAGTTGCATCAAGATGTGACAAAAGGAATTCTAACAAGATTAAGATGGTTTTATTTGTTGGAAATGTGAAAGCACCTGAAGACATTATGGTTCAACACATCTTAAAAAATTGAAGATGTCCTTTGCTGACCTTCGGAAAATGAGAGAATTATTCGTCAGTCTCGCAACAAAAGGTTAGTTCCTTAACTCCGTGTTTTTCAAATTTTTTTTCCCGGGAACCCATTTTTACCAACTGGCTGATCTTCGTGACCCAAGCCGGTCAACAGTCTCTTACCTTTAATGCGGGAGGTGAGCCTGCTTGATCCTCGCGATCTCACTTCTATCAGGTTCACAGGGGGAGAGGGCTATGCATATATCAGGTGCAGGATTCAGCCAGTTCCTTTGTGCCGTCTTCATCTTTCTGAGGATAGAAAATCCAACCTTGCACATGTAGGTTGTTGAAGGACATGAAGGACAAAAGCAACAAAATGCTTGTTTTACTCAGCTCCGGATACTCCTCTGAGACGCTACTCCAGAATGCTGACAGTTTCATTGACTATTGCCATACTTTTAATGTGCTGTCACAGCTGAGGCGCAGAAGTTCAGTCAGCTACATTTGGAGTCAGGCTTGCCAGTCCATTTACAGTTTCCTTATTAATGCTGTTTTCTTCGATGTGTCGTAGCAGTGTGGGGAACATGTAGTCATTTTGGCTTTGCACTCACAATTGCCAAACTTTCAATTACTTTTGGAAAGCTGTGATTTCTTCACAGTGCTGAAAGCAACCATCATCCTTCCCTTGCAATTTGAGGTTCAGTGCATTTAGAATTGAAAGTTCAAGTTTCATCAGCAAACATAGATCATATAGTGCAGAAGGAGGCCATTTGGCCCATCGAGTCTTCACCGACCCACTTAAGCCCTCACTTCCACCCTATCCCCAATTTATCATGGCCAATCCACCTGACCTGCACGTCTTTGGACTGTGGGAGGAAACCGGAGCACCCGGAGGAAACCCACGCAGACACGGGGAGAATGTGCAGACTCCACACTGACAGTGATCCAGGGGGGAATCGAACCTGGGACCCTGGCGCTGTGAAGCCACCTGCTATCCACTTGTCCTACTGTGCTGCGTTTAAACGAATCAGCCAGAAAGGACAATTTCCCGAGGAGGAAAGCGTGGATTTCGTACCTCAGTTCATAAACTCTGAGTAGCTCCCCTGTCGACTGATCATTACAGTAACTCTTCAAGCCAATGAAGTCTACCGTCATTGGGATTGACAGGTCACTGTTTTGATTCAATGCTTTAATGTAGTCTAAAAGGTCAGCAAAAAACTTATAGCCACCCTTCAGTACTCAGAGGGCGATGATGAGATGATTTCCCATGGCTTTCATTATATCCCTTGCCAAATGTTCAGTACTGTCTATGATTAAACCATGAGGAATATGTACTCTCTCCAGATCAGTGATGTTTAAGGATGCAAAACAGATTGAGGTCATAGCCTTGTTCATCATCGGTGATCACCACGCAATCAGCCGCCGCCATGCTGCGATCGCACCTTGACCCCGGGTTCAGGTCCCAACACTCCCGAGCCACATGCGCACTGATGAGCAGGCACGCATGCGCAGTGCGCCCACATTTTTTTAGCTAGTCGGGGCCGCCATTTTTAAAGCCGCTCGCAGCTGGCATTGTTAAAAGCCGGCGGCTGCGGCTGTTGCGCGTGAATTCCCGCGATCGGGAATGCCACAATAGCTGGCTCCACGACTGATAGAAATCTACTTTGCTTATATGTAATAAAAGTTTAAAGGAAGAAATCATTTAGTGACATTATACTATTAAAAATCATATATTAGCCATGACAGCAGAAAAGCATGGGAACTGATCAGATAAGGAAGTCAGTTTGAAAACTGACTATCCACGTTGCAGAATAAACTCATTGTTATCATTACTGGGCAAACAGCCCAGTTCTAGAAAACATGGTGGGAAACAGGTGGTTTGATCACACCATATTATGGAAACATATAGAAATTCTCCCATGCCACATTATCTCTTAAAACATGATCGACAAACCTTTTGGACGAATTAGATCAATTATAATTATTTTAACCCAAACAGTCAGAAAGGAGACAGAACCTGAAAGATTATGATTTCCTTATGAGACAGGGAGAGAACCTTCTCTCTCTCTCTCTCTCTGAATTCATCTTTAACCTAACCTTTGAAACCTGGGGCGAGATTCTCCGACCACCCGCCGGGTCGGAGAATCGCCGGGGGCTGGCGTGAATCCCGCCCCCACTGGTTGCCGAATTCTCAGTCACCGGATATTCGGCGGGGGCGGGAATCGGGCCGCGCCGGTTGGCGGGCCCCCCCGCGCGATTCTCTGGCCCGGATGGGCCGAAGTCCCACTGCTAAAATGCCTGTCCCGCCGGCGTAGATTAAACCACCTACCTTACCGGCGGGACAAGGCGGCGCGGGCGGGCTCCGGGGTCCTGGGGGCGGGGCGGGGTGATCTGGCCCCGGGGGGGTGCCCCCACGGTGGCCTGGCCCGCGATCGGGGCCCACCAATCCGTGGGCGGGCCTGTGCCGTGGGGGCACTCTTTTCCTTCCGCCTTCACCACGGTCTCCACCATGGCGGAGGCGGAAGAGACTCCCTCCACTGCGCATGCGTGGGAATGCCGTCAGCGGCCGCTAACGCTCCCGCGCATGCGCCGCCCGGAAATGTCATTTCCGCGCCAGCTGGCGGGGCACCAAAGGCCTTTTCTGCCAGCTGGCGGGGCGGAAATTCGTCCGGCGCGGGCCTAGCCCCTTAAGGTTGGGGCTCAGCCCCCTAAGATGCGGAGCATTCCGCACGTTTGGGGGGGGGGCGCAATGCCCGACTGATTTGCGCCGTTTTGGGCGCCAGTCGGCGGACATCGCGCCGATACCGGAGAATTTCGCTCCTGTTCTTACTTTGCTTTGCAAATAGCTACTTCCTTTTGTTTCATTTTTGTATTGTGCATTTTGATCTAAGAAATTACCATGAACTGAATTGTATTTTTGATTCAACTCAACCATCCGTATTTGCGTTTGACAAACAAACGTTCTAGATTCTCTATTTGCATAAAATTTGACTTGCTCAGTAGACTTTAAAACTGACACAAATAAAGCTATACTTGACTTCACCCAAGAAGCTCAGTCTCAAGTTCTGTCGATTAATATATCGTGCGGCGACACATAAATATATTAACAAAGTACAGATCCATCAGCGACCCTCCCGACACACCCCGCGGGTCGCGACCCCCACTTTGAAAATGCCTGCCTTAACTGACTGCAGTTCTAGACAATGGATAAAGGTATATAAAACATGACAGGCGGGATTCTCCATCCCGCCGCACCCACCTTCTGGTGCGGCGTGCCCCTGATGGCAGCAGGATTCTCTGTCCCGACAGCCGGCCAATGGGGTTTCCCATTGTGGGCACCCCCACCTTGTCGGGGAAATCCACAGACGTCAGTGCGCTGCCGGTGAAACAGAGGATCCCGCCGATGGAGAATCCAGCCCTACAACTTTCACAACTCATATAAAACAACTTTGTGTCATAATTCCACTGAAGTATCATATTTTCATGACAATTTTTCAAATAAATATATGTATATAATTAAGTCATCAAATAAAACAACAGTTTCAAAAGAGGCAACTTATTTTAGCAGAAATTTAGAAATGGTTGATTCCCAAAGTACAGGGGCGAAATTCTCCCCCAACGGCGGGATGTCCGCCGACTGGCGCCAAAGCCGGCGCCAATCAGACGGGCATCGCGCCGGCCCAAAGGTGCGGAATGCTCCGCATCTTTGGCGGCCTAGCCCCAACATTGAGGGGCTAGGCCGACGCCGGAGGGATTTCCGCCCCGCCAGCTGGCGGAAATGGCGTTTGTTGCCCCGCCAGCTGGCGCGGAAATGCGGCGCATGCGCGGGAGCGTCAGCGGCCGCTGTCAGTTTCCCGGCGCATGCGTGGGAGCGTAAGCGGCCGCTGTCAGTTTCCCGCGCATGCGCAGTGGGGAGAGTCTCTTCTGCCTCCGCCATGGTGGAGGCCGTAGCGGAGGCGGAAGGGAAAGAGTGCCCCCTTGGCACAGGCCCGCCCGCGGATCGGTGGGTCCCGATCGCGGGCCAGGTCACCGTGGGGGCACCCCCCGGGGTCAGATCGCCCCGTGCCCCCCCCCCAGGACCCCGGAGCACGCCCACGCCGCCTGGTCCCGCCGGTAAATACCAGGTTTGATTTACGTCGGCGGGACAGGCAATTCCTGGGTGGGACTTCGGCCCATCTGGGCCGGAGAATCCAGCGGGGGGTCCCGCCAACCGGCGCGGCCCGATTCCCTCCCCCGCCCAATCTCCGGTACCGGAGACTTCGGCGGGGGCGGGATTCACGGCGGCCAACGGCCATTCTCCGACCCGGCGGGGGGTCGGAGAATGACGCCCCAGGACACCAACACAGTTAGAAAAGGTGGAGAAGATGACATAAAGCTGTAACTTATGGTAAGCAATTATGGTAAGATCTGGGGCTGGATTTTCCAATCCCACAACCGCATGTTTCTCGGAGGCGTGCCTTTCTCTGGCGGCGGGATTTTATACTGCCACTGCTTGTCAATGGGATTTCCCATTGACAAGCGATGGCAGTAGAAAATCCCACCGCCAGAGAAAGGCACGCCTCCGAGAAACATGCGGTGAACTGCCGGCAGGAACAGAAAATCCCAACAGCTGGAGAATTCCAGCCCTAATTTACAAATTGCATAAATCATAGAACAATGGAAAGACTGATTTTTAAAGTCTGTGAAAGTAAGAATTTGATGGCATGATATTTATTGATTTTAACAAGAAAAGAAATATCAGGAAAGTAGCATTAAAATAAATTAAAATGGGTTGAATAAAACATTCCTTTCATTCAAAGTACAATTAATATAAAAACTGCTTGAGTTTTCTACCATGTAGGAAACTACAAAAGGTTTCCTGCAAGTGTAATTTATGCTGAACACAGTGGCAGAGGATGAAGTGAAACTTCAGAGGGAGATGGGATCAAAGGCTATGGGGAGAAAGCAGGACTAGGCTATTGAGTTGGATGATCAGCCATGATCGTGATTAATGGCGGAGCAGGTTCGAAGGGCCAAAAGGCCTCCTCCTGCTCCTATCTTTTATGTAGCCAAACCTGTCAATGGGCAATGAAACAAAGGAAGAGTTGATAACTTCACCTCAATAAATCAAAAGTTCCCTGTTATGATGCAGACTTTTAGTTACATCTAGGAGATTCTCAGTCACAATATTTTCAGCTGTACATTTTATACATTGTCCAGAAACACAAGAAATCCATGCACCCAAGTGCCTTTGATGCAGGTGTGATTCTCCTTTGCAGAATCTAAATGCTCCAGCCAAAGGAGAATCAGTACTATGTCCTGCTGCCACGAGGAGGGTCGCTGAGGTGGTATTCTCATAGCTTGACTGTACAAAAATATGAATAGTGGCAATCGCACCAGACTCCCTACACCTACTGGTGTCAAGCTGCCATTTTGAATGGATGCCCCATCCCAGCATCCCAGCCCCCATGCATTGATCCGAAATCAATGTTTATATAGAGTCTTGTTCAGATTGACAGATGCTGGCCACTAACCTATGCTCAGTGCTTTTGTTAGAAAAGAGAAAGTGAAAGCACTTAGCATTGTTGAAGTGGCCAGCATCTGTCAATCAGAACAAGAATGCTTATAAACAGTGAGGTTTGGATCAATGCAGATGCACTCAAGCCTGAAGGAAAAGATAAATAAACAAACCTCCGGGCAGCTTTGTTTAAACAATTAAGCTGTCAATCAAAGGCTTGTGAAAGATACTGGACTGTGAAATTGAATGAATGTTAGGCATTTCAAAGCATCTGGGGGATTTCAATGCTTTTAAAGTGTTTCTAGGAAGGCTGTGATACTCCAAAAAGCTTTTTCTAACCACAGAGAGCACTTAGCATCGGTGAAGTGGCCCAGGGACCAGCTGTGACAGGGAAAGTCTTCTTGGCTTTAATCTTCAATGAACAGACGGATATGCTCATCAGCTGTCAGGAAAAGCAGTTCAGAGGGAAAAGGCTACTTCAAAGTTAAAACAGATCAGACAAGGATGATGAATTTGAACAGAGGACTGCCTGAAATTACCATGTCAATAGTAATCTCCATGTTACCCAGTGTTGGAAGAAACAGTCTAGACAAGGGACCCCCATCTTGGGGGGGGGGGGGATCAACCCCGAGCCCACCTAACCCCCAGGACCCTTGAGGGGCCCTCCCTTTGCAGCCTGGCAGCGGCAAAGAGGCAAAGGAGAAATAATTGAATCCCCTTGACCCCCCCTTAGGGTCCAGCGCACCAGGACAACGTTTGTCCACACTTGCACCAATGCCTGCCCAGTGGAGTTCCTGCTGCGAAGGATGGAGTAAAATGGGTGTGTGGAGATTCGTGTTTCCAGCCCGTTACTCATATTCTAATGAATGCATATCAGCTCTTTGCATGTTCCCACTGGCGTGGGGCAGAAAGCACACTACAGCCAGCAGGGTAGGACCAGAGTCAGGGGATGGGTCTGTGCCCACCACTGATCCTGTTTTTCGGCTGGAAACTCCGCCCAATCAGGATTCCTAATCTTACCAGCGGGGAATGGAGAATCGCCTCCCCCCCTACAATTCTAATTATTCCCAAGATTATATAAAATAATGAGTAAATTAAATTTGAATATACCTATTTTGAAATCTGCTTAAAACAATTTACTATCACTATATTTCTGAGAGAAAATTACTGAATATGATTTCAGTTCAATCTAATCTTCATTTATGAATAATTTACAGAACTGTAATCTGTTGCAAGGTTTGATACCACAGTAAATCATTAAAAAGTGAAGCACAAGCAGTTATGTCACTTATCTGTATGCCATCATTGTATTACAGGAGTTTGAGCACTGCATAACATTATATTTATTAAAAATATACGTGCTTGACATTTCTTATATTTGCTGTCCCTCTGCCATGGACATGATTTTACAAAATCAATAATTTGCTGAGTTACCAATCACATGTCTTAATGCTGAGAATTGGCTCCAAGTAGAGACAAAAGGAGCAACTTTCTGACTTTGCATTCCGAACAAGATGCCTTGCTGGCGAAAGTATATATTATAAATGTTGTGGATTCAGTGTTTGATTTTCTGAAAATTTAAATAATTCTAAAATGCATGCTTGGCAGCCAAAGCTCCCCTCTAGTAGCAGAAAACAAATGGTTCTTTATGTACCTGCTTAACAAGAGGAAGTGAAAAACGGAGGTATAATTTATGTGCTGCCTTTGCACAGCTCCAAGCAACTGCTTCACAACAATTTTAGAATTGAGTTGTGGAAGCAAATCAGACAGAAGGTACATGCTCGAATATGGGAAATTAAGCCAGATAGGCGAAGAAAGTCCCAGCACTAACAAAGAAAAGTACAGCACAGGAACAGGCCCTTCGGCCCTCCAAGCCTGTGCCGATCATGATGCCCTAACTAAAAACAAAACCTTCTGCTCTTACTCAGTCCATATTCCTATATTTCCTCCCTATTCATGTACCCATCCAGGAGCCTCTTAAATGTTGCTAATATGCCTGCTTCCGTCACATCCTCTGGCAGCAGATTCCAGGCACTCACCACTCACTGTGTGAAAAACTTACCGTGTACATCTCCCTTAAACTTTCCCCCTCTCATCTTGAACCTGTACCCTCTTGTAATTGACACTTCCACCCTTTGAGAAGCCTGTGACTATCCACCCTGTCTATGTCTCTCATAATTTTGGAGACCTCCATCAGGTCTCCCCTCAGCCTGTCTTTCCAATGAAAACAATCCTAGTTTATTCAACCTCTCCTCAAGCCAACACCCTCAAGACCAGGCAATATCCTGGTGAACCTTCTTTGCACTCTCTCCAAAGCTTCCACGTCCTTCTGATAATGTGGTGACCAAAACTGCATGCAATACTCCAAATGCGGCCCAACCAAGGTTTTACACAGTTGCAACATGATTTCCCAACACCTGTACTGAATGCCCTGGCTGATGAAGGCAAGCATGCCATATGCCTTCTTAATCACCTTGGCTACCTGTGTTGCCACTTTTAGGGAACTATGGACCTGCATGCCCAGATCCCTCTGTATGTTAATGTTCCTAAGGGTTCTGCCACTTACAGTATAATTCATGCCTAGATTTGATCCCCCAAAATGCATCACCTCACATTTGTCTCAATTAAACTCCATCTGCCATTTCTGTGCCCAAGTTTCCAATCTATCTAAAGCCTGTTGTATTCTCTGACAATCCTCAATACTATCAGCAACTCCGCCAATCTTGGTGTCATCGCAAGTTTACTAATCAGACCACCAACATTTTCCTCCACATCATTTATATATACTACAAACAGTGGTCCCAGCACTGATCCCTGCAGAACACCACGAGCTGCAGACCTCCATTCTGAAAAGCACACTTCCACCACTACTCTCTTCTATAACCAAACCAGTTCTGTATCCATCTAGCCAGCCCACCCTGAATCCCATGTGATTTTATTTTTTGTATCTGTCTGCCATGTTGAACCTTGTCAAATGCCTTACTAAAGTCCATATAAACTACGTCCACAACTTTTCCCTCATCAATTTTCTTTGTCACCTCTTCAAAAAACTCAATCAAGTTCGTGAGACATGACCTTCCCCGTACAAAACCATGCTGCCAGTCACTAACTAGTCCATTTTTCTCCAAATGTGCATATATCCTGTCCCTCAGTATCTTTTCCAAAAGCTTCCCCATCACTGATGTCAGGCTCCACTGATGTCAAGCTTCCCCACCATTGATGTCATCCCGAGCTGTCCCAGAACACAAGACAGAAAATTCATCAGGACTTCTGCTTCTGATAGTATACAGTAATCAGTTTACAAAAGATGGAGATAGAGGCATCAACATTATAGGCCTTGAGGAGAGTATTTGTGTTGGTTGATGTATTTGACATTGGAGTCACATTTAACCAGAAATTTAGGATAGGCAATACTGAAAAACTACTAAAACAACCTAATTTAAAAGGAAATGTACTGTAGCATTTTTAGGAATCTTCTTTTAAGATTTTGACATGTCTTCTCACCCAGGAATAAGGTGGTCCTGGACAAAACTGATTTTTTTTGGCTGGCTGTTATTCAGCAGTTTAAAGGCAATTGTGGAGAGGAAGAATAATGAAATACGTATGATCGCTTTGTCATATTGTGACATACCATAGTATTTTCATGATGCAAAAAGACATTTTAATGCACATTGTACCATAACATCCATTTGACAGATTGCAAAAGGCTCACTGAACACTTCTCCTGTCTCATTAATGTGCAAGTCATTGTGATAATTAATATGATTTTCCACTACTATGAAATTTATTTAAGGCTTAAAAAGTGTAACTTTACATCAAGGTTCAGTCCTTTCTATGTGAATAGCAATCATTTTATACCCAGAAATGACCTTGAACAGGAATTTTTCTGATCATAACTTGGATGTAAGGTTGTCTATTATATATATTAAAGACATTACCTAAGATGGTGAAAATTATGCACTTATTAAAATTGAAAATTAGTTATTTGCTCAATGAGGAACCGGCAATAAAAGACAATTGAAAAATATCAAAAATAAATAATTAAAGTTTTGTTTTCCAAAATTACATTGATAGAGGCTGAACAAATAGTAACTTACCTTGGCAAAATTTTACCTATTTCAAATTTATGTGAATGGCTTACCAATTCAGCTTCAATTCCCAGAAATGTTGCAATTACTTACCTGTGAAAAAAATGACATAAAGTTATTGAAGGGAAGATAAAACCCCCCACAAATAACTAGCACGTTAGATATTTCACACCAAAACTGTTTCATAATTTTATTTTGGTGCACTTAAGAGGGAAATAAGCAAAGAAGGAAGTTGCATTTATTTGGTGCCTTCCACAACCTCTGGATATTCCAAAGCACTTTACGGTCAACACAGTACTCTTTAATTGTAGTTACTGTTGTATCATAGAAATGGTGCGAAGGAGAAAGAGAGAGCTGGAGTCAAGGATGGGAGATATTCAGTGGCAAGAGTGGGAGAGACGAAGGGACAGGGCGATGTTGGAATAGAGTGGACGGGGAGAGGGCAGGAGAGATGACGTGGAAGGAGCGGTGGGAGGGTAGAGAGAGGAAGGGCAAGGGTAGCAGTGAAGAAGGAGAGTGTAGCGGGAGGGGGAGGAAATGGAGGGAAGGCATGGTGGGGCAGGAGAGGAGAAAGGAGAGTGTGAGAGAAGGAGAGAGGAAGGGGGAGGGTGGTGGGGCAGCAGAGAGCTGAGGAAGAGCAAGAGAGAGAAGCAGCGGGGACAGCGTGGGAGAGAGGAAGGGGAGCGGAGAGGGGTCAGTTTGAAAGTGGAGGAACTGGGAGGTAGGCTGGAGGGAGAGAAGAGGGCGGAGTGGAATGGAACGGGAATTGGGGAAAGAGAGGCGAGGGTGGTGAAGTGACGATTCAGCTTGCGAGTTAATTTTTCCCTCTCACACCATCAAATAGTTCCCAGTCCAGGAAGGCTATTGTGCCACTGGGATCACAATCCAGCTTAGTCTAATGCCTTCAGGGGATTAAAAGAGAAAAGCTAAGGAAATTAAAATTGTAGAAAGAATGAGACGTTCTGTAAACCTGATTATGTTTTTTCTTTCACTGATTGAAAGCAAGAATCTCACAAGAGTAAGCAGCTTCAGCTCTTGACCTATATATTTGTAATGTTTTTGATATGATGTCATCTCACCAGGAGGTTTCTCCTTTGATTTCACCTCAAGTTTTTTTTTCCCAAACTGCTTCACCTAAAATATCACTAAAGTGGGCGTCTTGTGTTCCAGCAGGATGTTAGAAATATCCAGTTTCAAATCAGACTTTTTAAAATCCATGCTTCAAATCTACAGCTCTCCTGACAATTAATGTAAACTGCTGCTAGTCTGTATTCATCACATATGTACAAGGCATTCTATAAAATAGCTTGCTGCAGTTCTCGCAATATAGAAAATGGACATTTTAAAATCTGTTGGAATATGCCTGGATCCAGGAGAGAGGGAGCAGCTAAAGACCAAATAAGTCTCAACGCTTAGAGGAGCGAAACAAGTTACCAAGCTGAGGAAACTACAGAACTAAATCTCTGGGAAAATTGCATGTCTACATAAGGAACAGTGTAAAGTATACATGTGAAGCTTTTTCTTGTGTTTGGCTAAGAATAAACTACTGAATGGAACACTATTTTTAAAAAAACTATTTTTTATTCTCCTTTTTCCCATTTTCATTCAAATTTACACACACACACCAAAAAAAAAATCAGTGGCAACAAATACAATGTCAATCCCCTTGTCAACAATACCTTCCTCCCACCAATCCCCAAACAAACCTCAACATTTTAAATACAAATATCAATGAAAAGGAATCCGGAAACTACTATCACTCAATATATAATCACCAACAACATACACAGTCCAAACGCTCCCCTCTCCCCAACACCCAACCCCCCCCCCCCCCCCAAATGTTCAATGTCATCCAACTCTTGAAAGTGCATAATAAACAAAGCCCATGAATTGTAGAACTCTTCTATCCTTCCCCTCAACTCAAACTTCACTTTTCAAGTGTTAAAAACTCCAACAGATCCACCCGCCACACCAGGGCACAGGGTGGAGATGCTGACCTCCACCCCAACAGGACCCACCTTCGAGAGATCAACGAGGCAGAGGCTAAAACATCTGCCTCCGCACCCACTTCCAACCCCGGCCGATCCGATACCCCGAATATGGCTTCCAGGCGACCCGGTTCAAGCTAAATATGAACCACCTTCGCGATTACACTGAAGACCTCCCTCCAATACCCCTCCAGCTTTGGACAGGATCAAAACATATGAACGTGATTCGCGGGGGCCCTCCCACAACGTTCACAACATCCTCTACGCCCTCAAAGAGTCGGCACATCCTTGCTTTGGTGAGGTGCGCCCTGTACACCACCTTCAGCTATCTCAGCCCCAACCTCGCACACAAAGTTGAAGCATTCACTCTCTGGAGCAACTCCCATTTTGTCTTAATCCCCTCCAGCGGTGCCTTCTCTTCTCCCATAACCACCCCATAAATCGCTGACACCACCCCCTCTCCACTCCCCCTGCCGTCAGCACCTCCTCCAACAGTGTGGGGTCCGCGCCACCGGAAAGTTCTGTATCGCCTTCTTAGCGAAATCTCAGACCTGCATGTACCTAAACATTTGCCCCTGCCCCAACCCATATTTCGCCCCCAGCACCTCCAGTCCCGTAAATCGGCCTCCCAAAAACAAATCCTAACTCCCTTTTCCTTGCATTTCCAAAAACTCCCAACTCACTTCCCTGGCTCAAATCGATGATTCCCCCGAATCGGCATTTCCCTTGACCCTGCCCCCAGCCTAAAGTGCTGACACAACTGCCTCCAGGTTATCAACGTTGCTACTAACACTGGAATCCCCAGACCTATACAATCTCTCGTAAAACTCCTCAAACACCCTATTAACCTGACCCGGAGCCACCGGAACACTTAGGTGAGAGTGGCATCTTACCAAAAAAATTGCAGTGTCAGTTCCAGTGAAGAAAATGGTATGGACCTTGCCGACAGATTTGATGGGACTTTTCGTGGAATTTTGAGCTTCTTAAAGAAAAGTTTTTTTCCAGGTGACTCTTGCTGTACCCTTGGCAGCCTCCCACTGATTTGATCTCCCCAGGGTTACTTGATCACTGCAATCACTGGAGAACTCCATATATATGCCTCTCCAGCACTCGTTCCAGATCAACGAGAGGGAATAGCAGCACAAAATCCAGCACCGCATTTCATGGAGGTAGCCCTGATCATGCTCCTGGATTGTGTGCAGCAGAAGTGTGATGTTCTCTACCCACCCTCCAGGATGTAGCACATCAGCAAGGTCAGCACCCTTGCCTGCAAGAAGAGGATAGGCCAGCAATGTTGGAAGAAAATGAATGATCTTCGCGTGGCCACGGTAAGTCTGCCATCTCCAGTCTCTCACTGCACCCCTCACCCACCCCTCACACCGCCAAAGTGATCTCTCACCCAATCAACTCTTGGGTCACCCACCTGTCATGAGGCCCTCTACTCCTGCACCCCCACCCCCAAACACTTTGGTACTCCTCTGCCTCAATTCTGCTCTTCACGTCCCTACTCCCACTCCAGTCCCATGCATGCCACTTCTCAACCATCTGATTTGGCGGGACTCCCGTCTACACTTTTGTCATCTGTATCCCTGCAGGACA
Organism: Scyliorhinus torazame; assembly: GCF_047496885.1. Lineage (NCBI taxonomy): Eukaryota > Metazoa > Chordata > Chondrichthyes > Carcharhiniformes > Scyliorhinidae > Scyliorhinus > Scyliorhinus torazame. The sequence continues at coordinate 96,867,655 of NC_092713.1, forward strand.
AAATCGAGGACAACCAATGTGAGAGGGCACAGCCACCCAAAGTTATGGGGGAGCTTCGCACCCTCATCGCCCTGAGGAAAGAGCCTTGATCTGACTGGGGAGGAGCAGGACTTTGCCTGTGCACAAGACAAAGTGGGGGTAGCGAGAAAAAGTGAGAAATCGAAGGACAAACATCATTCCACAAACTTTGTGAATAAACATTCTGCATTATTTATTCCCCCGTGATGTTCCAATGTCATCTTCCTTCCCTTGCAGGGCAATCAGAAAAGCAGCCTGGAGCATCCTCGTTCCCACTGGACACCACATACCCAAGCAGCTCAGGGGGTAAATTCTCAGGCATTAGCATCGAAGAGGCGTCACAGCTGTCACCCGTAGCCTCCACCAGTGCAGATAGTCACATATCAGTGGCATTGAGTAGCAGGCATATTTCTGGGTCACTCACTGATGAGCACCTCACAGCTGATGATCCTCAGCAGGTGGAGGCATGGACATCTCGGAGATCCGACATTTGGAGGAATACCAGAACCCAGGACTGCTGAGCCCCTGGCCGATGATATGTCCTGGGTCCGATTGTCCCTGTGTTGCCCCCCCCCCCCAGGGGATACCTCCCAAAGACATCTCAGGCAACAGGGCATGGAAGGTAGCAGAAGGTAGCAATCTCATGTGTGGATCCTGGGGAACTACCTAGATGAAGTGTGAGGGTTAGGAAGTGTAATAAACTGTAGGCACCTAGTGGGCATGGATGAGCGGATGCACTAATTAATATAGGTCACCACCATAAAAATGCACATATAAATAAACATAATTTTATTTACAAGCAGATCCTCCGCCCTGTCATTTCATGGAACCATGCATCGCAAACCGCTGTGCACACAAGGTACATAATCCCTGTGCAGTGCGAGTGGCAGTACTATCTCTCTGCCACCTCCCACACTGATGACTCAGTGAAGACTCAATACTGCTGCCCCTTCTTTCCCCCTGCCCACTCTTTCCCCCCCACACCCCCACCAGCATCAATGCTCCAAGGAGACATCCCTCCAGGCGCTGCTCTCCATCAAACACATCTGAGATCTGCGAGGGCCCCAAGAAACTACCATGGAAGCTCCCTGGGAAATGGGCACACACCTGCATGATTCACATTGTGTGGTCACAAACGATTTTAACAAAGAGTGGAATTCCTTACGATTCACAATTAGCACCAAATGATAGAGAGTTCAGGGCCATCTGGGTACAGTCTATCACACTCTGTGCCTGGGGCATGCCAGCTGAGCAGGTGAAGCCCATGGCCCTGGCATCTTGGCTCTACTGATCTGGGTACAATGGATATAAAGGTGGGCCCTCGCATAAAGGCATCTGTAACCTCTGTAATGCTTTTGTGTGCAGCTGACTAGGAGATGCCACATAGATCACCAATGCGGCCCAGAAATTAGCCGCTCAATAGACATTCAGTGCGGCGGTTAATTTAAGGGCCTTGGGCAGCTGGTGTCACATTTCTTGTGGTGCCAGCTCCTATAGGACATGGAAAAGATGGTCCACCATCCTCTGAGACAGGTGCAGTCTTCTCCGGCACCTTGGCTTCGACATGTGTGGATAGAAAGTCCGACGTCAGAAGACCCTTTGCCGGTAGTCTCAAATGGGGCTGTTCCCTGTCCAATTATGGGCCCAGTCTCCCGCTTCTCAGCAGGACGCTGGTCCAGGCCATGTACAGCGGCATGTCTCTGCTGCTGCTCTGTCACAGGTAATAGAAACGCCAACTCGACAGGTTCCATGATTCTCCAGAATCATGCACTGAAAAGAGAAGAAAATCAAAGTGAGCGGTGAGAGTTCCTGAGAAAGCCCTGACCCTCAGCCCTCTACTCCTCTGGGACCTCCACCAAGTGCTTCCCCCTTAGTGAGTGCCACTCCATTCAGTCTCACACCCTCCCCTCTTGCACTAGCATACCCCCACAACTGTCCCTCTCAACTCCACTGGAATTACGCGCTGGTCCACATCAGTGTATCCTGTGTGATGTAAACTCTAGTATGAGTATTGGGGTTCAATGCTTGGGACCCCAACTATTTTGATGGAAACCAAATAAATTAAAGCACATGAACTGAAACTAAAAGGGGCAGCCCCTTAAAGGGATACTGCCTCAATCAAAACCAAATCACAAATTAAACTTTAAACATCAAACCAAAAGGTGATTAGAAGGGTCGATAAAGTACCCCAGTCCAGCGGTGCCTAGTGGGCATAGAAGGCCTCTATGGTGCCCATGGACACTGCATGCTCTCTCGTCAGACACACCTGGCCGCAAATGTAGCTGCGGTAGAGGGGCAGGCAGTTATAATTTTGGAAGATATAGGAGCAGAATTAGGCCATTCGGCCCATCAAATCTTCTCCATCATTCTATCATGGCTGATATGTTCCTTATCTGTTACCTACATACTACAGACCAAGAGCTGGTTTGCAAAATCAGCCAGAGCATCGCCTGCCTAGAACACATGACCTAGGAGCTGGAGTAGGCAATTTAGCCTCCCAAGCCTAACCATCTTCAATGTGATCATAGCTGATCCCGTCCTGACCTCAACTCCATAGTCCTGCCCGTTCTCCATAACCCTTCAACCCATTACAAATTACAACTCCTACTGTCTAACTCCTCCTTAAATTTACTCATTGTCCCTGCATCCGCCACATTCTGGGGTAGCGAATTCCACAGATTCACAACCCTTTGGGAGAAGCAGTTTCTCCTCATATGTGTTTTAAATTTGCTGCCACATATTCTAAGATTAGACCTCTTGTTTTGGAATGCCCCACAAGAAGAAGCATCTGCTCCACGTCTATTTTATCCATACCTTTTAGCATCTTGTCTACCTCGATTTGATCTCCCTCATTCTTCTAAACTCGAGAGAGTATAGGCCTAAGATGTTCAATCTCTCCTCGTATGACAAACCCCTCATCTCTGGAATCAATCTTGTGAACCTCCTCTGAGCTGCCTCCAATGCCACTACATCTTTCCTCAAATAAGGGGATCAAAATTATGCACAATACTCCGGGTGCAGTCTTATCAATGCCTTGTACTTCCTTACTTTCATACTCAATTCCTTTTGCTATAAATGATGTGGAGATGCCGGCGTTGGACTGGGGTGAGCACAGTAAGAAGTCTTACAACACCAGGTTAAAGTCCAACAGGTTTGTTTCGATGTCACTAACTTTCAGAGCGCTGCTCCTTCCTCAGGTGAATGGTGAGGTATGCATTTCATTTGCGTTCCTTATTATCTGCTGCACCTGCTCGTTTTCTGTGACTCATGCACGAGGATACCCAGATCCCTCTGCATTGGAGAACCCCAAAGTCTCTCCCCCTCGGTCATCTGCTGCCTGGCCTGTTCAATGCTTGGGACTCCAACTAATTTAATTTAACTATAAAAACTAAATTAAACAAACTGAGGGACAAATTAAAATGGGTAGCCCCTTTAAGGGATACTGCCTCAAACAAAACAAAACACATATGAGATTTAAATCATTAAACAAAAATGTGATCAAGAGGGTCAATAAAGCCCCCTGGACCTTGCTGCACCCACCAGGCATGGAAGGCTTTAAAAAAAAATTAAATCAATGTCTCCTGTGACAGATGAGGCACAGCTGATTAAAGTGAAGTCTGCAATTAGCATAACAGGCGCACATCTAGATGGCACGCACATTCTCTCATTTCACAGCCCTCCACCCTTAATCCTGAGAGACAAACTTCCTAGATAAGTGCAATCGATATTCAATAGAGTTCAACCCCTTGGTCCTCAGAGTTCAGCCTGAGTGTTGTAAGTCTCTTCATTCTCATTAGGCAAGTATTCAACCCGTTCCTGAGAAGCCCATTCTTCACTTGCAGTCTGGTCTCTCACGGGACCCGACCCAGGAACCTCACAGTCGCCACCACTGCTGACCCTCAGTATTCATCTCCTCCTACCCACTTTCCAGCTCCCACTAAAGATGGGCAATCCCTCAGTGGTAATTTAGCCACAAGCCTAGCAAGGAGGACACAGGAAACAATGTTTGCATGCCAGCCTCCAGATCCTCTTAAAACAAGGGGTGCCCCAAAGTGAATGGAAGGTAAGGCCTGTTAGTGGCCTCTCCCCTGATATTGAGTGACTGAACGCCAGCCCAGAGTTGAACGTTTCTGTGCCCACCCTAGTCCTCTCCGGTGCACCCTGATGAGAGAAGAGTCTGGAGAACCATGGCTGCCTGAGCAGTCACCTCCAATATACCCCTCAGAGGTGAGGTCTTCAGGTTCAGGCTAGAATGGACCTGCTGTAAATGACGGCAGCATAATGTCACCCTGCCGCCCAGTGCACGTTCCATTAGGGCTGAAGGTCTAGAGCAGGGTTTTTCAAACTGGGGGTCGCTACCCGTGGGTGGGTCGTGGGCGGGTGTTGCGGGGGTCACAGAACAATCGGTTGTGACACTCCCGATCGTGGGAGAAACGCCCAATGGTTGTGACTGGCTTTTAGGTTGAGAATGTTGGCCGGGACTGCCAGCAGCCGCAGCATTTTGCCTTGCTCCATCCGATTGGCACCCAGGTTATTCAATGGGTGATTAGCTTTCCTAACGTCACATCCGGCACCTCATTGTTCCGCTGCCCAATAAGAGGAGGCAGGGGCGGTACTTCCGGCGGTGGGACTGTTGGAGCTCAGGTTTGTGAAGGACACTGAGAGCAGCTGAGTGAGGTTTGTGTGAGAGGTGAGAAGGCGGGTCATGATGCTGGCAGTTAGCATCAGTTCACTGGCTTCCACTGTGCTTCAATGTCTACACCATCACAGGGGGGATGAAGTATGTGATAACTACATAAACAGGGATTACAGCTATTTGTTTGTTCTTCAAACTGAGACCCAAGAAGAAGGCACCAGCAGCAATCACAGAAAAAAATTGACACGTGGCACTTTTCTTGGGCAGGGAATGTGTAATTTCAGGACCAGCATGTGAAATCTCCGTGAATGTTTGAAACCTTTGCAATTGTGTCACTATAATAGTGTATTATAAATTATCAATCTTCCCAAATAAAACTCATGGGACACCACGTGCAGCATGCCCTTCAGGCAGATCTGGCAGTGCGCAGGCCCAGCGAGGCAGACTGCCATCTGTTGATGTCAGCGTGCTGTCCCAGGACCAAATTTCTTTTTAGAAACAGCAGAGACTTCCCACCAAGTGGCGACAGAGAGCAGGTCAAGCGCCCGGCACGTACACTGACGTCATGCGATCTGTGCTTTGGCCACAAAATCTCGGAGGCAAGATTCCTCTATTTTGCAGCTGCCAGCAAGCAACAGGAGTGTGTGAAGAACTGAAGATGGACTAGTTTATAATAATGAAGAGAGGGCCAGAGACACAAACAGGCCAGGATCTCACAACTGAATCCACTGGAGAGAGCCTCCCAGGAGAGTCCACGCCAGGGTAAACAGTGCTGGTGTGAGTTCCAGGGCCTCTGATGACAACCCATTAAGAAGAAGATGAAATCGGGAACAAAGCATTATAAAAAGAGGATTTTTTGAGGTATGGCTTTATTAATTGTGCCAATGCAAATCAGGATGCAACGCCCATGTGCGTATTGTGCAGAGTAATACTGGCAACTGAAAGAATAAAACCATCAAAACTTCAAAGGCATTTTAAGCCTAAGCATGGCAAGTTCGAGGACAATCATCTTGATTTTTTTCAAAAGATACACTGAGAACTTAGATCATCAGCTTAAGCATTGAATGATAAAGAAAGTGAGGTCATGAGGACCAAGCAGGCTCACCTGTCGCATTACAGGTAAGCAAAAAGCCATTTGCGAAGTCCGGCCTGCATGGGTCCCGAAGGATGGCCGCTTGGTAAAAATGGGTCCCAGGCAAAAAAAAGAGTGCTCGCTAATGATATCCAAATGTATTAAAATGAGGTTCCTGGGCTCCCTCGGCACGATTTGCACTACTCCACTGGTGATGGTGGGTGGGTGGGGGTGAAATTTCCAAAACCCAAACACGTCAGAGCGAATCATGTTTTCCGATTCTCTCCGTATTTTGATCCCACACCGAATTTCTCACAGATAGAGGGAGGAGGGCTCAAAATTAGCCCCTATATATTGTCTACAAAGATAGTGTTTGGTTAATAGTGTTTTTGTAATTCATTACAGTAAACATCTTAAAACTTATCTGACATTCTTTCAGCCATTAAGTGGAAGTACGAATTTCTTTTTAAAAGTTACTGGTCTCCAAATAGAATATAAAAATAGCCATAACCCCCTGGATGACAAAAGAGTAAGATGAAGCAGGAAAAGGGTGCATCTGAAAGGCGTCAGGTTGATAACACAAGTGAGAGTCAGACTGAAGCTAGAAAGTTCAGGGGAGAAGTGGAAAGAAGATATAAGTGAAAAGAGAATATGGGAATAAATTCTCAAATGAAATAAAAGGGAATCCAAAAGTCTTCTGTGGAGATATAAATAATAAGAGGAGGAGGATTGATTGGGGAGTTTATTCACAGATGCAGAGGGCACAGTTTATATATAAAATGAATACTTTGCATCTGTCTTTACCATGGAAGAGGATGCTACCAAAGTCATAATGAAAGAGGATGTGGCTGAGACACTAGGTTCATTAACAACAGATAAAAGGAGGTATTGGAAAGGCTGGCTTTACATAAAGTTGATAGGTCACCAGGGGCTGATCAGATGCATCTGAGGATACTGAGGGGAGTAAGGATAGAAATTTGAGGAACTAGCCATAATCTTTCAATCATCTTGGATACAGGGGTAGTACTCGAGGACTGGAGAATTGCAAATATTTATCCTTGTTCAAAAAGGTAACAATAAACACAGCAACTACAAGCCAGTCAATTTAACCTTGGTGGTGAGAAGCTTTTAGAAATGATAAACAAAGACAAGATTTACAGCCGCTTGGACAAATGTGTATTATTTAAGAAAGGCCATCAAAGATTTAAGGGCAAATTGTCTTTAATGTCCAGTTAAGAGGTCTTGATTTAAGATCTCAATCAAAAGCAGCACCTCTGACTGTGGAGCAATCTCTCAGTACTGTGAGCAATTAAGTGCTAAAATCTCTGGAGAGAGATGTGAACCCAGAACCTTCTGACTTAGTGGAGAGACTGCTACAACTGTGCTACAGCTAACATCTAGAAGAGCTGAAGCAAAGGAGCTGTTGGTAGAATGATACAACAATCAACACTGGTCCTCTCCAGAACAAAAAAGGAGCAACAGGAGTGCTAGGCTAAAACCGAAACCAGGTAGGAACAAAAAGACTTACAAGGAACACTTAATTAGCAATAGAAAGTCATACATACAAAAGGGATCAGGGAATGTCAAGAGCGATTGCACAAATTGTAATATAGAGCTCAGCCAGATGTTCACCAACTTCAGTAAATGATTGAATGTTACAATGGTGCGACATTAGGATCTCTCTGGAGAGATTAATTAAAATAGACAAAAAATAATTGCTCATCAATCATTGTCTTGTGATTGTATCATCTTCGACACAGCCTCTCCTTTTCAAATCTGCTGCCATGACCTCCCCCAAAAGGAAAACACTTCTGTCCTTACAAATTACTGCCCAATCTTCAACCTCCCTTTCCTCTCCAAGGTTCGTGAACATGTTGTGATGTGGAGATGCCGGTGTTGGACTGGGGTGAGCACAGTAAGAGGTCTTACAACACCAGGTTAAAGTCCAACAGGTGAGGAGATTCACCTGAGGAAGGATTAGTGCTCCGAAAGCTAGTGATTCGAAACAAACCTGTTGGACTTTAACCTGGTGTTGTAAGACCTCTTACCTGAACATGTTGTAATTTCCAAAATCCATGCCCGTCTTTCCTGCAACTCTATGAAATATCTCTGTAACCTTCCTTCACTCTATTACGCTCAGAACCTATGTTCCTCCAATTTGACCTCTTACACAACCATTCTCTCCTTCCCCCAATATTGGTAGCTGTGCTTTCAGTCATCTCGGCCTAAAGCTCGAAAATTCCCCAAACGGAATGCATTTGACATTTTCATCATGGAACGAATCAGGGAAGAGATTATTTTAGCCCTTGTTTTGTGTAATGAAGTAGGGTTACTTTATTAGTATTGGATAGCCTGGGAAAAGTGATCAATGCATTGATTTAGGTTGAGGGTTACATACATAAACTATTGAACATAATAAATAAAGCCAATTACACAGGTAAGAGGGATGATTTGGCTAAGACAGTTGGAAAATTGGAAAATAAGTTATAATGGTAGATTAGCAATGACAAACTTTTAAAGAATTGTCTCAATGAATTGTCATTTCATCGAGAAAGAAAAACTCCATGAGAAATGAGAACCATCCTTGTCTAGAGGTTAAGGATAGTATTAGATTAAAATAGGCTCCATATTGCAAAGAGTAATAAAGCCTGAAAATGGGGTGAGGTTTAGATACCAGCAAGGGGTGACGGTAGCATTGTGGATAGCACAATTGCTTCACAGCTCCAGGGTCCCAGGTTCGATTCCAGCTTGGGCCACTGTCTGTGCGGAGTCTGCACATCCTCCCCGTGTGTACGTGGATTTCCTCCGGGTGCTCCGGTTTCCTCCCACAGTCCAAAGATGTGCAGGTTAGGTGGATTGGCCATGATAAATTGTCCTTTGTGTCCAAAATTGCCCTTAGAGTTGGGTGGGGTTACTGGGTTATGGGGATGGGGTGGAGGTGTTGACCTTGGGTAGGGTGCTCTTTCCAAGAGCCGGTGCAGACTCGATGGGCCGAATGGCCTCCTTCTGCAATGTAAATTCTATGATAATCTATGAAAATATACTAAAGAGGGAGAAAAGCAAATGAGAGTAAACTAGTTAGAAATATAAAAATGGACTGTAAGAGCTTCCACCAGTAGGTTAAAAAGGAAGAGAGTAGTGAAAGTAGAAACAGAAACAGGAAAAATTATAAAAGGAAATAAGGCAATGTCAGAAAAATTAAACAAATAATGTAGATGACACAGGCTAAATAAAGGAAAGAGTGGGGATCCAAGGTTGAATAAGCCCCCCCAGGTGAAAGGGTTGGACACACCCTCACCCCACTCTCCCCCTCACCCCACTCTCCCCCTCACACCCTCTCTCCCCCTCACACTCTCTTTTCCCCCTCACACTCTCTCTTCCCCCTATTGAACCCTCTGCCTGGTTATCCCAGCTAAGGATAGTCATCTCATAGGACTACCGTCTCTCCACTTTGGCTTTGTCAAAGGGCATAAGTTACTTTCGTCTTGATTCCTGAGATTGTTGATGCTTCAATCATTAAGAATTTGAAAGGAAGTTGGGGGGTATTTTGTCCCAGCAGGCTTGTGGCTATGCCTGGTTTATGAAATGTAGATGGCTTTTGTATAATCCCGTTGAATTTGGTCTCTACAGTCCATCGGGCCGTTCGTATCGCTTCTGAGATAACGAGGTGCCAGCTTCTCTGATACTGCCAAAAGTTATTTTTGTTCAGGGTCACAGGCGGATGTAGCTTCAGCTTTTTAAAGTATTTGTCCAGTTGTAAAATTTACCCTCCACCCACTCAACCTTCTTTTTTAACCCCAAAGCCCCCCCCCCCCCCCCCACCCCCTCCCTGCTGATTTACCCATCCAGGAAGAAATTGATAAACGGTTTCCATCTCCGGACAAACCCCTCCACAGACACTCTCAAGGTGAACTTGATTTTTTCCACCTTGAGGAATTCTGCAAGGTCGCTCACCCACAGAGGCAAAGGCCAAGACATCGGCCTCTCTCACCTCCTGGACTCCCGGGTCATCAGACACTCCAAAAATTGCCACTTCTAGACTCGGGTCCACCTTCACCCTCAGCACCTCAGACATCACATCCACGAACCTCTGCAAGAATCCCTCCAGCTTTGGACTGGCCCAAAACATGTGGACAAGGTTCGCAGTCCCTGCCCCCCCCCACCGCCCCACGCGCACCACCCATGCCTATCCTCCACCCCTTCAAAAAACCTGCTCATTCTGGCCACCGTCTTATGTGCCCTGTGAACTACTTTAAATTGGATGAGCATTAAAACATTTTTCAACATCAAAAGGTTTATGGGCGTGATCTTCCGGCCACGCTACACTGGAAAAGCAGCTCGCTGCAGTGCAACATGGCCGACGAAAGCCAGGGGACCCCACTCCCAGGATCTACACGGCTCGCAAGATTCAACGCAATCTCATAAAAGCTTACAAGGTGAATCCCGCCCACAACAGGCAGGATCAGTTTTTGGAAAATCTGCATTTAGAGCAAGGCATTAAGCCTTACTCTAATGTGCAGATTCCAAAGGTAGCCGAGGCTTTGGGATTCAATCCCTTCACTTCGGGATCTCGGCAAGCGCTGTTTGGTACTGGTCCCCACAAATGGGGTCCAGAAAGAATAGCTCTTGTGTGGGTTCCCAGCTGCATGCCCTTTGGGTAGGGTGATGCCCTGGCAATGCCAGCCTGGCACTCTGACAGTGCCACCTGGGTGCCAGTCGGTCACTGCCAGCTTACAGTGGCACTGCCAGATTGACACTGCCAAGGTACCAAGATTTTTTCCCCTTCCTGAGAGTAGATATGTCCTCAAGTCTAACCTAGGCCAAGATGCAGTAACAGTAGGCCAAATAAGGTGAGATTTATTTTCTTTAAAGGCACTTCTTCTTCTTCCTCTTTCATGTTCAGAAGATGGGGGCTCACATTTTCTGCCAGTGCCTGGAACTACTCTTAAATCATCCAAAATCAACAGGACAGCACGGTAGCACAGTGTTTTGCATAGTTGCTTCACAGCTCCAGGGTCCTAGGTTCAATTTCCGACTTGGGTCACTTTCTGTGCAGACTCTGCACGTTCTCCCCGTGTCTGCGTGTGTTTCCTCCGGGGGCTCCAGTTTCCTTCCACAGTCCAAAGATGTGCAGGTTAGGTGGATTGACCATGCTAAATTGTCCTTCGTGTCCGAAAAGGTTGGGTGGGGTTACTGGGTTACGGGAGATAGGGTGGAGGTGTGGGCTTAGGTAGGGTGCTCTTTCCAAGGGCCGGTGCAGACTCGATGTGCCGAATGGCCTCCTTCTGCATTGTAAATTCTATAACATGGAAATACGTCTCCTTTTAATTTTCACTTCTCTTCAGAAAAGGATATCTTTCCCACATTGACTGTCAAGTGCCAATAAATCATTGGAGGAAGATTTGTGGGACTAACTGTTATTGGAAACCTGGCCATTTAATTTGCTAAGCTCTGAAAAACATTCCTTAAAAATGTTCTTTAATACTTAGTTCGCTGTAAATCTGTAACACCTATTGACAGCTATTTTTCAAGAAAGGAAACAATTTCTTCCGGTCAGGATATATACTGCTGTGAAAGTGGACAGAGTTATTCATCAATTTAATTGCAAGAATTTAATAATTTTCAATGGTATTTATGAATTACATATCCACTATACTTTACAGGCAGGCTTTCGCTAATTTACTTTCGAAAAATGTTAATCACTGCTCCTGCAAAAATGCTTCTCAAATGTGCGCAGTAATTTTGACCATCAATCTTTCAATCTCAGTCTCGCAATGTTCTTAGATTTTCAGCATCACTCACCATTACTAAGAAATTGTAGCATTACTAGGTTAGTCTTGACGTCACTGTTACCATGGAAACCACATCCATCATGGAGCACATGTCATTCCCAATTAGTGTGTTGACTCTTTTCAGGCAAGTCCAATGGCAACATTTTGTTTAGCTGATCAAACTTACATTTATCTCAGATTGTATGATAACAATTAAAGGAGTAGTAGCATCTTTATTTTCTTCGCTGTGTACATGCAACTGACCATAATGATCAAAAATTATTTCATAGAATCACAGAATCCTTACAGTGCAGAAGGAGGCCATTCAGCCCATTGAGTCAGCACCGATCATCGGAAAGAGCACCCTACCTTGACCCACTCCCCCACCCTATACCTGTAATCCCATAACCCCAACTAACCTACACATCCTTGGACACTAAGGGGCAATTTAGAATGGCCAATCCACCTGACCTGCACAGGTGGATTGGCCATGCTAAATGAGAGGACTGAGAGAGGAAACTGGAGCACCCAAAGGAAACCCACGCAGAACATGGGGAAAAAGTGCAAACATTTGGTCTAAAACATATGCACACACCAAGGCCAGAATTGAACCCAGGTCCCTGGCACTGTGGGGCAACAGTGCTAACCACTGTGCCCCCCCAAATTTCAATTCCAACAGCTGCCATGGTGGGATTTGAACCTGCGCCCCCAGAGCATTAGCCTTGGCCACTGGATTACAGTTCCAGTGACATTACCACTACACCATCTTCTCCTACTCTCCACCATAAATACTGTGTTGTTAAAGGTCACCTGATCATGCAAGATGTCACCATTTCAACAGAGAGCTGCTATTCTCATTTTGACAAAGCTTTGACAAAGAGTCATCAGGACTCGAAACATTACTTATTTTCTTTCCCTGCAGATGTTGCCAGACATATTGAGATTTTCCAGCATTTTCTCTTTTGGTTTGTTTTTTCATTCTTCTTCAACAATACTTCATGGATGCTTTTTAAAGCAGACAAAAAATCCAAAATATTTGGTCTAAATCATATGCACACTTTGTAGTGAGTCCAAGGTATAATTTATGCATATTAGCATTTTCTATGGGCATTCAGGCACAGGAATCATTTCATCCCTGTATTGGTGCACTGACATTGCCATTATTGTCAGATATCTTCAATGTATGTGTCTGTCAATGATGGTATCTTATTGACACATTACAATGAGGTCGGCTTGCTCAATGCTCAAAATTCATGGCTTGCATTCCAGTGCACGATGTGTTAAAACAGGCATACGTGTTATGATCCCAGTGGAGACCAACAAACTAAAAGAACCAAATGACCAAAGCAAAACAAATCAACAAGATTTCACTTATAACTTTTGCTTTAACAATCAGACCATAACTTTGAGTAAATTTCAGGGTGAGGAGATGACAGGTTTTTAATTAGTAACGGGTTGAAGGGTTATGGAGAATGGGCACGAAAGTGGAGTCAAGGCCAAGATGAGATCAGCTATGATCGTATTGGATGGCGGAGCAGGCTCGAGGGGCCTGAATGAATATTATAAAAAAGAATGTTGAGGGACAAGTTGTGGTGAGCCACGTATGGCTGTTGTATATATTATTGTATTTACTCACTGTTACTGTTGTTGTGTTGATGTTGTTGTTGGCTCCGCCCCTCTGAGAAGGTATATAACCCATCGAACCGGGACAGCCTCTCAGTGCAGGAGGAGCTACTGGTGGGCACATTCTAGCTGATTAAAATCAGAGTTCTAGTTAACTACCGTTCCGACTGGATTGATTGGTATAATTTAATCAGCTAGATTTTTTTACGACGGAAGCCGTTTTAAAACCAGACGCCTCGAACTTGACCCGCAGGCGCCGGAGGCTACGGCAATATTTGAGCATTGGCTCAATTGCTTTGAGTCCTACCTCAGCTCCTTCGCCGTTGAGGCCTCCCCGGAAATTAAACAGCGTTTCCTCAATGCCCGGGTGAGCCACTGGGTTTTCCAACTCATCAGAGACGCGGCCTCATACACGGAGGCAGTGGAACTGCTCAAACGACAGTTCCTGAGGCCGGTGAACGAGGTACTCGCTCGACACCTCCTGACAATGCGGCGTCAGCGCCAGGGTGAGTCTCTGGCTGAATATCTGTGTGAACTGAGAGTACTCGTCCGCAGTTGTAACTGCAGGACCGTCACAGCGGTCGAGCATGCGGAGCTCATGGACTGGGACACTTATATGGCAGGTGTCCGGTCCAGCTACATCCGGCAGCGGCTTCTAGAAAAGGGGGCCCTCGACCTCGAGGAGACTGTGAAGCTGGCTACCTCGCTGGAAGTGGCCTTCCAGAGCCTGAATGCCTTCCCATCTGACCATGCGGCATCCTCGGGGACGTCGGAAGCGCAGACACCACCCGATCCAGGCGTGACTCATTCCTGCGCCGCGCGGCAGCCGTCCAGCTCCGGAGGACCATGCTGTTACTTCTGCGGTCAGGGCCAGCACCCCGGACAACGTTGCCCGGCTCGCAACTCCACGTGTAACGAGTGTGGCAAGAAGGCGCACTACGCTAAGGTATGCCTAGCTAAGCCTAAAAATCAAAACCAAAAACCAAAAGCCTGTCAAACCCGGTCTGAGACTTCACAGACCCCGCAGCGTGGCATCGTGCCTGCCCGGAGCGCCCTCTGTTGACTCGTCACTCGCTGCGTGCGACCCGTGGGGCAGCCATCTTGGCCGACGTCATCGACTCCGCCCGCCGTGTGCAATCCATGGGGGCCGCCATCCTGTCTGACGTCATCGACGTCGAACGTCGTGTGCGATCCATGGGGGCCACCATTTTGTCCGACTTCGTCGACGACGCCATTTTGCGACCAGCACGACACTCATTGCCATCAACTCAGCTCCATTCAACTTGACCAGTTCCGGCCTTGCCATCTTCAAAGCTCGATGATGGCCATCAGCCTCAACGGGCAGGAGACGTCCTGCCTCTTCGACTCCGGGAACACGGATAGCTTCGTCCACAGAGACATGGTAAGGCGCTGTTCCCTCCGGGTCCTCCCCGTCTCACAAGTCATATCCCTAGCTTCCGGATCATACTCCGTCCAGACCCAGGGGTACTGCACCGCCAACCTGGCAATACAGGGCGTTGACTACGCCAATTTCAAACTCTATGTCCTCCCCCATCTCTGCGCCCCTCTCCTACTGGGTTTAGACTTTCAGTGCAACCTCCGTAGTCTAACCCTGAAGTTCGGGGGACCCCTGCCCCCTCTCACCGTTTGTAGCCTCGTGACCCTGAAGGTCGCCCCTCCCTCGCTCTTCGCGAACCTCACCCCAGACTGTAAGCCTGTCGCCACTCGGAGCCGACGGTACAGTGCTCATGACAAGGCCTTCATCAGGTCAGAGTTCCAGCGACTCCTGAGGGAAGGGATCATTGAGGTCAGTAATAGCCCCTGGAGAGCACAAGTGGTGGTCGGCAGGACCGGGGAGAAACACCGGATGGTCATCGACTACAGTCAGACGATCAACCGGTGCACGCAGCTCGATGCGTACCCCCTGCCGCGCATATCTGACATGGTCAATCAGATTGCGCAGTATCAAGTCTTCTCTACAGTGGACTTGAAGTCCGCGTACCACCAGCTCCCTATCCGCCGGGAGGACCGCCAATGCATTGCCTTTGAGGCAGATGGCCGTCTCTTCCATTTCCTCAGCGTTCCCTTCGGCGTCACCAACGGGGTTTCGGTCTTCCAACGAACGATGGACCGAATGGTCGACTAGTCCGGGACAGCATCTCAGTGTGGGAGGAGCTACTGGTGGGCACATTCTAGCTGATTAAAACCACAGTTCTTGTTAACTACCGTTTCGACTGGATTGATTGGTATCACAAATCTCAGTTCACATAATCTTAGGAGTGGGAGATTATCCTTCACTAATTTATTGTATTTTTAAAAATTGGATTTAATCAATATACTAGATAGAGTGAGACAGTTAATACTATTGGTCAGGATTTCAGGAAGGCATTTAATAGTGTGCCACATGATAGGCTATTAAATAAGGTGCATGTCCACAGAGTGGATTAAAATATACTACCAAATACTTGGTTGACAGAAAATAATTAGAAGGTAGTGTCCACAAAGTGTCAGGGTCATTTAAATGTATAACTTCTATACATGATTTAGGAGGAAGGAATTGTGTCCAAAATGTTCAAATATGTAGATGGTGCCAATTTAAAAATGATCTGGACAAGTTCAGTGAACAAAGAAATGGCAGGCAAGATTAGTTTGCTGGAAAGGACAGCATTTATTGCCCATTGTCATGGAAATGTCACTTTAAGAAATGTTTGTCTACTAAAGTGGCTGTAGTGATGTCAGAGTGTGGGTGGAGCTAGGCTCTGGCTCTGCTTTTTGGTTTCACTTTGAGGAAAAGCTTGGGTGTGTCTGTGTTTTTTGGCTCGTTTTAGTATTGGAGCTGAAGCCAGCCAAAGAAGGTGTAGTTTTGATCTCTCTGCAATCTAAAGACTATCTCTAGATCATTTGGTGAATTCAGAGTGATAACTGCTTTCAGTAGAGAATTTAAACCTAATGTGCTTTTGTAAAAAGGATTGTTGGCTTATGGATGTTGAAAGGAAAGTTTAAGGATTACTGAGTGTTGTATTCTTTGGGGGTTGTATTTGAATTGATGGTTGCCAAGATGTTCACTGTATGTTTTTAAAATGTTAACTGAGTTCATAGAATAAACATCGTTTTGCTTTAAAAATTACTTTTAAATTTCTGCTGCACCACACCTGTAGAGTGGGCCGTGTGCTCCCCATACTGCAATCTAGTAAAAGTCGTGGGTCAGGTGAACTTCATGATACACTTTGGGGTTCTCTAAACCCTAGCCCACAACACCATCCATAACTGCGCTCGAGATGTGCTACCTCCCTGAACTTGTTAGGCCATTTCAGAGGACTATTATGAACCAACCACATTGCTGTGGGTCTGCAGTCATATATATGATTATAGAATGGTTACAGCACTGAAGGAGGATTTTTGATCCATTGAGTCCATATCAGCTCTCTGCAGGAGCCATTTAGCTGCCTAGTCCCGCTCGCAGATTTTTGTTTCTTGCAGGTGCTTATGCAATTCCCTTTTGAAAGACACAAGTGAATTTGCCTCCACCACAATGCACTCCTCAGCATAAGCACACACTGCATAAAGAAGTTTTTCCTCATGTCACCTTTCGCTCATTTTCCATTCTATTTGAATTTGTGCCCTCTGCTTCTCAGGACCCTCCCGCCAAAGGGAACAGTTACTTTATATTGCCTCGGTCTCCTCACTCTGAGTACCAAAATGTATCACTTTCATAGAATCATATAATTTACAGTGCAGAAGGAGGCCATTCAGCCCATCGAGTCTGCGCCGGCGCTTGGAAAGAGCACCCTACTTAAGTCCACGCCTCCACCCTATCCCCATAACCGAATAATCCCACCTAGTATTTTGGACACAAAAGGGCAATTTAGCATGGCCAATCTACCTAACCCGCACATCTTTGGACTGTGGGAGGAACCCAGAGCACCCGGAGGAAACCCACACAGACACAAACAGTCACCCGAGGCTGGAATTGAACCCGGGTCCCTGGAGCTGTGATGCAGCAGTGTTAACAGCCCCCCTCCCCCTCCCCCCCCATATATCTGTGTTACATTTTGTCTGCCTTGTGTTGATCCAGGTAGTAGGCCAGACCGGGTGAGGAAGGCAGACATCCTTCCCTAAAGGACATGAGTGAGCAAGATGATTTTTCTGATGACCCAGTAGATACGTGAACACCATTAATGATACTAGATTTTAGTGTAGATTTTTATTGCTTAAACTTTCTTTCTGCTGTGGTAGAATTTGAATCTGAGATTATTCTCCTAGGTCACTGGATTACTCGTTATAGTAATAATACAACTCTCCTATCATAAACCACAAAACACCCCTTTTAACCCACAGAAATGTATGATTGTGAGGTTTGGAAGAGAGAATTTTGTGGATTACATACTAAACGTGAATGTGCTTGAGTAGTGATGTGCCATCGATTATCACAAAGACGAGTTGTGGAACAAAACTGTGGCTTACAACATACACCCCCTGTTTTAAAAAAAAAGAGTCCGGCGGGGGTGAAGTGGACTTAAAGATCGAGTCTGTCGGTGGCTTTGACCTTCCGCCGTGAACGCCTTAGTCCGGCTGTGGTGTGGGCACTGGTAGCGTGACTTGCGTGTCCGGGAGCGTACCGTCTTCTTCTTCGTCCAGGAGTTGAGTCGGTGGAGAGGGAGACAGTGTAGGGGCAGAGGTGGTGGTGATGGTCGCTGGGGGGCCTGTGGGTGCCAAATTCTGAAGTGGCCGAGTAGCGGTGGAGGGAGACGCTATAGGGTCAGGGTGGTGGTGATAGTCACTGGGGAACCTGCGGGTGCCAAATCCCGAAGTGGGACTGTGTCCTGCCGCCCGTCATGGTGTGCCACGTAAGCATACTGTGGGTTGGCATGGAGGAGAGTAACCCTTTCGATCAGGGGATCCTATTTATGACTCCTCGCATGCTTCCGGAGGAGGACGGGCCCTGGGACTGTCAGCCAGGACGGGAGTGAGACCCTGGGGTGGACTTCCTGGGGAAGACAAACATTCGTTCGTGAGGGGTCTCATTGGTGGCAGTGCACAGGAGCAACCGGATGGAGTGGAGCGCATCGGGCTGGACCTCCTGCCAGTGGGAGACTGGGAGACTTCTAGACCGTAGGGCAAGAAGGATGGCCTTCCAGACCGTCGCGTTCTCCCTCTCCACCTGTCCGTTTCCCCGGGGGTTGTAGCTGGTAGTCCTGCTTGAGGCGATACCCTTGCTAAGCAGGAACTGATGCAACTCGTCACTCATGAAAGAGGAACCCCGATCGCTATGGATGTAGGTGGGGAAACCGAATAAGGTGAAGAGACTGTGCAGGGCCTTGATGATAGTGACAGAGGTCATGTCAGGGCATGGGATGGCGAAAGGGAAACGTGAGTACTCGTCAATAATGTTGAGGAAGTACACGTTACGGTCAGTGGAGGGGAGGGGCCCCTTGATGTCGATGCTAAGGCGCTCAAAGGGACAGAAAGCCTTAACCAGGTGCGCTCTGTCTGGTTGATAGAAGTGTGGTTTGCACTCCGCGCAGACCTGGCAGTCACTGGTCTTGGTCCTGACCTCCTCGATGGAGTACGGCAGGTTGCGGGTCTTGACGAAATGAAAAGAACGGGTAACCCCCGGGTGACAGAGGTCAGTGTGGAGGGCCCGAAGTCGGTCTACTTGTGCGCTGGCACATGTACCGCGGGACAGGGCATCTGGGGGCTCATTTTCAACGGAGGAGTTTTGAATTCCGTAGGCCTGGAGGGTACGGGAGAAGAGAGCCACGGGCCTGGTTGAGGGTAGCGGCCACGGCAAAGTCAGACGCATCGCTCTCCACCTGGAACGGGATGGACTCGTCTACTGCGTGCATTGCGGCTTTGGCAATATCTGCCTTGATGTGGTTGAAGGCCAGGCGGGCTTCAGCCGTCAGGGGAAAAATGGTAGATTTATTGAGTGGGCGGGCCTTGTCTGCATAATTGGGGACCCACTGGGCATAATAGGAGAAGAACCCCAGGCACCTCTTCAGGGCCTTGGGGCAGTGGGGGAGGGGAAGTTCAGGAGGGGGGGCATGCGGTCGGGTCGAGCCCTAGGACCCCGTTTTCCACCACATAGCGAAGGATGGCTAGGCGGGTTGTGTGGAAAACGCATTTCTCCTTATTATACGTGAGGTTAAGGAGCTTAGCGGTGAGGAGGAAATGTCGGAGATTAGCGTCATGGTCCTGCTGGTCATGGTCACAGTTGGTGACATTATCCACATACGGGATCGTGGCCCACAGCCTGGACTGGTCAACCATTCGGTCCATCTCCCATTGGAAGACCAAGACCCCATTGGTGACGCCGAAGGGGACCCTGAGGAAGTGGTAGAGGCTGCCATCTGCCTTGAAGGCAGTGTATTGGCGATCCTCCGGGCGGAAAGGGAGCTGGTGGTACGCGGACTTCAAGTCAACAGTGGAGAAGGCTCGATACTGCGCAATCTGATTGGCCATATCAGATATGGGGAAGGGGGTACTCATCGAGCTGTGTGTACCGGTTGATCGTCTGACTGTACGTTCGTTGACGAAGCGGTGCTTCTCCCCAGTCTTGACGACCACCACTTGGGTTCTCCAGGGGCTGGTACTGGCCTCTATGATCCCTTCCCGCAGGAGTCGCTGGATCTCTGACCTGATAAAAGCCTTGTCCCGGGCATTGTATCATCTGCTCTTTCTGGCGATGGGCTTATCGTCCGGGGTGAGGTTAGCGAAGAGCGAGGGTGGAACGACCTTAAGGTCGCGAGGCTACAGACAGTGATGGGGGGACAGGGGTCCACCGAACTTCAAGGTAAGGCTTCGGAGGTGGCACTGAAAATCAAGACCCAGTAATAGGGCATCGCAGAGATGAGGGAGGACGTAGAGCTTGAAATTAGCGTACTCTACACCCTGCACCAAAGGATTGTGACACAGTACCCCCGGATCTCCACGGAATGTGATCCGGAAGCCAGGGAGATTTTCTGGGTCGCGGGTAAAACTGGGAGGGAGCAGCGCCTTACCGTATCTGGGTGGATGAAGCTGTCAGTGCTCCCGGAGTCGAAGAGGCAGGTCGTCTCGTACCCGTTGATCCGGCCGGCTATCATGGATTTAGTGAGGTGATGAGGTCGAGACTGGTCGAGGGTGATAGAGGCGAGCTTCGGAAGGTGGGTGGGCTGGTTGAGAGTAGCGGAGGCCAGCGTACAACTGGGTGAGCATGGGTTCCGGGAGGCAGCGGGGTGATTCCAAGATGGTGGCCCCCACGGGTCGCACGTGGCGAGTGGCGTCAAAGCTGGCGGCCCCCACGGGTTGCACGTGGCGGGTTGCGTCGAAGATGGTGGCCCCTACAGGTTGCACGTGGTGGGTGGCATCGAAGATGGCAGCCCCCATGGGTCGCACGTGGCGGATGGGTAGATGGGGGCAGTCCCGATAGGCAACACGCAGTGCTGCTGCTGCTGGGTCTGGAAACTTTAGAAACATGCCGGGCCTGGCAGACTTTGGCGAAGTGGCCCTTCTTTCCGCACCCGTTGCAGATCGCACTCCGTGCTGGGCAGCGTTGTCTGGGGTGCTTACCCTGGCCACAGAAGTAGCATCTCGGGCCTCCAGAGTTGGCGGATTGATGCGCGGCACAGGCTTGTGACGCACCCGGGTTGGGTAATAGCAGCGCCCACGAGGGTGCCACGTGGTCGGAGGTGAAGGCATCCATGTTATGGAAGGCCACTTCCAGAGAATTCGAGAGCTGCACTGTCTCTTGAAGGCTGAGTGTACCCCTTCTAGCAGGCGCTGGCGGATGTAATTAGATTTTATGCCAGCGGCATAGGTGTCCCTGATCAGCAGCTCCATGTGCTGGACAGCCGATTCCGCCTGACAACTACAGTTCCGGCCGAGGACCCGCAAGGCGCGCAGGAATTCGGCCTGCGATTCTCCGGGGCGTTGACGCCTCGTGGCAAGGAGATGCCTAGCATACACCTCATTTACTGCCTTTACATACTGCCCCTTCAGCAGCGTTATCGCCTCCGTGTACGAGGCAGCGTCCCTGATAAGGAGGAAAACCTGCGTGCTTACCCTGGCGTTGAAGACTCGAAGCATGTGGATGTCGACGACGGAGTTGGCGGCAGATTCGAGGTAAGCTTCGAAGCAGCTTAGCCAGTGCTCGAATGTCGCAGTGGTGTCGGCTGCTTGGGGATCCAGTTCCAGTCGATCAGGCTTGAGTGATGCATCCATCTTAAGCGTTTAGCCTATTAAATTGATGTGCCATCAATTATCACAAAGACGAGTTGTGGAACAAAACTGTGGCTTACCACAAGTAGGAGAGCAGAAGAGATATACTGTGGTTTTAGTGAACATGTCACTAAAACTATAAGCATAATTTTTGCACCCTGTTTAAAAAGCATAAGCAGACTGATGCACACCAAGAGCTTCAACATACATAGCCAGAGAGGTAATTTAAAAATTGGATTTGGCCCTGGTGAGACCTAATCGGGAGTGAAGTAGTTTTGGATCTCTCTATTTTGAAAAATGAATCAGTTATTGAAGATAGTGGTTGACACAGGGGTACAGGATTCTCTCAACCCGGGGCCGGGTTTGAGAATCCCCGCGACCGGCGCAAATTGTGCCATGCTGCCCCGACGCTGGCATGTGATTCTCCGCAGGAGAATCGGTGCCATTGGCGCTGGTGTGGTTGGCGCAGCGCCGGTCGAGGGCCGCTCTACGCGGCTGGCCCGCTGATTCTCGGCCCAGGATGGGCCGAACGGCCGTCGTAAAAAATCTGAGTCCCACCGGCGCCGTCCACACCTGCTCTCAGCCGGCGGGAGCTCGGCGTGGAAGGGTCGGGGGGTGACCTGTGGGGGGGGGGGGCCCTCCGATGTGGCCTGGTCCGCGATTAGGGCCCACCGATCGGCGGGCCGGCCTTTCTGGCTGGGGGCCTCCTTTCTTCCGTGTTGGCCCCTGTAGTCCTGCGCGGAGCCAGCATGTTGATGAAAGCCAGTGCATGCGCGCGTTGGCGCCGCTGCCACTGCGCACATGCGCAGATCCCGCGCTGCCCATTTGACGCCGGGATCAGCAGCTGGAGTGGCATGAACCGCTGCTGTGCCGTGCTGGGCCCCTGTAGGGGCCAGAATTGCTGATCCTGAGGCCGTGTTGACGCCGTCGAGAAACGCAACGGCGTTTCCGATGGCATCAACACTTAGCCTCAAGATCACAGAATCCCGCCCCAGAACTTAAGAGAATGACGTAGAAGGAAAGGTTTATTCTCACAGGTATTTTGGCTTTTGAAAATAGAGAATCCCAACACTGAGAAGAGATATAATAGAAATAGTTGAAATTATAAAAGGGTTGGATAAATTGGATCCAGGTAAGTTTTTTTGCCGTGTACAAAATGTAAGCAAATGGCACAAGATCACCAGGAATGGCCTCATGGATGTTCAGCAGTAATTAATCTTTTCAGTTGCTGTTCAATCAGCATGTATTAAATTTTTATTTTAAATTTCTGATATCGTAGATGTCAGTGTACAAGTTGGCATTTGAAGCCTTGACAAATCCCTCTAAAAGCAAAGGTGGGCTTATAAGCTGAATATAAAGAGAGCCGCCGGCATGGGGGTCTTGGCGGTGGCCATTTTGAAATGTCATCAACATGTTACGCAAAGAGTGGGCATGTCGTGAACTCCCATGCATATTTTCAACACAGCCCGTATCACCTGCAGCCAGTGATAAGGTACCAATAAGTAAAACACTCATTTTGCAAATACTAAGGTGACTACTGTACAGCATGTTATGGCTGAAAAGGCATGGGAGGGGGTGCGCGGTTTAAAAGCCGCGATTTACGGTACAGGTACCAGACCCTGTATCTAGAAAGCTCGGAATCAGACATGTACCAGATATGGGGATTTACAGATTTGGATCCTGGGATGAGGAGGCGAGGGGAATAGGATAATATGATGCCGGGCTGATTCCTCCACTGAGCAGGCTGTTGCAAGACCAGAGATCAGCATACTGTCGTGTTGGGTGTTCTGATGCACAAATGATCCAACACGGCTGTAGATGGTACAACTCAGTTTTATTGTCTAAACAACTGTAACAACTAACTACTGGCTTGGGTACGTGCTTCACCAGCTAACCTGTGGACCCAGCCCTATCACTATCTTAGTGAGGCACTCAGCACATGGTCTATGTCTGAGTGGCGCGCTGTGAGCTCTGTGCTCTGAGCTATCTCCTGGTAGAATGAGCGGGAACTGTGGTGTTCCCTATTTTATAGTGCGTGTGCTCTCACTGGTGATTGGCTGCGATGTTATGTGTGTGCTGGTTGGTCCAACTACCTGTCCATCAGTGTGTGTGTGATTGCACCATGATATGCTGATGTGGATATCATGACACATCCATGATCCGGATTTGATGGACTGCAATGCCTGATGGGCATTGTAGTTTCCAGACCAGGAGCCAGTTTTCAGGGCCTCCGGGATTTTGGGATCCAGTAACTATATTTCTAACTTTTATGTTTTCACTTTTAATACGTTTGGAACATTTCAGAGATCTCAAATTATGTTGTGTGCAAACGTTTTGCCTTTTCCAATAATGTAGCATAATTGAGAGGTATAACTAGTATAATTAGGTATATTTAGGGATGTAAAGAGGAGTAGCATCCCTTATGGGTGCACTCGCTTCATTCGTTGAAGTGGCTCATCCTCTATTAGTGTTCACTTTTGCCCAGTTCTGACACGTCGCTTCAAGTAGTAGTTAGCAACAGAATGGCCACACTGTGGTAAATCAAGTGAGGTTAGCAAAAGGACGGCATGTGGTGCAGTGGTTAGCACTGGGACTGCGGCCCTGAGGAACCGGGTTCGAATCCGGGCCCTGGGTCACTGTCCGTGTGGAGTTCGCACATTCTGTGTCTGCGTGGGTTTCACCCCCACAACCCAAAGATGTGCAGGTTAGGTGGATTGGCCACGCTAAATTACCCCTTAATTGGAAAAAAAATGATTGGGTACTCTAAACTTATTTTTTAAAAAGACGGGTCAGCGCTCTAGGCAAAGGCCAAGTTCTCCAAGGAAATACTTTGTGATTTCCTGTTTGCTGATGATTGTGCACCAACTGCTGGTTCAAAGCTGGACACGCAATGTAGCATGAAACTGTTCTTTAATGATGAGGTAACTTCACCATGACTTCACAATTACCATGAAGAAAACTTTAGTAATGTGCCAGCCTGCTTCGGGAAAGCCCAACTGTTGGCGGCACGGTAGCACAGTGGTTAGCACTGTTGTTTCACAGTGCAAGGGTCCCAGGTTCGATTTCCGGCTTGGGTCACTGTCTGTGTGGAGAGTCTGCACGTTCTCCCTGTGTCTGTGTGGGTTTCCTCCGGTTGCTCCGGTTTCCTCTCACAATTCCCGAAATACGTGCTGTTAGGTAATTTGGACATTCCAAATTCTCCCTCTGTGTACCCGAACAGACGCCGGAATGTGGCGACTGGGGCTTTTCACAGTAACTTCATTGCAGTGTTAATGTAAGCCTACTTGTGACAATAAAGATTATTAATATATCTTGAACCCTAGGTTTCAGTCCATGACCAGAACCTTGCAGCACATTTATTTTGTTAGCACAATCTCAAGCTGTCTCTATTGATTATAAGAGACATGCAAGAATTTTCAAAGCAAGTGTAGCCTTCAGCAAACTTCAAACATCAGTCTGGAAACAAAGAGAATCAAGTCTGTCTATCAAACTATGGGTGAAATCTTATCAAAAAATTGCAAAATGTCAGTTCTGGTGAGAAAAAGGGTGAGAATCCCGCTGGTGGTTTCTCATTGAATTTCGCGCCCCTTAAGTAAAAGTAAATTTCTCCACATGAAATACGCCCCACTCTTAGCGACCTCCTGCTGATTCACTCGTCCCGGGGATCTTAATCACTGCATTCACTGGGTTGCTCCTTATAAACGCCTCCCCAGTATGTCCCAGCACTTTTTCCAGATCTATTGGAGGTGATATGGCAGCCACGAAACCTGCTCCAAAATTCTCAGAGGGACCCTAACCAGACATTTGGATGGCGTTCAGCAGAGGCGGGATGTCCTGTACCAGCACTCCAGAAATCATCCCACCAGCAAGGTGACCATCTCACCGGGAAGCGTATTGTGGCGTTTATGAGTGCCAGCTCACTCCAGAAGAGGATAAGGCAGCAGTGCTGAAAAAAAATGAATGGCCTTCTTCACGAGGCCAGGGTAAGTCTGCCACCTCCAGTCTCTCACTGCACCCTCTCATACACCCCTCATACCAGTAAGGTAATCTCTCACCCAGCCACCCTGCAGATTTCTCATCTGTCTTCCCCCCTTCCCTCACAACCATTCCCCATGATGTTCCCCCAGTTTCAACTCTGTCCTCACATCCCTGCGCCCACTCCAGTCCCATGCATGCGTGGGCAGCACGGTAGCACAAGTGGATAGCACTGTGGCTTCACAGCGCCAGGGTCCCAGGTTCGATTCCCCGCTGGGTCACTGTCTGTGCGGAGTCTGCACGTTCTCCCCGTGTCTGCGTGGGTTTCCTCCGGGTGCTCCGGTTTCCTCCCACAGTCCAAAGACGTGCAGGTTAGGTGGATTGGCCATGCTAAAAATTGCCCGTAGTGTCCATAAGGGTTGGGAGGGGTTATTGGGTTGCGGGGATAGGGTGGAAGTGAGGGATTAATGTGGGTTGGTGCAGACTCGATGGGCCGAATGGCCTCCTTCTGCACTGTATGTTCTATGTAATCTATGCATATCACTCAACCATGTGAACTGAACTCCCACCAGTATCCAGTATCTCTATAGAACAAAATTGAGCTCAGCCGATGTGAAACGGCACAGCCACCCAGTCATAATAGAGCTCCGCAACGTCACCCCACACGAGGAAAGAGTCCTTGAAGCTGGTCAGGGAGAAGCATGACCGTGCCTGTGCTGATGGCAAAGTGAGGGCAGCGAGCAAAAGTGAGAACATGAAGGACACTCAGTCATGTCTCAAACCTCACGTGAGTAGACATTTTGCATTATTAATTCCCACGTGATGTATTAATGCCATCTCCCTTACCTTGCAGGGCAAACAGAACAGCAGCCTGGACCATCCTTGCGCCCGCTGAAACCACTGATCCGAAAAGCTTTGAGTGGGATTTCTGGGTTATCATCATTGAGCGTCAGAGCTATCACCTGCACACTCCACCAGTGTAGACGATCACACCTCAGAGGGATTAAGTAGTAGGCAGGCTTCTGGGTTGCTCACTGTGAGCACCTCATAGTTAAAGATCCACTGCAGGTGGAGGCAGGGAATCCCACGGATCTGGCACTTGGATGCTGGAGCCCAGGACACTGCTGAGCCCCTGGCCGATTACGTGCCCCTTGGTCTGGCTATCCCAGAGCTGATGAAACTGAAAAGGCAGTGTCCATGAATCCGGAATGGATAACAGCATCTCTTCTTGGACTGCAAGGCCAACCGGAGGAATCTAATCACCTTCTGTCATAGGAGATAGCACAATCACTCTGAGGCAACAAGGCCAACACTACAAGGGTGGCATCCGCAGTGGAGGCCTTGGGTGCAGGAGGTACACTCCATGGTGGGGGTGTCTACTCCATGGCTCAGCTCATGACCTCCCAAGGCTGAGGGCATGAGTTCCATGATGTAGGGCTTCAAATGCACTGTGCAGGCACTGGTGGGAATCCACGCGTGTCAGCGGCAGAGGATGGTGGAGCTTTTGGTTCTCACACCAGCTGCCGCTCTAGCCAATGGAGGAACACAGGAGCCCCTGGGCACCCAAAAGGAAAAAGATCGGCAGAAGCGCATGCCAGGGCCATCCACACAGGGGGCCCTGGGGTGTTCCTGGTCCTGTAAGCAACAATCTTCCAGCCCTGGGCACTGAGAAGGGTAGCACTGCAACAGCCGTGCTGCCCGAACATACACCCTGACTATCAAGGTCCTGGCACCTGAGAGGACCCCCTCCAAAATCATCTCAGGTAACAGTGCATTGAAGGCAGCAGACCACCTCGACCTCAGCTTTGGGTCTTGGGGATATACCAAGACATAGTGGGAGGTTGAGGAAAAATAAGAAACAGTAAGTACCTAGTGAGCATGAGTGAACATAGGCACTAGTTTAGGTCACCACTGTAATGTTTAAATGGACATTAAATTAACGGGTCAGCACTTGTAAATAAACATCATCCTTGACATTTCATGGCACCATGCTCCACAAACCCCCATGAACACTTGGTACTTCATCCTTGTGCAGTGTGAAAAAGGCAGCGGTGTGGTCTCTCACCTATCACATTGATGACTCAGTGAAGACGCGCTGCTTCTGGCAGGCACACCATCCCCCCCTCCACCAACATCAAAGCTCAGGCCTCTCACTTTGGGCACTTTTCTCCAGTGATGAAGATGCCATATGCTGATACGACAGGACCCCTAGCCTCAAAGGGGGCTGTAGCAAATGAAAGCTCATCCCGCATCTCTAAACTTCATGATAAGCCCGTTCCTTGGCAGGACGCATTCAGCTCTCTGTCAGGCAGGAGTTAAACATATGGTTGATGAAGAAAGGACATCACTCAATCCCCAATGCAAGTTATCCTCATTTTGCCAGATTCCGGCCAATGGCTTTAGCTTTCTGCCCATGGAATTGAGCACCATCATGAAAACCACTGGCACCACACTAATGATGAGATTACAGTCCCCATGGTGGGAGATCTCCTCATTCCCTATTCCTGCTCATCCCTAATCGAGATGCTATGAGAGCATCCCTAGCTCATCGGCCCATGTGAACTATGGCCAGGACCCGAGGTCCTTCCTTCTCTTCCTCCTCCGTGGGGACTGCCTCGCTGCTCTCCTTGTCCTCCTCCCCATCCAAGGAGAAGTGATGCTCCTCCATCTCCTCCTGGTCCAGGTGGTATCTCTTCTGCCGCGCCAAATTGTGGCAATTTTAGCAGACCACAATAATGCAGGACACCCTCTGGGAGCTGTTATGTAGGCACCTCCTGAGCGGTCCAGAACCGGAACTGAATCTTGAGAAGGGCACTGGCCTGCTCGTTCAGCATGCACGTTGATGCAGGAGACTCATTAGAATCACTACAGTGCAGAAGGAGGCTACTTGGCCCATCGAGTCTGCACCGACCCTCTGAAAGAGCACCCTATCTCGGCCCACGTTCCCATCCTATCCCCGTAATCCAACCTAACCTTTTAGACATTAAGAGGTAATTTAGCTTGACCAATCCACCTAACTTGCAAATTTTAGGGCTGTGGGAGGAAACCGGAGCACCCGGAGGAAACCCATGCAGACATAGGGAGAATGTGCAAACTCCACACTGACAGTCAACGAGTTCGGATGCCCTGAAATGAACAGCTCACATTGCAGCTCAGAGCTGTGGTACCTTTAAGGGCCACGGGCAGTGGGTGTCCTTCTATTCCATGTCGTGTCAATCCTGCAGGACATGGTAAAGATCGTCCACCGATCCCCAGGACAGGCACAGTCTTCTTTGGCACTGTGTCTCTAACTTCTTTAGGTAGGATGTCTGAGCTTGGAATACCCTTTGCCAGTACCATCTCCTACGGGGCTCCCCGCTCTGTGGTGCTACTCCTGGAACAGCTATGGGCCTATACAATGGCAGTGAGGTTTAGCCCTTCAGATTTCATTGGCATGATGGACGCGTCAATGAAGGGTGAGGTTGCATATCAGTCATATAATTGCCTCTTGCAACATATGAGGCACAGCTGATCAGAGTGAATCCAGCAATTAGCATGACAACTAGAGGGAAACCTCATTCCCTCATCTCACAGCTCAACACAATAATTTCTGATAGTCACCCAGTCAGTGGATGTTTTAAAATTCCATAGAGCTTAACTCTGTTGACCTCACAGTGCTGCCTAAATGTGAGGTTTTACTCACACTGCTGTCATACTTTCCCAAGTGAGAGGGTCATCATTCCTCATGAGGCAAGGATGTGACCTATTCCTGAGTCCCCCACTTTGCCCTTGCAGCCTGGCCTCCCATGGTACCCCACCCAGGAACCTCTCAGCCATCCCCAGTGTTGAACCTGTTCACCTCCTCCCACCTACTTTCAAGTATCCACTAAAATTAGGCACTGCCTCAGCAGTGACTTGAGCACAAGCTCAGCGAGGACGACAGAGGAAGCAATGCCTGTATGCCAGTCTCCAGACCCCCTTAAAGCAAGAGATGCCCCGAAGTGAAGAGAAGGTAAGGCCTGCTAGTGACCCCTCCACTGAGATTGAGAGACTGAACTCCAGCCCTGGCCCCGAGTCGAACCTATTGTCCCCCACATCCTCAGACCCTGAAAGTTCATGGCCTGAATGCTCACCTCCACTATCCCCCTCAGAGATGAAGCTACCTGGTTCATGCTTTTGTAGACGTGTCGTAAATGACGCCGGCGTGGCGTCATGCCGGTGCCCGATGAATATTTTGTGAAGGGGAAGTGCCAGTGTGAGTGCTCGCTAATGACATGTTAATGCATTAAAATGAAGTTCCCGGGCTCCGAGTCGGGGTTCAATTGCAAATCCCAATCACACTGGAGAGAATTGCGTTTTCCGATTCTCTCCGGATCTTGAGGCTCCGCCACATTTCTCATAAACGGAGAGTGCGGGCTCAAAATCGTCCCTTATAATTCTGCTCTATGCATGCAAGACTTGGACTGTGTATCAATATCATGCCAAAAAGCACTATCACTTTCACTTCAGCGGTCTTTGGAAGATCCTGAAGATCAGATAGCGGGACAAAATACTAGACAGTGGGGTATTCATCTGAGCTGGCATGCAAAGTATCCACATCATATTGAGGCAGTCATAACTGAGTTAAGCTGGTCATGTAGTCAGAATGCCTGACACTGGCTTCCCAAAACAAATATTCTATGGAGAGCTCTAGACTGGGATGCGTTCTCATAGCAGTCCGAGGAAGCACTGCAAGGTCCTTTAAGGCTTCATTTCGGAGTTTTGATAATTACGGTCCTGGGAAAAGCTCCCCCAGGATTGCCCCCTGTGGTACAACCAAATAAAAATATGGTACAGCCTCTGCCAAAAGCAAGTGCATATCAGAAACAGAAACAAAACACAAGGAAAGAAAATCCTAGGCCAGCAACTCATCCAACACAATAGTCTGTAGCATCCCGTTCTACTTGCAGCAGAACCTTCCATGTGCACTTGTTGGCACTCACCTACACACCTGCCAGAACCTTACCAAACACTCCAGATAATGATTAAAGTCATCTTCACCTCAAAGGATGAATAAGAAGAGTTTTGCTATTTTCATTCAAGGGATGTGGGCTTCACTGGCTCAGCCAGCATTCGTTGCCCATCCCTAATTGCCCTTGAGAAGGTCCTGGTGTGCTGCCTTCTTGAACCACTGCAGTCATGTGGTGTAGGGGCTGGTTTTGCACACTGGGCTAAATAGCTGGCTTTTAAAGCAGCCCAAGGCATGCCAGCAGCACGGTTCAATTCCCGTACCAGCCTCCCCGAACAGGCGCCGGAATGTGGCGACTAGGGGCTTTTCACAGTAACTTCATTTGAAGCCTACTTGTGACAATAAGCGATTTTCATTTCATTTTCATTTCATCCAAAGTGTTGTTAGGGAAGTCTTTCCAGGATTTTGACCCAAGGACAACAATTTAATTTTGTTTTATAAGTGAGATTGAAATAAAAACAGTCCATGTGCTGATCTATCTGTTTTTTAAAAAGGTACTGATCATGCAAATTAAACTATTTTACATTTAAGACCCTTTGTATAGCAGGGGCACAAACTTTATGTTCATCCATTATTTTCAACATCAACAGGCTATGCCACATCAAAAACTCCTTCAAACCTCAATAATCATTAAATGATGAACAAAGAGCCATTGTAGAAGGTACTCAGTGAACCCAAAAGGACATGATTGTATTCAGGTCATTATTACTAAAATATTTTTATTACTTCTGAAAAAAAAAGCCTTGATCCATATTATACACAAAGGCTAGATTAGATGCAAATGGAAAAGAGGATTAGAATTTATAATTTTATTTTATTTTCATTCCCTATGTAGATTCATTCAAAATGTCTTCTTTCCACAGCAGAGAACATAATGAATGCATCTGATTATGTGGTCCCAGGCAGCATATTAAATTCAGTCTGGAACTTGATATTCAGTAATTGCAAGCCTGTTTGGGGGGGGGGGGGATGGTGATGGCATGTTGATGGGGGGGGGGGGGGAGGTTGCTGGTGGCAAATCATGTTACTCAATGGTCACATAATGGCAGCCCACACCTCTTAAAAAAGGAGGTGCACTGTGCTGGCAGATAGCAGCGAAGCTGCCCAGGGTGAACAGGATGGTTGAGTGAGGTCCAGACAGGGCACCTAAATTCTCTGAAACAGTGTTGGAGGCTACGCTATAGGCAATGGACTAGAGAAGAACAAATCTGTTTTTATCAGGGAAGGAGGCTGAATCTGCATTCACAGCCTATTCCAGTGGAAGGAAACCATGCTGGTCATCTTGGGCAAGGGAAGAATTATAGTTAAGATAAGGGATATTTGTTACATCTTATTCTCTTTTCCCCTTTCACTTCTATGAAAATAATGAAAACAAAAAGCAGCATTCATCAAGCCAGCTTCTCATTTTATGATGGATCTCAATTGCCTAACCCATTTTCCAACTGTATTGATTAATCCATTCGCTGCCTGGAAATCAATTCAGTTGTTTCTTGCGTCCATTTATATTCTCCATTTGAAATCATTAATCTGGATTTTCCAATCAATGTTATTATAAAGCCAGCTGTAATCCATTACCATTAAAATTAAAATAATGGCATCTGAAAATCCAGGCTATCAAATCATACAAATTCAAGTACAGGTATTTAGCTCATGGTGCCTGTACCACAGATGTATCTACTCTGGTGCCACTTTTCTGCTGCTTTCCCATTGTGCTTTTATGTTTTTATTCAACTGTTCATCTAATGTCCATTTAAACATTCCAGCTCAACAACCTCAATTGTGATTCTGCTATTTTCCTCCATGTTTCCAAAACCCTTTGAGAGAAACAATGTACTTTAATTTCTTGCTTTGTGTTTCTGGTATCAGTCTTAATCCTGAACTCATGCCTTACCTGGGAACTAACACCCACATATTTGTGATCGAGTTGCTTTGGCTATGCTGTATCTAGATTTATGTGCTTTCTTGTTTCTGTAAAAATGGTTACAATATCTGTGCATGTGTATGCACATACCCTCCTTTTTGAAAAAGAGCACCAAACGTTATTGAACATTACTTGTGAAAATATTTAGAAACGGAAAATACGAAAAAAAATGTACACTCTCAAATAGAATTTTTTTTAAAATTAGTTCATGAGACATGGGCATCGCAGGCTGTGCCAGCATTTATTGCCCATCCCTAATTGCTCTTTAGGGGGCAGTTAAGAGTCAACCACATTGCTGTGGGTCTGGAGTCACATATAGGCCAGACCGGATAAGAATGGCATATTTCCTTCCCTAAAGGACATTAGTGAACCAGTGGGTTTTTACAACAATCGAAAATGGTTTCATGGTCGTCATTAGACTTTAAAAAAAAATTCTAGATTTTTATGGAATTCAAATTTCACCATCTGCAATGGCGAGATTTGAACCCGGGTTCCCAGAGCATTACCCTGGGCCTCTGGATTTTAGGGCAGGTGGTAACGTAGTGGTATTGTCACTGGACTGGTAAACCAGAGACCCAGAGTAATGCTCTGGGGGCCAGGGTTTGAATCCCTCTACAGCAGATGGCAGAATTTAAACTCAATAGAACATCGTCGAATGATGACCATGAAAACATTGTCAATTTTGCGGGAAAAAAACGCCTGGGGCGGGATTCTCCCCTACCCGGCGGGGCGGGGGGGTCCCGGCGTGATGGAGTGGCGGGAACCACTCTGGCGTCGGGCCGCCCCTTGAGGGGCTAGACTCGCGCCGGAGCGGTTTCCGCTCCACCGGCTTGCAGGAAAGGCCTTTGGCGCCACGGCAGCCGAGGCCGAAAGGTCTTCGACGGGCGACCCGGGTCCGCGCATGCGCGGGAGCGTCAGCGGCTGCTGACGTCATCCCCGCGCATGTGCAGGGGAGGGGGTTTCCTCCGCCTCCACCATAGTGAAGACCATGGTGAAGGCGGAAGAAAAAGAGTGCCCCCATGGCGCAGGCCTGCCCGCCGATCGGTGGGCCCCGATCGCAGGCCAGGCCACCGTGGGGGCACCCCCCGGGGCCAGATCGCCACGCGCCCCCCCCCCCCCCAGGACCCCAGAGCCCCGCCCACGCCGCCTTGTCCCGCCGTTCAAAAGGTGGTTTAATCCACGCTGGCGGGACAGGCATTTCAGCAGCGGGACTTCGGCCCATTGCGGGCCGGAGAATCGGCGGGGGTGGGCAAGCCGACCGGCGCGATTCCCGCCCCGCCGAATCTCTGGTGGCGGAGACTTCGGGACACGGCGGGGGCGTGATTCACGCCAGCCCCCGGCGATTCTCCGACCCGGCGGGGGGTCGGAGAATCCCGCCCCTGGTTTATGAATATCCTTTGGGAAGGAAGTCTGACAACCCTATCTCGTCTGGCCTACATGTGACTCCAGACCCAAAGCAATGTGGGTTGACTCTTAAATCGCCTCTGAAATGGCTCAACAAGCCTCGCAACTGTATCCAACCGCTGCAAAGAAAACAGAGAAGAATGGGGCGAAATTCTCCCCCAACGGCGCGATGTCCGCCGACTGGCGCCAAACACGGCGCCAATCAGACGGGCATCGCGCCGTAATAACATTGAGGGGCTAGGCCGACGCTGGAGGGATTTCCGCCCCGCCAGCTGGCGGAAATGGCGTTTGTTGCCCCGCCAGCTGGCGCGGAAATGCGGCGCAAGCGCGGGAGCGTCAGCGGCCGCTGTCAGTTTCCCGCACATGCGCAGTGGGGAGAGTCTCTTCCGCCTCCGTCATGGTGGAGACCGTAGCGGAGGCGGAAGGCAAAGAGTGCCCCCACGGCACAGGCCCGCCCGCGGATCGGTGGGCCCCGATCGCGGGCCAGGCCACCGTGGGGGCACCTCCCGGGTCAGATCGCCCCGCGCCCCCCCCCAGGACCCCGGAGCCCGCCCACGCCGCCAGGTTTGATTTACGCCGGCGGGACAGGCAATTTCTGTGCGGGACTTCGGCCCATCCGGGCCGGAGAGTCCAGCGGGGGGTCCCGCCAACCGGCATGGCCCGATTCCCGCCCCCGCCCAATCTCCGGTACCGGAGACTTCGGCGGGGGCGGGGGCGGGATTCACGGCGGCCTACAGCCATTCTCCGACCC
Source organism: Scyliorhinus torazame (assembly GCF_047496885.1). NCBI lineage: Eukaryota > Metazoa > Chordata > Chondrichthyes > Carcharhiniformes > Scyliorhinidae > Scyliorhinus > Scyliorhinus torazame. Next base: position 96,902,012 of record NC_092713.1, read on the forward strand.
GGCGGGGGGTCGGAGAATGACGCCCATGAAACCAGACAGGCCACCCGGTATCGACCTAGGCACCAGAGATGACAACGGCAAACTCAGCCCTGTCAACCCTACAAAATCCTCCCTACTACCATCTACGGGCTTGTACCAAAATTGGGAGGGCTGTCTCATAGATTAACCAAGCAACAAACTGATGTAGTAATACTCATAGAATCATACCTTATAAATAATGTCCCAGACACGGCCATCACCATGTCTGGGTATGTCCTGTCCCACAGACAGGACAGACCCAGAAGAGGTGGCGGCACAGTTGTGTACAGCCGAGAGGGAGTTGCCCTGGGAGTCCTCAACATCGACTCTGGACCCCATGAAGTCCATGGGTCCTAAAGTACATAGCTGTTAGTCTGGGACTGCAGTAGGTATGAGGGAACCAACTTGATATCACCTTCACCAACTTGCCTGCTGCAGATGCAACTGTCCATGACATTATCAGCAGTAGTGACCACCGGAGAGTCCTTGTGGAGACAAAGTCCCGTCTTCACACTGAGGATACGCTCTATCGTGTTGCGTGGCACTACCACTGTTCTAAATGGAGTAGACTAGCCACTCAAGACTGGGCATCCGTGAGACACTGTGGGCTATCAGCAACAGCAGAATTGACTCAACCACAATCTGTAACCCCATGGCCAGCACAACCCCCACTCTACCATTACCAACCAAGTCAGGGAACCAATCCTGGTTCAATGAAGGGTGTAGAGGACATGCCAGGAGTAACATCAAGAATACCTAAAAATGAAGTGTCAACCTGGTGAAGCTGCAACACAGGATTCCTTAGCAGCATAAGCAGCAAGAGATACATAAAGTTAAGCAATTCCACAACCAACAGATCAGATCTAAGCTTGTAGTGGATAGTTAACTCACTGGAAGAAGAGACTCCACAAATATCCCCATCCTCAAATAATGGAGGAGCCCAGCACATCAGTGCAAAAGATAAGATTGAAACATTTGCCAGCAGTGCCAAGTGGATGATTCATCTCGGCTTCCTCTGGAGGTCCCCAGCATCACAGATGTCAGTCTTCAGCCAATTTGATTCACTCCACATAATATCAAGAAACAGCTGAAGGCACTGTATACTGCAAAGGATATGGGGCGAAATTCTCCCCCAACGGTGGGATGTCCGCCGACTGGCGCCAAAGACGGCGCCAATCAGATGGGCATCGCGCCGGCCCAAAGGTGCGGAATGCTCCGCATCTTTGGCGGCCTAGCCCCAACATTGAGGGGCTAGGCCGACGCCGGAGGGATTTCCGCCCCGCCAGCTGGCGGAAATGGCGTTTGTTGCCCCGCCAGCTGGCGCGGAAATGCGGCGCATGCGCGGGAGCGTCAGCGGCCGCTGTCAGTTTCCCGGCGCATGCGCGGGAGCGTCAGCGGCCACTGTCAGTTTCCCGCGCATGCGCAGTGGGGAGAGTCTCTTCCGCCTCCGCCATGGTGGAGGCCGTGGCGGAGGCGGAAGGGAAAGAGTGCCCTCACGGCACAGGCCCTCCCGCGGATCGGTGGGCCCCGATCGCGGGCCAGGCCACCGTGGGGGCACCCCCCGGGGTCAGATCACCCCGCGACCCCCCCCCAGGACCCCGGAGCCCGCCCACGCCGCCTGGTCCCGCCGGTAAATACCAGATTTGATTTACGCCGGCGGGACAGGCAATTTCTGGGCGGGACTTCGGCCCATTCGGGCCGGAGAATCCAGCGGGGGGTCCCGCCAACCGGCGCGGCCCGATTCCCGCCCCCGCTCAATCTCCGGTACCGGAGACTTCGGCGGGAGCGGGGGCGGGATTCACCGCGGCCAACGGCCATTCTCCGACCCGGCGGGGGGTCGGAGAATGACGCCCCACGTGCTCTGACAATATTCCGGCAATAGTATTGCAGACTTGTGCTCCAGAACTTGCTGCATCCAGTACAGCTACATTATTGGCATCTACCCGGCAATGTAGAAAATTGCCAGGTATATCGTGTACACAGGAAATAGGACAAATCCAACCTGGCCAATTACTGTGCCATCAGTCTACTCTTGATCATCAATAAAATGATGGAAGTGGTCATGAACAATAATAATAAGAAGAATCTTTATTGTCACAAGTAGGCTTACATTGACACTGCAATGAAGTTACTGTGAAAATCACCTAGTTGCCACATTCCGGCGCCTATTCGGGTACACAACGCTATCAAGTGGAACTTAGGATCATAGAATCAAAGAATTTACATTGCAGAAGGAGGCCATTCAACCCATCGAGTCTGCACTGGCCCTTGGAAGGAGCATCCTACTTAAGCCCACACTTCCACCATATCCCCGTAACCCCACCTAACCTTTTTGGACACTAAGGGCAATTTTAATTTAGCATGGCCAATCCACCTAACCTGCACATCTTTGGACTGTGGGAGGAAACAGGAGCACCCGGAGGAAACCCACGTAGACACGAGGAGAATGTGTAGAATCCACACAGACAGTGACCAAGCCGGGAATCGAACCTGGGACCCTGGAGCTGTGAAACAACAGTGCTAACCACTATGCTACCGTGCCACGCATGAGTCAAGACCATCAGTCAAGATTGCATCAGTTCTTAACCAAGGGCAGAAAAACAAATTGGCTCAGCAATAACCTGCTCATGGACGCTCAGTTTGGTTTCTGCCAAGGTCAATCAGGTCCTGACCTCATTACAGCATTGATTCAAACATCGACAAAAGAGCTGAACTGCAGAGGTTAGTTAAGAGTGACTATCCTTGACATCAAGGCAGTATGGTATCATGGAGCCCTAGCAAAATTGGAGTCAATGTTAATTGGGTTAAACCCTCCACTGGTTGGAGTCATATCCGGCACAAAGGAAGTTGGCTGTGCTGGTTGGAGATCAATCATCTCAGTTCCAGGTCATCATTACAGGAGCTCTTCAGGGTAGTGTATCAGGCTCAACCATGTTCAACTGCTTCACCAATGACCTTCCTTCCATTATAGGGTCAGAAGTGGGGATGTTCGCTGATGACTGCACAATGTTCAGCACCCTTTGCGACTCCTCCGATTCTGAAGCAGTCCATGCCCAAATGTGACAAGACCAGGACAATATCCAGACTTGGGCTAACAAGTTGCAAACAAAATTTGCACCACACAAGTGACGGACAATGATTATCTCCAACAAGAGAGGACCTAACCATTGCCCCTTGACATTCAATGGCATTACCATCGCTGAATCCCCACAATCAACATCCTAGGGGTGACCATTGACCAGAAACTGAACTGGACTAGCCATATAAATACTGTGGCTACAAGAGCAGGTCAGAGGCTAGGAATCCTGGAGCAAATAACTCACTTCCTGACTCTCAAATGTCTGTCCGTCATCTACAAGCTACAAGTCAGGAGGGTACATAATTTGATTCCCTTGCCTAGACGAGTGCAGCTCCAACAACATTCAAGAAGCTCGACACTATCCCGGACAAAGCAGTCCGCTTGACTGCCACCCCTTCCATTCAGGAGAGCACATCGCAGGAGTCTCTCTGCAGCAGCCCAGGTCCCTGGCAATCGGGGAACTGCTGGAAAAAGGCAAGCTGCTGAGCCCAAGTCAGATGATCAGCCTTTGGAAATGGTCATAATTGGTCTGTAACAGTTGCAAAATGGTCGCAAACATGGTGAAAGCACAATGACAGCTGTTCGAACATCAGGCAGAGTAGCGAGAGGCAGTCAGCAGACTAGAATGAAGGATGGAGGTGTCTGATATGTCTGAGGTTGAGGCTCTGACATGCAAGCACCTCACAGTGTGGTGACGGCCGCATTAGAGACTTTGATCCAGCAGCTTCTGCCAGATTTGCACTCAGGCCTTGACTCCATCACCCTAGGCATTGGTGGGATCAATCAGTGGCTCAGGGGGGAGGGGGGTGGGTGGCAGGGTCAGTGCAAATAGTCCTCCCTCCAGTTGCCCCTCAAGGAGTCAGGCAGGGGCCCCCAAGTACCCACAAGAAGGAAGATCATCAATTGGACACTCCAGGACCATCAACATCAGGTGACTCTGACAGTGTCCGGCTGATCCCAATCCCCTCTGCCTGTTTCCCCATCACTTGCAGCTCCAAATGCCGAGGAAGGTGCACTTGCCTCACAGCAACAGACCCAAAACAGGCCGTGGTAGTCCGGGCCTCGGACCTCCAGAGAATACCAGCCAAGGTTATCACAGACAACAGGCCATCACACCTCTGGTCTGGATGTTTGTCAGGAATGCACCAAGACTTAGTGATAGGGGGCGGGATTCTCCGACCCCCCGCCGGGTCGGAGAATCGCCGGGGGCTGGCGTGAATCCCGCCCCCGCCGGTTGCCGAAGTCTCTGGCACCGGAGATTCGGCGAGGGCGGGAATCGCGTCGCGCCGGTTGGCGGGCCCCCCCGCGCGATTCTCCGGCCCAGATGGGCCGAAGTCCCGCCGCTAAAATGCCTGTCCCACCGGCGTAGATTAGACTACCTACCTTACGCGGGACAAGGCGGCGCGGGCGGGCTCCGGGGTCCTGGGGGGGGCGCGGGGCGATCTGGCCCCGGGGGGTGCCCCCACGGTGGCCTGGCCCGCGATCGGGGCCCACCGATCCGCGGGCGGGCCTGTGCCGTGGGGGCACTCTTTCCCTTCCGCCTCCGCCACGGTCTCCACCATGGCGGAGGCAGAAGAGACTCCCTCCACTGCGCATGCGCGGGAATGCCGTCAGCAGCCGCTAACACTGCCGCGTATGCGCCGCCCGGAGATGTCATTTCCGCGCCAGCTGGCGGGGCACCAAAGGCCTTTTCCGCCAGGTGGCGGGGCGGAAATTCGTCCGGCGCCGACCTAGCCCCTTAAGGTTGGGGCTCGGCACCCAAAGATGCGGAGCATTCCGCACCTTTGGGGCGGCGCGATGCCCGTCTGATTTGCGCAGTTTGGGGCTCCAGTCGGCGGACATCGCGCCGTTTCCGGAGAATTTCGCCCCGGGTTAGAAAAAGTAATAAACATTGAGATCATTATGGGGGCACAGGTATTCACTCACTATATATTGTCTTGTCATGGAACATAGTCCCAAATTACTTATGGACAGTGAACCTTTAAGGAACCTTTAACCTTTAAAAAAGACATACAAGCAAAAACTGTCCGAGACTATAATCATTTGCCGGAATTCCTATGTGGATCACAGTTGGGCAACTGGTCCAGAGGGAATGGAATGTTGCACCTTTTTCCAGACAGAGATACTTCAAAGGAAGAGATGCAATGAAAAACTGAATTGTAATCTCCTGTGGAAATATCGGAGGCTGATTACCATCTCAGCAGAAGTCATCTCCTGTGAGTTAGATCGCAGACTGTAGACATGATGGAGTTGAAAGAAAGCAGTTTCTGGGAAAAGACGTGGGCGATTCTCCAATATGGAGCCCAAGTGTTCGCGCCGTCGTGAACGCCATCGTGTTTCACGACAGCGCGAACCGGGCCCGAGTACGACCGATTCTGGCCCCCACAGGGGGCCGGCACAGTGCTAGAGCAGTTCACGCCGCTCCAGCCTCCTTTCCCGGCGTCAAATGGGCGCCGCGCCAACCCACGCATGCGCAGTTGGGCCGCGCCAACCTGCGCATGTGCGGAGGACTTTTTTAGCGCGCCGGCCCCGACTCAACATGGCGTCGGTGTTCAGGGGCCGGCCGCGCCAGAAAGTAGGCCCGGGGGGGGGGGGGAGAGGCCGGCCTGCTGATCGGTGGGCCCCGATCGCGGGCCAGGCCCCATCGGAGCCCCCCCCCCTTACCTCCCCCCAGGCCGCCCCCCGACCATTCGCGCAGAGTTCCCGCCGACAGCCACCAGGGGTGAACGGCGCCGGCGGACCTCTGTCGGATCCCCGCGGCCGCTCGGCCCATCCGGGCCAGAGAATCGGCGGCCCTGCCGATTCCAGCGGCCCGCGGCCGGCGCCGCACCAAACGCGCCGGCGCAAATGGTGCGATTCTCCGCACTTCGGAGAATCGCGCGCCGGCATCGGGGCGACGTGGTGCGTTGACGCGATTCTCTGGCCCGGCGCGGGGCTCGGAGAATCGCCCCCAAGACATGTTTGTGTTTTCCCTCTCCGGAAATACACAAGAAATCATGTTCAAAACCAACAGCAGCCCTGGTCTCTGTGTGCTAGTCTGATGTTCTAGTTCTTCTGCTTTAGTGCGCACTGCGAAGGTCACAGCTGAAGAACATCCACTAGGCATTGTCATGATATTCAGGTAAACATCATAGCACATACATACATACATACATACTGATGGACAGATCAACGGACCAATCAACACACACACAACACGACAGCCAATTACAGGCAAGAGCATACACAGTACAAAACAGGGAACACGACACTTCCTGGGCACTCGAGCAAGGAGACAGCTCAGGGCACAGAGCTCATAGCAAGCCACTCAGACATCCACCATGTGCTGAGTGCCACTACAAGATAGAATTAGGAATAGGTCCACAGATTCAAGGGTTATGATCGAACCTCAGTAAACAGTTTACCAGTGTAAATAGATGTTTGAAATAAAACTGAGTTGTACCATTCGCAACCGTGTTGGTTTGTCTGTGTAGCAGAGTGCCCAACACTTCATAGTACCAGGCGTATATGTGGTACCTACCTACAAATCCTCCGGAATCTGCCATCCTGCGCCATGGACACCATCAACACACGGCAGCGGCCGCTGCAAGTCGCTGGAAACCTCGGCGTTAATTGGAAGCTGTTCAAACAGTGCTTCCAGCTCTTTCTGGAAGCCAACGAAAAGGAGAGTGCTTCGGACACCAGAAAGATCGCCATCCTCCTCACCACAGCAAGTCAACATGCCGTCCATGTCTGAAACTCCCTGGTGTTCGCGGAAGGTGAGGACAAGACCAAATACAAGACGGTCCTTCTCAAGCTCGACCAACACTTCAACGTCGAGGTCAACGAGAGCTTCGAGAGGTATTTCTTCCAGCAGCGCCTGCAAGGTAAGGATGAGCCCTTTCAGTCATTCCTTACGCATCTCCGTATCCTCGCGCAGTCCTGCGGCTACGACACCAACTCCGATTCCATGATTCGGGACCAGATCGTTTTTGGGGTCACCTCGGGCACCCTACGCCAGCAGCTCTTAAAAATAAAAGGCCTCACCTTAGCCTCCGCAATCGGAGCCTGTGTCCTGCACGAAAACGCGACTAGCCGCTATACCCAATTTCAGGAGGCCGAATCGGCGCGGCAGGGGTCCTACGCGGCTGGTGCGGCGAGGCAGGCGTCCTACGAGGCCGAACGGGTCCAGGCGATTGAGTTCCTCCCGGCTCGCAGCACGGAAGAGGGCGGCCATTTTGTGCGCTTTTCGAGGCCTCCCGCGTTTCTGCGCGCCAAAAACGGCAACACTGAGGAGCGTGATGCGCAGGCGCGCTCGACGCAAGACCGAACTGCGCATGCGCGGTGGCGCAACGAACGCCATGACGTCACGACGTGCGGCAACTGTGGAGCCGCACATTTAAAGCGGCAATGTCCCGCAAGAACCCGACAATGCCTCCGCTGTGGCAAGGTGGGCCACTACGCTGCCTGCTGTCGAGCAGCTCAACCTGCCAATGTTCCCCAACTCCGCCAACCTCGCAGGGACGTGCGGACCATTCAGCCTCCTCACTATGAGTCGTGCCCAGACGATATCCAGACCAGTGACACAGACGACCGGGACACCTTCCGTGTTGCGGTCATTGATGGGAACCGAATGTCTCCAGCCAGGACCCACCAGCCGATGCAAGTTAACACTGTCAATCCGGGTGATGAATGGTGTGCCACCCTAACGGTCAACCGATCACCGATAACATTCCGACTGGACACTGGCGCCTCCGCCAACCTCATAGCATGGTCAGCCTTCTACGCCATGAAGGTCAGACCACCAACTCGGCCATCCCGTTGCAAGATGGTCGACTACAACGGGTAAGTTATCCCGGCTATGGGATCCTGCCAGCTCCAGGTGACACACAACACACATACGGCCACACTCTCATTCGAGATAGTCGGATCATCAAAGGACTCCCTGTTAGGCGCACAGGCATGCAAGGTTCTCCACCTCGTGCAACGAGTCCACGCTCTGTCTCCAGAAGGCACATCTGACTTCCTGGATGCAGAATTCAGGGCACAGCTCCAATCGCTCCTCGCCCACAACCAGGAGGCATTCGAGGGCATGGGAACACTGCCCTACACCTACAGAATTCGCCACAAACCGGACACCACCCCGGTCATTCACGCACCTCGCAGGGTCCCAGCGCCACTCAAAGGCCGCCTCAAGCAGCAGCTGCAGGATCTCCAGGACCAAGGGGGCAGTACGGTAGCATTGTGGATAGCACAATTGCTTCACAGCTCCAGGGTCCCAGGTTCGATTCCGACATGGGTCACTGTCTGTGCGGAGTCTGCACATCCTCCCCGTGTGTGCGTGGGTTTCCTCCGGGTGCTCCGGTTTCCTCCCATAGTCCAAAGATGTGCAGGTTAGGTGGATTGGCCATGATAAATTGCCCTTAGTGTCCAAAATTGGCCTTAGTGTTGGGTGGAGGTGTTGACCTTGGGTAGGGTGCTCTTTCCAAGAGCCGGTGCAGACTCGATGGGCCGAATGGCCTCCTTCTGCACTGTAAATTCTATTCTATTCTATTCTATTCTATTCTATCCCGGGTCACGGAGCCCACGCCATGGGTCAGTTCCATGGTGTGTGTTAAGAAGCCCTCCGGCGAGCTCCGGATCTGCATTGATCCAAAAGACCTCAACAACAACATAATGAGGGAACACTACCCCATACCCAAACGGGAAGAGATCACGAGCGAAATGGCCCGGTCTAAAATCTTCACAAAACTGGATGCCTCGAAGGGTTTTTGGCAGATCCAACTGGATCCGTCCAGCCAAAAGCTGTGCACCTTCAACACCCCTTTCGGCAGGTTCTGCTACAACAGAATGCCATTTGGCATCATCTCGGCATCCAAGGTCTTTCACAGGATCATGGAGCAGATGATGGAAGGCATCGAAGGGGTGCGCGTCTATGTGGACAACGTCATCATCTGGTCCACCACACCACAGGAGCACATCTATCGTCTCCAGCGCGTCTTTGCGCGCATACGCGAAAATGGCCTGTGCCTCAACCGAGCCAAGTGTTCTTTCGGCCAAACTGAGCTGAAGTTCCTGGGGGACCACATTTCCCGGTCAGGGGTCCGTCCGGATGCAGACAAGGTGAGCGCCATTACAGCCATGCCGCAGCCGGCAGACAAGAAAGCAGTGCTACGCTTCCTAGCCATGGTCAACTTCCTGGGGAAGTTCATTCCCAACCTTGCCTCCCACACGACAGCTCTGCGCCACCTCGTCAAGAAGTCCACGGAGTTCCAGTGGCTGCACACACACCAGCAGGAATGGGAGGAGCTCAAACTCAAGCTCGCCACAGCACCGGTATTGGCGTTTTTCGACACAACTCATGACATTAAAATTTCGACTGATGCCAGCCAGTCCGGCATTGGGGCGGTGCTCCTACAGCGGGATGACACTGCGTCATGGGCCCCGGTCGCCCATGCCTTGCGGGCCATGTCCCCCACAGAACAGCGCTACGCGCAGATCGAAAAGGAGTGCCTGGGCTTGCTAACCAGGATAGACAAGTTCCATGACTACGTGTATGGTCTCCCCCGGTTTACCGTTGAGACTGACCACCGCCCCCTGGTCAGCATCATAAATAAGGACCTGAACGAGATGACCCCTCGCCTCCAGCGCATCCTACTTAAACGTAGGAGGTATGACTTCCAACTGGTCTACACCCCGGGTAAGGACCTTATCATTGTGGATGCCCTATCTAGAGCAGTGAGCACATCGCCAGATTCGGAGGGGTTCGTCTGTCAGGTCGAGGCGCAGGTGGCTTTCACATCGGCAAATCTGCCAGCTGACGACTCCAGTCTGGCCCGTATTCGCCGAGATACTGCGGCTGACCCCCCCTCTATAACGGGTGATGCGCCACATGACGGGAGGATGGCTCAAAGGGCAGTGCCCGCAGTTCTACAATGTCCGAGACGACTTGGCCGCCATTGATGGTGTCCTTCTAAAGCTGGACCGGATTGTGATTCCGCACAGCATACACAAGCTGGTACTCGACCAACTACACAAAGGCCATCTGGGGGTCGAGAAGTGCAGACGGAGGGCCTGAGAGGCGGTATACTGGCCGGGCATCAGTGATGACATTGCCAATATGGTGCTGAACTGCCCCACCTGCCAAAGGTTTCAACTGGCGCAACCTCGTGAGATGCTTCAGCCCCATGAGCTGGTGACGTCCCCCTGGGCGAAGGTGGGTGTGGACCTCTTTCACGCGCTCGGCAGGGACTACGTAATCGTCATTGACTACTTTTCCAATTATCCAGAGGTCATACGCCTGCACGATTTGACATCGTCCGCTGTCATAAGGGGCTGCAAAAACACCTTCGCTCGCCACGGCATTCCGATGACTGTCATGTCGGACAATGGGCCCTGTTTCGCCAGCCAGGAATGGTCATCCTTTGCTGCCTCGTATGGCTTCAAACACGTGACGTCCAGTCCTCTGCATCCCCAGTCCAATGGAAAGGCAGAGAAGGGCGTTCACATCGTCAAGCGGCTCCTCTGCAAGACTGCTGCTGCTGGATCGGATTTCTGCCTAGCCCTGCTGGCCTATTGCTCGGCCCCACAAGCCACTGGCCTCTCACCAGCCCAGCTGTTGATGGGTCATGTGCCTTCCATTCTGGCACCCACAACCAACCATGCTCCGGTACTACACAGGATGCAACAGCAGCGCGTTCGCCAGAAGAGGGCATAGGACACACAGGCAACTGATCTTCCCGCCCTGGCCCCTGGAGATGATGCCTGCATCCACCTACCAGGAGGTGGCTGGTCAGCACCTGCCGAAGTTCTCCGACGCGTGGCTCGCGCTCGTTCCTGGTTCGTATGCTTGATGGAGCCATTCGTAGGTGCAATCGCCGGGCTCTTCGCCTACTTCCACGCTCGCTACGGGAACTTCCACCAACACCGCACCCTCCTGTTGTTCCTGATATCGACTTTGTGGAGCTGTCTGCCACCATGCCCCTTCCGTCGTCGCCTGTGGCCAGGGCCATTCCTCAGACGGTGGTTCCAGACCCACCCTTGAGGCGGTCAACCCGAATTCGTCGCCCACCTACTAGACTGGACTTATGAGACTGTTTGACATTGAACTCATACCACCGCTGTGTTAATATTTTTCTGTTCTTATCGTTACAGGAATTTGTTTTGTCGTTCAACATTTCACCGTTCTTTGCTTATGGTACAACCTCTTTGTTATGTCGTACCCGACATCACCCCTTGTATATAGTTTAGCCCGTTGTACATGCTGTAGATATTGCACACACACACATTTAGCTACACTCAGTACACATCTCTATTTAAGACCACATAGGCACATGTTCTTGTAAAAAAAAGGGGGGATGTCATGATATCAGGTAAACATCATAGCACATACATACATACATACTGATGGGCAGATCAACGGACCAATCAACACACACACAACACGACTGCCAATCACAGGCAAGAGCATACACAGTAATAAACAGGGAACATGACACTTCCTGGGCACTCGAGCAAGGAGACAGCTCAGGGCACAGAGCTCATAGCAAGCCACTCAGACATCCACCATGTGCTGAGTGCCACAAGATAGAATTAGGAATAGGTCCACAGATTCAAGGGTTATGAACGAACCTCAGGAAACAGTTTACCAGTGTAAATAGATGTTTGAAATAAAACTGAGTTGTACCATTCGCAACCGTGTTGGTTTGTCTGTGTAGCAGAGTACCCAACACTTCAGGCACCCCTGCACTTGCAGGTAAAAAAGACTCTCTCTCTGATGGCTGGAAGTAAATCCACAGTTGAAAAGGAAACAGGACAGCTCCTTTCAGTTAACCTGCAAAACAAAGAATCTCTAACCAACTGCTCAACTGCCCAAGTCAGTGCTGCAGGAATCACCTAACTTAACGACGCATTTCACCATCTACTCCCCACAGACAAGCCAAAGACTGATTCACTTATCTTTTTAAATTTTATTTGTCAACTCATTCCTAATTTATAGTATGCGTGTTGCATTTTTATTGCGTGGAATCTTACCATATTTTTTCCAAAATATCAGGCTCAGACTGGAAAGTGATGTGTAGCTCTCCAGTTGCACAGACCAGTTTTCACTCCAGATCTTGAGGCTCTTTTAAGAAAATAAATAGTGGATATGGTTTGCTCTGGCACGTTGGGGCCTGATAGAGGCGGCACCTGGCTCCACAGAGATCAGGGCGCCATTTTTAAAGGGTACCTCATCAGCACTGACGTTTTACTCCCCCCCCCGGGGACAATCATCGATGATTCCCCCCAACCACCACCAATGAAGTAGTGCCAGCATTACCCCTCTTCAGTGCGGTTGTTCCCCTCCATGCCGACAAATTCCCCACTCACTGCCTGCTGCCAACCCCCCCACCCCTTCACCAAGCACAAATGGAACCCCCCTTGGGGCTACCCCTGGCACTGCATCTTAGCACAGGTTGACACTGCCAGGCCAGTCAATCTGGCAGTGCCACCCTGTGCCAGGGCTGGGTCTAGAGAACTTCTCAGACATGTCCCTCTCGTCCCAAGGGTTCTATTTATCTTTGCGCCCCTGGAGGAATCCTCCCGATGGTTTCATGGTTTCAAAAACCTCCCCCATATCCCCCCTCCCCATATCCCCCCTCCCCCATATCCCCCTCCCCATATCCCCCATATCCCCCCTCCCCCATATCCCCCCCTCCCCCATGTCCCCCATATCCCCAAGTGAATCCAGCCCTAACCTTAACCTCTGCAATGCACGTGCAACCGATGGCGTGCATTCATATACCTGCCTAACACTGGTGCCTTTTACCCCTGCCACCGCCCCCCCCCCCCCGCCCCCCCCCCCAACAGGATAAGCGCGCACACAACAATAGGGAGCATGTGAGGACTGGAGGAGGCCCCGCTGATGAGAGGCCACTGACCGAACACGAGGAAAGGGCCCTGGAACTGGCTGGCGGACCTGACGACCGGGAGGTTGCTGATGCAGAGGTCGGGGGCGTAGTAGCAAGTGAGCCACCGACAGCCCGTCCCCATATCCCCCCTCCCCTATATCCCCCTCCCCCATATCACCTGATCACTGCCTGATGTCTAACCATGCATGCTTCATTGTGTATTGCAGGACCAAACGTCCAGGCACCCATCCCCGCAGATGCAGACCGCCCGCAGGATGCCCCTCGGAGGCCACGGGAGACGGAGAGACCCGGACCCTCCAGCATGTGACACCCGCAGGATGCCCCTCGGAGGCCACGGGAGGCGGAGATACCCGGACCCTCCAGCATGCGACGCCCGCAGGATGCCCCTCGCACACCACGGGAGACGGAGAGACCCGCACCCTCCAGCATGCGACGCCCGCAGGATGCCCCTCGGAGGCCACGGGAGACGGAGAGACCCAGACCCTCCAGCGTGCGACGCCCGCAGGATGCCCCTCGCACACCACGGGAGACAGAGAGACCCGCACCCTCCAGCATGCGACACCCGCAGGATGCCCCTCGCACACCACGGGAGACGGAGAGACCCGCACCCTCCAGCATGCGACGCCCGCAGGATGCCCCTCGGAGGCCACGGGAGACGGAGAGACCTGGAGCAACAGGGAGACGACACCCCCGTCACGTGCGGGAGCGACCTCCCAGCGACGAGGGGGGCAGCCACAGGCCCCCGTCACATCCGAGCCAGGACACCACTACCCAGGACACCACTACCCAGGACACCACTACCCGGGACACCACTACCCGGGACACCACTACCCGGGACACCACTACCCGGGACACCACTACCCGGGACACCACTACCCGGGACACCACTACCCAGGACACCCCTACCCGGGACAGCACTACCCAGGAAGACGAAATACCGGACAGTGACTCAGAGTGGATGGGTGGAGACGAACCCCCACCCCAAAGTGCCATGGACTCAGAGTGGGACGAAGAGCACAACACAACGCCACTGCTGTCACCAACACCCTCCACCATCGCAGAGACGCTCACCTCGGTTGGGCACTTGAGTGATGAGGCGTCTGGTGCACTCACTGGTGCGCACAACACAGCCGTCCCGGTACAGCAGGTGGAGGTAGGAGCAGCAGAGGGGCCGGGCGGTCGGAGGGCAGCCCAGCCCAAGCGAACATCTGCCGCCCAGATGGATCCCGGGTTCCTGGAGTTACCACACCCACACATAGATCCGATGCAACCACCGACCCGGAGACGAGCGAAGAGGGTGACGGCCGGCTTGCAGTCGCAGGTGGAGGAGTCCACCCGCGTCCAGGAGCTGGGAGTGGTGCCGGTCATGCGTGCCACCCAAGCTGACACCGCACGGGTGGCGTCCACGGTGGAGACAATGGGTGCGACGGTGTCAGACATGGGGAACGGTTTGCGAGGCCTGGAGCTTTCCGTGCAGGCGGCGTCTGTGGCTCAGGAAATGGCTGCCCTCTCACAGGAGGCCATGAGCCAGTGCCAGCGCCAGATGGCAGAGGCGCTCAACGCCATAGCCCAGTCTCTGCAGGCCATGGCCCAGTCTCAGCAGGCCATGGCCCAGTCTCTGCAGGCCATCGCTGAGGGCATCGGCGCCAGTGGCCATGTGCGAGCCGGCGTCGCACTGTCACAGACAGGGTTTGCCAACCCCCTGGGCTCCATGGCTGCAAACCTGCAGACCCCTGTCGATACCAGCACGGGCCTCCAGGACTGGCAGCGCCAGATGTCGGGGGGGCGTCGGATGGCCAGTCCGTTCGCATCCCCCACCCATGTAGAGGACTGGGGGCCATCGGGCACCCCGAGGGAGGAGGAGGTGGTGTGGTCCGTCCCGGCTCCCCCTGTAAGGGAAGTCCCGGTACACCGCGACACCTCGGACTCCCCCCCTTCCGTCCCAGGTGCATCGGGTGGGCAACGGGCAGGACAGGCTGGCAGCTTGCCATCCCAGTCACCCGGGCCACAGCCTGGCCCATCTAGGCCAAAACGCCCCAGGAAACGGCCGCCAAAGGGATCACAGTGTCAGAGGGCAGGAATCACAGGAGTCCACCTCCAGTTCTGCTGTACAGTCTGGGGAACCACGTAGACGTAGTCAAAGGGCCCGTAAGGCCAAACAATTAGACACTGAGGAAGTTGGCACGGGTGCAGGGCACAGATGAGTTTTAGGGGCTAGGGCACGTGCATGACCTCCTTTGGTTATTAAAGTCAATGTTACACCTACAGAAGCTGCCTTTGTGCTCTGTCCAAAGCGTGCGGGGGTGTCATGTACGTTGAGCGCAAGTGTGTGTGTGAGGGGTGGTCTTACCTCAGCCCCAGGTGAGTCTGCCCCCTTCCCCCTGGGCCGCCATCAACATCCCCCGGGCAGAGGACGGGACCGTGCGCTGCAGTGTCACAGCCGCATGCAGGGATGGTCCGGGTGGATGGTGGTACTGTGGCCATGGGTCAGACATAGTCCAACGATGTAGAGCCAGGAGCTCACCGCAGGGCGGGTTGTCATCATCCTCCATGGCCTGCAATAGACACGCGTCCACCCGCAACTGTGTGAGCCTGGCCCGTTGTGCCGCAGGTGGATCGGCAATGGGGAGGGGTGATGTGCATGCGGGTGGGGTGGGTGGGGTTGGGGAGGGGGGTGAGTGTGCTGGGTGGGTGGATGGGTGGGGGGTGTGGGTGGTCGGCTGTTGCCATGGTGTGCGGTCTGTGGCCATACTACCCGATTCCCACGCCCATCAAGTCAGTGAAGCGGGCGGCGATCAGTCTGTCCCGTACCCGCTGGGCCAGCTGGTAACGGTGGACAGCCACCCGCCTGTGTCTACCCCGTCTGCCCTGACCATTACCCCCATCCCCCTCATCTGGGGAGGACTGCGCCTCTTCCTGCTGCTCCTCCACTCCGCCCTCCTCTGCCTGCGGCACATCGCCCCTCTGCTGGGCTATGTTGTGCAGGACGCAGCACACCACAATGATGCGGCCGACCCTATCTGACCGATACTGGAGGGCGCCCCCAGAGAGGTCCAGGCACCTGAAACGCATCTTCAGCACGCCAAAGCACCTCTCGATCACTCCCCTTGTCGCTACATGGGCATCATTGTAGCGGTTCTCCGCCTCATTGCGTGGCCTCCGTATAGGCGTCATAAGCCACGATCGCAATGGGTAGCCCATGTCGCCCAGCAACCAGCCCCTCAACCGGGGATGGCGTCCCTCGTACATGCCGGGGATGGATGACCGCGACAACACGTATGAGTCGTGTACACTGCCTAGGTAACGGGCGCAGACGTGCAGGATCATCATGCGGTGGTCGCAGACCACCTGTATGTTCATCGAATAGGTCCCCTTCCTATTGGTGAACACGGCCCTGTTATCTGCAGGTGGCCGCACGGCTTCGTGCATCCCATCGATCGCGCCCTGGACCATGGGGAACCCGGCCACGGCAGAGAAGCCCACGGCCCGGGCATCTTGGCTGGCCCGGTCCACGGGGAAGCGGATGTAGCGGTGCGCCATGGCATATAGGGCATCTGTCACTGCCCGGATGCACCGATGCACCGATGTCTGCGATATGCCGGACAGGTCCCCACTCGGTGCCTGGAATGACCCCGTTGCATAAAAGTTCAGGGCCACCGTTACCTTGACGGACACGGGGAGAGGGTGTCCCCCGCCAGTGCCACGCGGTGACAGGTGTGCCAGCAGGTGGCAGATGTGTGCCATGGTTTCCCGCCTCATCCGGAGTCTCCTCCTGCATTCCCGGTCCATGAGGTCCTGGTATGACTGCCGGGGCCGGTACACACGGGGCGCCCTCGGGTGCCTCCGTTGCTGTGGGGCCGCGACGTCCTCCTCCCCCTCCTCGTCCTGTCGGTCAGGTGTCCCTCCAGCCTGGGCGGCTGCCGCCTGTCCCTCTGCGGCAGCCTGCGCCGCCTCTCTGGCACGCTCCTACTCCTCCTCCTCCTCCTCCTCATCAGGGCAACATAGACATGAGCGGCTGCCGCCACGGCGGCCAACATCGTTGGATGATCGGAAAACGTGACGGCCTGGTGGGGGGGAGGGGAACGAAGACATGTCATCATTGCCCATATCCCCTCCTCCCCCCAGCCAGGTGGCATGGACCGCATGGGTCCAACTGTTGGAGGCTGGCACCTGGCCAGGTGGACCAACTCACTTGCCCTCGCATCCCCCTCCCCGGCACGGACCCCCCCCATCCCTCTCCCCAGCACGGACCCCCCATCCCCCTCCCCGGCACCGACCCCCCCCAACCTCCACCCCGGCACGGACCCCCCCCCAACCTCCACCCCGGCACGGACCCCCCCAACCTCCACCCCGGCACCGACCCCCCATCCCCCTCCCCGGCACCGACCCCCCCCAAACCTCCACCCCGGCACGGACCCCCCCCCCCAACCTCCACCCCGGCACGGACCCCCCCCCAACCTCCACCCCGGCACGGACCCCCCCCCAACCTCCACCCCGGCATGGAACCCCCCCCAACCTCCACCCCGGCACCGACCACCCCCCCACCCTTCACCCCGGCACGGACCCCCATCCCCATCCCCCTCCCCGGCATGGACCCCCCCATCCCCCTCCCCGGCACGGACCTCCTCCCGGCACTCCCCCGGAGCCCAGCCTACTCTAAACCCCCCCCCGCCGCACACACACACACACAACCCGAGACACACCTCTCCTCACGCATTCAGACTGCGGCCACGCCATCGCCTGCCCAGAGCCAACCCCCCAGGCCGTCACTCACCTCCACGCTGGTCGGCGTGAACCTGGAGCACAGGGTCACGCCGATGAAAAGGAGGTTTAATTTACGTCGACGTGAACGGTCATCACGTTGACGGGACTTCGGCCCATCCGGAAGGGAGAATATCGGCAGGCCGAAAATCGGCTGCCTTGCGCAGACCCGTGACATTCTCCGCGGCAGCGGCGCCATTAACGCCCCGCCGACTTTTCTCCCTTCGGAGACTTCGGCAACCGGCGGGGGCAGGATTCACGGCGGCCAACGGCCATTCTCCGACCCTCTGGGGGGTCGGAGAATGACGCCCCAGGAAACTGGGGCGTCATTCTCCGATCCCCCGCCGGGTCGGAGAATGGCCGTTGGCCGCCGTGAATCCCGCCCCCGCCCCCGCCGAAGTCTCCCGTACCGGAGATTGGGCGGGGGCGGGAATCGGGCCGCGCCGGTTGGCGGGACCCCCCGCTGGATTCTCCGGCCCGGATGGGCCGAAGTCCCGCCCAGAAATTGCCTGTCCCGCCGACGTAAATCAAACCTGGTATTTACCGGCGGGACCAGGCGGCGTGGGTGGGCTCCGGGGTCCTGGGGGCGGCACAGGACGATCTGGCCCCGGGGGGGGTGCCCCCACGGTGACCTGGCCCGCGATCGGGGCCCACCGATCCGCGGGCGGGCCTGTGCCGTGGGGGCACTCTTTCCCTTCCGCCTCCGCCACGGCCTCCACCATGGCGGAGGCGGAAGAGATTCTCCCCACTGCACATGCGCGGGAAACTGACAGCGGCCGCTGACGCTCCCGCGCATGCGCCGCATTTCCGCGCCAGCTGGCGGGGCAACAAACGCCATTTCCACCAGCTGGCGGGGTGGAAACCCCTCCGGCGCCGGCCTAGCCCCTCAATGTTGGGGCTAGGCCGCCAAAGATGCGGAGCATTCCGTACCTTTGGGCCGGCGCGGTGCCCGTCTGATTGGCGCCGTCTTTGGTGCCAGTCGGCGGACATCCCGCCGTTGGGGGAGAATTTCGCCCCTGATCTTTCCGGAGAGAATTGGGTTTTTCTATTTTCTCCGAATTTTCTATCCACGTCACCGTTCTCTCTGATGCCGAATGTGGGCTGAAAAGCTCCCCC
The DNA here is from genome assembly GCF_047496885.1 of Scyliorhinus torazame. Taxonomy (NCBI): domain Eukaryota; kingdom Metazoa; phylum Chordata; class Chondrichthyes; order Carcharhiniformes; family Scyliorhinidae; genus Scyliorhinus; species Scyliorhinus torazame. Next base: position 96,920,876 of record NC_092713.1, read on the forward strand.
AGTGTTTTCTATCCACATTTTCGTAACCGGTAAACATTCTTTTTAAACTCAAGAAAGCCTGGTTAAGTTGGCTCTTTTAAAACATAAATATATCTGGACTGAGAAAAGGTATCCACGAGGGAATGGAACTTTTAAAAATTAACTTGTTGCAATCAACCAAAGGGGTTGAATAAAGAAGGGGAGCCGGTTCATCTCTCCTTATCCGGGAGGTTCACAATTTGGGTATTTCATCCAGAACCATAATAAATTGGGGAACCTCACCCTGGGATCAGTCATAACAATATAAATGCACCTTTGTGAATACATTTGCTGTTCATGACATTGCATTTGAATGCATCTTGCATATGCCTCTATGTGCCCTCTTATTGCAAGGGAACCCAAGCTCCCAGTTCGTAATTGCCATCCTTCGTGAGCCTCAGATTCATGTGATGTCCAGCAGACTCTGTTACTTACTTGCCCCTTGTGTAATGTCAGGGAGATATGTCAAGCTCTTTCCTGAAAATGGGTGAAATTCTCTGGCCACCCCCAAGGTCAATGGACCTTTACATGGTCTGCATCCTGGTCGTGGCGATCCTGCGGCAAGCAGGCGGAAGAATCCAGTCCCTAAGTGTTGACGCTGGGACTGAACTGCATGCGTTTTGTATTCCTGTTGAGGGCGCTATTTGTGGAGCTATTTAGGACATGCCAATGGGCCAGCATTTTGCTGTGCAATTCTCCACCCAGCGGGTGTTCTAACCACTGGGGCCGGAGTTAGTGCCAAAGAGCCTGACAGCTCAAACTCTTTTTAAGCACTCCATTTACCACACATTCACTGTGGCTCATAGAAGACCTGCCCCCCCAAGCTTGGAAGTCCGGGGCAAACCCACAGAGATGAGGAGGAATATCTTCAGCCAGAGGGTGGTGATTCTGTGGAACTCATTGCCGCAGAAGGTTGTGAAGGCCCAATCACTGAGTGTCTTTAAGACAAAGATAGATAGGTTCTTGATTAATAAGGGGATCAGGGGTTATGGGGAAAAGGCAGGAGAATAGGGATGAAAAAATATCAGCCATGATTGAATGGCGGAGCAGACTCGATGGGCCGGGTGGCCTAATTCTGCTCCTATGTCTTATGGTCTTATGGTCCATGCCAGTGAAGAACGGAGGGAAAGTCCTCTTCCCCAGCATGGGTTGCAGACTCAAGCCTGCCCTCCTGAACTCTGCCTGGGAGGTGGTGTCAGAGGCAGTCAGCACTGCCAGTCTCACCAGGAGGAGATAGCTGGTGATCTGGAGAGGTGGGGGCCATTAGTGAGTATGCTGCACAGCGAGAGACAGAGAACCAGGGAGAGTTCCATAGGCTGCGGTGCAGGTGTCCTCTGGTTGGAATGAGTTCTGCTGACCCCCTGCTTCCTCTTCAATGGGCATTTCGGAGGAGTGCCAACACCTGGTGGGCTCTTGATTGAATTTGGTCCTTGATGATACTGCTGGAATTTGAGGGTGTCCAGAGGGGCGGCCTGGGTGGCTCCCCAATGACTAGAGGCCTTCTGAGCATTTAAAGGACACAGGCAGCACTCAGCAATGTGAGCAGCTAGAAGCCTGTAAGTAGCACCAAAGGAGTGTGTTTGAAAGGCAGACTGCAGCAATGGTGGTCAAAGCCACCCCGATCCCGAGTGGGACACCTTCAGTGGGATTCACCGAAATTGGCGCGATGGCCCGACGCCAGCGCCAAAAACGGCGTGAACTACTCTGGCGTCGGGCCAACCGGAAGTAGCAGAATTCTCCGCACTTCCAGGGGCTAGGATGCTGGAGGGGTTGGCGCCGCGCCAGCTGGCGCCGAAGAGACTGCGCGAGTCCGCACATGCGCCAAAGGGCCGGCGTGATCCCGGACATGCGCAGAACCGCCGGTGTATTCTGGCGCATGCGCAGGGTGGTGTCTTCTCCGCGCCGGCCATGGCGGAGCCCTACAGGGGCTGGCGCGGAAGGAGTGCCCCCACTGCAAAGGCCCGTCCGCAGACGGTGGGCCCCGATCGCGGGCCAGGCCACCGTGGGGGCCCCCCCGGGGTCGGATCCCCCCCCCCCCCCCCCCGAGGACCGCCCCAGCCGACTTACCTGCCAGGTACCGCCGTGTGGGACCATGTCTAATCCACGACGGCGGGGCTGGCCAAAAACCAACAGCCGCTCGGCCCATCGGGGCTCGGAGAATTGCCGGGGGGCCACTGCCAACGGCCCCCGACTGGCGTGCCGTGAACCCCACCCTCGCCCAAAAACCGACGGCGGAGAATACGGCAGCTGACGTTGGGGTGGGATTCGCGCCGCCCCCCCGGGATTCTCCGACCCAGCGTGGGGTTGGAGAATCCATCCCCCTAAGTTCATACACCTGCCGCCAAGTCATTACCCGCAATTCCCCCTGGCCCGGGCAGCCATTTCCTGGCAAGCACGATAGTTTTTCATGTTTTTGTAGTGTTTCTGTAGCCTCCCGTTCCTTCTCCAAGGCCATGGCACCAAGTCGACGTTTGTTAATCGTTATAGTAATTCATGCCTGCGAGACATCTGCCTGACACGAGCGGAGCATTGCTGCCGGGTCCACATTTAAATGCATGCAAATGCTGGTTTTGCCTGCCACCGCTGACATGAGGCGCAAACCTCATGATTGCAACCAGCGAGGGACCGGAGCATGGTGCCCAAATAACAGCGGGTGCGGACCTCGATTTCGGCCAGAGTACCGATTCTCCACCTGATCGTGGTTCACGTTTACAGCATCGTGAGGCAGAGAATTTTGCCCAGTGTCTCTATGTTGAGTGTGAAAAATACACCATTTGTGCAGCTTTGATAAGATGCCCGATGCTATATCTCCTGATAGCCTAAAATATTACATTTTAGTGATAGGGCCGATTGGGGACCTGGGATTAATAGCCACAAGGCCCAAATCCTGTGCTGGGAGAGTGACAAGCAGCTCTCTGATTCATTTTATATTTCTAATCTGGTGACAGCTTTTAAAATGTTTACAGGGCTCAGCTACTGAGCCTCCCATCTGTTGTTCAATAAAAAGCCTCCAGTTTAGCTAGCTGCTGATCAACACCCAGCATTTTTACCTGGCTGGATGTTAAGTGGAACCTATTTCAGGATTCAGAGGCTCAGACGTATGTCAAAATTAGACGTTTTTATATCAGAGTGTATAGAACATATGCAATAATGGCCTTTACTTTGTCAGCTTGACTCAGTATAATAACAAGTTCATCTCTGAGTCAGAAAGTTAATGAGTCAAGCCTTACTCCAGGGACCTGAGCACATTATCTAAACTAAGGCTTTTGGAGATTCTGGGGCAAAAACTGGGCTGTTGCCAGGAGGTTCTTCTTTGGAGGTTCAAAGTGGCAACTACAGTGTGCGCACACATCTGATGCAAAATATGCCAGATGTCGGTTGGAATTATGCAGAGCAATCCAATGTTGACTGTCTTGACACGAAAGCTCCAAATTTAGAGCTTCAGCCAGTGCTCTCACTTAACCTTGTACAATGAACATGTTAAGAAGCATGAAGAACCCCCAATCAGGGGGTTGCAAGTTTGTTGCCGATTTATTTCTCTTGGCTGTTGCTACAAATTCGACACATTTTTGGTGCTTTCAAATTGTACCAAATTTCAAGACAGGGAGTAATGTGGCAGGTGCTGAAATACTTTTGTTGACTTCAAAACAGTTGCTCCCAAGACATGGGGCGAAATTCTCCCCCAACGGCGGGATGTCCGCCGACTGGCGCCAAAGACGGCGCCAATCAGACGGGCATCGTGCCGGCCCAAAGGTGCGGAATGCTCCGCATCTTTGGCGGCCTAGCCCCAACATTGAGGGGCTAGGCCGACGCCGGAGGGATTTCCGCCCCGCCAGCTGGCGGAAATGGCGTTTGTTGCCCCGCCAGCTAGCGTGGAAATGCGGCACATGCGCGGGAGCGTCAGCGGCCGCTGTCAGTTTCCCGGCGCATGCGCGGGAGCGTCAGCGGCCGCTGTCAGTTTCCCGCGCATGCGCAGTGGGGAGAGTCTCTTCCGCCTCCGCCATGGTGGAGGCCATGGCGGAGGCGGAAGGGAAAGAGTGCCCTCACGGCACAGGCCCGCCCGCGGATCGGTGGGCCCCGATCGCGGGCCAGGCCACCGTGGGGGCACCCCCCGGGGTCAGATCGCCCCGCGACCCCCCCCCAGGACCCCGGAGCCCGCCCACTCCGCCTGGTCCCGCCGGTAAATACCAGGTTTGATTTACACCGGCGGGACAGGCAATTTCTGGGCGGGACTTCGGCCCATCCGGGCCGGAGAATCCAGCGGGGGGTCCCGCCAACCGGCGCGATTCCCGCCCCCGCCCAATCTCCGGTACCGGAGACTTCGGCGGGGGCGGGGGCGGGATTCACGGCGGCCAGCGGCCATTCTCCGACCCGGCGGGGGGTCGGAGAATGACGCCCATGAAGTCAAGCAAGCCTGGGAAAATGAGCCAAGGTCATGAAGAGCAGGTCAACTGTTAGAAGAGAGGAGGAGGGAGGAGAAGGGTTCTCAGAAAGAGTTCATACCCACAAGGTGTTCTGGAGCATTTCTACCTGAAATTCAGTGACCAATAATGTTTGACATATCTGCGCTTCTCCAAGGAGTTTATCACTGAAATCTGCCACAACCACAACTCAAACTTAAGAGCAGGGCAATAACTACATTGCCAATTTCTGCAATCTGACTCCAATCTTCAACATAGAACATGTCTGGCTCCTTATAGGTTAGAAATAATAACAATAATAATCTTTATTGTCACAAGTAGGACTACATTAACACTGCAATGAAGTTACTGTGAAAATCCCCCAGTCGCCACACTCCGGCGCCTGTTCGGGTACACAGAGGGAGAATTCACCTAATATGACACCCTCAATTACGACTCAGGAGAGGAGTTCGATAATACAAAAGCTTTAATATCCTGAAAACCAGACGGCTGCAGAGAAGTGTGCTCACTGCACGCTGCCTACTGAACGTAACCTTATATACAGCTTTCTGGGGACGGAGTCCCCCAGGGTTCCAAACCCGGTCTTAAAGGGGCCTACGCATTAAGGGTACATATGTATACAAATATCATTCACCACATTCACCCACTGTTTAAAAAAAACGCATAGTCCGTCGGGGGTGAAGTGGAATTACAAGTTCAGTCTTTTGGGTGGTCTGACTGCCCGTGTCGACCTTCTCAGCTCCGGCGGTGGTGCGGCGGAGACGGTCGTCCCCGGTGGTAGTATATCTGGGAGCACGGTTGTCTAAGCCTTTGCCCGCGTTGGAGCAGGGGGGTATCCGGGATGACTAGGGTGATTGGTGCCGGCGCCGGCTGGGGAGCGCTATGGGGGGGGGGGCGCTGTCGGTGCCGACCGCAGGTGCGGGGATGGGAGCGTCGGTGGAAGGGGGGGCATCGGTGGGCGAGCCAGCGGGTGCCAGGTCTTGCAGGGAAACGGTGTCCTGCCTGCCGTCGGGGTGCTCGACGTAGGCGTATTGAGGGTTTGCGTGTAATAGTTGGACCCTCTAGACCAGTGGATCTGTCTTATGGCTCCTCACGTGCCTCCGGAGTAGAACTGGTCCCGGAGTCGTCAGCCAGCATGGAAGCGAGACCCCAGAGGTGGACTTCCTGAGGAAGACAAACAAACGGTTGTGAGGGGTCTCGTTCGTGGCCGAAAAGAGGAGCGACCTAATGGAGTGTAAGGCATCGGGTAGGACCTCCTGCCAGCGGGCGATTGGGAGACATCTTGATCAGAAGAACAGCCTTCCAAACTGTTGCGTTCTCCCTCTCCACCTGCCCGTTTTCCCGCGGGGTATAGCTGGTCGTTCTGCTCGAGGCGATGCCCTTGTTGAGCAGATACTGACGCAGTTCATCGCTCATGAACGATGTACCCCGGTCGCTGTGGATATAAGCGGGGAAACCAAACAGGGTGAAGATGCTGTGCAGTGCCTTGATTACGGAGGCCGAGGTCATATCGGGGCAGGGGACAGCGAATGGGAGGCGGGAGAATTCGTCGATGACAGTGAGGAAGTAGGTGTTGCGGTTGGTGGACGGGAGGGGCCCTTTGAAGTCCACGCTTAGTCGCTCAAAGGGCACACCGCACAGATCTGGCAAGCCTTGGTCATGGCCTTGACCTCCTCGGTGGAGTAAGGTAGGTTGCGGGACTTGATGAAATGGGCAACCCTGGTGATCCCCGGGTGGCAGAGATCATCGTGGATGGCCCGCAGACGGTCTTTCTGCATGTTGGCGCACGTGCTGCGGGACAGGGCATCTGGGGACTCGTTGAGCTTCCACGGTACGTGCAGGTGGAGAGTTCGATCCTCCACCTCAGAATGTTATCATTCTTTATTCTGCCCCGTTGTGCATTATCGAACATAAAGGCGACCGACCGTTGGTCGGTGACGAGGGCGAACCTCCTACCGGCTAGGTAGTGCCTCCAGTGCCGCACAGCCTCCACTATGGCTTGTGCCTCCTTCTCGACTGCAGAGTGTTGAATTTCCGAGGCGGTGAGGGTTCGGGAGAAGAACGCTACCGGTCTTCCCGCTTGGTTGAGGGTAGCAGCCAGGGCGACGTCTGATGCGTCGCTTTCTACCTGGAAGGGAATGGTTTTGTCCACCGCGTGCATGGCGGCCTTGATGATATTGGCCTTGATATGACCCTAGGCCGACTGAGCCTCAGTCGTCAGGGGTAAAAACGTGGTCTGAATGAGTGGACGGACTTTGTCCGCATATCTGGGGACCCACTGGGCATAATAGGAAAAGAGCTCCAGGCACCGATTGAGTGCTTTGGGGCTACGGGGGAGGGGAAGTTCCTTAAGGGGGCGCATGTGGTCGGGGTTTGGCCCGAGGACCCCGTTTTCCACGACGTAGCCGAGGATGGCTAACCGGGTTGTGTGGAACACGCCTTTCTCTTTATTGTATGTCAGATTGAGGGCCCAGGCGGTCTGGAGGAACTTCCTTATGTTTTCATCATGGTCCTGCTTGTCATGGCCGCAGATGGTGACGTTGTCCAAGTACGGTTTTGTAGCCCATAAGCCGTACTGGTCCACCATTTGATCCATTGCCCTTTGGAAAACGGAGACTCCGTTTGTGACACCAAAAGGGACCCTGAGGAAGTGGAAGAGCCGACCGGCAGCTTCGAAGGCTGTATGGGGGCGGTCCTCTGGGCGGTTAGGGAGTTGATGATAGGCCGATTTTAGGTCGACCGTGGAGAATACTCGATACTGAGCGATTTGGTTCACCATTTCTGCTATGCGGGGAAGTGGGTACGCATCGAGTTGCGTAAAGTGGTTTATGGTCTGGCTATAGTCCACCACCATACGTTGTTTTTCCCCGGAGCGTACTACCAGTACTTGTGCCCTCCAAGGGCTGTTGCTAGCCTCTATGACCCCTTCTTTTAGTAACTGCTGAACCTCTGACTTGATGAAAGTCATGTCTTTGGCACTGTACCGCCGACTCCTGGTGGCGACGGGCTTACAGTCGGGGGTGAGGTTCGCGAAGAGGGGGGGTGGTGCAACTTTGAGCTTCGCCAGGCTACATACCATGAGCGGGGGCAGGGGTCCGCCGAACCTCAGGGTCAGCCTTCGGTGGCTGCACTGAAAGAACAGACCGAGCAGCAGGGGGGCGCAGAGGTGAGGGAGGACATAAAGTTTAAAACGGATGTATTTGGCGCCTGGATAGCGAGGTTCGCGACACAATACCCCGTGATTTGGACCGAATGAGACCCAGATGTGAGGGCGATAGTTTGGGAGGTGGGATAGGTGCGCAGGGAGCAGCGTCTTACCGTGTCTGGATGGATAAAACTGCACCCGGAGTCAAAAAGGCAGGGGATGTCGCGGCCGTTGATTTGAACCTGCATCATTGAGTTTCGCAGGTGCTTCGGCCGAGATTGATCGAGCGTGATCGCTCCTAGTTGCGGGCAGTCAGAGTCCTCGGTTGAATCGGGCATGTAGTAAGCTCAACTTGCGAGGTCCGTCAACTTCAGTCTCTGAGGAATTCAGATAGGCCTCAAAGCACCGGAGCCAGTATTTAAAAATGTCAGTGGCTTCCGGCGACCGAGTGTCCAAATTGAGCTTCTCCGGCTTTAGACCGCTGTCCATCATGATGTAGTCTGGTAATTAAATTGAGATACCCTCAATTACGACTCAGGAGAGGAGTTCGATAATACAAAGGCTTTAATAACCAGAAAACCAGACAGCTGCCGAGAGGTGTGCTCACTGCACGCTGCCTGCTGAACGTAACCTTATATACAGCTTCCTGGGGGCGGAGTCCCCCAGGGTTCCAAACCCAGTCTTAAAGGGGCCTACGCATTAAGGGTACATATGTATACAGATATCATTCACCACACCTAATAAATGATTTGGATGAGAATTTAGGAGGCATGGTTAGTAAGTTTGCAGTTGACACCAAGATTGGTGACATAGAGGACAGTGAAGAAGATTATCTAGGATTGCAACAGGATCTTGATCAGTGGGCCGATGAATATGAGGTGATGCATTTTGGTAGACTGAATCGGAGCAGGACTTATTCAGTTAATGGTTTGGTGTTGATGTTGGGGAGAGTTATATAATAAAGAGATCTCGGAGTATAGGTTCATAGCTCCTTGAAAGTGGAGTCCCAGGTAGACAGGGTGATGAAGATGGCATTTGACAAGCTTGGTTTCATTGGTCAGAACATTGAATACAGGAGTTGGAACGTCTTGTTGAAGTTGTACAAGACATTAATAATACCACACTATGGACAAGTTGGGCCAAAGGGCCTGTTTCCATGCTGTAAACCTTTATGACTCTAAGTGCATCTTTCGAGACACATTAGCAACATCCCGCAGTTTGCAGCGCATCATTACTTAAGGTAAGTCTCTGCGGCTCTTCATTCAAAGAGAGGCAACATCATTTCACTTGCTCTTGCCAGAGAGAAGCAGGCCAGATGAGGCACAAGGGTTTGCAAAGTTTCCAGGTTTCCCTAGGGTTAGGACAGTGGGCTAAATAGCTGGCTTGTAATGCAGAACAAAGAAGCAGCGCGGGTTCAAATCCAATACCGGCCTCCCCGAACAGGCGCCGGAATGTGGCGACTAGGGGCTTTTCACAGTATCTTCATTGAAGCCTACTTGTGACAATAAGCGATTATTATTATTTTATTATCATGCAAGGTGCCATTGAGTGCACACATGTTGCTTTGCATGCCTGGAGGTCGAAGCAAAAGAATTCCTGTCCTTGTTGTGTGACCATAGCAAGCACTGACCGGAATGGTGTGCTGCCTATCATGACAGCAGTCATGATGCTTTTATTCCACAACAGTACACACAATCATCACAGCAAACA